>NC_132917.1:106783135-107458669 GCF_047675955.1 Chlorocebus sabaeus
AGCTTGATTTCTATTAAAGGAGAAGATTTCTTCTCCTTTAATATTAGAAAGATACCACTAAAATGAGAAAGATACCGCTTTCATGACTGTAACAAATTTCTAATATTTAAAAGTGATACCAAAACATAGATTCTGTAAAGTAGGGGGCAGATTTCATGGTGGGAAATATAGGGCAGTGAAGTAGAAATAATTGCTGGGTTTGACATTTGAAGACCTGGGTTTGGTTCGTAGCTGGGCTGCTTTTTAGCGGTCACCATGGTCTTTGAGTACTTCCAGGTTCACCTTATATTTTTCCTGCTCAACACCCAAATTAGCTATTTACCAAGGAATCCTGGTTCCTTTTGATAGAGAGTGATACTTAGATCCGGGTGAAAGAAACCAAGATCTGGGGCCTATATGTGCTCATTGCTATGAAGGCCTCAATGTGTTTCCCTTTCAGTGGAGAGAGCTAAGGAATGTATTTTTGGAATCCTGGATTTATACTGATACCTTCAATTCAAAGACAATTTAAAACAGATACACTGCCGAGTTCTTCCTCAATATCCTCCACACCATATTTGTATCTCTCTTCTTCCTTACTCATTGCTTTATTCTAGGACATAACTCAAAATATTCCAGAATCACAATATCAATACCGGTACTGACAACAAAACTCTTGATCAAGATTTCTTTGCAGCTCTTTTTACCCTTAGAATAAGTCCCACTCAATGTGTATGCTTGGAGCTCTGCTTTTAAGGTACTTAATTCTTTTTTTCTATGTACTTATGTTACCAGTTTGGTAGATAGTATGATCATTCTGTTGTGTTTATCCAAGTTTAGGGTCCTTCTAAAAGACTTTTTAATTTTAGTTTTGAATATGTAAAACACATAATTCAAAAGTCGAAACTGGCCAAGCACAGTGGCTCACGCCTCTAATCCCAGCATTTCAGGAGGCCATGGCAGGAAGATTGCTTGAGCTCAGGGGTTTGAGATCAGCCCTGGCAACATGGCACAACCCCATCTCTACAAAAAATACAAAAATTAGGCTGGCATGGTGGTGCACACCTGTAGTCCCAGCTACTCGGGAGGCTGAGGTGTGAGGAATGGATTGCTTGAGCCCAGGAGACTGAGGCTGCAGTGAGCTGTGAGTGTACCACTGCACTCCACCTGGGCGACAGAGCAAGAGCTTGTCTCAAAGGAAAAACAAAAGTCAAAACACATAAAAAGTGATAGTCATTCCTGTCCTTTATCCCTTATACTCTGAGCCTATCTCACCCGCCAAATTTTACTGGTTTATGATTTAATCACTAGGTTACAATCACGGTGTTGGCAGTGCTGTCTTCCTTCCAGGTGATGATCCGTTTCCTCGCCTCTTCCAGCTTCTAGAGGCCACCTACATTCCTTGGCTGTGGCCCCTTCCTCCACCTTCAGAGCCAGCAAGGTCAGGCTGAGTCCTCTTCATGCTGCATTTCCCTGGTTCTCTCTCTTCTGCCTCCCTTTTCCACTTATAAAGACCCTTGCAACTACATTGGGCCCACCTGCGTATTCGAGACAGTCAGTTGATTAGCTGTCTTAATTCCATCTGCAACCTTGATAGCCCTTTGACATGTAACCTAATATATTCACAGGTTCTAGAGATTAGGATGTGGACATCTTTGGGGCCATCATTCTGCCTGCCGTGGATTTCTGCTATCACATTGGTTAACTACTATCGGTTTGTTTCTTGTAACCACATCAGAGGAGCCAGGAAACCTCCCAGAGGAAGTGTGTTTTCCCTAGACCTGGGAACTGGTATCGGGAAGGTTTTTGCTCACTCCTAATATCTCTGATGAAGCCTGAAATCCTGCAGGACTTAGCAATTGGTCTTGGAAGAAAAATGGCACCATCGTCAGGGCTGGAAGACTTTGTGCCTGAGCCAGCGTCCGAGCGGTCACAAGAATCCTTGTTGCACACTCTTCCCCTTGAGGAATGAGGACAAGGCAGTGCCCACAGGTGTCCTCATCCGAAGTTGGGTTATTCTTTTACCCAGCTCAGCTCACTCAAGTTGCAAATCTGTGAATGCAGACTTGGAATGGAATGCCCTAAAACCAGCTTCAGCTAGCCCAAAGTTGGGGAGTAGAAGTGGGAGGGGAGAAGTATGATTTAAATTATGATTTTAAATGAATATGAGGTTGCTCTTTCCTTTCCAAAATTTGAAACCTGCCTTGCATTCCTGGCTAGAATAAATAAGACGTTTGACGTTTTCCTGCAAGGTAAAAGGTAGACGTAAGAAGTGTGTGAGGAGATGTGTTCTCCCTCCTGCTCTCCGCCTACACCAGCAGCTCAAGGATTTCCCTGGTTTCGATTGCCTCATTCCCCACCCTGGGCTGTTCTGTCCCTCAGGCAGGGCCTTGGGGCCTGTGAAATCAGGGGCCCCGGGAGCATCTAGCAGGTGCCTTGACTGAGGGTGTGAAGTCAACAGGGACCTATGGTGAAGGTTGCCTCATGGAACCCTAATTTAGCTCATAAGGGTCCTTCACTAAGCTCTTCTGACCTGATGCTCTATTTCTAAAGGCATCCTTCCCTTTCCTTATTCTCTGTCTTTTTCTGGGATGTGGGCTGAGTTTGGGGTGTTAGTACAGACACTGTGGTGGGAGAGATCTTTCTTACTTTTTCAATTATGTTCTCTCTCTCCCTCTCTGTCTCTGTCTGTCTCTCTCTGTCTGTCTTTCCTCTTTCTCTGTCTTTCTCCTCTCTCTCCCCTTCTATGTCTTCATCTCTTTCTCCTTTCTGTCTCTCTCTCCCCATTTGCTGTC
This sequence comes from Chlorocebus sabaeus, assembly GCF_047675955.1. Lineage (NCBI taxonomy): Eukaryota > Metazoa > Chordata > Mammalia > Primates > Cercopithecidae > Chlorocebus > Chlorocebus sabaeus. Next base: position 106,785,910 of record NC_132917.1, read on the forward strand.
CCTCTCTGCCTCTTTCTCTGTCTTTCTCTCTCTCTGCTTCCATCTCTCCTCCTTTCTTGTTTTCTTTCTTTCTCAACCTCCTCTGGCTCCAAATGAGATCTAAACCAGATTTGAAATCCTGCCTTTAACTTTGTGAGAAACCACTATTCACTGCTTTGAATTTCAGAAATTAGAAATACTGAGCATATGTCCCCCTAGGCACCAGGGAAAAGCATTTTCTTGTTCACAGAGGTGTCACCTCTTTTCCCTTGCAGAATTCTGCCCTGGGGAAGATCTCATGTGTGGGCCTGAATTTAAAAATGTGACTAGAAAGTAATAATGTGGTCCACTTTTTTTTTTTTTTTTTCCTGAGAAATGAGTGTGATCCCCTTCGGATAGGCGCTCTGAGAGTCTGAGCATTTATTCCAGTCCACTGCTTTCGGGACATTGAGTTTAGACTCTGCCTGGTATTTTGGGGGGTAATTCCCAGTATTAACAAATATTCATCCTTGGGAATGTTTTTATTTTTGGAACCAACCAAAAGCTCTTTAGAGCCCTAGTGAAGGTGGGTGATCCAGCAGGATGATGGCACATTTGGTCAGAAAGATGAAGATATGACTCTAGTGCTTCTCAGAGGAGGCGACACCCTGCAGATGGAGGGAGGATGCATAGGAGGATGTACAATATTATAACTTTGTATTAAAAAAACACCTCTTGGAAACTTAAAATAACATTAAAAGGAGGCATAAGAATTTTAGGTATGTGAAAAGGGGACTATTGGTTTCAAATGTTTGAGAAGCTGATTTAAGATAATAAAGGAAGCATTCCTGTGTAGTCAGAAAAAGAGCTGTGGACACAAGTTTCTGTGAGGACTCAAGTACATTGCAGCAGCAAGTGGTGGTGAAGCTGTCCCCACTCTGAAGCCTGGTATCAGATGCACAAGGTCAGGCATGCAGGAAATACCAGGACTGCCCACGTCCCCTCACATGAGGTCTCAGCAGGCCTCAGTCCCACCAGGAATTTTAATGGAGCTCGTTAGCTAACCAGAGAAGCCCTGGAGGAGGCCAACCTGCGATGGAGAAGAATCTGGAAACCTTCTAATGTGTGGAAGGACTGAACACATTCACAATGTGTGTCTTTAGGAGAGGAGGCCCAATGGGATATTGGCCAGCTGCCTTCAAATATTTGACAGGTTGAGGTGAAAAAAAGCTTTGACTTATTCTGTGTATCTCATGGGGGCATTTCCTTTCTTTTTCTTTTCCTTTAACCTGTTTTATTTCAAAAAGGATCGACAGCAACTTACAAAGATTCATATGACCCAACAAGACCAAATGAAATCCCAGCAGCTAGATAGTAAAATCAGAGTAAAGAGAAAAGAAAGGTTGGAAACAGACATGAAATAGAAAGGCGATTAGGACACAGAAGGATGTGGTTAAGTGGGCGACAGGTGGGGCTCTAATGTTTTATGATAGTAGAACTAAGTCAGTGAGTTACAGAAGGTTGGGCTTGGGGATAAAACTAGGAGAAATTTCCAAATTACCATTGTCCAGCCATGGGAGAGGTCACCCTGGGTGTGGAAAGGTCCTCAGCATTGCAAGATGACCTAACTCGGCCTCAAATTGTGACTATTAGCACACTGGGAGGGGAATCCCGTCCTGGAAGGAAGAGAGGCTGGGCGAAATGAACTCCCAAGTTCCACAAAAATCATTGGTTTAGGAATCGGTCTCATTCCTGTGTACATTGTGATGGGTTCACAGCCACAGTCAACTTACCCTACATGGGTCATCTGAGTGTTGTCGAGGCAGAAAAGATGTTGTATTCCTCAAAGGACCTCCCCTCAATTCCTTTCTGAAACCCATAATCCCCAAAGCCAAGTGCTTTAATTCCCTGAAGAGAGATAAGGATGAAATGCAAGACCTAAGGACTCACAACACATTTTTAAAAGTTACACCAAGTTGGAAGTGACTGACAGAGAGACCTACCAAAGAGCAGAGGTCATGGGAAATGGAAGAGGCACGTGGCTGCTGGGCATCGAAGGAGCATCCTTCAGCGCTGCCCCACTCTGATCTCCCATGTCACCAGCATACTTCTCATACCTGGCCATGGGGACCCTGTTTTTATATGAGAAAATACATTTTTTCACACTATGGAGATTCCCTAAAGAACTAAAAATAGAACTACCATTCAATCCAGCAATACCACTACTCAGTATTTGCCCAAAGGAACATAAATCATTATATGAAAACGACACCTGCAATCGTACATTTATCACAGTACTATTCACAACAGCAAACCATGGTACCAACCTAAGTGTCCCACAGTGGATGACCGCATAAAGAAAATGTGGTATAGGCCATGTGCGGTGGCTCACACCTGTAATCCCAGCACTTTGGGAGGCCAAGGTGGGCGGATCACCTGAGGTCAGGAGTTCAAGACCAGACTGGCCAACATAGTGAAACCCCGTCTCTACTAAAAATACAAAAATTAGCCGGGTGTGGTGGCACATGTCTGTAGTCCCAGCTACTCAGGAAGCTGAGACAGGAGAATCGATTGAACCCAGGAGACGGAGGTTGCAGTGAGCGGAGACCTCACCATTGCACTCTATGCTGGGCGACAGAGCGAGATTCCATCTCAAAAAAAAAAAAAAAAGAAAAGAAAAGAAAGAGAAAATGTGGTATATATACACCATGGAATATACTATGTAACCATAAAAATAATGAAATCCTGTCTTTTGCAGCAACAATGGATGGAGCTGAAGGCCATTACCCTTAGTGAAATAACTCAGAGACACAAAATCAAATACTGCATGTTCTCACTTATAAGTGGGAACTAAACAATGGTACACATGGATACACAGAGTGGAATAATAGGCACTGGAGATTCTAAAAGTGGGGAGGGTCAGGGGGGTGAGAGTTTAAAACTTACCTATCGAGTACAGTGTTCACTGTTTGGGTGATGAGTACACTAGAAGTTCAAACCTCAGCATCACGCAATATATTCATGTAACAAAACTGCACTTGTACTCCTGAATCGTATTAAAATAAAAATAAATAAATAAACATTTTTTAAAACAGAAAATACATTTTCAGTGTTTCAGCAACCAACGTATATGCCCCATGGGTCACTGGATGTGACTAGCGTTTCTTTATTTATTGTACTACCCAGGAAGGCTAAACATGGCCACCTTCAACGTCTGAATCTCTCCAACAACACAGTGAAAGGTTTTTTCTTTGTCTGTCCTGGTCAAAAGAGGAGTCATGGCTCTCCTTACAGATGTGACTTGGACCTTGGCTCCTACCATCTTTTGCGCCTCCGTCGTCACTTGGCCTCTAGGCTTGCCACACAAGGGGACAGAAGGCATACCACCGTATGGCCACACCTCTGCTCACACCTCGGTGACCGATTTCCTGTCATGAGAGTTATCATCTCACTAGCTGGCTCCAGCCTTCTTGGAGAACCAACTCTCCTGGTTAACTGCTAAGGGAAGGTGAGCTACAGAGGGCATGGGAGATGGTGGGAGACCAGGCAGCCCCAGAGGTGGCCCAGGCACTCTGGCTGGAGAAAACGAGAGAAATTTTGCTTTGCTTCTGAAAGGGAGGAAACAGTGAAAGGAGCTGATCTGATCTGGTGAGCCTGGGGCCTTTTCAGGGCAGGGTGAGGGTGCGTGATGGGGGAGAAGTGCCTGGCGGAGCTTCCAAAGGGGTTTGAGGACATGGACATCTCAGGTTCGATGGAAACTTGCTTGTCTGCATTGACGTGATATAAGCAATCCTGTTTCCTCCAAATTTTCGGCAGGGTTTATTACATTCAGAATTACCATCATCCTGCCAGGTTCCAAACTGTAAGCAACAGAAACCTGTTCTGGCTAGTTGAGGAGCAAATGCATTTGGTAAAGGATATTAGCTGGATTGAAGAACTCCTGGGGACCAGAGAACTGGGCTGGAGACTTTATGGTAAAGGGTCATGCCCAGATCACCCCGGAATGGGCCCGGTGGAACCCACACTGTGGTCATTTCTAGCATAGATGCCGCAGTATGCACCATCATCTCCTTGGAGGAGGGCCTCCAAGGCCACCTCTGCGGCTGCCTGGTCTCCCATCAACACCCCTGCCCTCCATACCTCACCTTCCCTGAGGGTTAACCAGCCGAGTGACTCCTCCAAGATGTCCAGAGCCAGTTGACGAGATAAACTTTATGGCTGGAAATAGGCCACCTTGCCTAAGGCCCTGCCACTGCTCTCTCTGAAGTCAGTGTGTAGCTGCCACCACCTTCACCAATGTCACTACCCCTGATTCAGGGTCTCCGGTGAGTTCATCTCTCTGTCCCTGGGAGATGTGCCTGAGCTCTGGAGGCAAGAGAGGCTGGCACGGCAAATCAGTTCCACGGAGACTCCCAGGTGTTCGAGATCTGAAATCTAGGAAGCCTGGATTAAAATGTATGATAAATATCCGCTCTGTGACTCCACGTGGAAATCAAGGAAGAAGTTTTAAATATATATACATATTTTTTGTCCGGGAAGAACAGAGATTTGGGACCTTATAGTATATGAACAGGAGAAGGAGTAAATCCGGACACACCCCACCAGTCCAATTTTCCTAGCAAAAATCTTGGGCAGGGTGTGGACATCCATGGATTGTAGAATGAGGTGTTTAGCGTACTCTGACCTACATCTCATGGAATTAGATGGGTCAAGGTGCTGGAATCTGATCAACCCCTTCCAATAAGAAAATACCTTAAAACCTCCCTTTGAAAATAAGAAAACTACCTAGATAGAGGAAATTATCCCAGCCATAGGAAACTAGGCAGCATATTCTGTTGCCTCTTATCAGAGTCTGGCTCTAACTGGCTGTGTGTTTGCAGGCAAGCCATTTAGCCTCTCTGGGCTTCTGTTCAATGAAGGGCTCTAGGGGATTTCTATCTGTTATTTTGCGCTCAGTGTTCACAGTTTAGTCCATTCACTTCAGGGAAACTTTCTCCTGTACTTCTCTTCTTTGAGATATAATTGATATAAAGTGTACAATGTAGTGTACAGCTTGATGACTTTTTAGGCACACATACACACACACACACACACACACACACACACACCCCTCATGTAACCACAACCCTGATCAAGATATGAAACATTTCCTACATCCAGAATGTGCCATTGCGTTTCTTCCAGCCAATACCCCACACTCCAGGTTTAACCACGGTTCCGACCTCTATCCACCATGGCTTCTTTTTGCCTGTTCTTGAACTTCATATAAAATAGAATCCTACGGTGTACTTTTGAACGTCTGGTTTCTTTCATATAAAACATGATACTTTGAGATCCATCCATGTCATTTTAGGTAGATTTTAAAAACTGCAGTTGAAAATTCTGGAATAGAAAATTATTCCTGGCTTTTAAAAATAGACACGCCATGCACAGGAAGGATGGGGAGATTTTCTAGGTCAGCAGAGGGTGCAGCGGTGTCTCCTCTGAGACTGGAGATCTTGATTCAAGCTGCAGAATGTGACTGTGTGGCTGATCCAAAGATTTTATGAACGGTGAGTAAGGGGAGGAGGAAGGGGAGAGGGGAAAGAGTGGGAAGGGGAGGGTGGGCGAGGAAGAAGGCAGGGGCGCTGGGGAGCTGCGGGAGCTCACGCTTCCTTTTCTGGCATCTACTGTTCTCTCAGATCAAGTACAGTTGTGTAAACAGATCTGTGCCTGGAATGTAAGGAAGGAGGGAGGGGAGCCAAGTAAGTCAGGGACTGCTGGAAAACAGGAAGAACTTGCCTGAAATAGACTAGCTCGTGCCTTCAGGATGGGACTCCTGGAGAAGCCATCAGGCCTGTGAATCAGGCACAGTGCCGCAGAAGCACTACCTGGCATTGTGCTGTCCAGGCCTGGGGTGGCACTGTCCCTGTCCTGGCCCCTGTACTAAACAGTCAAGTATTAATGGGTTGGCCGAGCAACTAGCCAAGCCAAGGCCCCCGTGGCTTAGGGGCTCGTCTTTACTCAGAGAGATGAGTGTGGGATTGGCGGGGACCGTCCCTTCCAGTCCCCGCTCATCTTCCCCTCCCACTCCACCCCCAGCCAGCTGCTCTCAGCCTCTCAGCATCAGGGCATTGAAAACTTGCATCACACTGCAGGGAACTTTGTAATCGTGAAATAGTTCATGAGAGATGGAGGGTGGACTTTTACCTTTGAATCTTTGTTCGTAAACAAATGGTGCTGTAAGAGTGGGAATTCCATACCATCTCCCAATGCATCCCATCATTAACAGGTTTTTGCCTCTTTACCTGCATGTTTCTTAACCGTGATTATTATTCTTTTGAGATAGGGTCTCACTCTGTCACCCAGGTTACAGTGCAATGGCATAATCTCAGGCTCACTGTAACCTCTGCCTCCTGGGCTCAAGCAATACTCCTGACTGAACCTCCAAGTAGCTAGGATGACAGGTATGTGCCAGCATGCCCCGCTAATTTTTGTATTTTTTGTAGAGACAGGGTTTCACCATATTGTCCAGGGTGGTCTGAAACTCCTGGGCTCAAGCAATCCACCCGCCTCAGTCTCCCAAAGTGCTGGGATTACAGGCGTGAGTCACAATGCTTGGCCTAATTATTTTAATGAAGTATGAAAAAAATATTTTTTGCTCTGACCAAAGCTGATTTTGTATTCTGCCCCATTCTGTTCACTTTATTATTTCCTTATAGGCGTTAAGCAACCGGACACTTCTGTTTACATACTAACAAAGCCCATGGACTCAGGTACACTGAGGATTCAGTTGCTGTTGTATCCATTAGGACTTTTGGCCTTGAAAAAATTTCTTTAAAAAAAATATTTAGACTTTTTTTTTTGAGACAGAGTCGCCCTGTTTAATGCAACCCTTGCTTCCTCATTTTCTTCCCCAGTTTCTATTGCTGCCATCGTTTTGTCCATGAGTACCCAAGGTTTAGCTCCCACTTATAAGTGAGAACATGTGGTGTTTGATTTTCTGTTCCTGCATTAAGTTGCTTAGAATAATGGCCTCCAGCTACATCCATGTCACTGCAAAGGACACGTAAAATCTTATCTTTAAAAAAACAATGTCAGCCGGGCGCGGTGGCTCACACCTGTAATCCCAGCACTTTGGGAGGCAGAGGTGGGTGGATCACCTGAGGTCAGGAGTTTGAGGCCAGCCTGGCCAACATGGTGAAACCCCGTCTCTACTAAAAATACAAAAAATTAGCCAGGCATTGTGGCAGGTACCTGTAATCCCAGCTACTAAGGAGGCTGAGGCAGGAGAATTGCTAGAGCCCGGGAGGCAGGAGGCGGAGGTTACAGTGAGCCGAGGACATGTGCCACTGCACTGCAGCCTGGGTGACTCCATCTCAAAGAAAAAACAAAACAAAACAAAACAAAAAAATAATGTCAAATCCAGGGCCAGTGAAAAATTGTTTCCAAATTGGCCATGCTCCAAAGTGGATTTTTAAAAGTGGAATGAACAATAATGGGACACAAGTATACACCTATTAGAATGGTGAAAATCCCAGTAGCTGGCAATAGCAATTTCTGGTGAGGACATGGAGTAACAGAAGCCTCATTCACTGCTGGTGGGAAAGCAAAATGGTTCAGCCACTGTGGAAGACAGTCTGACAGTTTCTACAAAGCTAAGCATACTCTCACGATATAATGCAGCAATTGCACTCCAAAGTATTTACCCGACTGATTTGAAAACTTACGTCTGCACAACAATTGGCACTCAAATGTTTACAGCAGCTTTATCCATGATTGCCAAAACATGGAAGCAACTGAGATGTCCTTTAACAGGTGGATGAATAAACAATCTATGGTATATCCATACAGTGGAATACTATTTAACAATTAAAAAGGAATGGACCCTCAGTCCAAAAAACAATGTGGATGAATCTTGAACGCATATTGCTAAGTGAAAGGAGGCATCATGAAAATACTGCATATTGTATGATTTCATTTTGTAATATTCTGGTAAGGGAAGAATTATAAAGATAGAAAACACATTCATGTTCATCAGGAGATTGGGGAAAGAGAGGGGAGGGATAGGGAAAGCACCCAGAATTGTTGTATGGCCATGAAACTATTTCATAAGACACTGTAGTTGTGGAGACATGACATTATGGATTTATCAGTTAGGAGACTGGTAATCCCAGGATGGAATCTAGCCTGTGGCAAAAGAATCTAACTGTATTGCAATGTGGCATAACCTCACTGAAGGTGGCAGGAGAAAAGGTGCAGACCTAAGTAACTTTGGAAATGAGTGGAGCCTGCAGGACTAAAGACAAAAGAAACAATACAAAAATACTATACTCCAGCTGATAAAGTTGTTTTTATGTGCTTTGGGTTAACAATTTTGATACTTCTCTACATGTATACCTGGATTAAGAATATTAGTAAAAGATGATGGATGGTGGGATGCAGGTTTCTCTCTATTGGAGTAAATGGTTACAGAAAGCCAAGGAAGTGCCTAGAATGAACCATGTGGTGCTCTGTGAGAGACAGTATGAGACATTAGTCTAGACTCATGTTTAGCTTAACATCAATACAGATGGATAATTATGGAAATAATTCTGGATATGTGTACACACACAGGTAGACACACCCTCATATATTTCCAAATTCTGTCTGCTGAGAGGGCCTAGACTCAATGAACCCTGGTAACAACAAGCACACTCATTACCCTAATTTTGGTTTCTAACGCCATTGAAGGAACCAGAGCTCCTTGGAGAAATGGCTGAGTTTAAGGATGTGATGGGAAATGCACCTGGAGATGAACCTGGAACCTCTTATAATCACAGAAGATAAGAAGGACCTCAGAAAACAAAAGCATGTGGCCAGGTGCGGTGGCTCAGGCCTGTTATCCCAGCACTTGGGAGGCCAATGCGGGTGGATCACTTGAGGTCGGGAGTTCAAGATCAGCCTGACCAACATGATGAAACCCTGTCTCTATTAAAAATACAAAAAATTAGCCAGGTGTGATGGCAAATGCCTGCAATCACAGCTACTTGGGAGACTGAGGTGGGAGAATTGCTTGAACTCGGGAGGCAGAGGTTGCAGTGAGCTTAGATAGCGCCATTGCACTCCAGCCTGGGTGACAGAGCAAGACTCCATCTCAAAACAAACAAACAAAACAAATTAAAAATCACAAAAGCATTGAGTTACATCAAAAGAACACAGGAGCCGACAGAAAGGGCTCCCAACGGCCAAATCCAGAACCATTTGAGAAACAAAGTAAATAATGTAATTTGGATTATAAACCCAAAGTATAAAATAATAACTGTGTGTCTGTAGTTAGATAAATAAGTGATTGAATAGCTAAATACACAGGGTAGAATAGGCAAATCTCGTATTCAGAATTTCGAATAATCTATGTAGATACTTGCTTCTCAAAGAGGTGGGACATAACTTCCCACAAGTGTAGGCTGTGCCTAGTGACTTCCTTCCGATGAGTAGGGTGTGGAAAATATCAGGGTTGGGACGGAGACTGCCTCAGCCAGGTCATGAAGGCCAACATCAATAGTGACAAGTCATGCTGATGTATGGACCCTTGATGTGATGCAGTGAGAATGGCATGTTACTTCTGAGATCTTCCTCTCAAAATCCTAACCCCAGTCTAATCATAAGAAACATGTCAGACAAAAGTAAATTGAAGGGCCTTCTGCAAAATACCTGACCTCTCCTTAAAACTGGAGAGGTCACCAAAGACAAGCAAAGTCTAAGAAACTGTCTAAGAGCCAAGAGCAGCCAAAGGAGACACAACGACTTATTATAATATATCCTGGATGGGATCCTGGGACAGAAGACAGACATTACATGAAAACGAAGGGGGGGGGCCGGGCACAGTGGCTCACGCCTATAATCCCAGCACTTTGGGAGGCTGAAGTGGGCAGATCACTTGAGGTCAGGAGTTCGAGACTAGCCTGGCCAACATGGTGAAACCCCATCTCTACTAAAAATACAAAAATTAGCTGGGTGTGATGGCAGGCATCGGTAATCCCAGCTACTCAGGAGGCTGAGGCAGGAAAACCACTTGAACCCAGGAGGCGAAGGTTGTAGTGAGCTGAGATCGCACCATTGCACTCCAGCCTGGGCAACAGAGCGAGACTCCATCTAAAATACAAAATGAAACAAAACAAAAATGAAGGGAATCTGAGTGAAACCTGGACTTGATTAATAATAAGTATGCGCCAGTGTTAGTGTGACAAATGTGCCATAGGAATGTAAGGTATTGACAATCGGGGAAACTGGGTGTGGGGCTGTAAAAACTCTGTGTTTGCTTTGCAACTTCCTGTACATCTAAGACGATTTTAAAATATAAAGTTTATTTAAAGTGGAATGGATAAACACAGCTAACATTTATGCCAAGGTAAAGAAAAATTTTGTTCACCAGAAATTCTCTGAATTGTATCAAAAATCTAACAATGAATTTGGAAGATGTGCTTTGATGAGTGCTTCTGGAATCCAGGCTGAGCCTCCGTGCTCCCTGCTGCAAAAGGCGAATCCTCATCCCCTAGATATGAGAGAAAAAGAGGAATATGTTTTGTACAAGGATAAGTTTTGCTCATGAGAGGAATGCAAATAAGAAGTGGGAGAGGGAAGGCCCAGGAAGTCAAGTGGAGAGTGGTAGGAAAATTGTGAAGGGGTGTGAGAAAGCTTCCTTCTTCAGCAACGCCTCCTTACTCATTCAAACTCTGGGTGGGTGTGAATTTTTAAAATCTTAATAGAAAACTGATGAAGAGGCTGAGTTTTACATTGGGGTAAAGAAAGAGGAATGTAAGATGTCAAAGCTTTTAAGCCATTTTATTTAATAAAGACCTACAAGGTTTGAAGTTTTTTGGGAATTAACAGGAATCCTCAGTAGGGCAGCTCAACCCTAGTCCTGGGATGGAGGATTTCAAGGCAATGGGATCTACCTGTCAAGGGGCAGAGAGGACCACCAGGTGACGTCTGGAGAGATGCTGATTTAAATTGTTGACTCAAACTGAAAATTACCTTAATAACGAAAAGTTGAGTGCTATCTCAGACCATTGGAGGGTTAGTCACTAAATCAAGAGCATCATGCTGAATCACTGCTACTGCTTCTCTCCCTCTTCCCCCGCCCTCTGAAACTATGGCCAGACACTGGCAAAGTTGTGAGGCAGTCTAGGGTCATTTCTGGTTTTCTTTCTCCAGCCCACCTATTTTCAATGACCTTCTCCCTTCACTACCTCTCGAACTCCATCTCTACAAGGTTTCTTGCATCTTTAAGTCATGAACACGATAATATCAACCGCTAAGTTCCAATGGCATTTGCCCTAAAAAACAAAATTAGGGGAAAGAAGCAAATCAAGTAATTTCTAAGGCTTTCAGTCTCTGTGGTTTTAACTTGGTCTGGGAAAGGTATTCTGAGTAGGCCGTTGGTATTAAAATCATGCATGATCTTGCTCATAAGTGGGAGTTGAACGATGAGAACACATGGACACAGGGAGGGGAACATCACACACCGGGGCCTGTTGGGGGGTGGGGGCTAGAGGAGGGATAACATTAGGAGAAATACCGAATGTAGATAACGGGTTGATGGATGCAGCAAACCACCATGGCAGGTGTGTATACCTACGTAACGAACCTTCTTCTGCACAATGTATCCCAGAACTTAAAGCATAATAATAATAATAATAAAAACCATGCATGAATGCAACATTCCTCTAAGTGCGGCTCCTGGACCGAAAGCATCAATATCACCCTGAAATGTGTTAGAAATGCCAAGTCTCAGGCCCTACCCCAAACCAACTACACAAGTGACTTGGGGGTGGGCCTCGGAATCTGTGTCTTAGACTCTCCAGGTGATTCTGATGTTGTCCTAAGTTTAAGAAACACTGATTTAGTGAGTCCCAATTCTTCCCCACAAGGCCAAAGCGTGGGGTGAGGGTTGTGCACTGTGAGTGGCTCTAAAAGCTGATTGCAGGTAAGAATCACCTGGGAACTTAAAAAAAAAAAAAAAGCTTTCCTTGCCTGGGCTCCATCCCCAGAGGCTCTGATTTATGGCCTACTTTTCAAAGCCCACCCCCCCAAGTGGTTAGAATCTGCAGCTAGTGCTGAGAACCCCTGCTCCAGGATCCAATCCCAGGCCTTATCTTTTCCTCTAAGGTCCCTTACTCAAACTTGAGCTATGAAGGGCCAGCATCAGAATCCCCTGGAGGCCTTTTTAAACCACCTCAGAGTATCTGATCCAGGAGGTCTGGGGTGGAATCCAAAATTTTGCATTTCTAACAAGTTCCCAGGTGAGGCCGAGGCTGCCGGTCCAGTGACTCCGCTTTGAGAAGCACTGAGGTAAGGTTCAGACCTGAGTATCTGCCTGTCAACCCCACTGCCATCCGGCCTGCCCCACATACACATAGAGGGACTTTGAATGAGCAGCAGTTGGATTTACTTGGAAATATGAAAAAGCTGGAAGGGCCTCCGTGCACTTCCTCACAAACACGGGAGCCTGTCCCCTTCCAATCTCCACGTTGGCTCCTCCTCTCACCTCCTGCATAGCGAGGTCGGCTAAATAATGGTTCCCAGAGCTGCGTGTTCTAATCCCTGGATCCTGTGATTGTGCCGTTACATGGCAAAAGAGATGCAGCCGTGATTCAGGATCTTGAGATGGGGAGAGGAGCTTGGATTATTTGGGGGCCCGTAAATGCAATTACTAGGGTCCTTATAACAGGGAGGCGGAGGGAGGTCCGACTCAGAAGGCGATGATATCACCACTGATGCAAGATGCTCCTCTGCTGGGTTAGAGGAGGGCGGCTGAGCCATGGGCCAAGAGGCCACGGAGCAGGCTCTCCCAGACAGCCTCCTGGGGAAGCACAGCTGCGCCATACCTCGATTTCTGCTGGGAAAACTGACTTCGGACTCCTGACCTCCAGAACTGTGTAAAGAGATGTTTTATGCTACCAAGTTTGTGGTAATTTGTTAGCAGCCACAGGAAACTCTCTCTCTCGTTCTCTCTCTCTCTCTCTCGTTCTCTCTCTCTCTCTCTCTCGTTCTCTCTCTCTCTCTCTCTCGTTCTCTCTCTCTCTCACACACACACACACACACTCTTTCACACACACAGCAAAAGCACCAAGAGGCCATGGGAGAAATCAGAAATCATATATGAGTTTGTCCAACACATTTTCCTATAACCCACTTTCTCTCCACAATCCTGTGAAATAAGCAAGGAAGTAGTAGTAGTAGTAGTAGTGGTGGTGTACCCATTTTACAGATGAGGAAGCAGTCTTTGCCACTGTCCGTTGCTAGTGGGTAGGGGATTTGGGACTCAAACCCGGAATCCGAGGCCCTGTCTCCTGTTTTCCCAAGCTCTGCCCCTCTGCTCTCTCAGCACATCCCCAGAGTCCATTTCCTTTGCTGAAAACAACGACTCACTCTCTGTTGGACACCTGCAAGGAATTACTCCGGTGCCTCCCTCGCTAACCTGTTGTTCATCACTCCGTCAGTTTGCAGGAATTGAATCACTGCTGCTCAGAAATTGCCAGGACATCTGCTTTCCATCACTGTCCCCAGGGAACCAGGCTCTCTGACATTGCAGTCACCTCCACCTCTCTCCTTAGCCATGGCTCTCGAACGCTTTTGGAGACATTTAGAAAAGGAGTTGACACAGAAGCATCATGCTGGATGAAGACTGCTTTTCAGAAGACTTCGCCATTCCAGCCTGTTGAGCCTAAGGGTTTCAAACACGTCTCCCCACCCGCCAGTCACTGCTTGTCCTGATTCAAAGAGACTTGAATCTATCCAAGGAGGTGGATAGAGAGCAGCTTGTCATTGGTCAGACGTGGTCGTTTTTGCAGTCCAGGCACTGGGACAGAAGCCAGCAAGCAAACTGATCTCAAAGGTAAAATGGTAACATATGGGCTTCCTAGGGGGACGTGTGTCTCAAACACTGACAGAGTTGGCCACATTCTGCAAAGCAGAGGACAAAATCCATTTGCCACAACAGACTGTTAGAGGTGTTGGTTGAGTCACCTGGACTCACCCACCTTGCAGATGGGGGGCTTTTTACCTGATTGTGGGAACTTGGCCTGTTAAGAGTCTAACAATATCTAGGTGATCAGAGAACTATCTTAAGAGCACGAAAGGGCCAGGTGCAGGGGGTCACACCTGTAATCCCAGCACTTTGGGAGGCTGAGGTAGGTGGATCATGAGGTCGGGAGTTTGAGACCAGCCTGGCCAATATGGTGAAACCGTGTCTCTACTAAAACTACAAAAATTAACTGTGTGTGGTGGCATACACCTGTAGTCCCAGCTGCTCAGGAGGCTGAGGCAGGAGAATTGCTTGAACCTGGGAGGCAGAGGTTGCAGTGAACCGAGATCACGCCACTGCACTCCAGCCTGGGCAACAGAGCAAGACTCCATCAAAAAAAAAAAAAAAAAAAAAAAAGAGCAAGAAAGGCAAAAACAGCGTCTTGGGGTGGGAGCAAGGGCAAGACTGCTTCATGGCACATCTTGGAGAATGTTTGCTTGTGGATGGTCCTGTGCCCAGCTCTGGCTTCTTTCTGAGGAGCACCAAGGGGAACAGCATTAGAAATTGTCTATTAAAAGGGAAATAGAAAAGCTCTTGCAGTTAAAGTTCATATTTAGGCAGCATTTCCGTTTAATAACATGTAGTATTTTATAGGCTTTATGCTCTTCAATTGACATTTGAAACAGGTCTTAGAATGTCAAGGCTCTTGTACCTGGGGAAGAAAAGTGTGAGAGAGAAGGAGGTGTGTGTCATATTCCAGTGCACTTTGAGACTGGATGAGCACCGCTGTGGCGTGTGCACCAGCCTTGCTTTGATCACAGAAAGCTCTGATCACAGGTCACCCTCACTAGCAGCAGACATAGATGTGAAATTGATGTCACTTCTGTCACTTCATGTCATCTCCCAGAAACTCCATGAGGAAGGCCAATTTCCCTCATTTTGTGGATGAGGAAACAGTTTTTTGTTTGTTTGTTTGTTTGTTTGAGACAGAGTCTCGCTCTGTCACCCAGGCTGGAGTGCCGTGGCGCGATCTTGGCTCACTGCAACCTCCACTTTCTGGGTTCAAGCAAGTCTCCTGCCTCAGCCTCCCATGTAGCTAGGACTACAGGCGGCGCACACTGCCATGCCCGGCTAATTTTTTAAAATTTTTTTTTAGTAGAGACGGGGTTTCACCATGTTGCCTAGTCTGGTCACGAACTCCTGAACTCAGGCAATCCGCCTGCCTCGGCCTCCCAAAGTGTTGGGATTACAGGCGTGAGCCACGGCACCCGGCCAACAGTTTTTAAGAAACTTGCCCAAGGTCAGCTGCTAGAAAATGGCACGGCTGGGATTTGAACCCAATAGCCTTGGCCAGAGCTCCGATCTGCTCTAACGTACTGTGTCCATAACAAGCACAGGTTTCCCTCTCGCTCTCCTCTGATCTTTACTGTCTGCATTTGAGAGTCAGGTAGGAAATCTAGACTGTCTGCCCTCGGCCCCACCACTTACACTCCACTTTCTTTTCATCAGAGGGTATTTCACCCTGAGAAAAAGAGTGAAAGAAATGAGCCAAAGAAAAGTTGAAGAACTCATCCAAAGTCATCCAACTACACAAAATCCAATGGTTTGGCCCAAGAACCCAGACTCTTAACTGTTGTGCTAAATTAGGGATAAAAATAGAGCCTACGATTTGGGTTATTTTTCACTTTTAATGAGGAAAATGTGTTCCAAGTTTAATGCCTGCCACAAAATAGGCTCTCCATAAACACCATCTATTATTATTGCTACCACTAAATGTTAATTAACACAAGATAGCCGTGCTAAACACTACTGGATTTTTCCTCTCTTCTATTTCTGCTATAACATGTCACTTTTTATTGCTTTCTCTGTCTTCCTACATTTTCAGCTTTTACTTTATTTTACACACAATTCAAAGGCCTCATAGAGGAGACACATCTTGAGTTGTCTGTTGGGGGCCATGTTTGTACCTGGTAACCCAGTGTAGTGGGACTAGGGGTTGACCCATGGCTCAGTCACGAATCAGGTTGAGCTAATCAGATTCTCTCTCTCAGGAGTTTGGAATCAAGAACATGAGCTACTGAGAGAAGATGATTGCTTGACCCGAGGTCTCCTAGAATTGAGTAAATCAAAGCCACCTTGACTGCAGAGCTACGGTGGCGTGGAGAAGCCACCACTTTGCCAGGAGAGATGCAGAAGAATGAAACAGATGCGGGCAGAGAAGACAAGCCACGTGATTTCATTCAAGGTAAGGGAGTAGCTTCAATCCTGAGTTCAGTTCCAGCCTAGGGCGGCCTATTTTTCATGTCCCTGAATTCTAAGAGCTTCTCTGGAGTAAACTTCAGCTAACTCCCATGTCTCTTGAGCTAGTTTGAGTTTGAGTGCGTCTCTCTTCCTTGCAATAAACCTGACATTAGCTCTGCCTCTCCTGCAGAGTGAACTCCTGGAGCCCCATGAAGGCTCTTTGACAGTGACCCTCAAAGAAAGATCTGCAGCCCCCCACAGAGATGCACAGACCCTTAGGGATCTGCAAAACTGAGCTATTCTTATGATAATACTAAGCATGATGTTACCAAATCGTGAATGGGTAAAAGATCTATTCAAAGTGTGAGGTGGGTTTATGGATTTAATGTGACATATGAAAAATTATTGACACAGTTTGAAATTTCTCATTCCAAGTAACATTTAAGAAATTACCACTTTTAAGCTTTGGTGTAGTATCAAAGAATATCCGCAATTATCTGGAAAGGAGTATCTAAAATACTCTTGCCTATACCAACTACATAGCTAGTACGGATGGATTTTTTCATGCACTTCAGCTAAAACAACAGATGGAATGCGGAAGGAGAGATGAGAATATACTTGGCTTCTGTTGAACCAGATATTCAAGATATTTTATTGCTTTAAATGAATTCACAAATACTTTAATTAAATATCGCAGTTTTGGGCCAGGCATGGTGGCTCACGCCTGTAATGCCAGCACTTTGGGAGGCCGAGACGGGCGGATCACGAGGTCAGGAGATCAAGACCATCCTGGCTAACCCGGTGAAACCCCGTCTCTAGTAAAAAATACAAAAAAATAGCTGGGCGAGGTGGCGAGCGTCTGTAGTCCCAGCTACTCGGGAGGCTGAGGCAGGAGAATGGCGTAAACCCGGGAGGCGGAGCTTGCAGTGAGCTGAGATCCGGCCACTGCACTCCAGCCTGGGCGACAGAGCGAGACTCCGTCTCAAAAAAAAAAAAAAAAAAAAAAAGACCAGCCTGGCCAACATGGTGAAACTCTGTCTCTACTAAAAATACAAAAATTAGCCGGGCATGGTGGTGCATGGCTGTCATCCCAGCTACTCAGGAGACTGAGGCATGAGAATCGCTTGAACCCGGGAGGCAGAGGTTGCAATGAGCCGAGATCACGCCACTGCACTCCAGCCTGGGTGACAGAGTAAGCCTCTGTCTCAAAAAAAAAAAAAAAAAAAAAAATCAGTTTTAATTTTGAATATGGTAAGTATAGATAAGTAAGAGGCTCTTTGGGCTTCTCAATAATTAAGAGTGTAAAGAGGTCCCAAAACCAAAAAGTTTGAGAATGACTACTCTAGTCCAACCACCCCCATGGCTCAGTGGAACCTTCTGCAGCATTCCTGAGAGCGGTCACTTAGTCTCAGCACAATCTTTTTCTGGAATAGGAAGTGTATTCTTTTTCCAGTGATCCCATTTTATACATTGACCTGAAGTCTGTGTCCTTGTAACCATCCCCTAGTAGTCCCACTTCTAGCCACAGAAATTGAGCATGACGATGTCTTCCAGGCATCTTCACCTATTGGGAGGCAGCCATCTGGCCTCTGCTTTCTTAGAGAAAGCTGCCCAGCTCCTTCAGCCTCTCTCCTCTAACTCGGTTAGTGAATCCTTCATCATCCAGTTGCCCATATTTATACTCATTCCAGGTTTTCACTGTTTCAAGCGCCTTTCTTTTTTATTTCTTCCAAGGTTAAGGGTATTTTTTAGATAGCTGATGTTTTTATAAACCTGGCCTGAGAAGAGTTGAGAGCCCCTGCAGTAATGTTAACCAGATTCAGCTATGTGGTTCTGTATTTTGTTAGTTCTTGGTATACCTCCATGCGCTTTTGTGAGCACCCTCTCCGTTTACTGCAAGGATACACTTGTGGCCTCCTCCTTTGCCCTCCCTGATCTCTTGTCTTTACCCTCGCCTCTCCTGGGAAGGGGAAGACTTCTTCAGACCCACGTGAGGCAGGCCTGTACTTTGCCAGTGAAGCCCGTAACAGGTGGGCGAACCCCACCCAGGTTTCAGGATTAGCAGCCCACTGGTTTTCCCCAACCCCTCTTCTCTGACTTCGCATTTATCTGTAACGAGGATGATATTTTGATCTCCGTATGTCTGTCTCCTGTGTCTGTCTCCCGTGTCATCGCGTACCCAGATAAGGAAAGGGATGTTACTTACTGGTTTCTCTGAAATTCTGATTTTTTTTTCTTAATTATGGGCTTAAAAAACTAATGTAAGCTGGCCGGGTGCGGTGGTTCATGCCTGTAATCCCAGCATTTTGGGAGCCTAAGGCAGGCGGATCACGAGGTCAGGAGTTCGGGACCAGCCTGGCCAACATAGTGAAACCCCGTCTCTACTAAAAATACAAAAATTAGCAGGGCATGGTAGCACGCACCTGCAGTCCCAGCTACTCGGGAGGCTGAGGCAGGAGAATCATTTGAACCCGGGAGGTGGAGCTTGCGGTGGGTGGAGATTGTGCCACTGAACACCAGCCCAGGCCACAGTGTGAGACTTTATCTCAAAAAAAAAAAAAAAAAAAACTAATCTAATCTTTGAATTAGCAAACTTTAAATGATCATAAACTCACAAAGACACATCCTCTGACATTAGCCTTGATCACTGATAGACTCCTTGGGACAGATGTTAGGGAATTATTATCATATGGAAATGAGAGCGCTTTAAAAAGAAGATACATTTGGTAAGAGGAGAAACATAAACTGTCCTAGAAGTGGGGGAGAGGGAGCTGGGGAGGCGGAGGACAAGGGCTGTCCCTGCCCATTGAGAACAAGGCCTGTGATACATGTCCACACAGAGACAGCCATCTGGAGGCAGCTGAAATAGAAGCGCTCTGTTATTTGACATTCAGTCCTGCCTTCTTTCCGCTGAGAGACTGCCTTTCTACCTTCTAAAACCTCCATCCCTGATGTGCTCCAAGGGTGACTTTATGCGTTCTTTTGTTGTTGTTGTTTTTTAACTTTTATGATTGCTGAGATTGTAGCAGCCACTGAATCTCCTATGCTAAGGCCAAGCCATCTAAGCTTGATCCAAGATACTGACCTGAAAACAGCCTGGGCCTTGGATACAGAGATAGAGGGCAGATTCGTGGATATCAGGCACTTTAAAAAGCGTGAATGGCCGGGCGCGGTGGCTCACGCCTGTAATCCCAGCACTTTGGGAGGCTGAGGTGGGCGGATCACAAGGTCAGGAGATCGAGACCACGGTGAAACCCCGTCTCTACTAAAAATACAAAAAATTAGCCAGGTGTGGTGGCGGGCGCCTGTAGTCCCAGCTACTCAGGAGGCTGAGGCAGGAGAATGGCGTGAACCCGGGAGGGGGAGCTTGCAGTGAGCCGAGATCGCGCCACTGCACTCCAGCCTGGGCGACAGAGCGAGACTCCGTCTCAAAAAAAAAAACCAAAAACCAAAAAAAAAAACGTGAATTTGCAAAATCACAGGTTGTCATGCAAGATTGAAAAGGAAGAATGAAAAGATAGGGCTGTCAGGACAAACCCTATGGTACAAAAATCAAGTGAGGTGGAAACGAGGAGATGAAAGTCAATTGTGGTAACAATAATCACAAATAAATAGGAAGGGAGAATATAAAGAGAATCCAGCCTGTACTGTGAAATCTCTTATTCCCATTTATCATCTGAGGAGACTCCAAGGGCACCCATTTAATGACTTTTTGCAATTTGTGCTCTATCTTGATTTTAACTGATCTCCTAGAAACCCTGGGTAGACTCACATATCATTTGCTGTCAAATGAGTCTTCAAGAACAAATGCAGCTCCAGCCAGTGTTCTGTACAATCTACTAAAGACAGGTGTATGACTATCTGAGAGGCACACATTGGCTCTCCAGCAGTCTTGGGCATTCTCTGCAAAAACGATTTAGCACAGTGTTAGCAGCAGCCTGACATTTTCCTCACCCGCGATTGCAATGTGACCTTTTGGGAGGCTGCATTTGCCTGAGGGAGGGAAGTCTCCTGGGACTTCACAGAGATTGCAATAGATTGATTATCGTTGGGGACAGTGATGTTTGCCTCATAATAACTTATCAGTCTCCCGCCATCTCCACTGTACTTCCCTGGTACAATTTCCTTCCAGGCTTCAGGAAGGTATTAAAAAGGTTTAATGTAATTCAGAGTAGGTTCAAAAGTATTTTAAAGTTCAAACGGAACTATTTGAAAGCAAAATTGCTTATGCAACAGTGGAAAAACGCAGGCTTGGTGTTGGAAGGCCTGGCGGTCATTTTTATGTATCCCTTACTGTGGGGCTCTGGGCCTCAGGCCCTTCTTGGGTCAAACAGAAATAATGGAGCCTGCTTCACATAATGGCTGTAGAAAGTAAACTAGAGAATACGGTTTTGCATGCCTGGGACAGGGTGGGCACTTAGAAGACCCTCAGTTCTTTTCGTTCCCCCTCTCTCATGCCTTCTCCCTCCCTCTGTCTCAATGATGATCCAATGAATTATGCAGCCAGATTAAGATGACCCTTCATTTAATCAAACAAATGGTTGGTGTCTCTGCTTTACATAAAGTGTCATAATAGCTATAACTAATGTTTATATCCTGCCATATACTTTAGGATATGCCTTCAAACACACGATCTACGATTGGGTATTTCACCTACACTAAACAAGCTAAAGCTTACTGTCATCGCACATCACACCCCCTCTTAGGAACTCAGATATACCTAATGAAGCCATCCCTAATCTTGCCAGCTCATCTTGTCCATGCGACTTAGCGAGCGTGAATGCCAAATATGCCAATAAATGAGGAGTGTGGCTTACCTGGGAGTCAGCCCATTTGGCAATGCAGTGTCTTCTTGGCACAGTGTTGAATTACAATTGCTGGTTCTGGCCGGAGGACAGTGTGGTAGGAATCTGTCTCTGGGGTCCTCCTCACTCTACTCCTTCATGGATCTCTCCATTTTAGCAGTTAAGGTGTTCATGCTTTTTCCTCTCAGGAAAAGAAAGAGGGATGGACACTTTCATATAGAAGAGTTAGTAAGTTAATGATTCATCCTTACCGGACCTAGAACCAAGCCCTCTTCATCTTCATCCCATTTCTAGGTTTCTGTAAATGTCAGTGTTTTTCTAAGTTCTCTTCTAGACACAAGACTTGCCACCATCTCCCAGGGTGAACATCCTCATACCATCTCCCGGGGTGAACATCTCCACATCTGGAGTCAGAGATCTCCTCAGATCACCTCTGGCCAACTCTTTCTCCTGAGCTCCAGGCCCACCAGTAGATATCCAACTGCCCATTGGCGGCTCCTCTTGGGTGTCACTAGCCATGCCAATTCAATGAGCCATCACATCTAGCTCCACTCCTGTCACCTCCTGCTGTATGAATGTGGCACCATCCACCCAGATGCCAAACCGGAAACCTAGAGACCATCTCGCTCTGCTCTCTGTCTTATTTTCTACAACCAGTCACCAAATCTTGTCCATTCTACCTCCTAAGTGTCTTTTGAGCTCAGTTCACATCTCTCCATCTCTGCCACCACTACCCTAGTCAAACTTTCGTCATCTCTCATCTGGAATATTACAGTGACTCCCAGTTAGTCTCATTGCTTCCTGTCCAGACAATTAAAAACATAGTAGGAGCTGGGCATGGTGGCTCACTCCTATAACCTCAGCATTTTGGCAGGCTAACGCTGGTGGATCACTTGAGCTCCGGAGTTCGAGACCAGCCTGAGTGAAATGGTAAAACCCAGTCTCTACAAAAAGTACAAAAATTAGCCAGGTATAGTGGTGCACACCTCTAGTCCAGTTACTGGGAGCCGAGGTGGGAGGATTGCTTGAGCCCAGGATGTCACGACTGTAGTGAGCTATGATTGCATCACTGCACTCCAGCCTCAGGGACAGAGCGAGACCCTGTCTCAAATAATAATAATAATAGTAATAATGATAATAACCATAGTGATCCCCTCCCCCCATACCTTTTATCTCTTTACCCCTTTGTACTGCATTTTGGGAGTATTCCTTAGCCCGACCCTCTAACACATGAATTTACTACTCAGCAGTTTATTTCCAATATATCTAATTAGTTCTTGTCTGAAACCTTCCTTTATTACTCTGAGGATATAAATTGTGTTTATTTTAAAGCACTGTTCTATTTGTTCTATTAACTCAGTTTCCCTAGGTGTAAGATTTTCTGTTCAGTTTGTTGTCTCTCATGGTGATGGTCCCTTTCAAGTTGTTTATGGTTCTTGGTTGTAGGCTCAACTTTACCCTTGGAAGTCCCTGCTAGATTGGTCACCTGCTCTGTGCCCAGTGGGGAGGGAGGCAGAGGAATCTGCTGGGGTTTATGGTACGCACTGTTTTCGGGAAGAGCAGAAGAAAGCCAGGCCAGGTCACTGGGCTAGGGTGACCCATTCCTTGCAGTCTCTGTCAGACTCTGGGTGTGGCTCCATCTCTCTGACCCAGGCACTGCTAGATGTGGAAACAAACACTCTTTGCCAAAACCTAGCTCGTGTCAGGGTGTGTGATGTGGAGTGGACCACTTTGGCAGTTCTGGCTGCGGAACCCAAAGACTCTCCTGGGGCCTCCTCCTGGCTTCTACCCGTCTAGACCATTGGTGTGGCTTCTGCCTTCTATGTTTGTATTTTTCTGTGGCAGTCAACGCTGCCACAAAGGATATTAATCCAATATCCTTTGCTCCTAATCTTGGAGTCTTTTTTGATATCTTAGTATCTTCTAAGGAATAGACAGTTTTTTTAATGGAATTCAATATGTCATTATTTTTTCTCTTATGGTTAATGCTTTTTGGCACCTAAGAAATGAAATCTTTTCCCTGCCCAAAAGTCCTGAAGATTTTCTCCTACTTTTTTTTCTAAAAAATTTAATTTTTTTCTTTTTCATTTAAGACTCTTATCCAATTCGAGATAACTTATGTACCAATTGTTTTCCCATCTGATTATCTAGTTTTTATAAAGCCATTTGTTGAAAAAATGATTCTTTCCCCTAGCAAATTATCTTTTCTTTGTTGAAAATCTACATCTATATGTTGGTTTATTTCTGGAACACTCATTCTGTTCCATTGATCTACATGTCTGTTCTTACAGCAGTACCATGCTGTCTTGTTTACACAGCTTTGTAATGCATCCTGAACTCAGCTAGGAGTTCCAACTTCCTTCTTTTTTTTTTTTTTTTTTTTTTTTTGACAGAGTCTCACTCTGTTGCCCAGGCTGGAGTTCAATGGCACTGTCTCATCTCACTGCAACCTCCAGCTCCCAGGATCTAGTGATTCTCAGGCCTTACCCTCCCGAGTAGCTGGGACTACAGGCACGTGCCACCACACCCAGCTAAATTTTGTATTTTTAGTAGAGACGGGGTTTCACCATGTTGGCCAGGCGGGTCTCAAACTCCTGACTTCAGGTGATCCATCCCCCTCGGCCTCCCAAATTGCTGGAATTACAGGCACTAGCCACCACACCGGGCCCACCTTCTTTTTAATTTTTTTTTTTTTTTTTTTTGTTATTCTGGATTAGTTGTATTACATTATCAGGTTTAGAATTACGCTGTCAATCTTTACATAAAAGCCTTATAGAGTTTTGATTGGGATGGTGTTGACTCTATTCACCACTTCACAAGGAGTATGAGAATCTTTCCACAATACACTTTCATTTCCCCTCCCACTGTTTGCACTATGGTTGTCAGACATTTTATTTCTACATATAAGCCCCATGATATTGTTATTTTCATATTAAACTGAACATTTTCTTGTGAGGAAGTGTTTTAAAGAGAGAAAATAAAGTCTTTAATCACATATCTACCATTTCTGATGCTTTCCATTCCTTTTTCATGATCTGAGTTTCCCTCTACAATCATTTTTTTAATAAGCCAGAAGAACTTCTTTTAATATTTCTTGTAGTAGTCTTACTTGCTGGGAAAGAATTATGTCAGTTTTTGTTTGTGTGTGTTGTTGAGTGTCTGGGTTGTATCGTCTTCCTCACATTGAGTCCTGCTTTGGCAACCAGTTAAGTTACTTGCAGATCGGTTTGATAAAAGAATCCTCAAAACAAAGTCTTGTTTTTAAGGGTTGTTATTGTGGTTCCAGAGTGGCCTTTATGCCAGTTTAGTTGAGTTCTACCAACTGCCCGGACCAATCTGGGTCACTGTTGCATGTTCCATATATTCAGTGATCTCTCTCCATTTTGGCTGATCAGGGCAGATGTCTCTAAGCCTTGTGCAAAGCTGGGGTGTTCTTCAGCTTATATCTCCCTGGTAGCTCTCCACACAGCCCCATGGAGGCTCGCCTTCCATGCACATTCTTAGTATTCAGCAACAGACTCAAGGGAACCCCTATGCAACATTCCTGAGCTCTTTCATTCTGTAGCTCCCTCTTCTCCAGTCCTTGGTTCTGAAAATCCTGACTACTTCATCCTCACCCAACTCCAAGCTCCGTCTCCTCATGTCAGTGAGGTTGCTGCCTTCTTTTTGGGTTCCCCTCCCTGGTCCACAGTCTGACGCCTCCAAGCAGCAAGTGAGAGGGATGTGGGGCTCCCTCGTTTATTTCCTTTCTGTCAGGGAGCAGTCCCACGCTGGTCGTTGTCCAGTGTCCGGAAACAATTGTCTCCCATGTTATGTCCAGTTTTCTACTTCTTTATGACAGAAGAGCTTGTCTGATAGCAGTTACTTCGTCATGCCTGGAAGCAGAGGTACCTGTAAAATCTCACATAAGCCTGTAATCCCAGCACTTTGGGAGGCCAAGTGGGGTGGATCATGAAGTCAGGAGTTCAAGACCAGCCTGAACAATGTGGTGAAACCTCTACTAAAAAAAAAAAAAAAAAAAAAAAAATTAGCCAGGCATGGTGGTGCATGACCGTAATCCCAGCTACTCAGGAGGCTGAGGCAGGAAAATGGCTTGAACCCAGGAGGCGGAGGTTGCAGTGAGCCAAGATCATGCCACTGAACTCCAGCCTGGGCGACAGAGCAAGACTCCATCTCAAAAAAAAAAAAAAAAAAAATATATATATATATATCTCACCTAAGTGCCATATATATATATATGTCTCACCTAAGTACCATATATATATCTCTGTCACATAAGTGCCAGATAGATAGATAGATAGATAGATAGATAGATCGATCTATCTCACATAAGTGCCATAGCTTGAGCAGTGTCTACAACTCCATGGTCTAATTCTTAAGGACAGAGAAATGGTTGACATCCTACCCCATGCAAAGCACAATGCCAGTCTCCATGGGGCATTAAATATTGTTAATTAGTTGTGATGTATAAACACGTAAATGTGCAAAATAATGTCTTTGTTAGAATTTTGTTAAAATCTTTAACACACTATGGGATAAGCATCTCTACATTATAGTTAGAGCTACTTCCCAACACTGTAGTTTTAATTTCCATCACATAAGGTTTTCTCATTAAGGTTTTGTTGCTGTTGTTCTGTGTGTTTGTGTGTCTGTGTGTGTGTGTGCGCGCACGCTTATAATGGAATTTTGATTGTATACCTACACAAAATCTGCACAATAATGGGTTGGGTGCGGTGGCTCATGCCTGTAATACCAGCACTTTGGGAGGCAGAGGCAGGCAGATCACTTGAGGTCAGGAGTTTGAGACCAGCCTGGCCAACATGGCGAAACCCCGTCTCTACTAAAAATACAAAAATTAGCCAGGTATGGCAGTGCACACCTGTAGTCTCAGCTACTCTAGAGGCGGAGGCAGGAAAATTGCCTGAATCCAGGAGGCGGAGGTTGCAGCACACCATTGCACTATAGCCTGGGTGACAGAGCAAGACTATGTCTCAAAGAAAGAAAGAAGAAAGAAAGAAAAGAAAGAAAAGAAAGAAAGAAAGAAAGAAAGAAAGGAAGGAGGGAAGGAGGGAAGGAGGGAGGGAGGGAGGGAGGGGGGGAGGGGAGGGAAGGAAAGGGAAGGAAAGGGAAGGAAAGGGAAGGAAAGGGAAAAGGAAGGGAAGGGAAGGGAAAAGGAAGGGAAGGGAAGGGAAGGGAAAAGGAAGGGAAGGGAAGGGAAGGGAAGGAAAGGGAAGGAAAGGGAAAAGGAAGGGAAGGGAAGGAAAGGGAAAAGGAAGGGAAGGGAAGGGAAAAGGAAGGGAAGGGAAGGGAAAAGGAAGGGAAGGGAAGGGAAAAGGAAGGGAAGGGAAGGGAAGGGAAAAGGAAGGGAAGGGAAGGGAAGGGAAAAGGAAGGGAAGGGAAGGGAAGGGAAAAGGAAGGGAAGGGAAGGGAAAAGGAAGGGAAGGGAAGGGAAAAGGAAGGAAAGGGAAGGGAAGGGAAAAGGAAGGGAAGGGAAGGGAAGGGAAAAGGAAGGGAAGGGAAGGGAAAAGGAAATGGCCAGTGGCCCCGGCCATTTAACGAGGAGGCTTGTTGCTTCTTATTAATGGAAATGAATGCTCTTACTTCTCCCAGTCAGGTTCCAGCATTGCTGTCTATATGCTATTCGAAGTATCTGAACCCTCCCAGATGCCAGTCTCTGTGGGTGTAAGACAGGAAATTCAAAGTGGGTTTGGCCCAAGTACAAAGATATGAACTGTAACAGAGAAAGCTCTGTGGGATGGCCCCTATTGTCTTTATACTGTTTCGAGCTAGGTGTTGAATGATGAGTTGAATGTAAAGGAAGGGAAGGGAAGGGAAAAGGAAGGAGAAAGAAAGAAAGAAAGAAAGAGAAAGAAAAAGAAGGGAGGGAGAGAAGAAAAGAAAAGGAAAGAAAAGAAAAAAGAAAAGAAAAGAAATAAATCCACACAATAACAAGATTCTGGCTGAAGTTGGTCACCCTGCCCTCACCATGCTGGGATCTGTTCTCATGGAGGGGATGTCAGCGTGTTTGCCATCCAGTTCTGGTTCATTTCATAACTGAGGCTTGGATGACCTGCCTCTTGTCACCTCATGCTTATTTACTGTTTAAATTTCTGTCCCACATTTTCCTTCCATTGGGTTTCTGCTGTGGTTTTTTGTTTGGGGTTTTTTTTTGCTTGTTTGGCTGGTTGGATTTTTTGGTTTTGCCTTTAGGCTCCCAGTACAACCTTGTTCCATTCCAATTTCTCTAGTTTAAAGCTGATAAGAATTGGGGTTGGCTGTATTTTCTTACTTGTTTTTCAAAATTAATTAATTAGTTTATTTTAGAGGGAGGGTCTCACTCTGTTGCTCAGGCTGGAGGGCAGTGGTGTAATCATAGTTCAGTGTAGCCTCAGCCTCTTGAGTAGATGGGGCTACAGGCATGCACAACCATGTCCAGCTAATTAAAAAATTTTTTTTGTAGAGACTGAGTCTTGCTATGTTGCTCAGGCTGGTCTCCATGTCCTGGCCTCAAGTGATTCTCCTGCCTCGGCCTCCTAAGGTGCTGGGATTGCAGGTGTGAGGCACCGCACCTGTCCTGGTGTTTATTTATTCATTGATCTTCATCCGCATCTTCTTGTGCTTCAGCTGCATCTCACCAGGGCTGGTCCCGGAGAGAAGAGAAGAGCAGGTGGCGCCCTGCCCCGCACTCATCTCAGCTTTCTTCTTCTCACAATCTTCTTTGTTCTCCACTTCCCTGTTATCAGAATCCAGCTCTCCAGTTCCACACAGAGGGTTAGACTTCCCAACACAGCTTGTAACTGAGCCTGGCAATGTCCTTTCTTTCCAACCTTTCTCATCTCCTCCTCAGCAAAGCTGAGCCATTCTCTATGCCAGTTACTCCCAGTTGCAGCCTCACCCTCAGAAAACCGGACTGATCTTAAGGATAATGACTGATAGTGGCCCCCAGCACACCTAGTTCCTCAGGAGAGGAGAAACCCAATGAAAGGGCTTCCTGTCAGCATTTCAGGCACAGGAATGAAGAAGCTAAGGGAGTCATTCTGGGGACTGCCCTTCATGGAAGCTTCTCTGTTCCCATCTCCATCTCTGCCCCTTTCAGCATAGTACCAAATTCAGAGAACCACTGAACCCACTGAGTTTACCAAAAGACACTCTCTATGAATGAAAGTGGCAACTCTAATAGTACATCTGAAGGCTCAAAATCATAGTCCTGGAAACTCTATAGATTTTGCCATTCTTGTTTGATATGGAAGTTGATTATATTGATGAACAAGCTTTAAATTCACCCTTTTCTAGAGACACGGAGCTTGAGTGAGGGACTTGTCTGTACAGCGTAGCCTGGATAACTTTAATAATTGATGTTTAAATAATCGCTCAACTATTTGCATGTCTGATGTCTGTGGGGAAATTGAAAGGCTTTGTTTTGTTGGCAGTGATAATCACTGGATATGCAGCAACACGATATAAATGACTAAAGTCTACTCTGGGCTCTGCATTTTTGCCATCATCAGGAATTTTGATGAAAAACGAAAGCTGATCTGGAAAAACAATTTGTGCCAAAGCTTTATATAAATGATTGATTTCACTCAAATTCATAGTCAGTGGTATTTAATCAGTCCCTTTCATGGAGATGTTTGACAATTAATCTTGGGCCAACTAAACATTCAATTGATTCAGATGTTAGGTTTTCATGAAACTGAAGCCGATTCTTTTAAACTGAGCAAATTCTAGCCAATGTCTTCCTCTCTAAAATTCTCCCAAAGATATTTATTTTAAGTTTCTCTCAATAGTGGGGCAGGATTGACTAATTGAGGTACTTGGGCTTGTAAAGAAGCATTTATCCTCTGGAATTTTCTTCTATTCTCATAGAGTATCTAAATGCTTATGGCTCTTTTTCATGCTATGTAAAATATAACTTACTCCATATAAAAAGCAACAATATAAGGAATCAAAATGCTTGGTATAATCAACAGGAGCTGCTTCGATGTAAACTCTTAAAGGAGACAGGACTTCTCTTTGCAACCAAGTCTGATCTTGAGTTGGACAATGCAGGTCTGGGTGTGGTGAGGGATGGGAGGACAGTTGATGGAAAGAGAGCCCCTTGATGTGGACAAAATGCCTTAATGTTGAGATTATCCAGTGGCCCCGGCCATTTAACGAGGAGGCTTGTTGCTTCTTATTAATGGAAATGAATGCTCTTGCTTCTCCCAGTCAGGTTCCAGCATTGCTGTCTATATGCTATTCGAAGTATCTGAACCCTCCCAGATGCCAGTCTCTGTGGGTGTAAGACAGGAAATTCAAAGTGGGTTTGGCCCAAGTACAAAGATATGAACTGTAACAGAGAAAGCTCTGTGGGATGGCCCCTATTATCTTTATACTGTTTCGAGCTAGGTGTTGAATGATGAGTAGCCTGGCTCTGTGGAAATTTTGGAGCATCAGGCCACTTTGTGTCTTAAGTGACAAAGTCCTAATTTAAGGACTAAAATTGAACTAATTTGAGCAACTGATTTAAGCAAGCAACTAATTTAATTCATTGGGAAGATCGTGGGATATCTCACACAGGATCAAGAAAGTCACGAGCAGGGCCCAACCAGGTCCCTAGGATGCCCATTCTCAACTCTCCACTTCCTCCGTGACATCATCCTTCTCTCTTCCTGCAGACTGTGTTCTCCACAAGATTTCACCAACAGGCCCTGGACTTTCCTTGCACAGCTTCAGCTATATTGAGCAATGCTGTCACTAGCATGGGTCTGAGTGTCCCCAGGAAGGGACTTGTATCAGCTGTGCACACCTGGCTGGCTCCACGGAGGCTGAAGAGCAGGTCACCCAGGAGGGGAAGCACAGATTGGAAGAGAAGGGAGTCCCTGGTGGAAGCAGATAGGAAGGGGAGCACCAGTGGTCATGTGCAAGGCAGAAAAAACCCTGCAATGTACAGGGCAAGATAGGCACTTAACTCACTCCGGGCCGATAATCCAATTGTGGTTGACCACAGGTTTTCTATGGTCTTTTAACCAATATCATTCTGAC
Source organism: Chlorocebus sabaeus (assembly GCF_047675955.1). Classification (NCBI taxonomy): domain Eukaryota; kingdom Metazoa; phylum Chordata; class Mammalia; order Primates; family Cercopithecidae; genus Chlorocebus; species Chlorocebus sabaeus. The sequence goes on from NC_132917.1 coordinate 106,815,925, forward strand.
ATGGTTGTCATTTAATGGTTTAAAACCAAGAAACAGCAAGCAATGTCCTAACCTACCTGTAGCTTTCCATTATACAACCATGGAAAGAGAGACAGAATTTGGTGGGTTTGGTTATATGGTTGTACATCATAGTCTAAAGCAAAGACATAGCAAAATGCATCATTAAAATAGACTATGCATTCGTTGAGGGCAGTGTGCATGTCTTGTTCATCTTGGATTCCCTAACGGTGCTTCGAACACACAAACACACTATAAGTGCATACTAAATTAAATTTGGGGGGAAAAATGCTCCAGCAATATTGAGGCAGGAAATCAAAAGCAATGGCTACAGATGCAGTGTTCTTAGTAGAAATAGAAAGAAGCAGTTCAATGCTGGAATAAAGCCAGACTCAACAAAGCGCCACCATAATGTAACAGCATGGAGTTCACCATGTGGAGGGACCAGCGTGCCTCAGGCAGGCAGGAGCCTGATGGCATCTCTTTTAGGGGCTGACCATTGTGACTTTCCCAGGAGTCTGCAGCCGCCAGTGTGCCCAGAGGACTGGGCATCCTGCAGGAGGCCGGAATGTGTTTGAGGTTTGACTTGCTGTGTGGCTCCTGGAGTTTTATTGAGTTCCTTTGGTTTGAAGTCCTCAAGACATTACATTAAACTGACATCATCACAAAAAACTTTTAAAACACGCTGAGATTACTGTAAAGGTAAGATGTTCCCCTCATGGCAAAATGTTCCCTATCCTGGAAGCTAAAAGTGCCTCTTAACCTGTGTTGTCCAGTTTCGTGTATTTTAAAAATACCACCATCAGTACCGAAGCACGGATTTCTGCACTCTGCTGCAAGTCGCAACTGAGGCTTCCACCAGTGTGGCCACCCTGTTCTTGGTGCATTCCCATCTATATGGCCCACACAGGCCTAAGGCCTTAATTCATTCAGCAAAAACTTTTCCCTCCTGCTGTTTTCTTCCCCCCGCCCTGCTTAGTACCCTCCTTTCTCTCTAGGGTCTTCTCAAACTCACACCTGCCTCTCCTCCCTCTTGTCCTCTCTGTGTCTGCTTCTCAGGAGTCTGCCTCACAGATGGGCTCCCTGAGGGAGCCCCTGAACCCAGGCACTGCCTAGCCCTGTGGTGGCGCTCTGATTAGAAAAGACTGCTGTTGGGCTCCTTACAGCTGCATAACGAACCACTCAAACCAGTGGTTTGACAACAACTCATTATTTCTCACAATTTCTGTGAGTTGGGCAGTTCAGCTGTAGGACTGTGCAGCTGGTCACTCCTGGATTCAGTCAAAGCTAAGAAGGGGCTCTGAGGATCACAGGCTGGGTGGAGAGGGTTAGGCTTACTCCAGACAGCACTGTCAGCTGAGAGTGACATCAGCCCACCCTGGAGAAGAGCTTCCTTACAGTCACAGAGCAGTGCCACAGTGGGGATGGCTTCCTGTGGCATGGTGAGTCCCTGACGTCAGGAGCGCACATGCTGGGGAGGGATGGCTGCTGCTCTGAGAAGCCTGAATGACATGGGTTCTAAGAACCCATTCCACTCACTCTCTGTCCCTTCAGGAGCTGGCACTCTTTTCTGTGAAATGGCCTCCCCACCAACTGTCAGCCCCTTGAATTGGCTTCGAGTTCCTCATGCCTTGCCTGGTACAAGTTGCTCAATATGCACTTGGGCAACGAATTGGTGGCCTTGCACATCCTCATTATCTCGATGGAGATTAAACAATGTAGATAAACACAAACTACCACGTTGCTCAGCCGTCATCCTCCCACAGACCTACTAAAGAGACAAGACAACGTGCCCACACAAAGACACGGATACAAATGTTTATAGCAGCTTTATTTGTAATGGCCCCCTAAAACGGACACAGCACACATGTACATAAATTGGTGAGTAGATACATCAATAAATGGCCTATGACGGGATGGGATAGTTCCCTTGACTGCTTTCACGGCGGGAAATGGAGTGTCTCATTTCACTCAGCCCACTGAGTGCAGGAACCCAAGCAAATGAACTCCGCAACAGGCTGGGCCGGTCACCTCCTCTCCAGTGGGAGCAGGCTCTCTGCAGGCTCCGCAGCAGGGTCCAAGCATGTGACAACCAATGCTCTTTCAGCTCTGCCATCCGGGGACAGCCAAGTGCCAACCAGCTCAGTGGAGGGTTGGTGTGGCAGCCCCTGCCCTCTTGGCACCCAGGTTCTTGTCTGGCATCCAGGAAGAATCAAGTCACACGATCTCTTTGAAAGATGATAAATGCGGAAGACTTTATTGACCCATGGATGGCTGTCAGTGGAAAGGGAGGCTGGAAAGGGGATGGGAAGGTCTTTCCCTGATGACCGATCGGGCTCCTCTGGGAAGCCGCATCGTCTGAAGTCAGCCGTGTCTATCCGTAGTGTGGACCCTAACTTGCTTCTCTGCTTGCGGCTCAGCCGCTCAATCCTCTGCAGGCTCAGCCGCTTGTGTTGCTCTGCCAGCTGAAGTCTTTTATGGGCAAAGGATAGGGGTGGGGCAGGCCAAAAAGGCAACATTTGGGCACTGTTTTCACCTAGGGCCATGGTTCCAGGCTTAAGGGTGGAGTTTGGCTGGGAGCCCAGCCCTACTGTATCAATACAATGGAATCATCAATAAAACTCCTCAATAAAGGAAACCCTCCTGATACAGCAACGCATGTTTGAAAACATTGTTCTAAGTGAAAGAAGTCAGATATGAAAAACTTCATTCTAATGATTCCGTTCATATGAAATTCTGGAAAAGGCAAAACTATAGTTGGTAGAGAAAGTAAGACAGCAGTTGCCAGAGCCTGAGGGGATGGAGGAGGGAATCATTACAAAGGGAAGGGAGGAACGTTTTGGGGTGATGGAGCCCCGCGCTTGTGTGGTAGTAATGCAGCTGCAGACGTTTGTCAAAACTTGTTGAATGAAAGAATTTAAATATGAGCGATTTATTGTACTTCAATGATACCTCAATAAAGTCACTAGGAAATGTGGGTGTGATTAGACTCAGTTTTCAAGCTTGAGAAAGTTGGGAAAAGTCATGTTTAAGTAGCTCAGCAGACTGCATGTTGGGAAGTGGGGACCTGATCAATTCTCTCCTTAGGGCTGGGGTCCCTGGACTGTGTTTCCGGTGACTGTTGCCCAGGGTCCATCACATGAAAGGAAGAAGGATGACGGCATCCACCCACAATGGCTGCAGGGGGATGACCTGCGGCTGTGCCTTGGCACCTGTCATTCCTGCCTCGAGGCAGGAGCTTCTCCACTCCTCAGACCCTTAAAGTGAGACAAGACTAATGGAAGGACTCTGTGAGAGGCACTTCTGTGACAAACCCTTCAACCACTGCACCTGGCGCCTCTCCAGCAACCGGGGCTACTCCACCCCTTCCTGCACCACCAGGCAACTCTCCGAGGATGAAACACACCAGTCAGGTGGTAAACAATGACTCAGGACTGTACACCCGAAGCCAGAGGCTCTAACTAATGCGGTATGAAAAATGACTTAAAAATACCTGCCCTCAGCACGCTCAGGGGGAAACAGAGCAAAGACTAAATCTCACAAAGGAAATACCTCAATTATTTCAAACTATTATGCTAATATGATACAAATGGCATTCTGACCACCAAACGGGAGAGAAATTCTGGAGCAGAATCTCAAGCCGAAGAGGCACGTTTTGGTAGAGGAATGACCTCACCCCACCCAGAATCATGAGTTTGAGATAATGAACTCTCTGTGTAAGGTATTTTGTAACCTGCCAATCACTTTTACTCTTGTTTCTAATAATACTAACCTTGATTGATTTTGGTCCTTAAAATACCAGTTCTGCAATGAGAACACATGGACACAGGGAGGGGAACATCACACACTGGGGCCTGTCAGCGGGTGGGGGGCAAGGGGAGGGATAGCATTAGGAGAAATACCTAACGTAGATGACCGGTTGATGGGGTAGCAAACCACCGTGGCCCGTGTATAGCTATGCAGCAAACCTTCACAATCTGCACATGTATCCCAGAGCTTAAAGTACAATAAGAAAAAAAAATACCAGTTCTGAGACAGCTTTCAAACAGCTTGCAAAACCGAACTACAGTCGCCGCTGCGTGTCACATTAGAGTTTGTGTGCTGTTGCCCAACTAGACAGATAGCCTCCTGAGGGCTCAGATTCACCCTCATACCCTCCCAAGCACAGCACCCAGCACAGCTTGTCCTCTGGAAGAGGCAAAGATGGCTGGAGCAGAGGGTAAGAGCCCGGGACTGAAAGTCAGAAAACCTAGGCACTGGTGCAGACTGCTGACTGGCAATAGCAGTCAGTTTCCTCATCTGTAAACGGAGCCTCTATTCCTGCCCACTCTGCAGGACCCAGGGAGGTCAATCTGGAAATCGTAAAGTACCATTTATACCAGAGGCTTTACCTAAGCAGGGGCAGCCATAGTACCTCATGGGTGCCTAGACAATTGTTGGATAAAATGCTTAATATAGATAAGGTTGCCTTTGCTGCTTTCTCCTTTCTGCAATGACTGGTGGCTGTGTTACTGTCACTACCTTATCAAACTTTCATTTAAACAAAGTGTCTTGGTGATATAATGCCTTAACAGAAGGACCGAATCTCTAATGCTGATGTGCACTTGCCGGGAGCTGGGTTCAACTGCATGTTCACCGGAACCACAGGATCATTACACATTCACGCTTGCATATAAAGTTGCATTTACATTGGCAGACTTAAAATCCTGTGCTCAATAGATATAAATATGTAAATAAGCAACATAAACAAAGCTAAATATGTTATAAAACAACACACAAAAAGAGAACATTTTTTAAAAGAATGAAAAACAAAAGCTGTCTGGGGGGTAGCTCTGTGGCTTGTTGTGGGTGTAGCCTACACTTAGTTGGAGAACTGGCTCTAATGACTTGGCCCTGCACAGAGCTGAGAAGGGCCCCAGCAATGATTCTCCAAGACTGTCAGGAGCAGTGTGTCTATGAGAACCCTTTCCCACTACTTGGGGGATTGAAGATACCTGTCAAAGCTGATGGGACTGGTTTGGTCATTCGACAGGCAAGAAATTACTTAGCTGACCCCTGTGGGGTCTTTTTTTCTCTGCCTGCTCCCCTGGTGCCAGGTTGCAGGCTGATCTTGCCCCGTTCCTGGCTAATCAGACTGCAGACTGGTGGATCATGGGACCCATCTTTGACAGCAGGCATCTGGCTTTTGGTCTTGGGTGTCCAAAGGCTGATGCCCACCACCCATGGAGCTATAAGCTCCTGTTGTGAACCTATGATTTGTGTCCAGTTGGTTGAGTGCTGCTCTGAGTTTTAGATGAAGGAGTCCACCGTGGGCCTCTACCCCACAAGGCAAAGGAAATCAGGAAATGTATGTGGGAAGTGTCTTAATGAGGCAATCTGTGCCACTCTTCAATCATGGCAGGCTGGATAATGTCTTCCTAGTCTCCTCAGATTTTCAGTACCTTTTTAGTTAAAATGCTGAAACTTAAAGTTTGAAAGATACTAGAAACTGGCCTCATTCAATGTGTTAATCTGTTTGAATAGTGTCATCTCATTTGACCAGAGGACCCTTACAGATGCGGTGGCCATTTATCTCACAACTTCTTTGGCTATTTCCAGGTCCCCTGGCTGGTAATTTATGTTCATACTCACTCATGGGCCACCCCTCCCCATGAGGTCCTGGGCACAGTCACTCAGGGGCCATGTCTACCTGTGGGGTCCTGGGCACCTCTTTGCCAACCCCTCTCACAGAACCCTTCTGTGAACTACAGCCTTACATAATAAGAACTTTGTGCTTCTCAATATTTTTTTTTAGACTGAAAGGAAACTTTCCCCCTTTCCCTGACTTTGGCTTCAGTTAGTTATTTCAAATGGCAAATGGCACAAGTTATTAAAATTCCAACATGGAAAGTTGCTTAATAAACAGGAAAGGAGTGTTGAGGACCCACCACTGAGCACGAATGCTAACCCTGTGGTTGCTGGCCCGTTGTTTAGGCAGTTTTCGGGCTGGCCTTGGGCAGGGCTCTCCCTCTGTAGTGGACCTTCCTTGTCACTGTTCCTAGCTGCTGCTGTGAGCTGTTGTTATATGCACCACATACTTTCCTAATATCAAACTTAAGAAAGCAAAAGCAGGGTCATATGAAACAACCTCATTTATATATGATCTGTGTAATCATAGATCCACTTTTAGATGACATTTATTCCCTCATCAGCTAAATACAGGGTGTTTGGTTCTATGAGGTAATTCAAAAAGAGAACAAACAAATTGAGGAGCCAAAACATTAAAATCCAAAGGAGAAAAGAGAAATAAGACACCCAAATACATCTAAGGTAGAATAGGAGAACATTCAGGGGAGCAGAAGGTTTTTGGGCCAGGACCACACTTTCTTTTGAAAAAGAAAGAAAGAAAATGTGGTCCTGGCCAAAATGGAGAAGCAGTGAAAGCCCCTGAAGGAGGTAGAATCAGAGCTTGGCCTTGAAAGGTGGGTAAATGTGGCAGACGAAGGATGTGCACAAATCCTTTGACATCCTCCTCTTAAGAAATAGAATCTATACCCCTCCTCCTGAATGCCTGTAGGTTTTGTGAACTGCTTTGACCAATAGAACACAATGGCATTGATTTGTGTCAATCACCAGGCCAAGACCTAAAGATACTGGCAGCTTCCTCTTCCTGTCTTTTGGAATATCTGATCTTGGAATACTCTCTCTGGCATCCTAAGCCATCATGCTGGAGAGGCCACATATAGGCACTTTAGTTGACAATCTCAGCTGAGTCAAGCCTTCCAGCCATCCTGCCCAAGGTGCCACACAGGTGAGTGGAGCTATCTGGGACTCTCAAGTCCAGCCCATCTGCCAGCTTAGTATCACTGATGATCTCCATCAGTACCACATGGAGCAGAAGAACCGCTGACTTGAGCCCTTCTTAAATTCCTAATCTCCAGGATTGTGAGCATAATAAAATGGTGGTTGTTCTCTAAGCCTCTAAATCTGGGGTCAATTTCGAAGCAGTGATTGGTAACTGGAACAGTAGGGTTTTGAGTAACAGAGATAAGGGCCCAAAGGCATCCCAGAGACTGGGAATGTTGTAGGTAAAGCTATGAACCTGTGAAGATGCAGATAATAGATACACGTATTTTGAATTTTGGGGAGATTAGGAAAACTATAGGAAGCATAAGAAAAAAAAATCACTGTTGTACATGTTTAAGGGCTAAATAGAGAGTCTGAAGGTCTCTGTATATGTTATATATTCTTACATATGTATAGTTAATGAAGTGCCACTAACAGTCTATATTTTAAGTTTTTATTATAAAAATGTATAAAGATGTACAAACAGAGAACAGCATAATAATCCCCTGTTGTCTCAGTCTGTTTGGGCTCCTATAACAAAATACCATGACCAGGTGCCTTATAAACAACAGAAATGGATTTCCCACAATTGTGGAGACTGGAAGTCCAAGATGGAGGCACCAGTAGATTTGGTGTCTGGTGGGGGCTCACTTCCTGGTTCATAGATGGCGCCTTCTCACTATGTTCTCACATGTTGGAAGGAATGAGGGAGCTCACTAGGGGACCCTTTTTAAAGGGTACTAATCCCATTCATGAAGGCTCTGCCCTTACGACCTTATCACCTCCTAAAGACCCCACCTCTAATACATTACCTTGGGGGCACAGGTTTCAACAGATAAATTTTGGGAGGACAGAAAATTCAGACCATAGCTCCCGAACATATAATAATTGGGAGTCAAGGACTGTGTAAGTGGTTTCCTGGCAAAAGAATGATCTCTGTTTGCCAATCTTCCTCCTGAACTATTTTAAGTGAAATCCCATCCCTTGTATCATTTTACCCATAAATACTTCAGTATATAGTTCTAACAGACAGGGCTTTAAAATTGTAAATACAATACCGTTTTCACACTTAAAACATTTAGCAATGTTAAAATGAAGCCCACTAGGCCGTCGAATCTCTCTTACTGCTGGCTCCTCGGAAGCAGAGTCAAGCTGGACACGACCCTGCTTTGGTTGGTCCCTCTGAGGCCTCATAATCAAAGGCAGCTCCGTCTTAGATGTTCCCCACTTTCCCCAGTGTGCATTCGGCTCATGGCACACTCACAGGGTGGTGGCACTTCCTACAGTCCTCTATCCGCTATGGCCAGGTATCTGTGAACTGGAAGCCACAGAGGGAGGACCACTGAGGCCCCTGAGGCACGTGGAGGAAGGGGGATGCTGTGTCTGGACTGTGTTTGAGAAGGCCAGTCTGACAATGTGTGACAACGATATATGGAATGGATTGGGATCGTCCACAATGAGAGCTCCTGGCCAAGGGAAGGGAGGAGCAGAGAGGTATAAGAGCACTGGGTGGGGAGCTCAGGCCAGAGGGAGTTTGGTACTGAAAATAATTTCTAACATTTGCTGAGTGTTTACTGTGCACCAGGCTCTGTGCCTGTGATCCCTTACCCAAGTGTAACAGATAATATTGCCCCCATATTACCTCTGGCCTAGAGAGGACAGGTGATCTAATTACACAGTTTGTGCATAATGCAGAAAGAATTAGAACCCAAAGCCCGTGTCCTTAGCTACTGCCACATGGCAGAAATGAAGGCCCTGGGGTTCATTTGGTATATGGTGTATCAAGGGAGAGAAAATGTGTATTATTAAACTGAGTGAGGACAGAGAGAGACTTCGGGAAGCTGGTGAGTTTCGGTGGAGAACTGAATGAGCTGAGTTATTCAAAGTGCAGTCTGAGGACCACTGATATCAGCATCCTCTAGGAGCCAATAAAAACAAAATGGAGATATCTGGGCCCCACCCAAGACCTACAAAATTCCAGGGATGTGATCCAGCAATCCGCACTAACAAGCCCCTTGGGATTTTCAGACTAAGTTTGAGAAACACTGGAATGAAAAATCAGACCAGACTTAGCAGAGGGAGAAAGGAGGGTCTTGTACATGAAAGGGTGACAAATTTAAGTGACTGGTAAGAAAAGGACCTTTGATAGTGCCTCAAATGTAGTTAGCATTTTGTAAGTGCTACAAACTGAATTTTTGTGTCTCCCCTAAAGTCATACATTAAATCCTAATTCCTAAAGTGAGGTGTTGGGAGGTGGGGCCTTTGGGAGATGATCAGGTAAAGAGGATGGATCCCTCATGAGTGGGATTAGTGACCTCATAAAAGAGCCTCAGAGAGTGCCCTCACCCCTTCTACAATATGAAGACACAGCAAGAAGGTGCCATCTAGGAAGCAGAAAGCAGGACCTGACCAGACACCAAATCTGCTGGGGCCTAAGTCTTGGATTTCCAGCCTCCAGAACTGTGTGAAATCCATTTCTGTTGTTTATAAGCTACCCAGTTTATGGTATTTTGTTTATCGGCCCAAATGGACTAAGATAATAAGTAAATATCATTGAACAAATAGATGAAAAGGAACTTAGATATCAGTGTAAGAACTGACATAGTGTCTCTAGGCTGAACACATGAGTTCAGCGGACCCTCTGAAGGCAGAGTGAGAGGCTCCATGCTACAGAACCCTCTCTGATCATATCCCGATTAAGTGAAGATATATATATATATTTTTTTGAGATGGTGTCTCTTTTTGTCACCCAGGCTAGAGTGCAGTGGCACGATCTCGGCTCACTGCAACCTCCGCCTCCTGGGTTCAAGTGATTATCCTGCCTCAGCCTCCCAAGTAGCTGGGACTACAGGCATGCGCCACCATGCCTCGCTAATTTTTGTATTTTTGTAGAGAGGGGGTTTCACCACGTTGGCCAGGCTGGTCTCGAACTCCTGACCTCAAGTGATCTGCCCTCCTCAGCCTCCCAAAGTTCTGGAATTACAGGCGTGAACCACCATGACCCCCCTTAAGGGAAGAGAATTTGAATGTCAATACTAGAAGCAGATATTGGTAGCAATTTGGGATAAGGGGGGGATGATCTCCACAAGATAAATAAGATTATAGCCATTATGTTTAAGGTATGTTCTAAACCAACCCAAACAGAACATTGGCTTTTCATGTGCTTTGATTTTTCTTTGTAATGATAAATTTCTTGTCCTCAGGCAAAAGTAAATACATGCCTAGTTACTTTTAAAACTCCTATCCCCTATTCTACAGTTTCCTCAAGGGTTTAGAAGCACTTCTCCAAGATAACTTGATGTGTAACATTATCCTTCTGATTCTCTCTGACACCCTGGGCTGTATCACTATTTAACTCTCAGACCCACTTAGCACTTTTTTCTGTGGTCGGCCACCATCTGCCTTTACTAGCTCAGTGTTAGAAGACTTCTTTCTCCTTCCTGCTGGAGAAATTCAACTGCATTGCATGGAGAGCTAATTATGTGGAGAGATAGTAAGCACTTGAAAAGCCGACTGGGTGCGGTGGCTCATACCTGTAATCCCAACACTTTGGGAGGCCGAGGCGGGTGAATCACCTGAGGTCAGGAGTTCAAGACCAGCCTGGCCAACATGGTGAAATCCCTTTTCTACTAAAAATACAAAAGTAGCCGGGTCTCCTCGTGCATGCCTGTAATCCCAGCTACTCAGGAGGCTGAGGCAGGAGAATCGCTTGAACCCAGGAGGTGGAGGCTGTACTGAGTGAGATCAGGTCACTGCACTCCAGCCTGGGCAACAAGAGTGAAACTCCATCTGGGGTGGGGGTTGGAGAGAAGTGAGAACGTTGGTGAAGGAAAGAGGTAATTAGCTCAGTTCAGGGCAGATCTGGGAAGACAGGAGAGGTAATCTCACATCACCATCCTTTTGTAGCCCAGGCCTGGAAAGAATAATTAGGTGACCCGTTCAGAGTCCGTTGGGATAAAGTTGTTCTAGTTTTTGTTCACTACCCCGCCTTTTACGTGTCTTCTACATTTGAACTGGCCCGTTACTGGGATGCAGTAATGCCTTCTTTCCCTTGGTCCTCACCTTAACATTGCTGAAGTGTGCCTGGATTACAGAGCGGGCAACGGGAAGCAGTGGTTTTGTTCACAGCTGCAGGGCACCAGGTTCCTGGTTTCTCAAAGGCTTTTCTATTGGAAAAGTTTGGGTGAGACGATTTCCTGGACTGCAGCTCTGAACCCAGACTGTGGAGTCTTTCAAAATATCGCAAAAAACAGCCCCGCCTAAGGCATCCTTAAGAGCAGCTCTGAACTAAGGAAATTCCAAAGCTCACTTTACATACCAGGCAGAAGCAAGGCCCCCAAGCAGGGTGGGGAGGGAGATGGGGAAGGAAGGGGCGAGGAGTAAGGGGAACAGTGGTGCAGCTGGGGCGGAGGGAGAAAGTGGGAGAGCCAAGGATAGACCCCAGCGCTGGGATCCAGCAAGTCCTCCCTCTGGGTGGCCAGGGGGCCTCGTCCCTTCTCCGGATGCCTTCTCCCCTTCCCTGGGTCTCCGGAACCCAGCTTGTCCTCACCGCTTTCTCTGCGGGCAGCGCTGGCCACGCGGCGCCCAGCCGCTGGCGGTTCTCAGTGGCCGAGCATCCCTGGCCTTGGAGCCCAGGCGCTGCGTTCCATTTGGGGCAGGAGCGGGAGAGCGCTGGGCGCAGCCGCTTGGCCCTCAGCCGTTTGGCGCGGCGCCCACCCGCTAGGTCCCGCCCCAGCAGCGAAGCAGGGATAACCCGCGGCCGCGCCTGCGAGCTCGCACCCCTCTCGCGCGCCCAGTCCTCCCGCGCAGCGGCTCAAAGTGCGCCCCTCGCCCTCCTGCTCGCGTCCCGCTGCCATGGCCGCCTCCCCCGCGCGGCCCGCTGTCCTGGTCCTGACCGGGCTGGCGCTGCTCCTGCTCCTGTGCTGGGGCCCAGGTGAGCGGGGCAATGCCAGGCTGATTCATAGCGGCACCAGGGGTTAGCCCCGCGTGGGGCTTCTAGGGTGCCCGAGGAGAGCGATCGGTGATGGGGTGGCGGCATAGGGACCCATCCTTAGCCTAGGCAGGGCCAAGGGGTTGGTAGGGGACCGGGTCCAGGGTTTTGCACTCGCACGAGTGCGAAGTTGTGCGCTTGTGCGGGTGGAGGGAGCACCTGGGTCAAGGGGAGGGTCTCAGATCTCCCGGGCAACCTTGGGAAAGGAGGGCCAGGCATCCGAAGGGTGGGCAAGTTATGTTTCGAGGCTTAACGTAAGGGGCAAAGGGGTTGTGGGGGTTTTACGCAGCTGGTAACCCAGAGGAGGCAAATAGCACCATCACCGTGATTCCCTTCCAGGCAGTCGCTTGGCAACAGAGTTGACTTGCGCTTCCCCGCTGGGTCAAGTTGCAATTTGCAAAGCTGGGCGCAGGCCTCACACCCCAGAGAGGGGAAAGGCTCTTAAAGGAGTAATGCTTACTTTTTTTCTGCTTCGCGGAGCTCCCAGCGAATCGGTTGAAAACTCTGAAAATTCCCCGCTCGCTCTCTGTAAAACGTGCATTCACAGGCACACCCAAATGATGGGTGCTCCGACATCTGACCGCTGGGCTCCACAGGCCCCACTTTAGGAACCATAATCTGAAACTGTGGTTTGTCCTGAGTTACCACCTTCAGTGGGTAGGAGGAACCTTGGTGGTTCACAAGTGGCCTCAGGTACACGACTGCCTTTGAAGCTTACATCTTGGGGAAGCAGGCATTGTGACCTCGGAGTTACTGGTGTGTGAACTGACTTGCCCAAGAGCCTGAGACTGGCTCTGTCCCACTGCAAAGCAGCTGGGCACTGCCTAATGTAAAAGGTAGGCTCACTCGATTGCTCAGTTTCTGTATTTTGCTCTTTCAAAACAGGTATGAAAGCTAAACTCCAGGTTAGAAGAGGCAGGGGACATTCAGTAGGAGTCCCAGGGTTGCAAGAACAGCAGGAGAGGTAGTGGGGTTTGTCCAGGTGGGGGGAATTACTGTTCCACATTAGAATCACAGGCGAAGCTAGTCAGTCATTTCCAATTGTATGGTTTACCTGCCTCCCGCTCTTTGTTCTTGCCATTTTAAGAAGCACATCTGGGCTGGCCTTGGTGGCTCATACCTGTAATCCCAGCACTTTGGGAGGCTGAGGGGCGCAGATCACCTGAGGTCGGGAGTTCGAAACCAGCCTGAACAACATGGGGAAACCCCATCTCTACCAAAAATACAAAATTAGCCGGACGTGGTGGCACATACCTGTAATCCCAGCTACTCGGGAGGCTGAGGCAGGAGAATCGCTTGAACCCGGGAGGTGGAGATTGCGGTGAGCTGAGGATTGCGCCATTGCACTCCAGCCTGGGTAACAAGAGCGAAACTCCGTCGCAAAATAAAAAAATAAACAAATAAAAGAAGAAGAAAAAAGCACATCGGAATAAGTCGAGTGAGCATTGGCTACAAGCCATTTATTTTCACGACTTGTATTTTATTTAGTTTATATGTAACTCAGTGATAGAAGTCAGTTAAAATATTACCAAGCTGGGATGGGATGTGAAAGTTCTTATATAATGAATTTTTTTTTTTTTTTTTTTTGAGAGTTTTGCTCTTGTTGCCCAGGCTGGAGTGCAATGGCATGATCTCGGCTTGCCACAACCTCTGCCTCCTGGGTTCAAGCGATTCTCCTACCTCAGCCTCCCGAGTAGCTGGAATTACAGGCATGCGCCACCATGCCCAGCTAATTTTTGTTGTTGTTGTTGTTTGGTTTTTTGTTTGTATTTTTAGTAGAGACGAGGTTTCTCCATGTTGGTCAGGCTGGTCTCGAACTCCCGACCTCAGGTGATCTGCCAACCTTGGCCTCCCAAAGTGCTGGGATTACAAACGTGAACCACCATGCTCAGCCTACAATGAAAATCTTTATGTATTCCCAAAGGTGACTCTTTATGCCACCTCCAAACTTTTTTTTTTTTTTTTTTTTTGAGACAGGGTCTCACTTTGTTGCCCAGGCAGGAATGCAGTGGTGTGATCATAGCTCACTGCAGCCTTGATCTCCTGTGCTCAAGCCATCTTCCCACCTCAGCCTCCCAAGTAGCTGGGACTACAGGTGTGTCACACCATGCTTGGCCATTTTTTTTTCCTGTTTTTTTTTTTCTTGCTTTTAATTTTTAGTAGAGATGAGTCTCGCTATGTAGCCCAGGTTGGTCTTGAACTCCTGGGCTCAAGTGATGCTTCCGCCTCAGCTTCCCAAAGTACTAAGATTATAGGCTTGAACCATCACGCCCTTCCTCACTCACAAACATTTAATAAAGAAAATGACAGTGGCCCTTTCTTGATCAATTTGTTAATACTAAGCACCTTCAAAGGAGCATTTTGCAGCTCTGAATTTGCTGGGAGAGCTAATACTAGGCAACTGGATTGGATAAATTCAGGAGTGCTTATTATTGCAGCCTAGAATGAACAACTGATGATATTGGGTGAAAAATCCATAATACAGAAAAAAATCACAGCTGTTCTATTGTTCCTTATTCTTTTCCTCAAACAACTTTAGTGTAGTGTCCAATTATATGTACTAATATGGAGTTCGGTGTGTAGTACCTGGCACAGTAGCAACATTCATAATTCATAATTTGGAACTTATTTGTGCTTTTCAGTCTATAGCTAAGGTTTGACGAGGCTCTCGTTTCTGGAGTAATAGTGACATACATTTGCTGCAAGAAATTGCAGCCTCATTGCAAATGCCTAAACCCAATGTCTATTTCAACATCAGACCACATTTCATTCATTAATTGTTAAGCACTTTTACAGAAGGCAAACAGATGGAGGGGCCATACTTAATTCTGTATGCACTACCCTGTGAGCTGTTAGAGACTGACAAATGTTAAGATATTAATGAATGCTATCATTAGTGCCAAGGATCATATCTGTCTCCCTTGGCAAATATTTTCATAGATTTCTTCATTGAATTTAAGCTTGGAAGAGAAGTAGAACATTTAACAGTAGTCTCACCCCCATCTAATTAGAAAATCCCCTCTACAGTAGCCTGGTCAAGTGCTCCTCTTTGTTTATTTATGTTCAGATGCCTCCAGCAACTCTTAATCTCAAACCCCCCAGGGCCATTTGTCCCATCTTGGGTGGCTGGCTGTCAGGGTGTTAGAAACCTTACTTCATGCGCTAACCTATGGCCCAGTGGCCCCTCAAAGCCATTGCTCTACTCCCACAAGTTTCCTTCCTTCCTTTCTTCCTTCCTTCCATTCTTCCTTCCTTCCTTCCTTCCTCCCTCCCTCCCTCCCTCTTTCTTCTTTCTTTCTCTTTCTTTTTTTTTCTCTTTCCTTTCTTTTCTTTTTCTTTCTTTCCTTCTTTCCTTTCTTTCTTTCTCTTTCTCTTTCTTTCTCTCTTTCTTTCTTTCCTTTCTTTCTCTTTTTCTTCTTTCTTTCTTTCTTTCTTCTTTCTTTCTTTCTTTTCTCTGAGATAGAGTCTTACTGTCACCCAGGATGGAGCGCAGTGATGCTTGCTTCATTGCAACTTCCGTCTCCCAGGTTCAAGCGATTCTCCTGCCTCAGCCTCCCGAGTAGCTGGGACTACAGGCATGCACCACCACACTCGGCTAATTTTTGGTATTTTTAGTAGAGACAGGGTTTCACCAAGTTGACCAGGCTGGTCTCGAACTCCTGACCTCAGGCGATGTGCCTACCGTGGCCTCCCAAAGTGCTGGGGTTACAGGTGCAAGCCGCCGCACTCGGCCCCACAAGTTTTATTCTCTAGGTTAAACACCTAAATTCCTTTAATTTCTTCTCATATAACATGTGCTTGGGCCCTAGTCCTCTCTGGACACTCTCCTTTGACCACAACTCCACTTTTTCTGCGACCTTCTTCAAGTGAGATGATGTGAACTGAACTAAATAGTAGAGGGGAGGTCTGCTCAGAGCTGTGATGGAACAGAGACAGGACAGCTACTTTCTTTTTTTAAGTATCCTTTATTGAACAGCCTAAGATTGCAATGGCTTTTTAAACAACTACATCACTGTAGACCGACCTGAGCACAGACGGCAAAAACCACTGCAGCTCTCCCACAGGCTGCTGTGCACTACGCTGATATCTTAGCTTGTCGCCCAGCAGACTCCCAGCTCTCATAGGGAAGGTGCGAGGGAAATCACCCTCTATTCCCTGGCCCTTCAGTGTGGTCCCTAGAGATCTTATGAAGCCATTTCCATGCCATTAAACCTCGAAAAATTGGGTGGCCATGTAATTTATCATCCAAGCTGAAACACTTTTGAGAGCAAAAGGAGGCACTATCATTAATTTACAAGGACAAGAGGTATATACCAGGGCTGTCCCTGGACAGCCAGAAAGTGTGGCCACCCTACCCGTGAATTACGAGGGAGGCACTTAGCAGGAAATAGACTTAATAAGTTCTAGCAGGTTCTCTGTCCCATCCCAGAGGGCAGGCCAGCAGGCTCCCTGGATGGCCCAATGACTCTGAAGGCAGCTAGGTAGCACTTTAATTCAAATGCTGCAGGAGGTTAGTAGGTTAGGTGGCTGCTTACGGACCATGGGTGTGCTAAGTGACTTAGGCTGAAAGGCATTCGAATTCAAAATTTGTAAACACTGAATATGCTAATAAAATGCATCCTCAGGTAGGGCAGCCAGCTTGTAACTCTTGGCTATGGATATATTTTTCTCCCCAACTCCATAGTAAATTCTTTATGCAGAGGTTCTCTTTTAAAACATTTATTTTTTCCCCCAGCTTTATTGATCAATTTATTTGTTGATTCACAAACAAAGCAGAGCTTCTTAATTTTATTTGGGTCACAGACATTTTTGAGAGTCTGGCAAAAGCTATGGTTCCTATTCCCAGAAAATTTGCCTTTGCAGATGCAAACACAATTTTACATGCCTTTCCAGACCCCCTGGAGCCTGTCCATGGAAGGAGAGGCTAAGAACCCTGCTGAGCAAGTGGTCACGATGACCTCCATCCTGGGGCCTGACTCCAGTTCCTTACACCCGAAGATGCGCTACTCACTACTTACGATGTCAGCATGTCTGCATGCAACAGTTAAGGGTCAGAGGCTTCTATAGGTCCGCAAGCCAGTGCGCTGGGTGGAAGTGTGTGTTCTATCAGGCCAGACAAGGTATTTTCTATTAAAAATGATTGAGCTGATCAGAAACACTTTTAAAAGTGAATACAAATAACAGCAAGTGGTACAAATCATGCCTGATTTTAGGATGATCTGGGCAAGATACAAAACCCGGCTGCACTTTTAGAGAGCGAAGGCAGGTTCCCCAGCGTGTGGGAGCCTGACTCCCATTTCTGCCTGCCTCTGTCTTCACACAGGCGACCTCTCTGGATCCTGTCTTCTTCTTATAAAAACACCAGTCACTGGATCTCTATCCCTCTAAATCCCATACAATAACATCTTGAGACCCTCTCAGTGATGGGTCAGGCTGGAAAAAAAAAAAAAAAAAGAAAAAAAAATGTTTTAAATGAAAAATCTTGAGATCCTTAACGGATTATATCTGAAAAGACCCCATTTCCAAATAAGCTCACATTCAGGGGTTTCTAGTGGATCGGAGTTTCAGGAGGACACTATTCAACGTATTAAACCATGAAGCGAAAGTTTGCAGGAAGATAAGCATGACAGATGGCTGCCCCTTAGAGTAAGACACAGGGCTAAAAGAACCGCGTCACTCTGACTAGCACAAATCGTAATGCCCTTGGTCTGCTGTGGTCATTATCACCAGTATTAGCCATGGGCAGCCTGAATTGTTTGTCCTGCAGGACAGGGAATACAACACGCATTAAATACTGTGATGTTACCAAGTTGCCAAATCAAGCCAGGGGCCCGCAGTTCTTTTTTCCCACTCTGATTTCTGCCTTTGATAAATTGAAGGGAGCAGTGTCACTCTGATATGGATTTCAATTTTCATTCCTTTAGGTGGCATAAGTGGAAATAAACTCAAGCTGATGCTTCAAAAACGAGAAGGTAAATATACCCCAAATGGATAAGGGATGCATTCTTAACTGGATGGAAATGAAGTGGCAATATGGAATGTGCTCACTGGAGTCTTGTATTTGGAAAATCAAAAGTGTTTATTCCTTAAAAGGTTAGCATATATGAAGGGCTTATTCTGTGGGTATGTGCTATGGTATTTTATGAGATAAATATTGGAGTAAATGTCTGAAGGTTATTTTTCCGAAACCTGTCAGTGTGGACTTTAAAAGAAACAGTGGTGCAGTTAATTGCATGCTATTTATTTTAGGACCATGAAGCACTTCAGGGATTATCTTTGGAGCATACACTCCTCAGCTGGTGGGGCAGGCGTGGAACGGCACTGTTGCAGTAGTCCGTGTCTCCCATGAGCTCGTGGGGAAGGGTTTCAAACAGGAAAGCCTTGCTTGTTGTTAGCCTCTGTTGTGAAAAATGCATCGAAGATAAATGTGACAGTGGCAAAATGTCATAGAAATTGAACAGTCTGGGGGTCACAACACACAGGTTCTGGACCTGCTGTAATCAGATCAGGTGAATCAATCGTGGGGTCTTGTGAATGTCATTTTCCCTCTCCCAACTTTCATCTCTATCTGTAAAATTAAGAATCCCTTAGAAGTGAAAAAGTGTCATCACACTTCTGATGTGACCATTTAGTCACTTATTCTTTCCCTCCTAGTTTATGGGGGATTCTAGCAGGCTGAACTTCCTTCCTGAAGTGGGGTCCTCAGTCGTTCTTCCCACACCTGCTAGTTGCTGCTCAGGGACCCTCCCACAGGTGGCTGGAGAACAGGTGGCCACTCTTGCAGGCAAGGAGTTCCTTGGGGGAGGTCCCAGCATCTTTCCCTGGGTTTCCAGCCACCCATGAAGCCCTGGCCCACCCCCAATCTCTGAGGCGGCTCAGAGTGTCCCCTCCCTGTGCTGTGTGGTCGTGAGAGCCTCACCTCACCGATGCCCGGGATGAACAACGCCCTCACGGAACCAGCTTGTTATAGGTGAGCAAGTTGCTGAGGCAGTCACAACTCCTAGGTGTGCTTCCCGCAGCCTTGTCTCAGTTCAAACCAAGAAACACATATTGAGCACCTACTGTATACAAAACAGTGTAACAGTCCCTGAAGGGACTGCAAACAAACAAAAATCCCTGCTGATATTTATCCATATGACCAACAAACGCATCAACCCTGCATTTGCATGATCCTGTGCATTTTTCCTAACGTCTTTGAGAGGGACTGTCCATCCACTTTTCTAGATAAGGGGACAGGGGCTGAGAATGTGACAGCAGGGGCAGAATGCCTAATGGCACAGTGGCTTCCTCGAGCACATCCTGCAGAAGTGGTTCCGTTTCAGCAATTGAGACTGTGATGGAAAGGCGTTAGCAGCAGCAGTGTGAGGGTGCGGGTCAGTATCCTGCATCAATGGTCAGACTGTGAGGCGCAGAGAGGCATTGGCTCAAGGGAATTCTGTGTCTCCGCAGCCTGGTGTGAGAATCAGCTCTACTGTTGGCCAGGGTCTGGTCCCTGCTCACCCGGGGCTCGTCATTCCAGTTCCTTTCTCTTACACAATCTCCTGAGCCAAGCACAACCCTCTTGTGTTTGCAAATGCAATGGACATGCCCGTATGCCTGTGTGGCACTAGACATCCAGTCTGTTTCCTGAATGATGAGCTGAATTTCATTTCTACCCTGAGGACACAGAGGTTGAAGTTTAGTCCATGCCTCTTTATATGGCTGTACCAAATAGAACTTACCAACAGGAAGCATGGTGATGGATGCTGTGACGCTGTGTCACATTGCGACATGCAAGTAAGAATGAAGTTGAGAGTTAAAATCTTCCTATGCATGGTGGTGGGGATGGAATGTATAACAGGGATTCACCGCCAGTGAGGAAGGAAATCATTCTTTGTGCTTTGGGGATGGGGAATTGATGATTTCAGCACCTGTTCCAACTAAGACCAAAGTGGCCGTTGATGAGAACAAAGCCAAAGAATTCCTCGGTAGCCTGAAGCGCCAGAAGCGGCAGCTGTGGGACCGGACCCGGCCCGAGGTGCAGCAGTGGTACCAGCAGTTTCTCTACATGGGCTTTGACGAAGCGGTGGGTGTTGCCTCTGGCTGCAGGCCTGGCTTCCACAGGGCAGGGTGGCAGGGAGGAGGCGTGGCTCGGGGAAATAGGAAGCAGAAAATTCAGCTTTCTGTTCATTCCTAAAGTAAGGGCCCCATCATATGCCAAGAGTTATCAGGCACTGGATCATGTTACCTATGTTGTAAAGTCAGTGGCTGGAAGTTTCCACCAGGGCACATTCAGGAGGCAGAACCCAGGGCAGTCATGAACGAAAACAGCGGGGACCTAGATTCATCGAGAATCTGACTTTCTTGGCAACCCTTTTAACTTGGCTGAACGGTTTTGCCAGGGTATCCTTAAAATAACTCACAATCCCCCCAAATCTTTTCACTTTTACCTTGAAGACTGTCAGAAACAACAGGGATGCCAGGATCTATGATGATAATGACAAGAGATGAAAAAGAACCTGTAAAGAGAAGATGGGTCTTTGTAGAGGTTTTGGGGAAAATTGGTCAATGCACTTATAGGAAAAGATGTTTTACAGTTCATGCGCCTAGATGGCACTGGTGGACGCATTCATTGAATGAAAGACAAAAGGTTTATAATCTTAGGCTCCCAGCTGGGGTGCCTGTGCAGGTGAGATGGCAGCCCATGGAAGTCATAGATATGGTCACATGGATGTCCGTCCACGGTGACTGACCTCAGGTGATCCACCCATCTCGGTCTCCCAAAGTGCTGGGATTACAGGCATGAGCCACTGCACCCGTACCTGCATGTTAAACTCCCAATGCCCATTTTAATGATGGTCATCAAAGAAATGCAAATTACTGAAAGAGGATATAGCATTTTCGTCTATCAAACAAGTAAACATATAATTTTAGTTTTCAATGAGAACACCAGATGCTGCTGAAGATTCCAGAAAACTGTTGCTCTTACATGTGACTCACAGGAATGCACGATTTGACAATACTCAGAGATACTTAAACACGATTCCACCCTTGCCCCAGGAACTTCACTGGGAAGAATGTGGTCTAAGTAAAGGGCAAACTGCACAGAGATGTAAATAACAGCACCTGCCTTTTGGGTTGTTGTGAATGTGAAGTAAGTTCATACCTCTAAGTACTTAGAATCATGCTCGGCTCAGAGTTTGGCTATACGTGTTCAGCTATTTGCACAGAAAAAGAAAAAAAGGCAAAAGGACACTTAGGAAACAAGTAATATGTCCAATGGTTAGAAATGTGAAGGACATTATGGTATAGCCACATGATTTCGTTTTATGTAGCCATTAAAAATGATGTGTCTAAGGGGTTTAGTTTTTTCTTCACCTACTGCAGTATTGTGTATACACCATCTAAATGAATCACGTGCGCATTGTGAAAAACACTTCCAACTGCCCAGTTGGAGGTCCTGCCCATGAAAAGCCCATCTGCTCCCTGGTGGGGCTGCACAGGCCACGAGTCCTCCCTCTGCGTCTCACACAGGGAGGTATGAACTTACTTCACATTCACATATGGCGGTGGGCAGAGGTTGCAGTGAGCCGAGATCGCGCCACTTCACTCCAGCCTGGGTGGAAGAGTGAAACTCCCTCTTAAAAAAAATAAATACATAAATAAAATAAAATGAGAAAACCCAACAAGCAAGATTGTTTCACTGTGGCCAAGAATGTTGTATTATGGGAGAAGCAAAACTAGAGATGGAGCCAAAGAAGTCGGTGTCCTCCTTCCCAAGGCAGAGGCTGAGGTGGGTTCAGATGATTCAGACCCCAGGTATAGAGAATGGCAGTGAGAAACTGGAATCATGCTCTTTAGCCTAACACTAGCTGGCCCACTACCCACCGAGTGTGGATGACCACTGAGACCCAGAGACCACAGTCATGGGCTAGACTGGGGATTCCAGCCTCTCAAAGTTCTCAAATATTAATGAATGTTCATTGGCAGTCTTGTTAAAATAAAAGCAAGTTGCTGAGACCCAAACATCAGAAAGTTCCATGCAGGAGGCATGGAGTAGCTGGTGCCTGAGAACCTGCATTTGTGATTTGGATGCAGGGGTGCATGGGCCATGCTTGGAGAAAAACTGGCCCTGCACCCCAATAGCATGACCTGTTCACCTGCCCATCTGTCATCTCCCTGCCTTTTTGCTCTCACACTAAATCTCTTGTCACATCCTGAGCATCAACACACGAGTCCTAGTCTAAATTAATCTTACACCTTCACCACCACCAAAGAAAAATTAGTCTCTTCTTTAAAAAAAAAAAAAAAAAAACGTATTAATAGCCAAGATCAGTTGCCCAAACCAAAAACCTGAGCATCATTCTACACTTCTTACTCAGCTTTAGCTTCTCTATCCCTTTTATTATCTGTAACTGTCTCTTCTCGTATCTGTCACTCAGGAACAGTAGGCTTCTTGAAGGCAGAGACTGTTTTTGGCAGCCTTCCAGTGTCCAGCACAGGCCATGACACACAGTGCCCATCTCAAAAGCGTTTGCAGAATAAATAAGTGCATCTGTGTACACTCTAACCAACGACACAGGTATAAGAGTTACCATCAAATGTACCCCCAGTTCTCTGCCCTAGCACTATAATAGGCCAGTGCAGTGGTTGATCTAACTCAGGCAACATTTATTAAGCATCTACTACATGCAATATAAAGGGCCAGGCACAGGAATGGGGTAGGAAGGTAAGACAGTGTTTGCCGCAATAACATGTGGCCTAAGGGTCAGGCCAAGTTGTTACTGCATTTGGGCAACTGTCCATTTGATTTACAGAGACAGAAAAACGTTTAAGTCTGGAGTACATTTAACATATATTTTACAAAAGTTTGCAAAGGTATGGGCCTGCACTCCTTTGGAAAAAGATAGCTTTTATCAGAGTGAATACTGCTGACCGTGTTGGCCTCTGAGCACAAGAATACGATAACAGGGAGTTACTAAGGGTTGTTAATCACTGAAGAAAAACCACCATGGAGAAAGCCCATAGGTCAGATTAAGTCTTAGGGGACTGTGTGTCCTTAAATCCATTCTTTATCATTCTCTCTCTTTTCCTCCAGAAATTTGAAGATGACATCACCTATTGGCTTAACAGAGATAGAAATGGACACGAGTACTATGGTGATTACTACCAACGTCACTATGATGAAGACTCTGCAGTTGGTGCCCGGAGCCCCTACAGCTTTAGGCACGGAGCCAGCGTCAACTACGACGACTACTAACCATGACTTGCCACACGCTGTACAAGAAGCAAATAGCGGTTCTCTTCATGTATCTCCTAATGCCTTACACTACTTGGTTTCTGATTTGTTCTACTTTGTGTGATCAAAAAAGAAGAGTTAAAACAACACATGTAAATGCCTTTTGATATTTCATGGGAATGCCTAACAATGCATCTCATTTAAAAATAGAAATAAAGCATTTTGTTAAAAAGAAAAGTCTCAGAAGTCATTTGGGTGCAAATTAAGCTGGTGACATTTCTCGTTCCCTTGATATTTTGAAGTTGCATCTGAGAGGCACCTCTCCGTTATCACCCTGAGATTCCTCACCGCCACCCAGGCAGACCACGGGACTGAGCAAGAGGTCTTCAGTTTGTTAAAACGCAGTCTACATGAAATGCAAGACATACGATTAGCAAGAAAAGCTAGTTGAAAATGATCTGTGGTTATTAGCCCTTTGTCAGATGAGTAGATTGCAAAAATTTTCTCCCATTCTGTAGGTTGCCTGTTCACTCTGATGGTAGTTTCTTTTGCTGTGCAGAAGCTCTTTAGTTTAATGAGATCCCATTTGTCAATTTTGGCTTTTGCTGCCGTTGCTTTTGGTGTTTTAGACATGAAGTCTTTGCCCATGCCTATGTCCTGAATGGTACTACCTAGGCTTTCTTCTAGGGTTTTTATGGTATTAGGTCTAACATTTAAGTCTCTAATCCATCTTGAATTAATTTTCATATAAGGAGTAAGGAAAGGATTCAGTTTCAGCTTTCTACTTATGGCTAGCCAATTTTCCCAGCACCATTTATTAAATAGGGAATCCTTTCCCCATTTCTTGTTTCTCTCAGGTTTGTCAAAGATCAGATGGCTGTAGATGTGTGGTATTATTTCTGAGGACTCTGTTCTGTTCCATTGGTCTATATCTCTGTTTTGGTACCAGTACCATGCTGTTTTGGTTGCTGTAGCCTTGTAGTATAGTTTGAAGTCAGGTAGCCTGATGCCTCCAGCTTTGTTCTTTTGACTTAGGATTGTCTTGGAGATGGGTATTGATGGAATGTACCTCAAAATAATAAGAGCTATTTATGACAAACCCACAGCCAATATCATACTGAATGGGCAAAAACTGGAAAAATTCCCTTTGAAAACTGGCACAAGACAGGGATGCCCTCTCTCACCACTCCTATTCAACATAGTGTTGAAAGTTCTGGCTAGGGCAATCAGGCAAGAGAAAGAAATCAAGGGTATTCAGTTAGGAAAAGAAGAACTCAAATTGTCCCTCTTTGCAGATGACATGATTGTATATTTAGAAAACCCCATTGTCTCAGCCCAAAAAATCTCCTTAAGCTGATAAGCAACTTCAGCAAAGTCTCAGGATACAAAATTAATGTGCAAAAATCACAAGCATTCTTATACACCAGTGACAGACAGAGAGCCAAATCATGAATGAATTTCCATTCACAATTGCTTCAAAGAGAATAAAATACCTAGGAATCCAACTTACAAGGGATATAAAGGACCTCTTCAAGGAGAACTACAAACCACTGCTCAGTGAAATAAAAGAGGACACAAACAAATGGAAGAACATACCATGCTCATGGATAGGAAGAATCAATATCATGAAAATGGCCATACTGCCCAAGGTTATTTATAGATTCAATGCCATCCCCATCAAGCTACCAATGAGTTTCTTCACAGAATTGGAAAAAACTGCTTTAAAGTTCATATGGAACCAAAAAAGACCCCGCATCTCCAAGACAATCCTAAGTGGATGCAGCTGGAAACCATCATTCTTAGCAAACTATCACAAGAACAGAAAACCAAACGCCGCATGTTCTCACTCATAGGTGGGAACTGAACAATGAGATCACTTGGACTCGGGAAGGGGAACATCACACACTGGGGCCTATCATGGGGAGGGGGGACGGGGGAGGGATTGCACTGGGAGTTATACCTGATGTAAATGACGAGTTAATGGGTGCTGACGAGTTGATGGCTGCAGCACACCAACATGGCACAAGTATACATATGTAACAAACCTGCACGTTATGCACATGTACCCTAGAACTCAAAGTATAATAATAAAAAAAAATTTAAAAAAAAATAAAAAAAAGAAAATGATCTGTGGTTACAGAACGTGGAGGATTCCAACCATTTGACAGAGAACCTTTCTGGTTCGGAGCTAGAGCTGGACCTGTTTAATATTACCATCCAGGAAATGAAGGGCAATAGAAAAAAACCTGAAAATTGGTTGATTTCAGAGCTACAGTTATCTAAAAAATAAAACTTTGTTCCATGAATTTAAGACATATTTAAGAATATGCTTTGCATTGTAAACAACCTGAGTGAATGAAAGAAAAGGTAGTATTTGCGTGAGGAGAGGGAGGATAAGAAGACGGGGAAGTGAGTGCAGAACCTGAGCCTTTGCTGATAGGATGGAGTCTGGTTCCAGCCTATGCAGAACTTCAGGGGGTGAGGTGGGCAACTCAGAATGAGTCTTAGACTTTTGTGTATCACAGACTCCTCTGACAGTCTGATGAAAGCTGTTTGCTCTTTCCCTCAGAAAAACTACATGCAATTTTGCAGATAGCCTCTGAAACACACCCCCATTCAGAAACCCGATGTAATCAATAACCCTGGGCCCAGTAGGAGGCACTGGATTCAGAGCAGCGGTGTTTACGGACAATCATAAAGCCCATTCTTTTCTTCCTTGGGGAGCCATACAAATTAAAACTGTAGTAAAATACACATAAAAGTTACCCTTTTAAGCATTTTCGGGTGTACAATTCAGTGGTTAAGTATATTTACATTGTTGTGCAACCATCACCACCACCCGTTCATCTCTGGAACTTTTTCATTTTTCCAAACTGATACTGTATCCTTTAAACACGAACTCCCCATTCCTACCCCCAACACCCTGGCAACCCCCATTCTACTTTCTGTCTCTGAATGTCCACTCTAGGGACTTCATATAAGTAGTGTAATACGTATTTGTCTTTTTGTGTCTGACTTATTTCACTTAGCGTAATGACCTCAAGTTTCATCCATGTTGCAGCGTGTGTCAGAATTTCCTTCCTTTTTAAGGCAGAATAATATTCCATTGTACGGATAGACCACTTTTGCTTATCCATTCAACCATCAATAGATACTTGGGCTGCTTCTGTCTCTTGGCTGTTGTGAATAATGCTGCTATGAATGCGGGTGTGCAAGTATCTTTTTAAAGTGTCCCTGCTTTCAATTCTCTTTGGAATTGCTGGATCACATATTCATTCTCTGTTTACTTTTTTGAGGAACCAGGCCAGGCACAGTGGCTCACGCCTGTAATCCTAGCAATTTGGGAGCCTGAAGTGGACTAAAATACAAACATTAGCTGGGCATGGTGGCAGGCGCCTGTAATCCCAGCTACTAGGGAGACTGAGGCAGGAGAATCGCTTGAACCCAGGAGGCAGAGGTTGCAGTAAGCCGAGATTGCGCCATTGCACTCCAGCCTGGGCAACAGAGCGAGAATCCATCTCAAAAAATAAAATAAAATAAATAAAATAAAAAAATAAATAAAATAAAATAAAATAAAAATTGAGGAACCCTCCATGCTGTTTTCTACAGCAGCAGAGCATTTTACATTCCCACCCTTAACATTTTGTTTCTTTTTCTTGACTATACTGAGCTGCTGAGTTGGGTCAAATCCCAATGCAATCTTAAAGAGGAGTAAAGGAGGTGATGGAGGACATCTTTGCTTCATTCCTTATCTTAAAGGGACTGCTTTCTATGTTCCTCCTTAACTATACTTGCTAGATTTTTTTTTTTTTTTTGTAGATGTCCTTTTTCAAGTTAAAAAAATTTCCTTCTAAAAATACGCTAAGACTTTTTAATGTCATACATTATATGGATGTTTAATTCTGTTTTTTTCTTTATTAAGTTACTTTTAAATCTGTTACTAAGGTGAATTTTATTAATAACAATTCTAATAGTAGTCAACTTGCTGGAATAAACCCAACTTGATCATGATGTATCATCTTCTATTCTTCATTGCTGGATGTGGTTTGGTAATATTTGTTCAGAATTTTTGCATGCATGTTCATAAAGTGAGATTGAATTGGCCTGTAGTTCTCTTTCTGGTTGTGTTCTTGCAGTTTGGGTATCAAAGTTATATTGGCCTCATAAAATGAATTGAGAGTGTTTGTGTTTTCTTTTCTCTGTGTAAGAATGGTAAGAATGAAAATGTTGTTTCTTAAATATTTAGTAGCATTCAGATTGAGCCATTTTGACTTGGTTTCTTTATGAGAAAAATTTTGACTGTTGGTTGTATTTCTTTTACAGGTAAAGGATGATTCTGATTTTGTGTTTCTCTTTGAGTTGGTTTTGCTAAGTTCTGTCTTTCTAGGAAGTCATCCACTATATTAAAGTTCTAAAGTGTGTTGACAGCAGTTCTTATTCCCTCTTGTATTTCTCTGTAGCATCTGCAGTTATGTTTTTTCATTCCATTTTTTTTTTAAATGAACCATGCCTTTTCAAATACATAGATTTTGTGTTTTATCTTGTTGATCTCTTTTGTATGTTTCTCTATTTCATTAATTTCTGTCCTTTTAATTTCCTTCCTTCTACTTCTGTGGGTCTTTGATTCAATTTGATCTTAGCTCCATTTTGAGTCTTCTCATTTTTGTTTTTAAGGCAAGCACTTAATGCTCTACGTTTCCTTCCAAGTATTGTATCCCATGTGTTTGATGTAAAAAACTAGATGGTGAAATTTTTAATTTCAATTATGATTTCTGCTTTGACCCATATATTGTTGTGTTATTAAATTTCCGAGTGAACTTTTCTAATTATGTTACATGTTTTGTTTTCCAACTTAATTGCATTGCAGTAAGAAAAGTGGTCGGGCGGATTTCAATCCTTTGGAGTGTATTGGTTGAGCCTTATGTTTGGGGTGTGTCAATCCCAGCAACTGTTCCATGTGTGCTTGAAAGAAGTGTGTCTTTTCCAAATGTCAGATGCCATAAACGCCCATTAATTCAAGCTCCGTAGTTTTACTGTTCGCATTTTCTACTTTGATTTTTTTTTGTCTGTTTCATCTACTAATAACTGAGAAATGTGTTAAAATCTACTATGATGATAGATTTAAAATTTCTTTTAATTCTGTCAGTCTGGCCTTGTATTCATGAGGCTATGCATAATTCATATACATATATACATAAATTTAGAATCAGTACCTTTTCCCAGTAAATGGAATTATCATTATGTAGGAAATTTCCATATTTTGAGTAATACTTGTTGCTTGAATTCTCCTTTGATATTAATATGACTATACTTGCCTGCTTTGGGTATTTTCCCGGTCTATCTTTTCCACTGTTTGACTTTTAATCTTTCTGTGCTTTAGGTGTTTCTGTTGTAATAAGCACATAGCTGAATTTTGTTTTGTTTCTAAACTATAACAAAACCTTAACTGAAGACTTTAGTCCACTTATGCTTACTGTGATTAGTGATTTGGTTTTATTGATAAATCACATTTTGAACATTTGATCTGCTCCATTTTACTTGTTCCTTTCCCCTCTCTTCCTTCATTTGGACTCTTTTCTTTTGCTCATGGACTCTTCTCTCTCTACTTCCACTGAAGGTATACACTGATCTCGTCTATTGGTGTTTGCCTTATTTCATACATATTAATAAGTTAAAGGGACTCAATAGCCATAGTGTTCTCCTGGACAATACGTGGGCCTTGCATTCCCCCTTCCAACTTACATGTGACTGCAACTTGGCATTTTAAATCTAGTCTGCTTTATTTTCCCTGCAAATTATCTTTGTTTCATCATCAGTGGTTTGTTTAGATTGTCACATAATTATCTTAGCTCACGGTCTCTCCTTAAAACTCAGCCCATGCATCTGAGATAATTTTCCTTCGGTTTGAATCATATCCTTCAGAATCCATTTAGTGAGGGTCATTTGGTGGTAAACTCTCAAATTTGCTTGGCACTTTCCCATGTTTTACTTGGCATAAAATTCTTGGTTATTTAATCAATACTTTGAATTTATTTTACTGTCTCTGGTTTCCATTGCTGATGTTAAGAATTTCATTACTCATCTAATAGCCATTACTCTGTAGGTGATACTGTCCTCTTCCATTGTTTTGACACCGACTTGTCTTGTTATCTATATCCACATCTATGTCCATAAATATTAATGTTTGAAGTTTGTTGGGCTTAATCTGAGGATTGGTGTCTTTCGAACAATTTGGAAAATTCTCCTCCATTTTCTTCTTTGAATAGCGTCTCTCCCTCATTCTATTAGATCCTTCTGGAATGTTGTATTCACGTATGTAAATTTCAATTATATTTTTCCTTTCTCATTCAAATATGCTTGGGCTATATTTCTTGTTCCCTGTTCAGACTTTCAAGTTTCTCATTTCTTTAAATGTATAAAATACTCTTATATTTTTGTCATTTCCAGTATCAGAGGTCGTTGTGAATCTCTTTTTGCCTACCATCTATGGTTTCTCACTCATAGTGACTGTCTCCTTGATTTTATGTAATTTCTTTTTGTTTTTGAGACGGAGTCTTGCTCTGTCGCCCAGGCTGGAATGCAGTGGCGCGATCTCCACTCACTGCAAGCTCCGCCTCCCGGGTTTACGCCATTCTCCTGCCTCAGCCTCCCGTGTAGCTGGGACTACGGGCGCCCGCCACCGCGCCCAGCTAATTTTTGTATTTTTAATAGACACAGGGTTTCACCGTGTTAGCCAGGACGGTCTCGATCTCCTGACCTTGTGATCTGCCCTCCTCGGCCTCCCAAAGTGCTGGGATTACAGCCATGAGCCACCGCGCCCGGCGATTTTATGTAATTTCTAACCATGACCTGCTCATTCTTTTTGGAATGTTGTTTTTAAGAAACACTTGAAAGCTAAGTTGAATTTCTCCAGACAGCACTGGCATTTTCTTTTGCTAGTGGCTTGGGGTACAATGCAGTCTACCAAACTGGGACCACCTTAAATTCTGTGCTTGTGGATTTACAGACCAAACAGGGACACCTTGTACGTACTGTTCTCAGTCCACTCCCACCAAACTGAAATTTGAAAGAAAGCATCCTCACTGCCCACTTCTGTGTGATGGATTTATTTCTCATTGGCCCGTGCACCAAGGTAGAGCCTTTTGGGAGCTCAGTTTGATGTAGGGTAATCTGGCCTAAACTTTATGTTCTGTCCTGAGCCCTTGGCAGCTTTCAAAGATTCTCAAGCTCTACATGATTCTGCAGATATTTTCAAGCAAAAGCTGGTTTTTCCTTCCTTTTGGGACTCTGCAGATTCTTTATTTATCATCCAAGGAAAGTGTATATAAAATAATATCCAGCATTTCATTTGCTCCCATTCAGGGGTTTATTTACATTAATCTGTCATACTCCTGGAGACGGAACTCCTATTTGGTCATTTATTTCAAACCAAACATTCTTTACCTTTTTTGTCTCTGGAAATCTTTAAGAATAACAATTGGAAACGCATAAAACCAAGTACACAGGATTACAAAGGAAATCAATAATATTGAAAAAGTTTCCAACCTTTTAAAAGACAAATTTATGAGATAGTAATAAATGTGTTTCTTCATGCTGTAAGTAACAAGACTTACTGGTAGGTGTACAGCTATTGTAATTTCAAAGTAGTGAAAGTAAACGACATTTGGAGACAATTGTAACAACTATAATGTGATGATATATCTGATTTCTATACGTGGCAGAATCCCAGCTAAGAACTATTTCCATCACAGTTTATTGCCTACCTTTGTAATTGAAGAAAAGGCTAAATTTGAGTTAGCGGTTAGTAGAAACAAATAGGTTCTTTTTTTTTCCCATTCAAGTTCATGAGACCCCTTATTTACAGGGATATCCACTCCAGTTCCTGTAATATATCCAGAGAGAAAGTTTCCAGTTATTCTTAGGATAGAGATGAAATCCCCTGATGTGTTTTATGAGACCTGGTCCCCTCCCTACCTCCTAATATTCCTGTTTTCAATCCCCCTTGCTCTGCACTTCAGCCAACCCTGCTAGACTCTGAACCCCAGGAAAAGCTCACACCTGTTTTTGCTCACTATAAAACCCTCAGAGCCTAGTACAGAGCCCATCAGAGTAAGTGAGCTTTAATACATGTCAAATGGATCCCGACCACACCAAGGAAGGGAAAAATGGATCTAGTCTCATTTTTACATATGAAGAAGATGATGGCCAGAGAGGTTGAATGACAGACAGCTCCTGGGATACAAGGTGAGTTAGGAACAGAGAAGGGATTATGGCTCAGATGTGGAGGTCTTTCCCACACCACATTATTCCTCTCCCTTGTCCCCACCACCCATTAGCTTATTTATGCCCCACCACAGCAGGGTCTCACCTCCTCCCTCCCAAGTATGCCTCTTGGGCCTGGAGTTTCTTGAACCTATACCTGGCTTGGCAACAGCAAACTAACATTTTCTCCCACTCAACCACTGCCCTTGCAGCTAGCTACCTGTGAACAGCAGTGTGCTGTGACTACAGGTGAGATTTCAATCCTGTCAGGTGTGAAGCTTGTTTATTGTATTATTTTATTTTATTTTTGAGACAGGGTCTCACTCTGTCACACAGGCTGAAGTGCAGTGGTGTGATCACAGTTCACTGCAGGCTCGAACTCCTGGGCTCAAGCCATCCTTCTACCTCAGTCTCCTGAGCAGCTGAGACTACAGGGGTGTGCCACCATGCCCAGATAATTTATTTCTTTGTACAGACAGGATCTCGCTATGTTGACCAGGCTGGTCTTGAACTCCTGGTCTCAAGCAATCCTCGTGCCTCAACCTCCAAAGTACTGGGATCACAGGTGTGAGCCACAGTGCCCAGCAGTTTAAGTTGGCCAGAGACCCTTGGCCATGAGCTTTGCAAATCATATCCCCTGCTCCCCTAAGGGCCCGTTTTTAACAAGCAGCAGTCTTCTTCCATAGATCAGAATTACTCGCCAGGATTTCGTAAACCAGAGACATTTTATATAAAGCTGATTCTTCAACAGAGGACAAAAACCCCTACTGTAATATACAGACCAAGAGCTACAGATTAAAGACAGGCATTGCTATCCCTACCCCCATCTTTTTAAAGAGAAGACTGAGTCCCAGAGAACCTACGCTGGGGACGTCAAGCCTAGAAGAGTAGAGTCCAAGGACTGGCCTGACTGATCTGAAGGGCTGTCAAGAGGAAAGTCTTTGTCTTGTTCTTGGAGAGCCCCAAGGGCACAACCAGGCCCCCATGAGTGGCTGCTCAGTGAAGCCAATTTTTGCTCAGAATTCTGATAATGGAATGGGCGCTTCACAAAGCTAAGTGCTTCCAGCAGGGCGAGTGAACAGTTGTAAAAACTGTTTATAGAAATTCCTGCGTTTGAAGATGAAAGTTTCTTAAAGTCTGAAGCCAATGGGATACCCAATGGTGATTTTCAAGCACAACAGCCACTCACTGCTCGATCCCTGCTGAGCCTTTAGGAAGAGATCTAGTCCCTGATTCCTCTGAAACTTCCACTAAAATAAAACTAGTAGTGTACAAACACAAGGAGTGGTGGCAAGGCTAGATACAGGAAATCCACCGCCCCTCTCAGGCTAAGGCTCTGGGAAGGCAGCTGACTTGCCTATAAACCAGGTGGATGCTTTTCTAGCAGTTTCCTAATCTACCCTGCTTCTCCTGTCAGGTTACTGCAGCAAACAGGGAAACAGGTAAGTACAGTCGGGAACTGGGATTTATAAAGAGTTGTGTCTTTCCAATGAGGTACCTTTTTTTTCTGCCCATGCCTAATACACCTAACATAAGATGACCTGGAGAAAGAAAAGCACACTACTATGTCACGGCACCTCCACAGGGTTAAAATGGCACCAAGGAGAAGCCCACGCAAGCGGCAATTGTAGCATCTATGAAGCAAGTGAGTCAGACTCCATTGCAAATGATGTGTCGTGCCTTTGATGTGATTTCGTGCTTTGCTGCTGCTTCTGTTTTTAAATTGAGTTCTCTCATCTTACTCTTTTGTGATTTCGAGATCCCTTTCTCTTCTTGCTGAGAAACAAATTTTGCGAAAATAAACTGGGACATGGTAAGCATCTATTACTGAAGAAGCCCAAATGCAGAGAGGAACCCCATTGAGTGGGTCCTTCCTGCACTAACAGATGGATTTTGCCTCCTGCCATTTGATCATGAAGTTGGGAATAAACAGCATGGTTAACTGTCCACAGTGACCTCTCCAGCTGCCCAGCATGCTCAGGCACAGTTGTTCCGGGAAGCAGTGAAGAAACACTGTATCACCATTTCTGCCTCACATTTGCATATTACATCACTGCAACCTATCACCTTTCAAAGGGGGAAAATCAGGTGTTATCACCTTCACCCATATATATTTTCAATGACAAGCTTTTAACACTGAATGAACAAAATTCCATTTTTAGTGATTATTACTGATTCCTTAGTCCTTTTCAATGCTTTTAAGTTTTCCTCCCTTTATTTAAATATAATCTTTCAAATTCAAGCTTTGTCAGATAGACAACAGGCATAAATGATACAGGTGAAATATTTAATGTGATTCAGCATTATGTGCTATGATCATGAGATTTTTTATAAAGATTTTCAAATATTGAGCTAGTCTTTGCATCCCATGAATAGTCCCCACTTGGTAATAATTCCTTTTATATACTCCTGTATTCAATTTGCTAACATTTTATTAAAACTTTTTGCATCTGAATGAATTTGGAATACTGCTCTGTATTCTCTTGGACTCTTTGGTTTTAGTATCAGGGTATATTATTGGCTTTATAAAAAGAGTTCGGTAATGCTCCTTTCTCTTCTAGTTTCTGGGGGAGATTGTATAGAATGGGTGTGAATTGTTTAAATGTTTGGCAGAATTCTCCAATCTCTGGAGCTTTTTTTTTTTTTTCTTCAGATTTTAAACTATGAATTAAATCATTAAATAAGCTATTCAAATTAAAAATTTCATACTGGGAATTTCCTAGGATATGTTTCCTAGGAATTTGCCCATTTCATCTGAGTTTTCAAATTTATGTACACAGAGTTGTAGCTAGTATTCCCTAGTTATCTTTTCAATGTCTATTAAGTGACATCCCTTGTCTCATTCCCATTAATGGTGTCTTCTGTTTTGTCAGTCTTATTAGAGGTTTGTGGCTTTTATTATTTAAGGAGCAGTAATTTGTTTCATTGATATTCTCTGTTGCTTTTTGTTTTCAATACTGATTTCTGCACTTATTATTTCCTTCTTTCTGGTTGCTTTGGGCTTACTTGGCTCTTCATTTAAATTTCTTGAAGTAGAAGCTCAAATTATTGAGATTTTTTTTCCTCTCCTGATACTGGAATTTTAGTGCTACAAATTTTCTTTTCAGCACAACTTTAGCTGCATCTCACAAATTTTGACATTTTTATTCAGTTCAATATATTTTCAACAATTATTGAGACTCTCTCTTTGGCTCATGGCTTATTCAGAAGTATGCTGCACTGTTTCCAAGTGTTAGGATATTTTCCTGTTATCTTTCTGTCACTGATTTCTAGTTTGACCCCATTGTGGTCCCTCAGTCTTATTCCAGTTCTTTTAAATGTGTTGAAGTTGTTTTATGACCAGGACATGTTCTACCTTGGTATATGTTCAGTGGGCAACTTGAAAATGTGTATTCTGCTACTGTTCTGTGCAGTGTCCTATAAATGCAAATTAGATCCTGTTGGTGGATGTTGACTTCAATATCCTTGCTGATTTCCTGTCTAGTTACCCTACAAACTGTTGAGAATGGTGCTTAAGTCTCCAACTATAATTTTGGGTTATCTATTTCTCTTCTACGGTCTACCAGTTTTTGCCTCACATATTTTGCAGCTGTGTTACTTGCTGCATACACCTTTATGACTACTGGATCTCTTGGGTGGACTTATCCTTTTATTATAATGTCATGCTCCTCTGACCTTTGCAATTTTTTTTCTTCTTCTTCAGAAATTTATCTTATTTAATATTAATGTAGTCACTTCTGCTTTCCTCTGATTTTTGCATAGTATATTTTTTTCTATCCTTTTACTTTCAACCTACATATACTGTTTTAACTGAAGTTTCTCATAGACAGCATATAGTTGGGCCATTTAAAAATATACTCTTAATTGGTGCTGAGGCCATTTACACTTAATACAATTATTGTTGTGTTAAAGTTTAAATCTGCCATTTTACTTTGTTTTATAGTTTTCATGTTCTCTTCCCTGCCTTCCTGAAGGTTGTACTTTTTTTTTTTTTTAAAGCATTCTATTTGTGCATTTGAGTACATTTCTTTGTATAGCTTTTTTTGCTAGTTGCTGTAGGTATTACATTACATAGAACTCACCAGAAATCTACTAGTGTCAACTTTTGCCCATTTGGGTGAAGTGTAGAAATGCTACCTCCCTTTATCTTCTGGTATGTATAATATAGTTAACTATTTCCTTTACATAGACAGCCACATGAGAATGTTACAATTTTTGCTTCAAATGTTAAACATAATTTAGAAAACTTACAAGGAAAAGGAAAGCCTGTTGCACTAATATTTTCATTCTATGTTCTTTCTTCTTGCTTGATGCCACAAGATTCCTTGTTTCCTGTTTAGATAACTGTTGTTATTTTAGAGGTCTGCTCATTTACATTTCTCATAATTTTCCTTCATCTGAGAATGTCTTGATTTCCTCTTCATTCTTGAAGGACATTTTTGCTGGATATAGAATTCTGAAGTGACAGTTTTCTTTCAGCACTTGTGTCACTTATTTCAGGCCTCAGTGGTTTCCACTGAAAAACCTGCTACCACTCTAATTGCTTTGCCCCTGGGGGTAAGGTGTCATTCTGCTCTGGCAGCCTTAGGGACCATGTCTTTGCCTTTAATTTTCAGTTTAAACATGATATATCTTGGCATGTATTTCTTTGGGTTTATCTTTTTTGGTGGTTACTCAGCATTTTGATTTTTTTTTTTTTTTTTTTTTTTTTGGTCAAATTTGGGAAATTGTCAGCTCTTCTTCCTTAAATTTTCTTCTCCATCCTTTTTCTTCTTTCTAGGATCCCAATGACACAACAGATGCTTTGTTCCATTTATCTCCAAGGCTCTGTTCATTTTGTCAGTCTGTTTTCTATTTGTTATTTAGACTGGGTAATTTTGATTGTTATATCTTCTGTTCTCTCCACTCTGCTGTTGAACTTATCCACAGGGCTTTTTATCTGTTATTTTTTCAGTTCCAAAATTTCCATTTAGTTCTTCGTATCTTGTCTTTGCTAAAATTTTCTATTCATGTTTCAACCATATTTATAATTGCTGATTGAAGTATTTTTACAATGGCTGCTTTAAAACTTAATTTGTATGATAATTCTAATGTCTATGTGATCTTGGTGCTGGCATCTGATTATCTTTTCTCATTTACCTTGCGATCTTCTTGGTTTCTGGTGTGGTGAATAATTTTTGACTTAAACCTCATCAATCCTGACTGCTGTAAGACTCTGGGTCTGATTTAAATCTTGAATTTTAGCAGGCCTACTCTGACTGCTCTGGGGGGGAAGTGGGGAACCTGCCTCTTTACTGCCAGGTAGCAGGTGGAAGCCCAGGTTTCCCTCCAGGCCTCCACTGGTAACATTCAGGCTGTCAGGGGTGGGGAGCTTGTTACTGTTCCCCATGTGGCCTTTACTGAGGTTGCCTTATTATTGCTGATTACTGAGAGTGCTGAAAGCCCTGACTCTCCACTAGGTGGCTGATGCCATGGGGTTGCGGTCAATACTACCCAGTAGAGATGCAAATCTCAGCTCAGGCCTTCTAGTCCCAGGCCTCTATAGGCCTTTGCTGACAGCACCAGAGCAAAGAGCGGGGGTGGGGGCAGGTTGAGGCATCTTGTTAAAGTTAGGTGAGGGTGGAGCTCCAGGCCCCACGTGGTCTTTGCTGGAAGGGATGGGGTAGGACTGTAGTGTTTTTCATGTGGTGTTTGGCTACAGTAGAGCCATTTCTGTTTAAAAGTTTTCCTTTTTACTAGGTTGCCCTTTCCCTGGTATGCTGGCAGCAGTGAATAGGTTTCTGTTGGGGTTTTTGACTGTGTCTGTTGGCACTCTTTGGTTAATAACTTATCCAGCTCCAAGGCTGGCATATAGAAGGCAAAAAGAAAACCCAGGGAACTCACTACTTGTATTAGTTTGCTAGGAGTGCCGTGACAAAATACCAGAGACTGGGTGGCTTAAGCAACAGAAATTCCTTTTTCTCACAGTTCTGGAAGCTAGAAGTCCAAGATCAATAGGTGTCGACAGGTTTGGTTTCTCCGAAGGCCTCTCTCATGGGCTGAGATGGCTGCTTTCTTGCTGTGTTCTCACAAGGCCTTCTCTCTGTGCATGCATATCTCTGGTGTCTAAATTTTCTCTTCTTACAAGGACACCAGTCAGACTGAATTAGGGCTCACCCTAAAGAACTTATTTTAACATAATCACCTTCAGAGGCCTAATTTCTATAGTTACATTCTGAGGTCCTGTGGGTTAAGACTTCAACATAAATTTTAAGGCAACACGGTTCAGCCCATATCACCAGTGCATTCTTCCTCGGGTCCTGAGGTGCCTGGCTGGTCTACCTTTTTCTATCTACTTTCAGCATCTTATGCTTGTTTTACATATAATGTCAGAATTTTAAATTGTACTTAGTAGGAAGATGAGGGAAAGTATATCTATTTTCTAAAAATGGTAGAGTCTCTTCCTTGCATTTTCCTTTATCTTCATTTCTTTAAAAACTGACCTCCCCTCGTTAGTACATGGTAGAGCCACCTATATTGACTCTTACATCCTGGAATTCTATACCACATCACATTAGTTTTACTTCAAGTAAAATGTGTATAAAATACAGAAACTTAAAATTCAGCAGCACCAAAATAGCAAGATGTTTTAAAAACATTATTTTCGATAATAATATCTTTACTTTTTTCTTTCCCACAACACAATTGTAGATAAAAATGACTCTTGTTCTCCAAAGTGGCCAAGGTCCAAGAAGGACACACTCAGGGCTTTTTAATACAGAGAAAACATGTGGATTAATCACGGTGATTAGAACCAAGTCTTGCTGCTGTCTCTGAAGCTCAGTGCATCATACCCCAGATACTATGGCATCAGTTCTCAGGGTAATATAATCTTTCAACTCCCTTACAAAGGTAACAACCAACCACTGAAAATACCTGGATGAAGTCAACAAACCACTTTAAACAGATGAACTGAAGCATTAAAACTCACAACTCTTTTGCCCTAGGAAACTGCTGAGTATTTTCTAGATTCCCCAGTCTTAAGAGACCAAACTGTAGCTCACAGTCATCACCAGACCAGCATTTCACTCAATACACCTTTTAGACTGAGAACAAAGTCAAGCTCACACATAACTAAGAACCATGAACCAGAACGGTGGCCTATGAAGCACCAGAGCTGTGATAAGAGATGCTATCGGGGCTGGAGCAGAGGTAATGCCACAAGAGTCACAAGAGTCCAGCTGGGCCAGTGGACTGGGCTCAGTACCTAAGAGGGTGTAGTGGAAATCCAGTGTGTTCAGTCTCTAATCTGCACCTTGCTTAAGCCCACTATGACGGTCACTGAAGTTAG
Organism: Chlorocebus sabaeus; assembly: GCF_047675955.1. Taxonomy (NCBI): domain Eukaryota; kingdom Metazoa; phylum Chordata; class Mammalia; order Primates; family Cercopithecidae; genus Chlorocebus; species Chlorocebus sabaeus. The sequence goes on from NC_132917.1 coordinate 106,854,547, forward strand.
TAAGAGCAGCTGTACCAGTCTCATCCCTGCAAGCAATAGCAGTGATGCCTCAACCGGGAGCCAATCCTGAGATGCCGGAGCACCACTGTGTTAGTTGTTCGGGCTGCTAGAACAAAATACTTCAGATTGGGTACTTTATAAACAATATAAATTTACTGCTGGTAGTTTTGGAAGCTGGGAAGCTCAGGATCTAGGTGCTGGCAGATTTAGTGTCTGGTGAGGGGCTGTTCCTCATAGATAGCACCTTCTTGCTGTGTCCTTAAAACATGGCAGAAGATGCAAAAAAGCTCCCTAGAGCCCTTTAGTGCCTACAAAAGGAACTACAAAAGTTCCTTTTTTGTAGTTCCTTTTGTAGGCACTAAAGGGCTCTGCCCTCACGGCCTAATCCTCTTAAGCACCCCACCTCTTAATGCTATTGCACTGGGGATTAGGTTTTAACTCATGAATTACAGGGGACACAAACATTCAGACCACGGTAACCATGCTCTGTCTACCCATTCATCCCTTTCCAGGCCCCTCAACTCCACTTCCCTCTCTTCCCAGGACATTCATGGGAATTAACCTTACACTACAACCTTGACGCACTACTTCTTTCTTCAGGGTAAATTAGATATAACTCCTCTTCCCCTTCCTCCTCCCTCCCCTGAAAATATTGTATGAAAATCACAGGCAAGAAAACCAAAGAATGAACCTCATGGAAGAATTTCAGATACTAACTAGCAAGTAACAAGGTAAGAGAATTCTGGACCCTGGGGCCTTTAGGTTCTCCCAAATTGCACCGTAGAACTTAACCCCTGCAAATTCTCAGCTGTCCCTGTCTATACTCCTTCTTCAATGTCTTGGTCACCATTAGTAGTTCCCAAATAAGCTTCCCAGCTCTGTTAATCCCATCTCGGTAAATGATATATCACTTACTTCTGGCTAAAATAATTAAAATTATAAATAAGAAACCATCTTTGATTCCTCTTTCTCTCTCACACCACATCCAATCTAGCACTGACCCTAGTTCCAGAATCTTCTGGAGAATTTAGCACGAAAACGAAACAAAACCACATCATCCTCTGCCCTGCCCAAGATTGGGATTCCAAAAATATGTCCAATTAAGAAGAATCCCAAGGTGGTTGTAAAGGACAGGCAAGTCTAGCTTACACTGGTTAGGTATCTTAGGATCTCTCATTTTAAAATGCTTCTGATACATAGAAACCTTTATCCTCGCAGCGCCTGCTCAGGTTTGTGTTGCTGTCACGCGGAGCCAATCTACTTGGAAAATGTGGAGCTTTAACGTATCGCATTGTTCTTCCATTTATTAAGAGGAAAAACAAAATGCTAACACTGAACCTTGAAAGGGTTCTTACTGAAAACATAAGCTCTCAAAGTTTTCACTCAATAAGCCTAGTTCACAAATCTCTCCAGAGGAGACAACTTGCACCTTTTTTTCTCCATCTGGTCTGTGTTGCCAAGGAAGGTCACAAAACTGATTCTAACCCTGGCTAAGATCTGAAAACGTCACATGGCAGTGAACACTATACGCATACACTCAGCCCGAGTAGCATATAAATGTTTTCAATAGCTACATATCAGATTACATAGTGCACAAACCTGAATGTTTTCAGATTTTCTTTTAAACTACATTTTCCAATGTTTTCCGTAGCAGTCCAACAAGTGCCATGCCGAAGCAGAAAGACAACCTTTAAAACTGGAAGTCCATGACTGGTAAGTTTCCATATTTTATTAAAATAGCATATTTAACCATGGTTAACCAAGAATATGTTAACTTTGTCCCCCTCAACCCGCCCCCGCCCCAGATACGCAGCAAAACACAGTAGTGATTTCAAATATCCTTGATCATGACCAACAGGAATATTTCAAAGTCTTAAGTTCGCAACTCAAAAGTAGACCTTGGAAAAACTCTGAATGAAAAGAGAAACATAAAGCTCTCACACAGAATTCTTTTATCTGCCCTAAAGTCAATGCCGGTGCACCACCCACCTGACAGTACTGCTAGGATTTTTCTTTATGCATAGTGTAACGACTCATTTATTAAGTACCCACTTTTATAAATAAAATCGGCATTTTTCGTCCCGTTTAATGTTCCTTTTCAGCTTCACAAAGAAACCAGTAAATAAAACTGTCAACGACAGTCACAACATATGCTCTCACAGCAAGATAAAAAACTTGAAAATATGCAGAGATGCATCTACGCTATCTTACATAAAAAGAGAGATTCAAAAAGTGCAAGGCAAAATCTGCAGTTTTTTGAGGGGAGCTTTTAGGCACATCCATTTCATTAAAGCAAGCTTCAGAATGAAATTCCAGTTTCTTCTTCATGACACCTGTTAAAGTCTTTCTTTAAACAACAACAAAAAAAGCCAAAAACACATCCCATCAAGTGTACAATGGTAGTCTTGTGTCCTAAAAGTGAGGAGTTCAGTTGTGGCGAGTCCGTCCTTTCTTTATTCTGGCAGGCTTTGGTTTGGGGATGTACTGATTATTTGCCTGGTATTCGAGTTCTTTACGGAAGTAGTGAATTGCTTTGTTTAAACCTTCCTCTAGCGGGACCTGTTTAAAGGGAAAGCGAGAAAGGGAGACAAGGTCACATTGACAGAAGGGCATCGCAGGAAGAAGTGCCACCTTGCAGCCAGTCGGGCCTCCTTCAGAGGAACGCTCACAGAACCACGCTTTGGTTGTGACAGCATCCAGCATCCAGCATCACGGCCCACCGAGAGAAGCCAGAGGTCCTGCAGGGCCACTTTCAGAATGTACTGTGGAGCTAACAAGTGTCACTCTTACTGAAGCCAAGTGAGCTCCACCCCACAAAAGACCCCAACCACCTCTTGCCGGTATAATGTCTGCTCCAGTTTCAATCAGCTGGCAAGACTGTTTTTCAGACAATGCCCATGTGCCCCATTCTTTCAGAAGAAATCCACCTTGAAGTGGCGGGAAGATGCTCTGGGAAGGTGATTTGCATCTGATCAACACGCCTGATTCTCCCACGTGACATCAGCCCTTTACACTGCCCAGCGGATCGTGGCCCACTTGCACCCCCACCATACTAAGAGGCTGAGTCTGAGAGGGGACCCACGGCAGCCCACACCACAGAAAGCAACCTTCATCTGCAGCTGCTTTGCAGTCAACAGGAAACCAGCCAGATCAACTGCTGATTAAGAGCAGAAAGAGAAAAGGTGAAGGGAGGCACTGCCAAGGGGTGCTGGGACACCACTGGGGGAGAAGGTCTGTCTGTCAGCTTGACTGTGGGGATGGTTTCACAGGTGTCAAAATAGATGAAAACTTATCAAACTGTATCTTCTAAATATGGGCAGTTTGCAGTATGCCAATTATAGCTCAACAAGCTGTTAAACACACACACTTGGGACAATTAAGATGGATAACGCCTGTAAGTTTCTTTGGACCATATCCCTCAAAAATTTATTATAAATTAAAACTACTACTAGGAGAGAAACCAGTGGTAGATGGCTCACATTCCAAGAATGTTAGAATACTGTAGGTCTAAATTCCAGAAAAATAAAGATACTGAGCATACATACACCTCACATCAAAAGCAAGAGTTAATACCTAGCGAATGCACATTTAACTCTTCAAAAAATATTTTGTTTAAAAATATAGGTTCTCCTTACAAAGGGACCAATGGCCCCTTACAAAGCTTCAAAAAACAAGAAACTACCTAAGCTGCTATAATTGGTTTTGTACAGCTTGGGATTATTAGATTTTGTGAAGTCTGGGTATAATTGTATTTTTATTTCATTCAACAAATATCTGTGGCTTTTAGCAGATCACTTAGACTTGGACATCATAGAATGAAATAAGGATCATCAGGCTGGAACTCTCGTGTCCCTTTAAAGTTCAATATTCTAGGATTCTACTCAGCTCTCACTATGCACATTTTAAAAAGGTAAGCGGAGCTCTCAACTGCGTCCCTGACTCTCTGACTGCACCACAACCCATGGGCCATGCCAAGACGCTCCTACATTGGCTGAGCACCCAGTGTGTGTCAGGTCTGACAGGTGCTGGGCTCCTGCTGGACACAGGGCCACACGCCTCTGCCCAAGGGGAGCCTGAGTTTCAGTGGGGCACATGAGGGTGGGCAAAGAGGGAACAGCCAGGCAGAGCTGACAGTAAATGAGGTGGGCTTGCTTTTGTAGATGCAGCCGGACCAGCCAACCTCCCCACACAGGTGGTCTCTGAAGGACACAGGCAGCCCTGAGGGTGAGCGTTCTCCGGCGGGGAGGAGTCTGCAGTCACCCAAGGCAGGAAGGGCACAGCAGGAAGCAGAGCAGAGGCAGGCTGGGTTCAGGCTCAGCACCAGGGGGGCGGCAGCTGCCCCCACCCTGCCCCCTTCAGACGACAAGGCGGCATGCAGTTCCCCTTCCTCCACACCCTTCAGTCTCACATGCTTCCAACCAGGGGCTCCACTGCGGGGCTGATGCGGACCACCTGCTCCTGACCTGGCCCCGCACACTCGAGAGGCAGGCAACCGGAGCCACGCAGGGCTCTGAGTGTGCGCTGCCAGTGCTCTCGGCATGTCGTTCACAGTCAGCTGTGTGCGTGTGTGTGGGAGTGTATGTATGTGGAAGTGGGAGTGTATGTGTGAATGTGTGTATGAGTGTGCGTGTGAGTGTATGTGAGAATGTGTATGTGTGAAAATGAGTGTGAGTATACATGTATTAAGTGTGTTCGTGTAACAGTGTATATATGCCAGTGTGGCAGACAGTGTGAGAATATGTGTGTACAAGTGTTTGTATGACAGTGTGTGTGTATGAGAGTATGAGTGTGTGTGTGTGTGTGTGTGTGTGTGTGTGTGTGTGTGTGATTTTACAAAAACAGAGCCCAGAGCAGGGGCTTCCAGCTGCTTCCCAGGTAACATTCTCTGAGACTCCTGATACAGGAGAGCGTTTACTGCTTGGAGAAAACCCTCTATGTGCCTGGATGCCGAGCCCACCTTGCTCCCCTGGGGGCTGCCTGACAAGGGTCGGTGCCTACAGGACAGCAGAGACAGGACACGGGAGGCCCCTCCCCACAAGGCAGCATTAACTCCCTGCACTTACCACGGGCTCCCACCCCAGCATCAGCTTCGCTTTTTTGATGTCTGGTTTTCTTTTCTGTGGGTCATCCTGGGCTTCGGAGAGAAACTGAATTTCACTTCCACTACCTGAGATGTTTAAAGAAAAAAAGGTAGGCAAGAATCACAAAGCACGGGGAAGCGCGGCCTTACCATCCACATCAAAGTCAAACCCCATATGCAGTGTGAATAGGGTGCAGGCGGTGGAAATGCAGTTCTTGAGAAGCCCCAGAGCTCCCGAGGGACTGTCCTGCATGGAAGTCCAGGGAACGCTCCTGCAACCGCTGCAGCCAAGTTGACTGTGCAGGCGCCCAGCAAAAGCCTGGTGGGAGGCACGTTACTCTGTCTCAACAGGCCTGAGTTTCCGCCCAGTACAAGAGGGCTGCTCCAAGGCAGACCACCCACACCAGGTAACAAGTGAGATGTGCCCACTGAGCATGACTCCAGTGTGAGACCACAAACGTGGTGTGGGGCCATCCCTGAGGTGGATGCCCCAAGTGGGCCACACTTGGGTGCGCGGAGCCTGGACAGCCCTGAGACTCAAGATGTGCAGCCACCCAGCTGGAGGGACCTCTCAGAGGACGGCAAAGCCTGGCCTGTTCTGCACCCTTGCTGGGCCCAGGCCCCACTGGCCGGCAGAATGCAGCCCCACCAGTGACTGTGGGCCAGACCTGCAGAAGAAAGCCTGTGGAGGCTTTCCCTGCCTCCCCGTCATGGAGGCCACATCGGAGACTCTGCAGCAAACCACCACCACGGGTGGTTCAGGATGGTGTGCCACAAAGCTACACACAGAAGCACAGCAGGGAAACTGCACACCCCTCCCCACAACCTTAGGTTTCAAATAGAGTTTCTCAAGCGTCAGCATGCACGGATCACCTGAAGAGCCTGTCAACATGCAGATCCTGATCTGGGGGCCTGGGCTAGGGTGTGAGAGTCGAAATTTCTAACAGGCACCCAATGCTACTGCTGCGCTGGCCCACGGGCCTCACTCTGGGCAGTGAGGGTATGAAGGAGTGGATGGCAGAGAGCTGGGATCTAAGCCTGCCCCTTCCTCACGAGGGAGGAACACAGATTCAGGATGGAAAAGCTGAGAAGTACACCGAAGCGGCGTGGGAGCCGCAGATGATGCAGGCTACGTCTGAGGAAGACCGCTGCCTCTACTGCCATGAGCAACGAGAGGATTCCAACTGTCCATGGTGATTAGACCAACGCCGGTACATGGCAGCCTGATGCAGGAAGGGCACGCTGGAGGAATTAACCCAGCCAAGTGGGGTCTGAATGGTCACCTCAGGACACACTGTGGCATGCTCCTCCCTGGCCTACCTGCCAGTCCAGTCTGGTTGTGACTTCACTCAAATTTCAAGATTAACCCCAGACAACAGACATCCTCCAAGAGTCTGACTCCTCAGAGCTCCAGGAAGTCTGAGGATGAGGCCAAGGGCTCATGCACTCTACGTCTGCAATCCAGGGCTGGTCTGGAAGACCTGACCTTCTCATGGCCTAAGAGCCCACCTTGATGGGGTTCTCCCAACGCTACACTGCCCCCAGTGGCTGGCGGCCAGGATGACCAGAACTGCAAACAAAATTTTAAACTTGCCTGAAGCATACAGCTGGTGGTTGCTGTCTCTTGCTGTCTGAAATGCTATGCTTGACATGACCAGTTTGGAAATCCAACAGTTGTCACCCATGCAGGATGACCTAACACAATCGTGCCTCAAACACTGGGAGCAAATCTCCTCCTCCCTCCCACTCCATGCAAACCTGCAATGAAAACTGAGAACTAAGCCATCCTGCCCTCCTTTATCTTTCTATTCCTTAAAAATTAGAAAACACTTAAGTGTTCCTGATAAAAAGTTCTGCTTTGATCCAATTCAATTAGCTTATTACCCGCTTTCTAGTCAAGGTGTTACCCACAGATAGGGCAGGCACAGCCGATTTTACTCAGGAAGTGATTTATCCTACTTACCAACAAGGTTTTTAATTAACTGAGCAAATTCTAGGATTGTGTGTTCTTCTGGGTTCCCCTAAGGAAGAAAGGGTTTCCAGTTATAAGCGTCATGACAAAAGAAGCAACCCGCCACCCAGACCACATGCGTGTCTGCAGAGACGTCTGCTGGCCAAGTCTGACCTCTCTGCAGTGCTTCAGCAGAGCTCCGTGTGCCAGAGGGTACTCCGCTTCCAAGATGACAGTTACTCACCTGGCAGTGCTAAACTGCACCATCTATACCTGCAGCCTCTCAGCTGCTGTGTACAAGGCTGGGCTTTGGATAGGTCCAGAGTCTCTGATGAAGGCACACATTCACTCGCTGAGTATCAGACAATTTCATATTTAACATAACTTCAATGTCACTTTTATAAAAGCTTGGGTTTACAAAATTAGCTCTCCTAACACCATCTATTTCCCTCTGGGTGAGCTGTGTTAACCATGTCAATGATGAAGGATGTGCAATCTCACACCCGAAAGCTAAGGCAGAAATGAGTATGCTCACAGGCGAGCGTCCCCAGCAAGCCAGAGGACAAACTCGATGCACTTCATGAAGAGAGAACACTTGTGGGGGCTTTAAGGAAAACCACTTGCTCTTTTTCTCCCTTCCATCACACATCAGAACACCTGTTACTCTCACTCTGCCGCCACTGCCGCCTATCATAAGAGACCACCTTAAAGTCTGTTAATTCTATGTTCTAAAGCCTCTTCATGCCCAGGGCCTCGGTTAGCCTGAAGCTAGAGGGCAAATGTGGAGGAAGGGACCCTGGGCCTCACTTGAGCACGGAGGGGACTGACTAGCAAAGTGGAGCGACGGGAATTTGGAAGAAAGTGATTCTGCCTTTATCGGGGCTCCTGGCACACACACGATTCCAAGTTCATGAACTGTCCCTGGGCAAAGGCCCTCCACAAAGAGGGGAGGAGGAACATGGTATCTACAGAGAAGAGCCTGGCTGCCCAGGGAAGTCACTGACAACACCCCTGCTAAAGAACCTGCAGCAAAAACGCAGAGCAGGGGCGGCTCGGGCCTCTCCGGTGTACACAGGCAAATGCTGCAAGCAAGATGAGGCTTACAGTGCGAGGCACGTTCTGGTCTGTTTTAAGTGAATGTTTTTTTCAAACGCGGCACACTGTACCCATGAATCAGCAACAGTCCCAGGATGGAGTCAGCACTCCAGGGCACATTCTTCCCTACGTGATGAGAATTCCCTTTCACCTCAGGGGAAAATGCACGGTCTGCAATGTATGTGAGATGGCTGGTTACAAAGACATGCATAAGCAAAGGTGACATGGTTTGCAAGAAACAGGTCACATGGCCAACATTTTAGAGTTCCCCGAACCTTAGAATGTTGTGTAGGAACCGGGAGAGGTAGTTTGGGAGAAGCACCTGAAATGACCCCAAGGCTTCATCGAGGTAGCGTTAAGGGGGAGGTCTCTAGCGAGCTAAGGGGTTCCTGTGTCCACTGCCATCAATAGACGCAGAACATCTTGAATGCTGGACAGTCCACATTGGAAACCTTGCATTTTAAATGAGATGGAACAAAACTGCTCAGAAAATCACTCAGTGATAGAAAGGGTAAGAGGTCCTACCATGACCTTGGCTGACACAGCCAAGGAGGAGGAGGAGGCTTGGCGCGTAGGACCATGTCCTTCAAATCTTTGGAGAGTTACCACAATGTAGAGGCATCACACTGCCATGAATGGCCCCCAGGTGGAGAAGTGAGGTCAGTGGTTAGGTGTGCAGAAAGTGAGATTTCTGGTTCAATATAAGGAAGAGTTTTCTGCTGGCCAGAACTGTCCAAAGACAGGGTGAATTTCTCTGAGCAGAAGCAAGTTCACCAGCACTGAAACTGCTCAAGGCTGGATGATCCCTCCAACAGGGAGGTTCTGGGCTGTGGGCAGGCATGCAGGGAAGGCAAGAAGCCACGGAGGTGGTCTGTCCGGCTAAATGACAGACATCATCAAAAACTGGAAAACTTTCTCTCTGAACAACCTCCATCTTTTAAAAACGCAATCAGGTCTTATAATGACGACCCACCTAGTAAAAAGAAAATGAGATGCATACACATGTCCACCTACTACCACCAAAGGGCTTCACACAATTTTAGACCTGGGCCCTTCAGAAGGTGGAGGGACTAATTACATCACTCATCCATGCCTTGCAGATATTTTACTTCTTTGTATACTCTTACTTTCTGTTTGTTTTTCCTCTAGTATTTAGCAAGCAACAAACATGAATGCCTTAAGTGTGCTGACTGAAAGTCTGAGCTGTCCTGCAGAGTGGAGGGAGAGGAGCACTCACCAGGTTGACTGGGCTGCTGACGTTGCTGTTCATGAGAGCCACGAGGCCATTCACCAGATCACTGTAAAAAAAGGGGAGGCGGGTGAGGCTCTGCCTGCTGGAACGCGCTAGTGCCACGCGCCATGTAGAAGCCCTCCCAGAAGAAAAATTACCACCCCCAGAAGAAAATAAAAACCCAAATGGAAAATTGAATGTCAAAGTAAAATCCTGCAAACTAAGATGGTGTTTATAATGCGAAAGTATTTATGGATGAAATGATATATTTGACGTCTGGGATTTGCTTTTTTTGGGTGTGGTGGAGATGGTTAAATAGGATGGAAGCTGAGAGATGGGGCTGAGTTCGCCACTGCATTTCTGAAGTCCTTTAACAATGAAAAACTAAGCATAAGTTAAAACAGGCATACACTCAAAAAAGATGGAGTTTACGTAAGTTTCCAAAGAAAATTCATGTTTAATGTGAACCCAGTAGTTGACCTGTACGAAAGCACATGATTACTTTTAAAAACAAGATCCACGAAAATGAAGGAACTCCAGTATGTGATCCCCATACCGGCAAATCACAGATAAAGCCAGACAATACTGAGGGTTGAAATAAACAGAAACGTCACTCCCTATGCCCCCGACCGTGAAGTCGCCATCCCGCAAAACAGCTCGTATGAAAACGGTCAGGGATATTTGGATGTTTCAAATGGATTGTGATCAACTGGGCCATGAAGGTGAAGATAAGTAAGCAAACTTTCGCTTACCAAGGTTTGGCTCTTAGTTTCAGAAGCTTTAAAGTGTGGCTCTGTTAAAAAAAAGTTACTTCGTAAAAATGACACCTCACTGCTAATAAGCACAAGCACTTTTTCTATGCCAATTTTCCATGAGCTACAATTCTTAGAAGACTTTTAAAGCTCTGACCCTTCTCCTTCTCCTCCTCCATCGTTACCAGTGAGGAGCAGGTCACGCTGGGTCTGGATAAACTTCCAAAAGAAAACCCCAGATAGGTTTTGCTTTCAATTGAAAAAAACTATTGGGGTATTCAGTAAATAAGATATTTCTGCGTGTTCCTTTATGACAAATGCATATTTCATACAAACATGCTTAAAATGTTGTATTCTCAAGGATCAAGCACTAATGCAAATCCCTGCTGACCCTGGATGATTTCTCTTTTAGAGAAACTAGCAAAAAGTCACTTCATCACTATGGCAGTACTGTTACATTACAACAGCGCACTCATGACATACACCTGTGCACGTTTGTAAAACGACATTAAAAGCTGCCATTCCACTGCATCCACAATAGGTTTTCACATTGAAACTGGGGGGTGGGGTCTCTGTGAGTCGGAAGAAGGCTGACTCTCAGGTAGTCATCCTCAGGGGGGCAGATGGATGGCCATGGGCCTTTTACCTGACAAACTGGCAACTTTTAAGGTCACAATTGCATAGATCACACTCATTTAACCTGAAGCTCTTGACAAGTGTCATTTTGACAAAGTGACTTTTTAAAAAAATAGCATGCCTCTGTTATGTAAATGAGGACAAAACCGGCCATGAGAATACTAAACACGGTCATGCCAAAACGTCGATGCGGATGGCCACCTACACCTTAGACTCCCTGCACTGTTGTTTTGAGGCAATCATGGGTTTGGAGAATGGTTAATTTAATACAGTAACTATGGACCCAGACATCGTGCATTACTAAAAGACGCTCGGTTCCTAAAAAACTGCTTGTGAAAAACATCAGAACTTTGGTCAGTTAATGAACTCAGTTGAGTCCTCAATGACTGAAAAGTTAAGTCGGGAAACCCTTGCCCAAGTATGGCAAAGTCCCTGAAGCCTCGTCATCTCAGGCTCCGCTACCGTGAAACCGGAGAGGATCACCAGAGTGGGGAGTAAATAACTACTACGGAAGTGTTACGAAAAGGGGTTTTCTAAAAGGGTTAACAACCATATGTCTAGGGAAACTGCTCATGCCCTCTTTTCAAATAGTCAAGTGGTGTGGGAGAGGACGATGCATGTGATGGCAGCTAGGAGCATGAGCCACAACCATCAAAGCAGGACAGTGACCAGGGCACAGAGAGACTGCCGGGGCAGGGGACTCTTGCCCATCAGAGCGGGCCGGGCACCCTGCGTGCATTTTGTCCTGAGCTGGGACAGCACATAGCGCAGGCATCATCGAATGCTCAAAGTATTTTAGTCCCTAGAAAAAGAAAAGTCTCTGAGGCTATTTTAAATGAATTGTGCAGGCAATGCCCTTGAGATAATGAGAGCAGAAAGAAGAATGGGTTCTGACTGATTTCCTTTTACCGCACAACATCTCATTGATATTCCATGTGGTGTGGGGGCTAGAGAAGCCTGGGGGCCACTGGTGAGGAAGCCTAAGGCAGGCACACATAACCAAGGACAGCAGAACTCCCTCAGGAAAGGGCACAGCTGGGTGAGTGGAGGAGGATGGGATGAGAACGTGTCACTATGCGAAGACGGTACTCAATCCACGGGAGGCCCACAATTCGGTCCCCATACAGAAGTGTGCCATGATAGTTCCTCCAGGGACACAGTGCCTACACTAAATGCTTTGAAATGAACACAGTCCCAAAGTGGGGGCAGCTGCCATTTCCCCGTTAAATCGCTTTTTAGAATATGCATGCCTATTTAGGCAACATAGCTGGTTATAGAACACTTTCGGGCTTTTTGCCCCTTGAGGCAAGATACTAACGGGTGGGGAGGAAAAAACCACTGACTGTGTAAATGTTTACTCACAGCTTTCTTTTGGAGTAAATGGAAATTCACAAATACTTTCAGCAAAAATCTACAGTGGTTATTTTGAATTGTTTTTAAAATTTTAGTTGACTACCAGTTTCATTTCTCCTAGGGACTCCTACCCAGGACCCTTACCTAAGGGTCCTGGGTAGATAGAATTTTATGTGGTTGCTTTGGCTGAGGTGGGACTTGGGGGCTGCCCTGACCTGCACCACCCCAACCTGCACCACAACAGCCACCATCTCACCCTGGTGCCCCTGGGATGGCACCAAGACAGCAGGAATAACACTTCCTGATTGACAGGCATACTGGGGTATTTGCAATGAAGAATGAAAACATATGGGTTCAAAATATAGAACTGGGTTTTATAACAATTCAGGATACCAGAAACTTTCACAGAATTTACACTAGCCACATATTGGTGGATGCACTTTGGCATACGCAGCTGCTTCTATCCTAACTACTCTGAGAATCCATACTGCCTTCTAAAATTAATCACCAGTGGAATGGAACAACAAAACAGTGGATTTATAAGGATTGCCAAGAAAACAATAAAAATCACCACGTGAATCGATTCAAAAAATATATTTTTATCTGCATTTAGTGTCAGCAAGAAATTCAACATGAGAACACTATCTACATTGCGTCCTCCACAAGGACTACCTCTTCCACCCCGCGAGCCACGTTTGCCACGGGTCAGATTCTGGCATTCACAGCTTTGCTGGATGCATAAGGCCATCTCTTAACTTGGCCTGCGCTGAAATCACCCAAGTCACCCTCAGAGCTGGGCAACTTCAGCGCTACACCGCTAGGTGGCAGTAAAAGATTAGCACATGAGTCTCAATAGTCATGGAGATGAATGCAAATTTTAACTTTTAAACGGAGAATGGCAAGTTTTCCCATCATAAAATTAAACATTTTTAATCAATATATAGTGTTAGTGTTGTGGAAATGGAAATGGTTAATATATACAAGACACTGAACTGTCAGTCAAGTAGGCCTGCTCCAAGGCACTGCTAAGGCTGGGGCGGGGCAGGACGGTCTTACCTGACGTACTGGAACGCCCTTGTCTGAGACCCGGATCCATATACCTGGAAGGAAACCAACAGTTAGGCCTCCTGAGAAAACCACACCAGTACTGGGTAGGTGTCCTTGGAACTTCAGGGGACACAGACTGACCTCGAAACTGATCCCAGGGGGCAGTGGTGCTGACTCCAAGCATCTAGCGCCGCATCCCACACTTACTTAGAGACCATGCCCCGACAGTGAGACGGCGGCAGCAATACCTAAAGCGTGCACCTGGTATAGATGTGTCAAGTCTTCCCTCAAAACACAGTGCCTGAAGGAATTTGCTTCTGCTGGAGTCTTATGATGTGTCAGGCATCATGTGAGGCTCTGGGGGCTGTGACCTCAGAGTCCAGCTAGGTGACAGATACACACACAAACAGTAACACGTGCATTTAACTGGGGTTCCTCACTCTGACTGCCCAACAGCAGAGCCGGGGACGCCGCCCAGGCTGGTCCACAGGCTGTTTGGGATGAGGCCGGCATCTGCTGGTATTGTTACAGCTAGCTCCCCAGGAGATTCTGATGTAAGGCCAAGGTGGAGCCATGCAGGAGACTCTGAAAGTGACGCGGAGGAGGCAGGAGGGAGGGTCACATTATCCTTTGTTTCCACTGCACATTTGCTCCACATTTCCAGAGCTTGGCTTGTGTTCTTCGCTCTGCCAGCCAAGACCCTCTTGTCTGCTTTCCACCTGGCAGAGTGCTACTTATCCTTCAGGGACAGGCTCTGATGCCATCTCCTGGAGAAGCTTCCTCTGGCTCATTCCCCAGGGAAAGCCCTTTGCCGACTGCCCCCAACTGTGAACTCCCCAGAAGGACTGGTGTCCAAACCCTCTTTGCCCTGCTGGAGCCCAGCACGATGCGTGGTGCGATACTAGCATGGGATAAGCATCTGCTGAACGACCTGCAGAGCGTCATGGATCATGCCACTCCCTGAGGCGGAGATGGCAACAGAGGTGCTTGGGGAGATCTCCTAAGTGCAGCATCACAGGAACGAGAGTGCCCTCGGAGGTTTTGTTTGCTCGTGTGCCTTCCTGTGGTGGAAAGCAGGCAGCTGGGAGGAATGGACTGCCTTTGGGAACAAGCTTGATGATTAAACAACCCTGGGACCTCCTCCCGCCTGACAGCAAAAAAGAGCCTGCCAGCAGCTCTGAGAACAGCACCAGCCCCCTCAGCCCCAGACACTCAGCTTGGCTTCCCTGGAGCTCCTCCCTCCAGCTCTGAGAAGGAAAAGGAGAAGGAGCAGGTGGGGAAGAAAAGCACACGCATGGCCGGGCACGGTGGCTCATGCCTGTAATCCCAGCACTTTGGGAGGCCGAGGTGGGCGGATCACCTGAGGTCGGGAGCTCGAGACCAGCCTGACCAACATGGAGAAACCCAGTCTCTACTAAAAATACAAAACTAGCAGGGTGTGGTGGTACATGCCTGTAATTCCAGCTACTCGGGAGGCTGGGGCAGGAGAATCGCCTGAACCTGGGAGGTGGAGGTTGCAGTGAGCCGAGATCGTGCCACTGCATTCCAGCCTGGGCAAGAAGAAAGAAAAAAGAAAAAAGAAAAAGAGAAAAAGAAAAAAAAAAAAAAGCACATGCCTCAAACCTCCTGAATGCCTTATTTATTTAGCAGGTTCAAAGGCTATCTCTGTGTTTTCTTAATAAGCATTTACATATGCCAATTTCACAGGTGTATCAGTTCTATCTATGTAGGTTCTATTCTTGGGGGTAAGGCCTTCCACTGAGAAAAGGCTGGGGATACTGAGGAATGGAGATTCCTGTCAACACAGAAACTACAGCTGCAACAAATCTCAGTAAAGGAACATTGAGGGAAGATGGGCGTGGGCCTCTTGGAAGCAGAGGGGAATTCCTTGAGTTCTGTCTGAACCTGATTCTCCGGCCTGGCTGATCCTTCTGACACATGTAAGGAAGGCAGGAAGCGCTGGGCCTGATCTGGTAGGAGAGGAGGTCCACCTACTGCCTCAGCCTGGAAACTCCCCTCTACACCAGTGCTGTAGGTGTAACTCTTCTTGTTTTTCACAACCTTATTTTGGAGATGAGGTGATGGAAGGTCAAAGTGCTGCAGTGACCTGCACCTAGCAGAGTCAAATTTATCTTGACTCCAAGTTCAGGATTACTTTTTCCCACCCTATTGTGTTCATAACCTCGGAACTGCCTGTACAATTTTTTTTTTTTTTTTTTTTTTTAACTGTGGCTCTCAGGCTGGCACCAGGCCATTCTACAACCTCACTGTAGTGAGTATCGGATTTAGGCAACTCCCACGTCACAGGCTCCTCCACAGGTGGGTTTGGGGCTGTGCTGCTGTCCTGCCCGTTGCCTCTGCCTGCGTCCGGGGCTCCGCTCTCAAAGCTGAGCGCACAGATGCACCTCTGCTACTTGTTTTGCACCTTCCCACCGCACTCAGTCAGGGTCACTGTGACGGTGGGCTCACCAGTCCGCCAGTGCATTCCAGCCACATTCACAGAAAGCCCACCTTTGTGCAGAGTGGCAGTGGCCTTCAACAAGCCAGCCGAGGCCAGTCTTCAGCCTGATCGAAAGCCCAGGCTCGCCCGCCAGAGCTGCGGAATCCACGCACACGCCGCCTCTCAGAGAGGAGCCATAGAAGAGCACAGTGGCGGCTTTCTATTCCACCCAAACATGCCCTGGAGGGAACACAATCCAGGGAACCACATGCTGGGTAACCCCCCAGACCGGGACGGGTTAACTCAGGCTGCCAGGCTCAGGAAGTGAAGAACCACACCAGGTACCTGCTCAACCAAACAAGGGACTTGTGGTGGAGACACTCAGCAGCTTGAATGTCACTTCATCCCAAAGGGCTGCAGTCTGGGAAGTCCAAAAGGCTCCCGAAATAACCTGCAGGCTGCTGGGTATTTCCCACTGTTGCCTCATTCAAAGCGCACTGGAAGATTTACAACTGTGGGCGCATTTCCCTGCATGACTCGCCAGGGGCAGCTCCCCACCCAGCCAGCACCGATATAAGGTTCATCTGCAGGCACCACGGTCACCGGGTAAGCTCTGCTCCCTTCAGATTCGGTGACACAAGCCGCTCAGCAGCAGCCCCTCTGAGGTCCCACCTGATGTCCACAAAGCAACTAGGCCTCAACGAAATAGTCCCTAGTACAAGAGGCGGCTGTTCTGCCGGGCTGCAGTGGAAAGGCGTGGATCCCGTGGGACGCCCACTGCACACCCCGACAGGCCTTGCTGACAGAGTCTTGAAGGTTTGTATGCTCCCGTGTGTGCATTAGGCTAAGACACAGTGTCAGTGGTAGCCTGGAACACTTCCTTCCTCGTATCCTTAAGAGTCCTGCTGGATTTCAGTTTCTATAGCGTATCACATCCATCATCTATACTTGGGATTAAATTACCCTCCCTATTTCACTAACACAGTACTTTGCAACATGAGGATTTGTAATTCATGTGAAATATTCAGTGTGCTAATGTGAAAATGTAAAGTAAAAGAAAGGGGTGTGTGTGCAAGAGAGAAGATGCGATGCAATTATGCCCCATCCAAACTATCTGTCTTCCCCGGGCTCTAGAACTCAACTGCAGCCCGTGTACAGCCCTCCCAGCGTGGTCTGAGGCCTTCCATCTCCCCCACTTCAAGATAAGGCCCACAGGGACTTGGCACAAATTGGGTGTGCAGCAAAATCCAGGGCATGATTATCACAGGGATCTGGTGTGGACAGTTGACGTCAGCAGAGCTCCCTCAGCCTCCTCATTGTTCTTCTAACAGAAGACAGAGTGTGAGATTCGGTCCCTCTGGCTTCATTTCACAGAACAGAAGAGATGCAAGGAGATTCATGCAAGAGTCAAGGCTGCTACGGGGGGCCGGCGAATGAAGGGCTGTGTGCAGGTCAAAGCAGCATGATGATCAAGGAGTCATCAACAGGGGAGAGGACCAGCCGGGGGTGAGGAGCAGCAAGGAGCTCTCGTGATCACTTGGCAATGTCCCCAGCTGCTGTGCTTTATGTGTTTAAGATGTGACAAAGATTCTTTGCTTGTCCAAACTTCATTCAGGCTCTAGTACCTTCTCCTAGGCCCATTTGTGCACTTCCTTGTAAAATCTAGTTTTAACAAGAACCCTGCTAAGTCAGTTTAGAGAAACCCTTACCCTCGATATCTCACATTCCTCACTCCTCATATCCCCCAGAGTGTGTCCGATCACCCTGACCTGTCATCAGCAAGAATCCTGTTAGATTGGTTTAGCTAGAATCCTCTTTACCTCTGATGCTTCTTAATCATTTTCCAACCACTCATCTCCTCCCTGCTCCTTGGCTGAAAATTCTGCTTGCCTGTACTGTATTTGGAGTTGATCCCAGTTTTTCTCCCCCTGAAAAATCCCACTGCAATGATCCGTATTCCTGTCATGATGGTCCTGAATAAAGTCTTCTTCACTATACTTTAGTACCATTTAGTAACTGTTTAACAAATCCTATGGCCCTCTGCCACAAACAAAGGCCCAATGTAAGAATCACTTAACATACCACAATATCAGTAAAAAGGCTAAACATCATACCAGCTTTGACTTGGTCTTAGAAGTATGATTTCTCCAAAATTTCCCTTTGGAAGAATAGCAAGGCTTTTAAAATGATATAGAACTGGATTCAAACCCCAATTCTGCCACGTCTGACCTGTCCTGGGCAAATCCAAACCTGGGAAAAATCATGTAAGGTGGAGAGCAGAGTGAACCCCTTCTGTGAATGTGCTGTAACTGAACTGTGGGCCAAAGTCTCTTCGAAAATAAACTTAGGACAGTAGCTCTACCTGAACCACACTCATCTATTTTCTAAGCTGAGATGCAAAATCGGCTGAACTTCTACATGATTCCACTTAAAATATAGCTTTGATGTATGATGCACTTAACCTAGTGACATTCTCCCTGAGTCCTCCTCACAGGCATCTGGTACAGCAGCGAGTGAGATGCTAAGACAGGCATGAGCAATCTGCTCAAAAACACAGCTGCAAGGTAAGCAATCACGCCCATCCCGCTTGGAAAGGGAGGACGAGACACCGAGCCGTCTCCGACCACCCTTGAAGAGGTCTTCATCTCGCAAGTGACTTGTTGGAAATGTAGCAGAAAAGGAAATAGGTGGACACGCCTCCTTATTTCCCTTCCTCAATAAACCGAGTGTTTCTAAAGACAGGCTGGCTGAGGCAGGCCTGTGAGTCTCTCCCCAGACCGCTCCACAGAGCCGTCTGACAAGAGCGAGGCATGGTATCTCAATTGGACAGAAAAGAATGAAGTCAGTGACTTCATCAAATTCTTGCCGGGAAACAGAATTCTGTGTGACAAAGGAAACAAAACACATTCTGAAAGGCCTCCCTGGGGACTTCTGCCTCCTGCCACCAGAAGGTGCCTACAGAGACTGAAGCCCGCCACGTTCTGGATTAACTGCAGTCATGGACGGCTCCGGAGATCTTCTCCCTTCTGTCTCTGGCACAAAAGCTTGCTCGGTGTGAAGACAACACATGAATTATCACCTCTGCCAACAATGCAGGCATTCTTGGGGTGGCTAGGGGACACCGGGAGCCCTGGCTGCTGCCAAGGAGGCACTAAATCAAGTTGCTTCTTGGAGGCTTTCACAGTTTACTCTGCAAACAAAGCAGCTCTCATCTCACAGCAGGAGGGAGTTTCTGAACAGTCACTAAAAAGGCACCAGGCTGTCCTCAGATGTGGAATTCTCAACTCATCAGGTGGACTAAGGGGTTCGCAGGGCACAGCACGAGCTCCTCAGAACCCCAAGCAGCAGCAAGAGGGGAATATGAGATGACAGGAAGTTTCACCGCTTTCACTTACCATAAAGGAAAGCGGCCACTACAACGCAGTAACTAGTCCACCCAACATTTCTCTCCTGCGCCCATGTGCCTGGTGGTCTTCTGGGAGCCCGGGATGCAACCACGAATGAAACAAAGTTCCTGGTTTTGAAGAGCATACACTATACTGACAGGGATTGGGGCTGGAAAATTCGTATTTCAGTTGGTTACAAGGGCAGTGAAGACAATTAACAAGTAACATGCCATAATGCAGAGAAGCATCAAGAAGTTTCCCTTAAGGAGAGGATGAACGAACAAGAATGCCTGGAAGAAAAGCAAGACGCTCCTGGGACAGGCAGGAGCAAGGGAGCCTGGCCTGAGGGAAGGCTCGGAGGCAACAGGGCTGCGTCCCATGCTCTGCTGGAGCTGCAAAGCCACTCGAGCTTCTGACCTCTCTTTACAAGGCTCCCTCCAGCTGCGGGGTTGAGAGTACACAGGACAGGGAGAATGAGAGTGGCTCCAAGCCTATGGCAATAAATAGGCGTGGGGCGGCAGCAGGGTAGACCAGGGACTGAAGTCTGGATCTACCTGGGTAGGGCACGGCTATTAGGATGTGCAGGTGGATCTGTGCAGTGAAGGAAGGAGAAGAGCCATGTGCGGTCACAGCCTCCATTCGGGGCACCAAGATACCACTTAGTGACAGGGGGACGTGGGAGAGCTGGCATGGGCTGTTGGGAGCCTGAAGCTGGAGTGTGGACTCACCTCTTCCCTGGAGTGCATTCAGCGAAACTCAGCTATCCGATGCAGCTGCCCTCGGGGAGCCATCCCACTGTGTAACAGGCTAGGCTTTTGGTTCTACATTGGCAGCGGAGCAGCTAACACAGACAAGGAGATATGCGCACCACGGAGAACGCTCATGAAGAGCGGGGGCTCTGGCTTCAAACCCAGGCTTCACTGTGTGGCCACCTAAGCCTGGGCAACTCATACAACCTCTGTGCTCCAGCATCCTCGCCTGAAAAAGGAGGTGAGTAACGTCACCTGCAGATCATGGGACGGAAGAGTGAGCTAACGTGACCAACTGGTCAATGGGTAGGCGCATATGTACTACACAGAAATACAAAGAGCTTTAATTCTTCCCCCGGAATACACTCCACTGATAACAAACCATCCTACAGGATTTTCAGAGTAACAGGATGCAAATCGACTCCTGAGTCCCACCAAATGCCACGCTGCAAAGGGCTCTAGGAGGCTACAGATCAGAGCAAAGCAGCCCGGGCAGACAACCACGAAAAGGAGTGGCGGGGGAGGGGGGGTGGGAGGGAGGATTAGCAAAACCAAACATGCAGGCGGAGCCTCTCACCAGGCAGGTGGGGCGCTCCTTCCCAGCGAGGCCAGAGGGCTGTGCGGACAGGTCTGGAATGAAAAGCTCACCCTGACCCCAGATGGTATCTGAGGGTACCAAGCAGTCACTGTCAGCACAGACATCCTTGCCACACACTCGGACCACTGACCGCAGATCACTGGGACCTCTGCTGGCGCCAGAGGTTTCCCTGGGTTGAGGGTGGCCAGTAGAGCATGGTACTGAGGGCCTGCCGGCCCTGTCGAGCTGACGGCCCAGCCTGACCAGATGCGGCTCATCTCCTCACCCTACCAGTCCAGGCTTCTTGGTCATCCGAGGCCACCCAGTACAGGCACACCTCTGGCTACAGCCAGCAGGCCAAAAATATGTCGGGGAAGGTCTTCACAGGCCAGCTGGTACAGGCAGGCAGACCTGGAGGCATGGGCAGAGACCTCAGTGGCCATGGAGGGCAAGGCGACTCGAGTTACGTGGAGCACTCATGCATCTGGGTTCTGTCCCCGTGCCTGCCTTCCCCCTAGTGGAGGGCAGCAGGGATGTACACAAACACAACATGGCAGCCTGAGAAGTGTCACTCCCCAAACCGAGATGCACCCGTCCCTCATCCTTTGTGAGCTGACTTCGATTTGGGTTGCAATGTGTTCCCTGCGCCGAGGCCAGCACCTACCGTGAGCGGCTCCCCCTGGAGCGCCTGCAGGATGAAGTTGCTGACCACCCGCCCATCATTCATGTGCATGCGTGGTCCAAAGGTGTTGAAGATTCTGGCCACTCGTACTTCCACGCCTTCCTGGAACAGAGAGAAGAGGAGGTCAGGCGAGCTCCCCTGCGTGGTCCACGCGATCACTTTGCATTTCCAGTGTGTTGCATGCAAAGCCTTTCAGGAAACGTTCTGCTTTCCATTTCAAAATGGAAATGGCTTTTTTGTGCTGATTCCACAATGTGCTCATTATAAACCAATCAGGAGACCACACAGGGCTATATCAAAGAGACGCAAAGCCGTCCCAGATCTCGCCACTGAAAGGCCATCGGCATTAGTATTTTGGTAGAAAACCAGCTAAACAGTGCAAGGATCAAAAAACTTTTGTTTATATAAATTTTTTTCCCGGTTAAATATATATTTGCTCAAATGGGCTCACGTTATGAATATGCTTTTCTAATCTTTTTCACATAATATACTGTGCAAATTTATCACTCAATAGAGATTTGGATGTCAATGAATATTTAATAGCTAGGGAGAAATAAAAGAAGGCTCTCTATCTCAGGAAAAGGGGACACAGAAACATTCTTATTGAGTGACCTTGCACCTACACTCCCAATCTGTCTGACTGAAAAACATTCGTTTTAGTGAAAAACTAAATACAACTTAGTGCCCAGTATAGGTTATTAGCTAGTGGCCTGGAAAGAGAAATATACTGACACTGTTTAAAACAGTCATCCCTCCTGTTCATTTTCATCTCTATGTTAATTTCCTTCTACGTATTTTTTAATGTTTCTATTTTTACTACAATAAACATGTATTACTTTTGTAATCCAGAAAAGCCTGTTTTCAAATATGCAATCGGGGAAGCGCATATCTGAATAACAAAAGCCTGTTGTAAATGATCATGTTTAATTATTTCACAGACCGCTTTGCCATGGATGGAAAAATTAAATATTTTTATCACAAACTCTGAATTAGTGGGCTTTTACAGTATATATGTATCTAACATTTGATTCCCTGCCGAACAACCGTGCACTTTCTGGACATCTGAGAGCAGGGAGCCTCGGGCATGAGGACCTGGGGCTCCTGCTTTTCACCGCGCCCATATGTCTGCCGTTCCCGCTCCACTGCTCACTGCCCAGGCAGGCCACCGACTCGGTCACAGCGAGACTGGGAAAGGAGTCACCTGATCACCTCAGTGTTCTGACACGGAAGCACAGGCCCAGTGGCTGTATTGGGTGCCAGTTATCACTACCAGCTGAAACAATTCTTTTTTCAATTTATACCAACACCTTAGGCCGGCATGGGCTGGGAGTGGGAATCCAACAAACCCTTAGCTAACAAGGCTTACTTAGCACAGAATGTCTCCACCAGTATAGCGAGTTAAAGGGCATGAGGCGTGAGCCCCAGCGGCCCCATCAGCCCTCTCAGTGGCTAGAGTGACATGGCTGCCACTTCAGCCCACAGCAGCCTTGTCAATTTCCCTAGGGTGTTCCACAAACCCGGGCAGGTTTTTACGTGTGCTGTGATATGAAAAAGGGTGGGAGGCACAGAAGCACACAGTTAACTTTTAGAAGCTAGAGCGCTTTATTAGTGCTAATTCTTCCCAGCAATACACTGTAATACTTCACAGGGGCCACTCAGTTACAAAGATAGGAGCTAAGTCCAAGAATAAATCAACCCTTTTCTCCACCGAACTAATGAGTCTATTAAAAAGAGTGGGGGAGCAGAGATGCTGTTCTCAACAGAAAATAACTCAGAAGTACCCACTTGCATTTAATTGATAAGATGAGGAAAGAACTAAAGTGAATGGATGTGGCTTTATTCTAGGAAGAGACTGGGAAAACCTCAGCACATTTACAGTAACCCAATGTGCCTGGCAGGGGAAAAGCTCCATGGGTTAGGCAAAATTTGCAGCAAATCAAATGCTTTTATCTTCTTGACCTTCCCTTTCCACAAAACAACATTCCAGAACGTGGCCTCATTAGGATGAGCATACATTAACTGGCCAACCCATAAACAGGCTTGCTTGCTGTGGCTTTTCTATTTGGGTCTGTAATGGTTCAGCAACAGAGGGCCGCCCTTCTACACAGGTGCAACAGCTGTGAGCGCAACAACACTTCTAAGAATGCGAGCTCTTAGGGCCGGTCTACACCAGTAAGACGAGCTATTCATGAAGCCGAAACTCCTTACATAAAACAGACAGGAACCCGAGGCTCACTCCAGTTAAGACCTGCTCTCCTCTGGGATGATGGTGTCTTCTGGAGTTTGCATGCCCATCTATCCCTTTCTAGGTAACTTCAAGGAACCCTTGGCCTTCACACAAAGGTGACCCCCAATCAATCTGGATAGTCCACTTGCTGCTGAACCCTCATTCCCACTGGTCCTCACGGTGGGGCCATGTGGGCAGGCGGGGGGACAGTCGGTGGGTGCCGACACCACTGTTTATGGTGGCAGTTCAGTTGTCACCCACATGCATGGCTTGGAGAAAGGTACAGTTATTCCTCATCTCAGAGCTGAGGAGAGGTCCAGGGTCTGACCCAAAGCCACCTTCCTAAGAAGGGAAGAGCCAGGCTGAAAACCCAGGAAGGGCACAGCAGGCAACACTGTCTCATTTAAGGGAGAGCCTACCTCTGAAGGACCAAGAAGCAAACACATTCATGAACCCCTGACTCCCACACAATGTTCTGCCTGCGAGTGGTCAGGCCCTGCTGACACTGAGCTGGTGCCTTTGAGCATAGACAAGGCTGTCAGTCAGAAAGCTAACTGCTGACTCATCCCAAGGCACGGCTGGGTTTCACTTTATGCTCTGTGGTTCCGTCCCCTGTGGTGACCCATGAGTCATGGACAGCTCCAAGCATCAGGAAGGTCAAGACAACTCCTACAAGCCTAAGCTGTGCCAACATAGAACCAACGGAAACTCAGAGAGGATGGATGCTGAGGGCCCTGCACAGGGTGGAGGCTGGAATGTCTGGATGGCCTCATCTCATCCTGGGATTCATTATCCCGAGGAAGTCACTTCAGCTTCTAAGACTTAAGATCCTAATCTTTGAGATGAGGACAATAATATCCATTCTACCTACAACACAGGAGTTAAAACACTGAAACCGTTTTGAAAACTGCCATCATTACTATCTACCTCCAAGGGATGGTTCTCAACCCAATAATTGCCCTTGACCTCGGTCCCCAATTTTCTGATGACACTAATTTACCTTGAAGTGACGGTGACCACGTGTGGAATAGCTCACAAACATTGCCACCAGGACACTAGGACTGCAAGGGACAGGCTGAGGCTCCCAAAGGCCCTTTGGAAACACCAGCTAGGTTGGAACAGTGTAAGCCGGCACCAAACGCCTCCTTGCCTCATTCGTAGCAGCTGAGAGAGGAGTGAGGGCTTGGGGATGCAGGTCCTGAGACATGGAGCCAACTAACAGCAGGCCCGAGAAGCAAGAGGTGATCCAAGAGGAATGATGAAGGTTCAGGGTTCCTCCCTCCCCAGATACCTCCTAAGGACAGAAATGTTACCAGCAGGGATTACACGGTATACAGAGCACCTCTGACATAAGTGATTTTATCTTAGAAAACGACTCCATTTCACATTTCAAAAGGCATCCAACCAACACGGTCTAGATGTTTGCGTCATCAACAGAGACAACTCCCAACCAGATTAAGGGCATAACCCTTTACTGTCGTCCTCACCAAAGGGCTCAAGGGCCATAATGAACAGGACTTCTACAACTCGAGATGGCCATCTTGACAGGCTCCACCTTGCTGTCACTCATGATCAGCACCCAGCATCTGCCGCCAAATCAAGGGCTCTTCCATGCAAGATGATAATGTGTGTCCAGATAAGCCCAGGACCCTCTCTTTGTCCATGTCACTGTCCTTGGACTGGTTCATTAACCCCTTTTCCTCTCCCTTTATCTCTCAATGTTAAATGTTACTCTGCTTGATGTGGAATGTTTAATCTAAACATTTATATATTAAGTATACTACTAGGTATGGTTTGCAGTACTGACTGACCTGTGGAGTGGCTTGAGCCTGTGTGACCACAGCTCTGATTACCGAGTGCATGGAAAGTACTAAGAAGTCCCTCCTTGGAAACTGCATAGAGCACATGGATTTTATGATGGAAACAGTATCAATAAAAGCCTGACCTTGTGGAAAGACACAAATGTTCATGGACCTGGTTATGTCTGATCTTGTTTGCCCTGCTCAGGACACATGGGTTCTCCCTCAAAATTTCTTTTAAAATGCATTCATTCAGTGGAGAGTACAACAGGTCCCCAAATAATAGCATTTCATGATAATACTGATGAGAAACAAAATCACCTCCTGGCTGGGGCTACTGTCTGCATGCAGCTGGCACGTTCTCCTCTCCCCACGTCTGCGTGGGTTTTCTCCGGGTATTCTGGTTTCCTCTCACATTCCGAAGCTGTGTATGTCAGACAAGTGGGCTGTTCCAGTGGTCCCAGTGTGAGTGAGTATGCCCTGTGAGAGGGTGGCATCCTGTGCAGGGCAGGCTCCTGCCTGGAACCTGGAGCTGCTGCGACAGTCTCTGGCCACCTGAGACCCTGTAAATAATTATCTTGTTTTTATTTGTCTTCCTTAGGTGGATGGCTCACATTTATTTCAAATCCTTAATATCAGAAGTGTTTTAGTCTTTATTTAGAATTTTGGTGATGTTTTGTGACCAGAAATACGCCTAGGAACTTAACTCTTGTTTATAGCAACTAGCCTGTGCTACTGCTGATTTTGTTCTGTGTCCTTCTGCTGAAAGTAGCAGTTTCCAAGAACCCACTGATGCTGTTAAGTGATGACTTTCTGTGCTATATCAAGGCACTGAACACTGTGCCATGATCACTATATTCGCTGACAGAAGGTACTAGTAAGGTACTAGTGATAGAAGGTGGAACAGAGCCCTGCATAGTGGGAGCAGGTCCTGAAGGAGGTGCCTGGGCATATTCACCTGTAGGGAACAGGATGGAGAAATGCCAGGAAGTGCACCCAGGTACAGCAGCCCAGACTCTCTTTGACGCTTCCCTTGGAGAATTACGTGCACATCCCTAAAGCAATAGGGTCAGGCTGTGAGGACCGAACCCCCTAACTCCCCTAGGGCCTGTCATGCATATATCTCGGCTTCTGCTCTCTACCTGTGGATAAGACTAAGGCCACTGCAGAACTGCAGAGCTCACTGTGCTGAAGCACGATTCTCAAAGGTGCTAAAAGGTTCAAGTTGACTCAAGGGGGTGGCTGAGGAAGGGGGTCTGGGAGGGGTGTGTCTGCAACTGCTTGGCCATCTTCCTCAGCACTCCTGCTTCAGTATCAACAATCAGCTGACCTTCCTGAGGTTTGCTCTGCAGCAGGCCAGGAGGCGTGGATATCACTCTGCCAGTGTCCAGGTGGGACAGGTGGGATGCGGCCAGCAGGCACCCAATGAGTGAGTCACAGGGCCAGGAAGCCAAACTGCTATTGGGCAGATCCGGAGGACAGGACAGGCCCCCTGGGGTGTCAGTCCTACCCATGGAACACTGCACCTGGTTTGGCTGCTTATTTTTTTTTTTTTTTCAACTCAGGTAGAATATATATACCAACTCTTTGGCTTTTTCAAAAGTACTTTGATGCCAGGAACTAACACAAAACCACACCTTCAGGGCCATTAGACTAGGTGATTTCTGAGTTTGCTTTCTTTCCACGCTGCCGTTTGCTGGTTTTATGAATGGTGGCCTGTTTTGCAGATCCAGCCCAGTGGGTGGGCCACAGACCTCAGAGTCAGACTCATGAGGGGGCGATGAACTCAAACGCACACTAAGCACTGACCGCAGCCTACGGGGGAGGCCCCCACATTTATCAAGCCACTGCGTCCAAATGCATGCAGAGATGGCAATTTAATTCCTCCCTGGCAAGTTCAAATCATTCGGGAGAAGCTCTGCCCTTTGATCCCAACCTCCATCTCACTCCATCCCAAGAAAAAAAATTCCAGGGAGTTTCTCTTTTTCTAAGGGATGTGTGGTATATTTTTCTGGAAAGTAAAATTCTATTTTGAATACATTAGGAAATTTCATTCATTAGAAGAAACTCAGAAGAGAATCCTTAGGAAAAGAGAAATTTTTCTATAAAAAAATTTTTCCTACCTCTATCTTGCTTATATTTTCAATCTTTACATATTATTCAGAGTAAGACATATCCACATACTATATAGCATCTTGACAATAAAATGACAATTTATACTTAAGAGGGGATATGTTATTATGTATAAGAAATTAACTAAAGTTGTTAAAATAATAAATTAAAAATATGCCAGATGTACTATTCCACCTGGTTCATCCTGCTTGATTTTTTCATTTGTCTCCAGACAGCATAAATCCTAACACGAAGTTTTAAATTTTCTCCCCAAACTATCTGAAAAGGTCACACGTTTAGAACTATAAACTGACAAGGTCACAGTGCAGCTCCCGTTGCTGAATCTCCCAGCTGAGAGGTGTAGGGGTGACGCTAGCACAGGCACCGTCCCACGACTGTGCGAGCTGCAAAGGAGCCTTGGCACCTTTGGACCTGGAGCTGCATGGTCTCCTCTTGCTCACTCATTCTTCCTTATCTGCTTCAGCCTGCAGGGATAGCCAGGGAGTGTGGGGAGGATCAGGCCCCACAGGTACCCAGCTGAGGGTCCCAGCCCCACTTATGGGCTAGGGACCTAGAAACCAGTTTTGGAGCCCATCCTCCCATCTGTGCGATGGGCTGACCACTCCCACCTCAGAGGGGGCTGCGGGGAATTCACTGAGATTAAAGGGACTGAGCCCTAACAGAGGCTGAGCATGCAGCAGGCACTCCAGGCCCCAGTTCCTGCTCTCTCGCAACACCCACAGCACGCATGCAGAGCATCCTCAAACAATGCCACCTCCAGACAGGGGCACGTCCGAAAGGCACAAGGCCCTGCAGGCCGCTGTGCTCAGAACACAGTCATAGTCCCAGAAAATAACAATCACTTTGGAGTTGTTGCCCCAGAGAGGTCTAGTGATTTGCCCCAGACCAGGCCATGGACAGAGTTCAGACCCAATGTGGCAGGAGGTGCTTGGACCCACCCTTGCTGCCAGCTGTCACAAAATCCTGAATTAAAGAATCATCTCAACGTCTTCATCTGAACGTTTTATATCTCTCACAATCTTCACATAGTGGTGGTTGTTTTTTTAAATTTTCCCCCTTACGTTTGTCTCTAGCTGGGATTACGCATAGCAATTTCTCTTTTTTCTTGCTTAATCAGTATTCTCTTATTTTTCTATACCTGGCAAAATATCCTGCCATAGCAGGAACTGAAACCTGTCTCAGCTGTGAGGTGTCTGCTCCTATGCGCAGAGAAGAAAGGCACCATTTTCCTCCCTCCTCGGCACCCATTCAGACAAAAGTGGGAGTGAGTATTTGGGTACCAATCTTAGGGCCCAGAGGGGCTTGTGGTCTTGGACCCATGGCTCTTCCTACAAGGGAGCACAACATTTACAACATGAACAATGGGACGGAAGGTGGGAAGAACACACGGCACCTTCTTCACAGGCCTCCTGGAACTCAGGCAAGACCACGGTGACCCTCACAGGCTCACTGCTCTTGGTCCCGTCACTCCTTCCTCATCAGGAAACTACAACCTCCTCCTGACTGCCTCGCAGCCACCAGAACTGGACAGGGCCCCAGCACCCCCAGGGTCAAGCGCACGGTCACTCCCTGACATAATGACTGCACAGTGGGAATGGGTAGGGTCCGTCGGGAAGGGTGGCAACATCACACCTGCTTCACACCTGCTTCCATGCCCCCCTCAACGTGCCACCAGAGCTAGGCCTTCCTCGGTGCCATTTCTCACCTGAGCAGATGCAAACCCTCAGCACATGTGCTAAGTAGAGTGTGAGCCCCAATGAAACTATAGATCACTGACCTGTTGGCCAAGACCCCAAGTTCCACACTCTCCTTCCTAGAAAGTGCTGCACCTGTCTTCCGTGGGCCAATTCTCAAGCCTCCCAGTGTGACAGAAAGCAGCAAGTGTGGTTCCCACATGAAGAACCCACAGCACCCGTGTGAAGTACACTGTGAACCTGGCCACAGAAGTGACTCTTGCAGCCATTCTGCAACTGTCTGTTGGGGACTCCAGGGTGGGAGGCCCACGCCTGGTAACTCCATAGAAGGCGTACCATGCCAAGGGAGTGACAGGGACACCCTCCCCACAGGGTTCACGTCAGGGATGTTACCTTGAGCAGGAGGAACCAGCTGACCACCCGGGGTACTTCTAACAGGTACATTACTCATAGATTTCAGGGCAACGCTGCCCATGCCATTAAGCTCCCGAGACCTATATGAGCAGGAATGTAAATGCTGATGTTCCAGAGTTACTAGGTGTTACCTTCCTGAACCCCCAGGCACAGATGACAGGAACGGATCCAATGTTAGTATGTGTGTGAAATGCAGACCCTGGCTGGAGTCCAGGCCCCTAGAACAGTTACCTGGCATACAGTCGCTGCTCAAGAAATGCTGCCTCTATTATTACCAAATACCACAATTATCTCAAGCATATACTTAAAGTAATATGTATACCCATAAAGTTATCAACTACATTAGCCAAATAACCATTTAATTAACTAAAAGCTCAATCAAAATGTCCCATTTGTCCACCAGCTTTACCTATGTAAAAATTCACTAGGTAAGAAATACAATCATAGGACTGAAAGCAAAAGAAAACAGTTGAGAATCATATCACTCCTGGAACATATTCTAAATAAAAGGCAATTACGTGCCCCTGACACTCTAGTCAGTCCTTCTAAGTACCCATGCACACAGAGTGGTCCTGAGTGTCTGGGAGATCATCTGAAACTTCTGAGTCCAGATATTCTGGGCCCCAAAATGATGAAAGTATGTTCCTACTAAAACTAATTAGCATTTCGTAGAAGAAGTGGATAATGTAAGCCAACAGACTAAAGTAGCTTCAAAGGCAATTCGTTCTGCTTCTGGCCAAGAAATAAAGCAGAAAAGTTTAAATATCAACAATAGCATAAGGTTAATTTATGGATCTTTAATGCTGGCATTTCATTAAACACATGATGAGAAAGAGAGTCCTCGACATTCTCTCCCACCCGTCAGAGAGCCTACCTGGATTTACATTGCCTTGTCCATTGGGGTATCATGGGGAGGGAAGGCAATTAAACTCTCATCCGAGGTCAGGAGCAGGTGACCTGGCCCTCGGCACAAGCTTGACTGGGGCTCTGCCGGGACCTGAGACAGATGGTCAGGAAAACTCCTGGATGCTGGCCATGCTGACAACACTTTCCCCTCATATAGAGCACACAGCCAACAGTTCCCCAAGCTCACCTGCAGACTGGACCCTGGGCCTGACAGCACTGCTCCCAGAAACAGACACTGCATCTACCAATAGCCTGTCCTGGACCAACGTTCCACAGCCACGTTGATTTACCTGCATGTCCCACCATACCAGAGGGCATTTTCATGAGGATGTGGAAGTTCAGACCCAAGTCCAAGGACACACTCAGTGAGAACATGAATGGAATATCCTGTGCCTGGGCCTCCACCTTCTCTGCACAGTTGATTGGCTCCTGCACTGCCCTGATGTGGGCAAGGCAGGCTTCACAAACCCTGTGTCAGAGATAAGAACTGAGAGAATGAAGGCTTAAATCCTAAAGTCACACGGCAGTATGGCCAGTGTGGCAACCTCAGCATGTTAGTCTGTGAGCAATTTCTGCTCTAACATGCGGGAGACCAAAGCTGTGACATAAAATGTCCTTGGCAAAAGCACCTCAGCACAACAATGACTAATGAAGAAAGCGTGAAATAATGTAAATACATATCAATAACAATTCCTAAAGAGGTTCAAATTACAGCAATAATGCATCCATTTTTATACTTAATTGATAGAAAAGTAAAAAAAGAAGATCCATTGATTTGGAGGCTTCAGGAAAAGAGGCACTTCTTAGCTGCTGGTGAGCAAATGGCAACGAAGAAGCATTCTGTTCATAGACGTAAAACAGTATTCCAAACCCAAGAATTCATCTCTAGGAAATCATTTTTAAAATAAGGAGATACAGGGAAAAAGCTGTTGATAATACTATTAATTTATAAGACTGGGAAACTGAGCTTCCCAAACACCTATCCCCAGACAAAATCAGTCATGGCATTCATTCCTTTACAGCACTTTACATCTCAGATCACGGGCTCAGCACGCCTAAACCGCAAGCCCAGACCCTGGGGAAATACCTGCTTCATGTAGGCATAGCACATGGTCTCTGCGACACGTTTGCCTTCATCATAGCAGGCCCGAGGTCCTATTGGATTCACGTGGCCCCAGTAATCCTCACTTTGAGGGTGGACTTCAGGATCTACGATGGGAGAAAAGTGAGACTGTTTTCATCTTTCCGTTTTCCAGTTCATATCAATAATGCATATTTATGATGCAAAAGGGAACTTCGGAAAGACCCATTTAGAGATGGAGAGATGTATTAAAGAGGCCACCTCAGGTTTCCGGTCCATTCTCTAAGTTCCAGTAGGACACGATATTAAGCAATGACAACATTTTACTTACAGGGGAAAAAAAAAAAGAAAAAGATCAGGTCTCCCAATTTTAAGTTTTCCCTCTCTTCCGTAAATTGTTCTTCACTTTTAGAGTGCTACGCAAATTACAATTAAATAGAATCTATGTGAAGAGATACATGAAACAAAAATATGGTTTTGTTTCATATTTATAAAATTGATAACTGGAGCAAAACATGTATTTATTGAAAAAAAATGAAAAACGCAGCATCTGTGGAACATGATGACTTTGACATGTGCCATCAGCAGAACAAATCGGGACCTGTGACAAGACAACATGGAGGCTCCTGTAGGGCAGGTGGAGGGATAGGGTGTTCTCTGGCAAATGGGTGCCTGTTCTTCTAGCCCTCATTTTACACTCCCAATTCCTGTTTCTCTAGCGTATAAATCAACCACGCTTTAAGACCTACCAGGGGAAGAGATTATTGGAAGAAAACAAGTAACAAATTCTTTTACTCACACAAGTATATTTCTGGAATGTGAATATACATCTAATTTATTTAGTACACCTAGAATTTTATACATACTTGAGTACAACTATAATATAAAACGTGTAAGTCTTTGCCATGAAATCTGGACAAAAAGATGCACTGTTATAAATTCCCATCTTGTTTATCTCACCCCTGAAGTCTGAGTTGGGACTCAGTGGGCCTGAGCAGGTGCAGGGAGGTAAACAGACAGGTATCCTGCCACATGTCTGCTCAGCAGATCCCTCTGGGTCAGCACAGCGTCCGCGGCAATGCAGAAGTGTGCTGCAAAGAAAGGTCGATGTATCTGCTGCTGTGGTTTAAAATTCCCTTTTGAAGGGCAAACTTCTCACTGCTCAGTGAGAGACAAGTTCTAAGGAAAATACTTCCTGAGAGAAGGGAATCATTGACTTAAATTCACAGAATGTACCAGATGATTGATTTCAGACCTTTTTCCGGGGCTCTCTGACAAGAGCTGGGCAAGCTACACTCCAAAAGAGATGGTCATAAATTTGACAAAGGACGAGAAAGAAAAGGCTGGGTACGCCCATCTGTCCCTGGACTGGCACCGTCAGGACTGAAATGCTCAGGACGGCAAGCTTCTAAATAAGTCCCCTCACAAAATCACCGTGGAAAAAAACAGGGAAAACTGACATTGTTAACACGAAAGTAAAGATCCAGAGCCAAAAATAATTTCCAATCATCTCCCCTTTCCAGCATTCTGTGAGGCTAAGGCACTAAGCAAACGCTTCACAAGAGTTTACTTTGGTTATTCAAGGTCAGAGGAGAGCACTTGGTGACTTCCACAAATTACACTCTCCAGTTATTTAGGAAGCCTAAGGAACACAGGCTCCTGTCAGACACGCGGATAATAAATGAGACAAGTGGGGGAAGCAGGGTGGCTGTGGGAAACATGTCACTGTGCCCCTCTGGACAGACACCACACCCCACAGGTAGGGAGGGGCACGCTCTGCTCTTTTATTAGTAACTGCCGAGGACTTCAAAAACGTAGACTATGAACTACCTTTTCATAGAGATTACAAAGAATATCACTGCATTGAGAAGAATTTCTCTGTTGCTATGATTTTTTTCATTCAGTTTCCTTACTTTAAAAAAAAAAAAGTCTCTTCTGATTTTACCCTCTTACTTCCTTCTCTCGTCCACAGTAAGAATGTAAAATAGAAAAATTGCATCATACCAGGACCTGGCTTCTGCTGCATCAGCGAAGCAGTTCTCCTAAACCCTGCACACCCAGCTGGTTTGGGGCTGAAGAGAAATCAATACAGATTGGAAATATAGCCCCTGGTCCCCACTCCTCAACTCCTTCCCAGGCAGTGAAGGAGAGGAAGGCTGTAGCTTGGTAAAACAAACTCATGGGTGTTCTGACACTACCTGCTTAAGGTTCTTCCAGAACTCGTTATACAACAGGGGAGGCAGTAAGCACATCTCTCTTCTCCCAGGAAGCCTTCCCGTGAGCTCTTGGGAGGTCAGGCATGTAGCATGCATGACTCATATAGAAGAACGACATGTGCTAGCCAAACAGGTAAAAAGATAGTGTGATTTCTGGGGTGTTTTCAGAGCAGAATGGCAGAAACACTTCTGTGGAATCATAAATGGTGGGTCTTTATTGGCCAGGTGACAGGGTGCAGTCCTCCAACGATGTGTGATCAAATAAGAGAAGTTGTCCCACCGGGCGGAGGAGCTTGGCAACCGGGGAGGCTGACAGGTAGCCTCTTGTGCACAGGAGGAGCATGGGCGGGCTGAGTCTCCTCAGAAAAGAACCCTGGACTCTTCTGAGACAGGATGAAAACAGTCCAAGGGCTGCAGTGAGTGTACCCTGAGAGAGCCCCCTACTCACCTCCATACACCTCCGATGTGGAGGCCAGGAGCAGACGGGCGCCGACTCGTTTTGCCAGCCCTATAGAAAGCAAAGACATGATAAAAAGAGACTCAATTTACATGTGCGGGCACATTTTTTGCTGGCCAACTTAAGCAATACTTTTAGTATTAAAGACATTTAATTATCTATTCAATTATCTAGTCTTACTGCATCTGCTTTGGCACCAAAATAAACAAAACAAATGCAGTAAGAAAAACATAAATGGATTCTCAGAAGGCCAGTATTTTGTTGAATATTGTCATAAGCAGGGCCAAATGCAGAATCTGTTAGTTTGATAAAGTGTGATTTCAGGAGTTTCATGAGGCACTCCTCTGCCCCCAAATATTATCCCATATTGTACTGGGTAACTTTCCCTTGGTTGGCAGAAGGCAAGGCCCTTCTCTCCTTAACTTCCACAATGGTCCACCTGCCACTTCCTGAACATGTCCTGGGCTCTTCCAACTGCCCATGCCACCCTGTCTGGATAACTGTCCACACATTCTTCTTCCTCCTTTGCAGTTCAGCTTACACAGCACCTTCTCCAAAGCAACTGTCACATTCCTCAGTCCTGCTCTGAACCCCTTCCCTGGACTGACCACTCACATGTAACTGACTGGAACATCATTATCTATGGTGGTCAAGTAAGTATGGAAAGTCTTCCAAACTCACTCACAGAGTCCCAGTGTACAGAGGTTCATTACAGGCTCCAAGAACTCCCCTGACCTTCACTAACCCTGTACTTAAGAGAGGGGACATACCCCATCCCCAATCGCCACTACACTAGACGGGGGCTGTGTGGACACCCCTCAGCTCTGTCCCCCACACAGAGCAGGGGCCAACACATGCCCACAAAGCACTGCTAGGAGGGTGAGACAAGCTAGGCACATGCAGCCTATGTGCTCTTCTGGGCGAGGCTGGTGGGGGTGGAAGGATTCTAGCGTGCGGGAACCAGAGGTATTAGCGTGTCCAACAATGTAGTAGCTTCAAAATCAAGGACCCTGAGATCTTTTTCTTCCTGATTAAATTTTTTATTTTGAGATATCTGTACATTCAAATTCAATTGTACAAAGTAATATAGGGACCTTATGTATCTTTTACCCAGATTCCTCCAATGCTAAAACTTGCAAACTAGATTGTGTCACTATCAGGACATTGACATTGATATGATCGGTGACTATTTCCACTGAAATGGACATTCCATTGATAAAAGTGATAGAGCATTTCCATCTCCACCAGGATCCCTCACACCGCCCTTCTGCAGCCTCTCCTCTCTCCCTCCCACCTGATGACCCCTGGCCACCACGAACCAATTCTCCATGTCTATAATTGTGTCATCTCAAGGAAGATACACAAATGGAACATGACCCCTTGGGACTGAATTTTTTCACGGAGCATATTTCCCTCAAAATCTATCCAAGCTGCAGTGTGTACCAACGGATCCTTCCTAATCTATTGCCGTGTACAATTCCAGGGGATATATGTATGTGCTGCCGTTAACCATTCACCTATGACAGGACATTCTGGTTGCTTCTCACTTTCGACCTCTACACAAAAAAGCTGCTATGAACATTCATACAGGTTTTTATGTCAACATAAATTTTCATTTCTCTGGGAGAAATGCCCAAAAATACAATTACTGAGTAATATGGTAGGTGCATATTTAGTTTTTTAAGAAAGCATCAAACTGTTTTCCAAAGTGACTATACATTTTATATTCCTCCCTACCTGAGTTATTTCCAGTTTATAGTTTTCTCTGAACTTTGGTCACAAACACACATCACAAATGCAATGTGTTATATTTCAAAAACAAAACAAAACAAAAACAACCGAGTTTAAAGATTTTGAAACTAGGACTACTTCTGGATCACTTTCATGGAATGACTTACGCAGGATCTACAGAGGCAATTGTCAGGGAGTGAAGCCAAGGGAGCTATCCTGCTGCTACAGTGTCTGGGGGTTACAAAAAGCTTTCATCAGAGGAAGAAGTCTAGCACAGGGTCTGGGAGGCGGGCGAGTTACATAGAGGAAAGGGTCTCACCAGGAAGAAGCCAGGCAAAGTTCATGGCATCTTATCTCAAGTGCAAGATGGCTAATGACGGCTCCTCTCCATTCAGAATACAAAGTCCAACATGGGTTTCTTTCCAGCCTACCAATGGTCTCCCTTCGCCTTTTGTCAACATCTCTCCTGGAAGACTCTTTACCATTCCTGCAAGGCCTCCACATTCAATCTCAGTCATAGCTCAAGCCCTAGCTCGAGTCACTTTTGCGTTTAACTCCAACAGCATTTTGCTGAGGCCTCTCTTTGGGAGCCTTTCCCTTCCTACTAGGTATGACCGACACTTGTGCCCATTCAGCAGCCCCCACCCCCCATGGGGCGCCGAGTGCAGAAGAGCCTGAGGGTAACCCCATCTGAATCTGCCCCACAGTGACAGGACTCATGGGCACAGTGACTGCATCCCCTAAGTAGGAAGAACAAATGGAATCTCTCTAAACACCAAGTGCATGATGGGCTTTTCCTCTACGGTCTAGTTCTGGTATGATGGAGGGGTAGGCGCTTGTGATGGCAAGAAGAGGGCACCATGCACACCTCTAAGCAGAAGCAGCAGCACCCTGTTCTGTCTGGGACCAGAGCAGGGGACAGTAACAAAGAAGATAAAGCTCTTTCCAGACAGGAAGAATGAATCATCTTACTCCAAATAACTTGACCCTTGTGATGGTTCATTTTATGTGTCAACTTAGGCCATGGGATGCCCAGGGATCTGGTTGAACATTATGTCCAGGGGTGTCTGTGAGGGTGTTTCCAGAAGACAGGAGCATTTGAAGCTGTAGACTGTGTAGAACAGACGGCCCTCCCCACTGTGGATGCATCATCCAGTCCCTTACAGGATTGACTGGAACACAGAGATGGAGGCAGGTCAACTGCTTACACAGAACATTGATCTGCCCTCGGCTCTCCAGTTCTCAGGCCTTGGAACTACACCCCTGGCTTTCTTGGTTCTCCAGCTTGCAGAAGGCAGACGGTGGGACTTCTCGACCTCCATAATCATGTGAGCCAATCCCTCGTAACTAATCTCTTTCTCTAAATCTCTACACATCCTATTGGTTCTGTTCTTCTGTAGAACCTTGACTAGTACCACCCCCTAAAATATTGTGTCTAAGAGATAAACCAATCTCTGGCTGTCCTTTCACTACCTTGACTCCACGTTTTGTTCAAATCAAAATTTAGTGCTGTATTTCCCAAGTCTATTTGCGGAAACTGTATTAAAGGTTCCTACACTTAAATCCATCATTTACCTGCCATTTTAAAAAGCGGTTCCTTTCTTCCACTTTGCAAATAATCAAAACCCCGAGAGTTTTTTGAAAAAAACTGTGCTACATTTAAGCATGCCTCCAATTTTAAACATTAATATGTGCATATTACCCAGAGCTATAAATCTAAGGCATGTCATTTGTGAATATACACATATGGTCACCCTTAACAATGCTCTCTCTTCCATCTTTCATGAATGCGAACCCTGAAGTCCAATCTAGGGCAGGTACTCCATCTTGATAACATCCCATACAGACGTCTCCATCTATTCCTTCAAAGAGTGCTACTGAAACAACCGTGTGTAAGGCCATGCCAAGCCAACCTCGGGATGAGAGCCACCACTGCCTCTTTCCAGCATGAGGCATGCCACTTATCCTTGGCATTCATCAACTGGTTTCAGAGGAGAGGAGGAGGGGAAGGCTGGGTGGTCGGTCACATGAAGCGCCTGTGGTCACTCCCCGGGGATCCTACACCAGGGTGCTGCAGCCCGATTACTACGATGCATGAAAAGTTAGAATATCTCCTCCATGACATATTCTGATGATAAATAAAGTCACACTGAAATAACACTGCAAAACTGCCAAATACCACAGGCAGGGCGATAAGGGATGATAAGGGACTCAGATCAAACTCTAGTAGAAGATTCAATGTCCTATGCGTATAATCGTCTAAAATATTCCCAGCAAGAGCCAAAAAACAAGAAAATGACAACTTACCCAACATGTTTAATGTCCCAATCGTATTGGTCTTTAACGTCTTGATAGGATTATACATGTAGTTTGGAGGGGAGGCTGGAGATGCCAGATGGTATATCTGGTCAACTAAAGGAGACAAAACAGAAGCCTATTACTTAAAAACAACAACAACAAAAAAAAAAACCGCTAAAAAATACTGACCTCCTAGGATATACACTGTATAATAAACGTATTAGTATATCTTTCACCGAAATCATGTTATTTTATTCTTTACATAAACTAATTTACATTTGTAATTAGAAAAAGGTTAAACAAAAATAGAAAATCTAATTATCTGGAAACAAAAAACACGTGCTGGGTCAGTTATTTGAGTCTGTTCTTGTGTAACCAGAGTCAATTCGATTACTGAGTTGATTGTTTTCTGAAATATTTGTTCCAGATAAAGCATTCAAATCAGAAGGAAGACTGATTTTTTTCAGACACAGAATTAAGCATGAATTTTTTTTTTAGTTTGTGAGGCAAATATGACTTAAAACCAAAGACACAGAACTATGGGAGAAAGTAGACTTTCCTTTGTTTTTATGCATCCTGTATACATAAAACCAGACCCTGAGACCATGGGGAGGGAGGGAGACGGGGTTTTAAAGCCATGAATGGCAAAGCAATTCAGATTCCACACAACCCCTGCTCCTCCTACACAGGCATTCACTTTAACATCACCACCCACAGCCCTCCAGCACAGATCCAAGTCAGGTAACACCTGCACACAGCAGAGAAGTCTTCGGGGACCAGCCTCTCACTGTGGAGTGGCAGCAACAGACACACACACAGGAGCAACGCCATCCTTTCAGACAAAGTCCCTGTCGTGCCATTCTACTTTCAGCCACTGGTGAGGAAACACATCCACCATCCACGGGAGAGTGAGGAACAGGGATCTGAAAGCTCTGCTGCCAAAATGAGTCCTCCCTTGCACATGGATGTGTAAGAATATC
Source organism: Chlorocebus sabaeus (assembly GCF_047675955.1). Taxonomy (NCBI): domain Eukaryota; kingdom Metazoa; phylum Chordata; class Mammalia; order Primates; family Cercopithecidae; genus Chlorocebus; species Chlorocebus sabaeus. The sequence goes on from NC_132917.1 coordinate 106,893,462, forward strand.
TGCAGGGGCCCCTCTGCCCGGGCCTTCCAGGCTCCTCCTGACCAGGTAACTGCTGCTGTCTTCCCTTTCCCAATGCCAGGAATGGAAGAGCTGAAGATCAAGCCTTTGAGCCGCAGCAGGTCAGTCTAGAGGTTCTCAATCAATCCTGACTGTGCACTAGTCACCCAGTGAGGTAACGCCTGGGTCCCCAACACCCTGAAGCAAGCTGGAACACTCTAGACCTTCATATATATACATATACACACACACACACATATATACACACATAGATACACATACACATGCATATATACACATATGTACATATATACACACATATATACGTGTGTGTACATATATATTTTAACATTTGAAAGTCAAGTCTGAAAACCAGTGAGTTCATTTAGAAATAGAACCAACGCTTATGGGAAGAATAATCTTTTTGTAAAGAGAACTAACAAAACCCAAAATCTTTAAAATTATTGACGGTCTGTCAAGATGCAAGTTCGCTGAAAGAATCTGTCCAAGTAAAAGGAAATCCCGTGACTGCTGTTCCCACCCCCACAAGTTATTCTGAGCTGAAACACTGCTAAAAATAAAAGACGAACTAACATTCTATTATACAAATTGTAATTTAACAAGATACCTTTTAAAAATCAGTTTTCACAAAGTCCTATAATTCTAAGGCCAAGCCATCTTTTGCAGTTTCCAGCTAGGTCCAGCACAGATCGGGTCAGTTCCTGCACACCTGCTTCCAAGCTCCAGGGCTGCAGGTAGAAGCAGCAGACCATTAGCCCCGGAAACAGGCACTGGGCTACCTCCTCTGAAGATGATTGCTCATACCCACTGCCACTTTGGAGCGGGACTGTGCCAAGTTCAAAACCAAATGAGGGCTGGGGACGAGGGTTCACGCTTGTAATCCTAGCACTTTGGGAGGCCGAGGTGGGTGGATCACTTGAGGTCAGGAGTTCGAAACCAGCCTGGTCAACATGGGGAAACCTGTCTTTACTAAAAATTTTTAAAAAATAGCTAGGTGTGGGCCGGGCGCGGTGGCTCAAGCCTGTAATCCCAGCACTTTGGGAGGCCGAGACGAGCGGATCACGAGGTCAGGAGATCGAGACTATCCTGGCTAACACGGTGAAACCCCGTCTCTACTAAAAAATACAAAAAAAAAACTAGCCGGGCGAAGTGGCGGGTGCCTGTAGTCCCAGCTACTTGGGAGGCTGAGGCAGGAGAATGGCGTGAACCCGAGAGGAGGAGCTTGCAGTGAGCTGAGATCTGGCCACTGCACTCCAGCCTGGGTGACAGAGCAAGACTCCGTCTCAAAAAAAAAAAAAAAAAAAAAATAGCTAGGTGTGATGGCGGGCACCTGTAATCCCAACTACTCAGGAAGGTGAGGCAGGAGAATCACTTGAACCTGGGAGGTGGAGATTGCGGTGAACCAAGATGGCGCCACTGCACTGCAGCCTGGGCAACAAGAGCAAAACTCCGTCTCAAAAAAAGAAATAAAATTTAAAAATTAAAATTAAAATTAAAAAAAAAAGAATCTGGCTAGACCTTCGGAGCTGAGTACGACACCACAGAGTCCGCTCAGGTATGCAAGCCCTGGAACCTGCTGCCACCTGACTCACACTCACGGGCATTGCTGTTTACACAGACAGGGTCACCCTACATTCTTCAAAGAGAGTCTAAACAACTCTGCAAGGGCAGTGATCTAACACAACAAATTATTCATCACTATCTTTCCTCTTAAGGTGACAAGGTATGCAAAGAAAGACAGGAAACTGCATGAAAGGCTAAGAGGGAAGAAGTGTGCCTTGAGAGAACAGGAAACCGCCCCGACATCAAACAGAAAGCCACTGCCATTAGCCTCGCATGCCTCCCTCCTCAACTGCTCCAGTCCTGGCTTTCTTCTTCAAAGCTCAATCCAGACGTCAGTCTGTGTGGGAAACCTCACTGCCCTTGGTCAGAAATAATCCCTCGCTTGCACCGCTAGTCCACAACGGCTCAGTGCTGCCTTGTCCGGAGATTCACACATGCCTTCCTCACTAGATGATGAGCTCGCCAAGCACAAGACGCAGGCCTTTCCCCTCCTGATGCTCTCAGTGTGGACTCTGCAGGGAGGGGAGGCCCCCTTGGTCACCCACAAACGCAGACTCCTGAGCTCACTGCAGGTCTCACGCTTCAGGATTTCCAGGAGGGCCTGGAAACCTTCCATTTACAACAAATACCCTTCCACGGTGCTCTGGCCCGGGCCAATTTGGGAACAGGGCTCCACAAAAGTTAGCTGAGAGAAGAACTGAGCGTAAACTGGGGTTTTTCCATCCCCAAAGGCCAGTCCATCTGGTTCGGTGTTTCTTCCTCATTGGACAGGTCAGTCCCACTGCTGCTCCGGAAGGCCGAGGGCTGCCCCGTCAAACTGTCGAGACGTTCAGTTAAGCAGCAGCGCTGCTGCATCCTCCCATTTGAGAGGAAACTGAAAACTCTATGAAAATCAAAGTTTCCCACCACCCGCTCTCCTCTGAGAATGTGTTCTTCCTGTAACGTTAACAATAACTCCAGTTCCTACCCTAAAAAGGGCACTGTAGCAGAGTCTGTTGGTTAAATAATCTGCTGAGCAATTCTGAAGGGCAGAAAAGAGGGGAAACTCAGAACAGGGACAATAACCAGCAATGAGGGGTGCCAGGTAAACATGAAGTAACATTAGTAACAACCGGCTTCAGAATGTCAATGAAGCAGCGAGGCTAACCCTCTAACCCTCTAACAACCCAGGACAGAGGCCCTTGGAACATGTCAGCTGCGCAGTTCAGAGTACACCACGCATGAGCTTGATGTTCCAAAATCCAAGCTGAGGTGGGGAGAGGAAGTCAAAGGGGGACAGAAAGGCAGCCCATTCACGGGTGCCCACACAGCCGTTCCAGAGACCGCTCAGAGACCCTGCCACGACCTTTCACATTTACAAAGCCATGTGCTGGGAGTTCAGCTGGAAAAACAGAAGTCTCAAGAAATGAGCCTAAAAGAGCTCCAATTAATGATCAGCAGCATTCCTACCAGAAAGCAGGGTAATTTTATGTTGGGAAGAGGCTGGGTAAGGGCACGGCTGCGACTTGCTCGGCCCTTCTGTGAATTCTGACCAGCAAAATCCAACCAGTCAAACCACAAATGAACTCCCTATAGGGTCTTAGGTTGAATTTCACTGTGCCCAAAACCCACATAAATGACACACAAATAGAAAAGAAAAAAAATCACCGTAGGAAGAGAACAACTCGGAATAACCTGAAACCACTGTTCAGAACGCATCGGAAAAATCAAGCATTTTCTTCTACAAAAAAAAACCTCTTCCACAGAAAAACTGACTATAGCTTCCACTCCTTGGTTGATTTTCTTTTTAATTTTTTCTTAAGTTAGTGACATAGTCTGTGTCACGCCTCATTCTGGGCCACTCCCACGCTCTACGAAACTGCCAAGGGCCAGTTAAGGATTTGTACCATGAGACTGAAGACTATGGAAACACTAAAATGCAAAACAATGGGTTAGTTCTTTCTGTGAACTCACGTGATTATTTAGCATATACTCAATTCCCATCATAAAAGACACTTACAGTCGAATTCTCTTTTCCTACACTCGAGTCAGAGGTTTTACAGAAATACTCCCCAACGAGATGTTCCTCTCTGCAATGTGAAGCCTCGCAGCATGGTCCTAGTCTTCGTCTCCAGAAACAGTATTTAGGATGGAAAACAGGAATGAAGAAGATACAGAACTTCTCAAAATATAAAGACCAAATTTCTCTCGGCACAAAGAAGCAACACAGCAAGATTTTCCCTTCATTTCATGTCAAATGTATTTACTTAGGGCAAAGGCTGCGGACCCTAGAAACCGGCTCGGCCGCTGGGAGCTGGGGTTGCCCGCCAGTGCTGTCAGCTGTTCTGAGCGAGGGGCTCACCTTCCCTGTGAAGCCACCGCAGGGGAAAGAATTTCCAGTGTCCTAGGCTGCTCCACAGGAAGCCAGCCCCCACAGCTCCAAATTAAACAGAGGGCGATCTCTAAGAGCCGCCACTGCAGTTTTATTTACATTTACAATATAAACTGAAAGCTGAGAAAAAAATTTCTAAATGATACTTCAACAAAAATATTCTAATCGGAGCTGCACGCTTTAAATGTCTACATAAACATGGACTTAATCCCCTTGGCAAACACTGTTTCCACCCCTCCTCTTTAGGGTGGGTGCCCAGGGTTAATGGCTTGGCTCTCCTGTCTTCCCTCTCCTGGTGCCCCCACCCACAGCCCTCCATAGGAACCGAGCATCCAGGCAAAAGGCAGGTAATGGAAAGGACTCCACGTCTTGGTTTCCTCACCTAAAAAAAGAGGAAAATAGCTGCCTACTTCGCACAGGTATTGACATAATTAAACTTGACAACCACAAACAGCAATTAGAACAGCACTTGGAATATAGTTAAGTGTTAGCTATGGACACTTCCTTCTTTTATTTTCCTGGACCTCTTCAACAGAGATCCTACAAGTTCCCAGTACTGGTCTTCCCATGACACGATGCGTATTTCTGCCTTTTCCTGTTTCCCATGGAAACACTGGTCTCAAGATCACTGTTTATGCAGATGGTGGAAAAGTAAATTGGGACAGTATTTCGGGGAAGCACAGGTGCTCTGTAGCAGGACCCTGGGAAAGCCAGTGTACTATGAAAATGATGACAGAGACACAGACGTGTGGCTTTCGGAAGCATGGTTTAGGATGGCCCCAAACTGCAATCAACCTAAAGATCCAACCACACAGGACTAAGGAAATTACAATATATTCATAAGAAGGCAACTTGCTAACAAGTAATGTTGAGGGGGAAAAAACCCGTGTCTTGGTAAAGAGATCTAGCTAGTATAGTCACAAAATAGAACACTAAGCAGCTGCCAAAAAAGGTCTCTATATATGATACATATGAAAGATCACCAGGACACAGAAAGTGGAGTAAGATTCAGGATAATACATAATAGGTTATATAAAAAGGGAGAACTATAAATACCTATTTGTGTTAGTTGGGTCACAAACAAGCACTGCGGATGAATACAAAGAAAGGATCAACAGCTGTTTCCTGAGGAGAGCTGAGAACTGGCAAGAGGAAGACTTTACAGTTTTATCTTTTCCATTTTTATGTTTATTATTTATTTATTTATTTTTGAGACAGGGTCTTACTCTGTCATCCAGGCTGGAGTGTGGTGCAGTCATGGCTCACTGCAGCCTCGACTTCCCGGGCTCAAGTAATCCTCCCACCTCAGTCCCCTGGGTAGCTGGGACCACAGGTGCATGCCACCACGCCTGGCTAGTTTTTGTAGAGACAGGATTTTGCCATGTTGCCCAGGCTGGTCTGGAACTCCTAGACTCAAGCGATCTGCCTGCCTCAGCCTCCCAAAGTACTGGGATTACAGACATGATCCACCGTGCCCAACCATCTTTTCCATTTATTTTTTAAAATAATTGAACCATATAACCATATTACCTATTAAGCATGCTTTTAATTTGGAAAAAAATCACATTTAGGAAAACTGGATGTTAGCTTCAATGGTTTTTTTGTTTTGTTTTGTTTTGAGATGAGGTCTTATTCTGTCACCCAGGCTGGAGTGCAACAGCACTATCTTGGCTCACTGCAACCTCCGCATTCTGGGTTCTAGTGATTCTCACGCCTCAGTCTCCTGAATGGCTGCGACCACAGGCATGCACAAGCACGCCTGGCTAACTTTTTGTATTTTTGGTAGAGACTGGCTTTCACCATGTTGCCCAGGCTGGACTCAAATTCCTGAGCTCAAGTGATCCACCCTCCTTGGCCTCCCAAAGTGCTGGGATTATAGGTGTGAGCCACCGCGCCCAGCCAATTTCCTCAACAGTTTATAGAAAGATTAAAAATAATTTTCTATTTGCTTTGTAAAATACCTTTCTACATTTTAACACGTATTATTTTCATCATAAGGAAAAAAGATTCTTTTGAAAAGAGAAAAATATTTCAGACTCTCTTCCATCTCATTCTTTATCAAATATATAAACAAGAAACCTAATTCTTTCATTTAGTTTAAAGTATGTTTAATCTCTCTTGAGATTTCTCCTTTGTCCCATATGTTATGTAGAAGTTTGTTGTTTCATCACTAAATATTTTTGTAATTTTCCAGCTATCTTTCTATTACTAATTTTCAGTGTAATTCCACTCTGGTCTGAGAGGACACTTTATAGGACTCTATTCTTTCTGGTTGGCTGAGGTGTCCTTTATGGCTCAGAATATGATCAATCTTGGAGAATGTTCCATGTGGGCTTCAAAGGAAGGTACATTTTGGCATTGTTGGATGAAGTGGGCATTGTGAGGGCAGAAAGAGTGAAGAGATGAAGGGGGTAGCAAGTGGGAAATTATCAAGGGCACAGAAGACCTGATGCTAAGGCTGAGGACCCACTGAAGGAGAAAGTGGAAAACAGGCTTCAAACTACAGAGGCTGAGAAGCTTATCTTACGCTCTCCCAACATACATGCCAACTAAGGGGATGCACGACTCCGAACAAAGGACAAAACAGCAATCATTTCCTGTATGACTTCATTCAGTGTGTGGGCGTGTGTGTGTGTGTTTGCATTATGTGTATGTTTGTGTGCGTGTCCTACACACAGTCACAGAATTGGTGGAAATGGCCTAGAGCAGCTATGGTATCAAAGCTCGCAGTTAAAGAAGATAATTTACTTATTAAAACACCATTTTTATTAGGTTCTGGCTTCTCAGTAGTACTGAAATTATATGAACAACAGTGTCATAAAATAAATATTTCTTGCCATGTGCTAAAAAAGAGAAGAGAGTAGTAATATTAATAAGTATCATTTAGGGGAGGCCCAGGCGGGTGGATCACAAGGTCAGGAGATTGAGACCATCCTGGCTAACACGGTTAAACCCCATCTCTACTAAGAAATACAAAAAAATTAGCCGGGCGTGGTGGCAGGCGCCTATAGTCCCAGCTACTCAGGAGGCTGAGGCAGGAGAATGGCGAGAACCCGGGAGGCAGAGCTTGCAGTGAGCTGAGATGGCGCCTCAATGACTGCACTCCAGCCTGGGTGACAGAGCGAGACTCTGTCTCAAAAAAAAAAAAAAAGGTATAATTTGGGCAGCACTTAGTGAAATGAGGGCCCAGTGCTGTGCTAAGTCCTCACAATAGTTTTCTATTGCTGCCTAATCAAATTTAGAGCCTCAAAAAATACCCACTCACGATCTGATCTGACAGGTCTACAGGACCGGGCACAGTGTGGCTCAGCTGGTTCTTGGCTCTGCCTCCCCGCAGGCAGAAATCAAGGTGTCAGCAGGGCTGTGTTCCTTTCTTCAGAGGATGATTCAGGATGATGGCAAAATTCAGTTCCCTGAGGCTGCAGGACTGAGGTCTCCTTACAAGCTCTCAGCAGGGAGCTGGTCTCAGCTTCCAGAGGCTGCAACACTCTCCTGCTCACGGCTCCTTCAAAGCCAGCCAGGGTAGGTCAGGTCCCTCGCACACTGCAAACCTCTCCAGCTTCCCTTCTGCCTGATCTCCCCGTGGTGTCTCTCCTATCCAGTCTCTCTACCTGACCCTTCCATTCTCTGTTGCTGCCTTTGATGCTCCACGTGACTATGTGGGGGCACACCCAGATAATCCAGGATCATCCTCATTTTAAAGCCAGCTGGTTCATAACCCTGATTCCATCAGCGAAGTCCTGTGACAGCACCACCTAGCATTTTGGGTTGAACCATGGGAAGGGGCAGCTTAGCAGGGAACTGTGAGAATCTGCCTGCCAGGCCCTGTCACATGCATGACCTCAGTTGACCCCACAGCAATCCCAGGAGGAAGTCCAAGAGGAAAGTGAGCCCGCTGAGCTATAATCTACATGGCCTCTGACACTTTACAAAAACTACAGCTTCGCTCCAAAATGAACCCCAAACAGCTTACATCATTAAATGTTTAAAAACGAAGCAAAAAACCAACCAACAAAATAACACCACAGCTGCTTTCTAAATATTAGATTAAATAGTCATCTAACCTTGGAATGGTTAGAGCAGAAAGAGAACAGAAGAATCAGCAAAAGGGATATGAACAGATGACACCGTGTTAGAAAATTTCAAACAAACGAAAAGGCAAAAACTTTGCCTTTGTGGGAAAAATGCTAAATACAAGCCCAACAGTTAACATTCCTATTACAAAGAACTCATACTAAAAGAATATTTTTTAAATGGACTAACAAAACCATTTGTATTTCTCTGATGAATTAACATGTTAAAGTCTAACCATATTTAGTAACCAGAGAAATGTACATTGAACCAGTGGTTTTCTATCAAATTAGCAAGATCAAGGGACTGGCAGAGTGCGTGCTGGTGAGGACCTGCTTCCTGATTCATATGTGCATATTCTCGCCATGTGCTCACACGGTGGAAAAGCCAAGGGGGCTTTCCGAGGCCTCTTTTATAAAACCACTAATCCCATTTGTGAGGGCTCTGTCTCCATGAACTGATCACCTCCAAAGGCCTCACCTCCTAATACTATCACTGTGGGGCTTGGGATGCCAACATATGAATTTCGGGGGACACCAACATTCAGATCATAGTAGATGTGTACTACAGGAAAGCTACTTCAACAGGGCCACGAAGTTCAGGACCGGGGTGCCATGTAGGAGAGAAGACAGCTATTCACACTGTTATAACCACTCGTTACCACAGAGACTAGGACAGCACCTCACACACATTGAGACATTTCAAAAATAAAACCCAACATAGCTTTCAACGTGCTGAGCCAGACAGCTTACCCTCAGGGATCCCGCAGCTAGGGCAAGGCCACCTGCGTAGCTCTGAATAATAACAAGGTGCAGTTTTCACTCACCCTCGATGTAGAGGGGCTCTACCACGTCGTGGTTAATCAGCTCGAAGTTCTCATGTCCGATCCAGTGCTCCACGTTTCTCTTCCTGCCCGTGAAGAAATTGTCCACCACGGTCACCTCGTGGCCGTCCATCATGAGTTTGTCAGTTAGATGGGAGCCCACGAACCCTGCGCCTCCGGTTATCTGCATCCGGACAGCGTGTGCAGAACATTCCCAGAAAAAGCACATGAGAACACAGTGAGGACCAGCTCCACGGAGAGACATCTCTGGTGTAGCCACGACTTAAAACTCAGGAGCAAGGCGGGGAAGGGAGACAGCAAAGATTTTAAGGCAGCATCTTGACTCTCACTGCAGAACAAAGAGGCCACACTATCTCTAAACTCCTAAGCAGCCTAAAATTTCAAACCCCCACTCTGGGAAGAACACAGAAAAATCGTAGTTACGAATTTCAAAATGTCTTCGCTGACAGACAATTTCCCATTAGTCAAAGGTTCTTGTTTTATAACAAACGGGATGCTGGACATAGCTCACATGGCTTTAATATTACTGCTCAGAACTTTAAAAATCGCTTTGTAGAAAAAGTGATCAGCAAAATGCAGAGATTTGGTGAACTACCAAGAAAAAAAATATTTAAGTGAGATTCAAAAACCGCATGAAAAACGAGTATCTTTTAAATTGTTTACCAGAACAAATTAATAAGCAATACATGCTGTTTGTAGACTGAAGCCCTAAACGCCTAAGTCCACTGTGTGGTTAATTTCTGAGTGGTGACGTGAACACAGTGTGGTATCCACTCCCAGCCACAGAACACGATGAGGCAGCTGTGAGGGGTCTTGACAGAAACTCGGTAATAACAAAACCTAGACCCCTGCAAAGGTGAAAAGTCAACTGCGCTTGAAAAATACTTTTAAGTTGAACACAGGTATTTTATTCCAGTTAAATGGTGCAACTGGAGGAGGATAACGGGAATTTCATCTGGGGGAAGGTTATAGGCAGTGGGAGTGAAAAGAACAGGCTCGGAAAACAGACTTGCCACGCGCAACTCGATTCTCTAGCCTGCTGTATCCTGTTCTCCACTCTGCCTTCTCTTCACCAAAATTCTCATTCATTTCACCCTTCTGTTTCAAACTGAAAGAATTAATAGGAAGACAGCAATCCTTTCTACCTAAAATAAAAGGTACACAAACTCCTAGGTCTATGGTTTTAAAACATGTAATTCTCCATGAAACTCCTGTTTAAAATAAATGAAATCTCACACACGATGAAATATTCACCACGGGTGAGAGAGTAAAGCCACCTGGATTTGGCCAGAGTGGTAGCTCACGCCTGTAATCCCACACTTTGGGAGGCTCAGACAGGCGGATCACTTGAGATCACGAGTTTGAGACCAGTCGGGCCAACATGGTGAAACCCCGTCTCCACTAAAAATACAAAAAATTAGCTGGGCGTGGTGACACACTCCTGTAATCCCAGCTATTTGGGAGGCTAAGGCAGGAGACTCACTTGAACCCAGGAGGCGGAAGATGCAGTGGATCACACTGCTGTACTCCAGCCCGGGTAACAGAGCGAGGCTCCATCTCAAAAAAAAAAAAAGAAGTCACCTGGATGAAAAAGATCAAAAATGGCAGAGGAGAAGTAAGGGGAGGGTATAAACTAAAACTGAAATCTGGGTTGGGTGGCTCATGCCTGTAATCCCAACACTTTGGGAAGCCGAGGTGGGTGGATCATTTGAGGCCAGCTGTTTGAGACTAGCCTGGGCAGCATGGTGAAACCCCGTTTCTACTAAAAATACAAAAATTAGCCACACATCTATAATCCCAGCTACTACGGTGGCTGAAGCACAAGAATCACTTGAACCTAGGAGGTGGAGGTTATAGTGAGTTGAGATCACACCACTGCACTCCAGTCTGGGTGACAGAGCGAGACTCTGTCTCATAAATAAATAAATAACCTAAGTCCCCCCAACTGAGTGGACTCCCTCTTGGCCAAAGGGAACCCCAGAGAAATCCGAAAAGCTGAGTTCCCAGCCATGATGTGAAAGGAGATTGGATATGCCTCACTATACTTTATCTTTTTGGAGTTTAGACACAACTGACCAACGCTGATGTTAAAACAGAGATCATAAACAGGATCTAGGGTCGTGCCAGACAGAAGCTAAGTCACATCCCTCCAGGTCACTCTGACCCAGTGTATTGGTGAACAGACTTCCTTGTCACAACTTAGATTCCTTTCTGCTGACTCCAAAGTTTTACACAAAGATTTACGCCTTTAACCAATTACAAAGTAAAAAATCTCTGAGCCGGCGAGGTCAAGGCTGCAGTGAGCGGCAATTGTGCCATTGCACTCCAGCCAGGGTGACAGAGAGAGACCCTGTCTCAAAATAAATAAAATAAAATAAAATAAATACATAATCTCCTAACCCACCTATACCTATGAGCCCCCACTTCAAAATAGCCTGTCTTTTTGGGCCAGACCAATGTAAAAGCCCCTATATATTGATTTATACCTCCTTGTAACTTCTGCCTCCCTAAAATGTATATACTGTAATCCGCCTGCCTCGGGCACATTTACTCAAGACTTCTTGGTTTTGTGTTTCCTGGGGCTGCAGTTACTCATACTAGCTCATAATAAACCTCTAAAATATTTTAGAGTTTGGTTTTTCAGTTAACAAGGCCAATCTCAAGAATAACCATCCCTTAACCACCACATAGATGTTACATATGCTCTGATGAAATGTGAATCACATGGTTAAGACAGGATGGGTGAGGCCAGGCATCCTCATGCTTGATAGCTTTCACTTGGCTTTACCAACAGCGACATTTTCCAAATCCTCTTTGCCTTCAAGATAAGAAACTGACACCCAGAGAAGTTATGTCTTTGACTAAAATCCTCAGAGATCACTAGCTGGGATAGACGAAAGCTACACTCTTTCTAATTACATGCTCTCTACTGCCTGTCAATTTGTCTGGTTCGTGTTTCATCTTAAGAGCTCCCACATTCTACTGCTATACCTGAACAATGACTATGAAAAAGCATTTTCCAGAAAAATAAATGAAATTCAAAGTTGACTCACCACTACAGCTTAACTCACAGGATGAGATTTCATTTTATCTTCATGTTACTGCATTTTTCCAAGTTTTCCATGATTTTTACAGTTAAAAATTTGCAACTTTTAAAAAGAAATTTAACTCCTTTTAATGTAACTGTTTCTCTATATGCAAATATTTCTGAAAACAAAATGTTCAGTGGCATTCTAACATCATTTCTGTGCCCAAAATACCTGGCAGACAGTTCTGAGATATCAGAGATGCAGCGTATTAAACTAAACATGATCATCTCCAACATCTCAGTAGTCTTAGTACTGACGTAAAATTGTTGGAAGCACCTTGGCTTGACTAAAACACATGGGAATTTTTTTTTTCTGAAGTAATTTCCTTCTACCTAAAATAGCACTTAAGATTTATATAACACAGCTGGATGGTTATACAATTTTTTATCCTAATCAATGTTAGCCCACTAGGCAAGTGTTTCAAATAGAAACAAATCTGGTGAAAGCTTAGCACTTACAAAGCTCTATCAGGAACACTAATCACCAAACCCAAGGATACTCTTTGAATAACAAAGAGCTAATACCCGAAAGAGAAGAGGAGAAAAGAAGTAAGACCTCTTACACTGAGATGGATTAGAACTTACACGGCTTTGCATGGCTTTCTAGTATAGGGGTTTGTCTCAGTGTGCTTTCTGGCTCACTCTTGGGGGTGCCAATAGGCAGCTAAAGTGGTCTAGCTTGAGGTCAGCATTCAAACTCGTCATGCTTAGCAAATTAGCAAAAAATCAAAAAATGCATTTCAAAGCAAGCCTCCTCTTTCTGTTGAAGCTGTTCTAAGGCTTACCAATTTGCTGAAAACGCTTCAAGTTATAGCAACAATATAACAGACTCATAGGCCAAATGCCTCGGAAATGCGCCTAACCTATGAAATGGCAGGTGAGGGGTAAAAAAACCAAGTGTGTTTGCTGTGGTGATGTGTAAAGCAAAATAAATTCTACAATACTCAGCATCGACAGGAAGATCATTCCACGTGTACATAATAAAATTCATGGCAAGATTTTGCAGCATTCATGTATCAGTGCCGCTGTGCTTTTAATGTATCCACCAAAAGCAGGTTTTGGTAATGTAATCCCCAGTGTAACAGTGTTAAAAGGTAGGGTGATTAGGCCATGAGGTGAAGTAAATGGATTAATGCCATTATCAGAGGAGTGAGTTTGTTATCGTGGAAGCGAGTTCCGCATAGAAGCATGAGTTAAGTCCCTTTGGTCTCTCTCTTGCCCTCTCTTTACCCATCCACTATGTGATGACATAGCAAGAAGACCCTCACCAGATCACAACCCCTTGATCTTGGACTCCCCAGCCTCCAGAACCATGAGCCAATAAATTTCTGTTATAAATTACCCAGTCTTAGGTACTCTGTCATAGCAGCACAAAAAGGATTAGGACAGAAAATGGGTACCAGGGAAATGGGATGGTTGCTTATGCAAACACCTGAAAATGTGGAAAAAGCTTGGGAACTAGGTAATGAGTAGTGGCTGGAAGAATCTGGAGGTGCACGGTAGAAAAAGCCTAGACTTCTGTGAATGGAGGGTTAAAGAGACAGTGGTGAGGGCTCAGAAGAGAAGAGCTGTGGGGGAAGTCTGGAACTTCTTAGAGATGACTTATAATATGGTTGTGATCAGAACAGCTGGAAATATGGACAGTGAAGGCCATTCTGATGAGGTCTCAGACGGAAATGATGAACGTATCACTGGAAACTGGAGTAAAGGCTATCCTTGTTACAAAGTGGCAAAGAACTTGGCTGAAATGTGTCTGTGTCCTCTGGCTTTACGAAGGCAAAATTTACAAGCCATGAGCTAGGATATCTGGTGGAAGAAATTTCTGGCAAAATATTAAAAGAATTGCATGACTTCTTTTAACTACACAGAGTAAAATAAAAAATGGTTTAAAGACAGATTGTATAACTAAAAGGGAAAGAGAACAAAAAAATTTTTTTAATCCCCAGCTTTGCCATATAAAGAATGAAAAAGTGTGGGAGAGTGCAGACAACTGACTCTTTGATACACAGATTAGCATGGCTAGAAGGAAGCCAGGTTCTGTCCATTAACACAACGGGGGGGGGGGGGGGGGGGGGGGGGAGAACGACCCTGAAGGCATTTCAGAAATCCTCCAGGTAGGTTGGGACCTTGAGGCCAACGTTTCCAGAGAGGTGCTCAAGGTCAGCATTCATTGCCCTGTGCTGCCACAAGTCTCTGCTCCCCTTAACACTCCTCAACCAGCACAGCTGTGGCTCCTGCCAGTCCAGGCACAGCTCAAGCTACCACTTTGGAAGATACAGGCTGTAAACGGTGGCGGTGTCCATGTGGTGCTCTAATTCTGCAAGTGTGCAGAATGCAAGAGCCATGAGAACATGGCTTCTTCCATCTAGATTTCAAAGGATGTCACAAATAGCCTGGGGCGGGGTGGGAGGTGGTGGGGGGCCGGGGGGGGGGTAGGCAGAGACTCACTGCAGTAATTCAGCTGCCACCAAGACTCCAGAACTGTAAAGCCACCAGCATGTAACACCAGCCTGAGGAAGTTACAGGCACAGAACTCCAACTCATGAGAGCTGCCAGGTGGACTGAGACCAACAAAGCCACAGGGCTGGGGCTCCCAGAGGCCTTGGAGATCCAACCCCTACCCCAGTGTACCCAGGACTCAGGCCATGGAGTCAAGAAAGATGATCCGGAGCATTACGATTGAATCTTGTTTGCCCTGTTGGGTTTTGGACTTACTTGGGACAAGTTACCCTGTTCTTTCCTATTTCTCTCTTTTGGAATGGGCATGTTTACCCCATGCCTGTTCCACCATTGTATTTTATAAGTAGATAACTTGTTTTGATTTCACAGGCTCACAGTTGAAGGGGAATTTGCCTTCAGATGAATCATGCCTTGAATTTTACCCAAATGATGTTTAGATGAGACTCTGGACTTTCGAATTGGTGCTGGAACAAGTTAAAATGCTGGGCTATTCGGATGAAATAAATACATTTTGCATGTGAAAAGGACATAAATTCTAGAGACCACAGCCAGAATGCTATGGGTTTGAATGTGTACCCCCAAAAGCATGCACTGGAAACTTAATTCCCAATGCAACAGTATTGGGAGGTGAGGCCTGATGAGAAGTTATTAGGTTATGAGGGCCCCACCCTCATGAATTAATTATGTCACTATCGTGGCAGTGGGTTATGTGTAAAAGGATGAGTTGGGTCCCCTTTGTCTCTCTCACCCACACTCTGCCCTTCTGCCACGGGACGATGCAGGAAGAACACCCCTTGATATGGACTTGCCAGCCTCCAAACCATAAGCCAACACATTTCTACTTATAAATTACCCAGTCTGTGGTAACCTGTTACAGCGGCACAAAACAAACTAAGAAGAGTAGACTATCAGATTTGTGATCAGTCTGACAACACGGCAACAAAACATTAGAAAAATTAACTTGTCTATGCTACTTGAGACACTAATGTATTTCCAAATTCATGCTCAAATGCATATGCCTTTTTGAGGCAATAGAAATAACCTCAAAGGAGGGACATACAAGTATTAACAGACTTTAGAGTCTGCTCACAGCGAGTTATGTAAGCCATCTCAAAAAGGCAAGAGACTTTATGTAACTTCCAGAAAAACAGAGAGATTATATGGGGCAAAAGTCTAATATCAATTCAGGAGTGACAATAATATTTTAGGGATGCAAAGTCCTACAGCCTAGGTGATGGGTCAAAGAACAAACCAACCTGTGTACTAGTCATTTCAACATCAAGGTCTTACATAAATCATTTCTTGTAGAATTGCAGTATAAAGTGCTCCACAGACCTGTTCCCCAAGGAAACAACCATAAATGGTCCAAATTATTTTTTTAAATAACCATTAAAAGTCTCTGGAAATTGTGCTAAGCATGTACAGCAAATGAAGTAACATGTATTCAAGAAAATATAAAATTCACTTTGGGAGGCTGAGGTGGGCAGATAGCCTGAGGTCAGGAGTTCAAGACCAGCCTGGCCAACATGGTGAAACCTCATTTCTACTAAAAATTCAAAAATGAGCTGGGCGTGGTGGAGCACACCTGTAATCTCAGTTACTTGGGAGGTTGAGACAGGAGAATCACTTGAAATCAGGAGGCGGAGGTTGCAGTGACCCAAGATTGTGCCACTGCACTCCAGCCTGGGTGATGAAGTGAGATTCCACCTCAAAAAAGAAAAAAAAGAAAAAAAAGAAAAAAAGAAAAAAGAAAGAAAGAAAGAAAATATAAAATTAAGTAAGAACAGCAAGAGTATGCAACACTTGAGTCCATCCCCACAGTTTAGAGTGGGGAATGTGCTGGGTGTGGCCAAGAAAATGAGAATCCCACTCAAAAGATATAGTATCTCACCAGGAAGGGCCACTTGGCAGTACTTCCCAGACAGGGAAGGCTAAGAATAATAGGATTCCAGTCACGGTTGCCCCAACTTACTTAGAAGGGAGAAGTTCCATGCCAAGAGGGGCAAGGAAAAAAAATCAGTGGCTACAGCACCCTGATTACAAAACAGAGGTGTTGCTCCCACCCCAGCTTCAGGGCAGTGGTTCAGAGGTTTTCCTGGGGGACGGAGGTACTGAAAACAGTGCACTCAAAAGCTCTCCCTAAAGGGAGTTGACTTTATTTCAAAATGAAAGTGGAGAAGTTCAAGCATAAGGGTGCTCTCAAGAACAACGGAAATGCAGATGGTAAGCAATAAATAGAAGGCAGTAGATCCATGAGAATAAAAAGCTAAATCCAAGGCCAGTTTGTTTAACAGAAAGAACCAGGGAGAGGACACTTAAGAAACCTTCTGGGGTCAGAACAAATCTCAAAGACTGGTCTCAAAATCTACCCCTGCCAAGGGGACAGAATTTAACTGAATCAGGCTGAAGAGAAATTTCAAACACACAGCATTGTTGAAAAACAAAGCAATTAGCGAGCAACCCCTGTAGCCTAACAGCTGGGTGAGATACTGCACAGGCTTAACAGGGAAATCAGGGAAAGAGACTGTCAACATGAGCCTGTTAGAGCCACCATCATCCCAGGGGGTGTGGCCAAGGCTACATCCTCCAAGGATCAACAGTTACAGCTTCACACTGGAGTGGCGGGGAGGGAATAGGAAACACTTCACTAAAGTAGACATGACAAGTCACTAAACAAATAAACAAGTAAATAAAATAAAACAAGTTGGGGAAGGTGGGGGTTGGGATAAGGGCACAGTATCTAGAAGCGCTACAATATACTACCTAAAATGTCCAGTTGTCTACATCAAATTACAAGACATGCGAAGAAACAGAAATGGGTGACCCATACACAGAAAAAAAACCAAGCAATAAAAACTGTCTGTGTGAAGTCCCCAGTGTTGGATATAACAAAGACACCAAGGCAAACACTGTAAATATTAGGTTGGTGCAAAAGTAATTGCAGTTTTGCCATTAAAAGTAATGGCAAGTGTTCAAAGAACAAAAGGAAACCATACTTAAAGAAGTACATAGATGATAAAGAGAGATTACAAAATAGAAACAAATTGAATTCTGGAGTTGAAAAATACCACAATTGAAACTAAAAATTCAACAGAGGGATTCAACAGTCGATTGGAACTAGGCTAAAGAATCAGCAAACTTGGATTGAAAGGGCTTATGGAACCCCAAGATCAGAGGAAATACAGGAAACTACACAGAGCCTCAGACAAATACAGAACACCAATAAGTGCGTCGACATGCATGCTGCACTGGGAGTATCAGAAAAGAGAAAGGAATACAAAATATATTAAAAGAAATAATGGCTGAAAACTCCCCAGAATTGATGAACATGTGAATGTACATATTCACATACATATGTACATATAAGAAGTTCAATGAACTGCAATTAGGATGAGCATAAACAAAAATAGATGCACACAGATATATCATTCTAGAAATCCCCCAAACCAAAGACAGACAAGATAAAATTTTGAAAATAGCTGTACTAGGTTGGATACTGTCCTACAAAGTTTATGTCTGTCCCACAGCTTCAGAATGTGATTTTATTTGAAAATAAAGCCCCTGTAGATGTATTTAGTTAAGAAAAGGTTTTACTGGATTAGGGTGGGACCTTAATCCAATACTAGAGGCACGCAAGGACCCACATGCTGCTGGAGGCAGAGACTACAGTGATGTCTCTACAAGCCAAAGAACACCAAGGATTTCTGGCAATAAGAGAAGCTGGGAGAAAAGCATGGGAAAAATTCCCCTCAGAGCCTTCAGAGGGACATAGGCACGGCTCTGTTGACATCTTGATTTCAGACTTTTATCTTCTAGAACTGCGAGGGATTAAATTTCTGTTGTTTTAAACCACTCAGATGGTGGTAACTGTTACACAAGTCCTAGGAAAATTCATACAGCAGAAAAAGAAAAATGACTTGTCACATATAACGGAACCCCAATATGATTAACAGCTGGTTCATTACAACAAACAATGGAGAAAGCAGTGGATGGCATACGTATTACTTCATTTTGTGCTGCCACAAAGGAATGCCTGAAGGTGGGTGATTTACCAAGCAAAGAGGTTTATTGGAAACACCGTCCTGCAGGCTGTACATGAAGCATGGCTCCAGCATCTGCTTCTGGTGATGGCTTTTGAGAGCTTTCAATCCTAGTAGAAGGCTAAGGGGAAGCAGGCATGTCACATGGCAAGAAAGGGAGGAGAAGGGGGTCCCATACTCTTTCTTAACAATCAGATCCCGTGTGAACTCATTACAGTGGGGTGTGCACCAAGCCATTCATGAAGAATCTGTCCCTACGACCCAAATAATTCCCACTAGGCCCCACCTCCAACACTGGAGATCAAATTTCAACATGGGATTAGGAGGCTGAAACAAATATCCAAACTCTATCACCATATTTAAAGTGTAAAAATAAACTGGCAGTCAACAATCTTATATACAACCAAAAATAACTTTCAAAAATAAGACATCCCTAGATAAACAAAAAATGAGAGAGCTCATTGCTAGCAGACCTACCACACAAGAAATACTAAAGGATGTTCTTCAGGCTGAAAGCAAGTGACCCCAGATAGTAACTGGATTCCACAGGGAAAGAGAAGGGAAAGGTACCAAATAGGAAATTAGTTAATTATAAGGGATTCACTCAGTGACCCACCTAGAGCAACTTCTAGTCCTGCAAGTTCCGTTTGTGGTAAGTGGCCTATACAGATGAACACAAATACTTACCTTTGTTAAAACTACCTACAGTATTCAGTATAGCAACATACTGTACAGATTTGCAGCCTGGGAGCAACAGGTCATACCACGCAGCCTAAGTGTGTAGCAGGCTGTACCATCTAGGTTTGTGTAAGTCTACTCTGTGATGCTCACAGAACAACAACAAACACACTTACCAATGCATTTCTCAGCACGTATCCCCATTGTTAAGTGATGCTTGACTGTACATTTATGGTAAAATGATTTTCAACAAGGGTGCCAGGAAAATTCACTGGGCAATAAATAGTCTTTTCAACAAATTGTGCTGGACAACTGGACAGCCATATGCAAAAGAATGATGTCGTAATACCTTATTCAAAAACTACCTCAAAATGGATCACAGACCTAAATTTAAGAACAAAATCTATAAAACTCTTAGGAAAAAAATATAGTAAATCTTTGTGTCCTTAGCTTAGGCAATGATTTCTTAAATATGACACACTCAAGTACAAGCAGCAAAAGAGAAAAAAACAGACTTCATCTTTAAAACATTTATGCTTCAAAGAACACCACCAAGAAAGTAAAAAGACAACCTACAGAATGAGAAAAAATATTTGCAAATAATATACCTGATAAGAAACTTGAATCAAGAATATATAAAGAACTCAACTCAATAATGAAAAGAAAAATAACCCAACTAAAGAATAGGTAAGTATTTAATAGAAATTTCTCCAAAGAAGACATAGAAATGACCAATAAGCACACAAAAAGATGCTCAACACCATGAGCTATCAGAGAAATGCAAATTCAAACCACAAAAAGATATCACTTCACACCCCGTAGAAAGGCTACAATCAAAAAGACAATAAGTGGTGTTGAGGATGTGGAGAAACTGGAACCCTCATATACTGCTGGTGGAAATGTACAATGGTGCAGCTGCTCTGGTAAACAGCACTTCCTCGAAAGGTTAAACAGAGTCACCCTATGACACATATAACAAATGTACAGTCGTCCCTCAGTATCCACAGGGAATTGGTTCCAGTGCCGCACCCCACCCCCCATACCTAAATGCAAAGATGCTCAGGTTCCACATATAAAATAGTGCATGTAACCCACACACATCCTCCTGTATACTTTAAATCATCTCTAGATAATTATAATACCTAATACAATGTAAACGTTACTTAAAAATGTTATACTGTATTGTTTAAGGAATAATAACAAGAAAAAAAGTCTGCACATATTCAGTACAGACATAACCATTGTGGGCCTAACTACATTTTCAATTCATGGTTAGCTGAATCCATAGATATGGAGGTCCTACTGTATAAATAAAATGTGGTATATTCACATAATGGATTATTTGGTAATAAAAATATATTAACTACTGATACAAGCTACCACATGAATGAAACCTGAAAACACGCTAAGTGAGAAAAGCTAGTCACAAAAGGCAAACATTGCATTATCCCATCTATATAAAATACTCAGAATTGGCAAATCTACATGGACAGAAAACAGATTAATGGTTGCCTAGGCATTGGGGTGTGGAAGGCCTTAAGGGAAAATGGAGAGTGACAGCTAACATAGGCTTCCTTAGGGGGTTCTAAAATTGGATGTGGTAATGGCTGTACAACTCTGTGAATACATTACAAACTACTGAATTATACATTTTAAGGGGGAATTGTATGGTATGTGAATCATATCTCAACAAATCTGTTACTTTAAAAACATGCAACATGCAATATTTTTGGACATAATTTGTTACCTAATAGTTAAAAGGGTTTCTTTCATTGGTGAGTTTATACTGATGTTTAACAAGAGTACTATTAGCCAAGGAAGCCTCCAGGGTATTCATCAAAGTGGTCTGTGAACCAGAAAAGGTTAAAAACCACAGCTCCCAAGTTTCATACTTGCTCAAAAAGATAAACACAGGGTTTCCACACAATCCAGTAATCCCACTCCTAAGTATACCTAAAAGAACTGAAAATCCTACGTCCACACAAAAACTTACACACATGCATTCATAGCAGCATTATTCACGATAGCCTCCAGGTGGAAACAACTCCAAATACCCATCAGTTGAGAAACAGGGAAACAGTATGTGGTACATCCATACAATGGAGTATTGTTCAGCCATGAAAAAGAATGAAGAGTACGACTCATGCTAGAGCTGAGCCTTGAAGACAGACCAAATATCACATTACTTCATTCGGATGAAATGTTCAAAAAAGGCAGATTCATAGAGATAGAGAGTAGTTTTAGTGGTTTCCCAGAGCTGGCGGGAGGGGGCTGGGAAATGGAAGTGATTGCTAATGGGTACAGGACTTCTTTTTGGGGTGATGAAAATACTGTGGAATCAGAATGTGGTGCTAACTCTGTGGACATACTATAAGCCACTGAATTGTATCTTTGAGAAGCGTGAATTCTATGATATGTGAATTATCTCTCAATGAAAAAAGAAAGTTTCTTAATATTACAAATACTAATCAGGTATGCAAACTTACCAAAATTCTTTTCCGATCCTTTTCTGATAAAAACTTTACTGGTGGGTATTTCTGGGTAAAGCTGTATAATATAAAGAGATTCAAAAGGAAAAAGTCAAACATCTTATTTGAATATTTTCTCTATCATCAAAGTATGTGTCAGGTTTTGGGACTGTTATTGTTTGCTCCTTCTCTCTACTCTTGAATGAGTGCTGGAGAAACCAAGGAGTCACTAGTTAACTTGAGGTCAAGAGCTATCTAACTCGCTCCTTGTTTAGGATCAAGCTAAGGACATGACTTGAGATTCTACCTCTGAGAAGCGAAAGCTTAAGGAACTACAGGCTTCCAGCAGCTGCTAAAGCAGGGCAGGCACTACCTCTACTAGTCCAGACAAAACCACACCATAAGGAAGATGGCCATGAAACTGCCTTTGCAAAATTGTAATCAGAGAAATCTAATGACTGGCTCCATCTTGCTTCTAACCTCACAGGCTAAATTTTTATTTTTGTTGTTTTTGCTTATTTTAGTGCAGAGGCCAAGATAACTAGGAGAGGAATGTATAGTAAAATGTTGAGGCAAGGAAAACTGACCCTCCTCGTTTCGAGATTGAAGCCACATTCCTAAGCCGAGGTTAGAGTTATGGTAGGGTCTGAACTTTGCTAAAGAATAAGCATAAACATTGACCTGCCATTGCTTAGCTTAGCTTGTTTATCTGTATATTGCTTACTGCCCCAGAGTCACTCAAACAGAGGTTGCAAGATTTGTAACTTCTCCAATAACCTCTACAGATAATATCACTACTGTGAATCCTAAATAAACGGTATTTGAGGTATCTTTCAGATTTAGCATTTTGGCATACAGACGAAGAGATGTCACCTGGTCCTCAGACTCTGCTTCCACGAACTGATTCAGCTGCATGAAGACAGTTTCCACACCCTCATGATTTCACATCCAGCCAATCAATTGTTTCAGCTCCCCAGACCCCGCCCACCAAACTACCCTTAAAAACCCAAGCCTCCGAGTTCTCAGGGAGGCAGATCTGAGAAACCGCGCCCATTCTCACAGGTGGCTGGCCCTGCGATTGAACTCTTTCTTGGCTGTAACACCTGTTGTTCTCAGTGCCTTGGTTTTCTCAGGGCAGTGGGCAAGAAGAACCCACCGGGCTATAACCATGGCATTCTCTAGGTACTGTACCAGGGCCCAGGTGGAAGAAAGCAGCTTCGTGAAGTCACAGGCCCAACGCGCGAGGACCGCCCCGCAAGAGTGAGAAAAGATATTAATGAAACTTTGTCTCCTGCTCCAGGAATTTTCACAGTCACGGCATCCTCTTTCTGACCAGCATCCCTGATAAAACAATGGAGCATCAGCATCTTCTGTCTCTGTGGGTCTGCTCCGACTCCATCTCAAGTCTCACTTATCTTTCGATCCCCCTTGCTGCCCTAAGGTGCCATGAGTCCCCAGCCCACACTGATGTCCTAGGAGCAGGGCAGTGTGATGAGAATATAAAACATCCAGGGAGAGGTAATAAACACAGAGCCGAAATAGTCATTTTTAAAGTGATTCAGTTAGGAACAAAAGTGCTTTAAATAAAATCTGAGACATCAGCTTTATGGTCATTACACTAATTGGAGAGGTTGGGCCAGGTCCATCCCTGCCCTGTCCCCAGCACAGACACAGCAATAGAGGATACAGAATGCACTTCCTTAATGGTCGCTGAACTGAAGGGAATATGAAGGGTCATTAGACAGAAGTCCCTGAAGCAGGGGTTTCTCATCTCCAGAAAGCCAGGAGCATGCTTAAATTGGAGTCAAAGGGCTATTACAGTGCAGACGAATTCCCCCATTAAGAACTTCCAGAGTCTCAAAAGCTCAAGTTCCCCTTGCAGACTACAAAAGCAGATGGGAGAGTCTGAGGACATAGGTGGGAACCCCAGGGTTCCCCTTGTGAGCTCGCCGAGTGTCTTTAGTACTTGCCGCCCACAGGAAGGGCCTCGGGAATGTTATCCACGCAGCTGGGGAGCAGGTGCAAGTTCTGCCTTCAGTCAGGAGCGATGCTGTTAGACTGGCGGGAGCAGCACACGTGTCTTGTTTGCCAAGTAACACTTCTTGTCATTCCGTCTCCTACCTCACCAACTCAGCTGGGGGACGGCACTGTCAATCTCAGAGTTATCTGTGTGCGCCTCTCACACCGCTCCAATTGTCCTCATTTCTCTGAGCTCACGACATCCAGGTCTTCAGCCTCAATCCCCGAGCGGCACACCCAGCGCCGTGGCACAGGTGAGACCCTCTTTCCTTCCCACGACTGCTCACAAGCACCGTGGCTCCTCCAGACTGTGTTGTGAAAACGCTGGTGCCGTCTCTGACTCGTAACTTCCCCTCACTCACCTTCTGGGCTCCTTCTCTACTGTGTATATGATTTTAGAGTCAGGACCGCGTGGGAATGGGAGTATAGCTACATACGGGAAAACGAGGTGCAGGGAGAGAAACCAATTCAGTGAGGAGCGGAGGCGCAGGACTGTAGAGTGTGCATCCGGGGCCACGGAAACAAATGTTAATCCAAGCTGTCAGCTTAGAATAGTCCCTATCTGAAAGCTTAAAATGAAATGTGGTGTGCTACTTATACCAAGAGGAAACGGCCAAACCATTTTATTACAGGAAATGTACTTCAAAGAAATTGAACTGAAGCAAAGGCATGGTTGCCTGACACGCGCAGTGACAGGTGTAAGATGGACTAAAAAATACTTCAAATGCAGTGTGCTGACACCTTTAATTTAAAAAACGAAAAATAGTTGAGTTTCTTGCTTTGTTTCTCTTCAATACGTAGCAGCCGAGTTTTAGATTTCATATGTATACGCTCAAGTAATTAAACTTTTAAAAAACTATCTTATACTCCTCACTTCTTCCTGTGAGAAGCCATACATACAAAGCTGAAAGTAACAGGAAGGGGAGGGTGCCTGTGGGGTCCTCCTCAGTATGCATGTCATCCCGTTTTCCTCCTTGCAGTAATGGGTGACAGGGCACAGTGCCAACAGAGTGCAGTGACCACGTGGATGCTGTTGGCTGGGCCACATGCTGAGCCAGCTGCCTGGTGCTCCCAAGCACCTGCTGGACTGACCCAGGGCTGGGCAGGGGCACAAGGCCTTTTTTTTCTTTTTTTGAGACAAGGTCTCACACTCCGTCGCCCCAGATGGAGTATAGCGGTATCATCACAGCCCACTGCAGCCTTGTATTTTTTGTAGAGATGAGGTTTCATTATGTTGTCCAGGCTGGGCTCGAACTCCTGGGCTCCAGCCACTGGCCTGCTGAGGCTTCCAAAGTGCTGGTATTACACCATGCCTGGCCCACAAGGCTTCTTAAAGACCTGTAGCAGGTGAAAATCCTACCCAGTGTACTGGCTCATCCTCTTATTTGGGAACTTTCCATTAAGCACCGTTCTACACTAGGCACTAGGGGTTAAGCAGCGAAACGCGGCAGAGGCCTGAGGCCTGCATTCCTGAGCGAGAGAAACCAGCAAGCAGAGGCAGAATGAGGGATGAACTAGGTAACAAATCTTTTCTTACAGTCCCAAATGAACACTTTACTAATTATTAATGTTTTATGCCATTCTAGATAAAACTTACTGTTTAGCCAGTAAGTAGTATTCTTACTTAGAATTTAAATGATCATCATGTGCCATCTATTCAAAGAACATTTAAAGATACAGAGTTAAAATTAAACAAATGGCATATAATCAAAGTATTAAGCAATGGGAGTGTGATAAAAGAGAAAAAGCCCACATACAATCTATTTACTCAGGATTCTAGAATGACACTGTCTTCTTTCTTTCCCTATATAAATATAACCTGTAACTTCCAAAAATATCTTTCGTTCTTGGGGGCCACTTTGCTCAAAGTGACAAGCACATCAAGTAAACCTATTTCCAGTCACATTCTTATCTTGTCAGTGTCGAGATGGTAGTTTGATCATCTTTATCACACACTTAGGAAAAGTAAAGCTAGACGGAGTTCCATCAATTTCTATTGACACGCTTTTTTAGCCAGGCCTGTGCTTGACCTTCTGACACAGTAATGCAGGCATGTGGATCACCTGACTTGCTGACCAACCTGAAGGACGGAACCATTCCAGAATGAATCACCTGCAAGCAGCCCCAGAGGCAAATGTTTGCCCTCTGCCCCTATTTTCAAGGTGGTCTCACAGGTTGACAAGAATAAAGTGTTAGTAAATTCTTAGGATCAAATTCTTATTTGTGCTTCTCTGTCCAGTTTAAAAGCACACACTCAAAAAAACATCACAAAAGTGTCAAAGAGATGGTGTAATCCTCACGTTGAGAGCTCTTGTTCGTAAGCTATTGCCTTAGGGAAGTTATCGAATTGAGATATTTTTCTTTTCATAAATGAATACTATCATCTAAAGAAAATAATCACTGGTCGACAAGTTTGGGTTTTTTTTTACCAATATATAAAACGTGTGTTGGGTTATTTCTTATCGTTTCAATTTTTCTTTAAAAAAAAAGCTTCATTAAAATCTCTCAATTCTGCTGTCTTATCAAAGGCAGATTTTCTGGCTCCCATCCAAGGAAATATTACAAGCTGTATAACTGATGCACAAAATCACAGCAAAAAAAAATTTAAAGCACAAGTAGCAACCTTATATTACTAAGGGAATCTGTTAAAAATTACTGACAACTTTTGTTCTGGTAAGTGCTGAAACTAACAGTTTGCTTGACTGCTCAGTTGAGGATAAGAAGAAAGTGAATGACACATTTTGTTTAATGATGCTTTTCCAATTGTATTTCCCTTTGATCATTTAATGAAAATCAAAGAACAACTGCTCTTCATTTCTTCATTTTTGTTCTGGACTTGATAAAAGGCTCATCCAATGCTGACACACATCATCCAAACTCATCCCAAGAAAGGGGAAAAAAATCACATCAACTTTAATACATGCTGTCATTTTTCTTTTTAAAATTTCTAAAGACTCAACTGCTACTCCAGACAATGTTCTCCGAATACAGTACGTGCCAGAGGAAAGTCCCAGAGCCTGAGGCTCAGCAGCCTTGGGAGTGCCTGAGAGAGAACCTGAGGGCGATAGTGTCCCAAAGGGTGAAGAGAGGTTCTCTCTGGAATCTGACTCAAATAAATGTTTCTATCGTATTCCATTCATTCTTCCTCCCACTTCACTGGACTAAATTCTGGAAACCTCATAAACTTTGGTGACAAAAGCAGCTAAATGACTACACATGACACACCACAGGCTCCACATTCTTATTTTGTGGTGTTTGCATATGGTACTATGTTTTAGGCCCAGAGGACTGTTCTCCTGTTTCGCCATTCCAGCCAACTGATCAATATACGCAGAAGTTAAAGGAAAATGTGAGGCCTGGCCTCAACTTCTATGTAATAAATTTGCAGAAATTCAGACATTCAGAGTTTGAACAAGGAAGATCTTAACACATCTAGATTGACTCTTCTCCCAATGTTCTATCTGGGTATTACACTCAAAGCGGGGGAAATGCATATGTAGACATTTATTTAGGTTGGTAGAGTTTGGAGAAAACAAACTGAGAATTACTCAATTGAGACAAACTTATTTTAACTATTGACCTTAAGACAAAAAGTACACATACCTTTTTTCTAAATCTCTGATTTTCTCTCTTAGTGGTTCAACCATCTAGAACAATAACAAAAATCAGTTTTAAAGCAAAAACACAGTTCTCAACTCCTTTCACCCCATTCTGATGTTTCAGATAAGGCAAAACAGGTTTTAATTTCTTCTACAAATTAACTTCCGGTTTGAAATTACGATACACCACTTGCATCACAATGCTAGAACTGAACAGATAAACTGTCGATTTGAACTCTTACTCCATAAACGCCTCAGTTTCTGAGACAATTAATGTATTTGCTCACCCATCTTACTAGGAAGAATGTAAAAGGTGTTTCAGGTTCATAAAAACAGATCAACACTATCCATCTCTTTTTAGGAAGAATCCCCTAAGCATGGCCCACAAAAGCTTAACATCTTGTTTCTGCAATTACTGTGCATATTCATGTTATCAGCTGCAGCACACAGTTGCAGGCTGTGAGTCAACCCACATCCACGTCTGTAGACACTGTGGACTCAGGAAAAAGACAACCCAAGAGCTTCCCAGGACTCCCTTATTTGGCTTCAGACACAAAGTAAGTAATCCCCCATCCTCTCCCCCACAGTCCATGTTACAGTGGTCTGGCTGTATCTATATGTATTTAAATAGGAAGTGCATAACCAAGCATAGGTGCTAGCCTTCAGCTGGGTGGGTGTGCGACATCTCCATCTGTGCATGTGGACATTCTTTACATTTGTTGGCCTAGCATCCGATTGGTGGCCATTTTTCTTTTCAGCATCTGTGCCAGTGAGAGGATGTTGGTACTCATCTCTATCTCCCAAAGGCAATCACTTCCCTTTCTCTAAAAGACGCTTTCCTGAAAAGTCATGTAAAAGTCTAAATCCATTTTGCCTTTGAGGTAGAACTTGTTTTAATAAGTCAAAAATGGACCAACAGTAACAGATTGCATGTCCTCTTAAATAAGGGAGTAATTTTTTGAGACATGGTTTCAGAATCACAGAACAGCATCAAGCTGCCACAATAAGAATGACAGCAGGAGCAAAGGAAGCAAAATTGACAAGCGCACAGACAAAATACATACAAAAATAGAAAAGAGACTAACCTCTTCAATCTTGCTTTCAATTTTTAGTTCACCGTTTTCCTGGATAGACCTGTTGAGTAGAAAGCTATAAAACTGAGATCAACTGAAAGGCTTTGTGACTTCACGACTGTTTCTGAATAAATTACCCTAACATAACCCAAAGAATGCAGACCACCTCCGTCTCCTGCTCAACTATCAGTCACATGTACAATTCCCTCCAGAAAGGATGCACCAGAGGAAAAGAAGACAACCAAAGGGAGGGAATCCCCTTAAATCCATCTATGAACATGCTCAGTATTACCTAATGGATTATTTCCACTAAACTAAAATAATCTCACTGCTATGCTACATCCAACACAGGATTTTAAATTAGAAGCAGGAAGTGTGTCTGTAGGAGTATATGTTTGTGCCTGCTGGGCTTTCCTGGGGATTTCACGCAAAAATGGAGTCTTTTAAGTAAAACCACAGAGCTCCTTTAAATGGGCTCTG
Organism: Chlorocebus sabaeus; assembly: GCF_047675955.1. NCBI lineage: Eukaryota > Metazoa > Chordata > Mammalia > Primates > Cercopithecidae > Chlorocebus > Chlorocebus sabaeus. The sequence continues at coordinate 106,922,234 of NC_132917.1, forward strand.
AGCACCCCACCTAGTCATACACAGCAGCCTTTGTCAGGAGACACACACATGCCCTGGTGGTAGGAATCAAATCGACACTGTCCCACCCACCTTGCAAAACCCAACTCCACATGAAAAGTCTTCTGAAGGCATAGTAACTTTTTACCCTGGTAGACATGTGCAGCCGCATTACATTACAATACCAACCTAATCATCACAACAGTGATTCTCACAACATAACCAGGGGGAGCAAATTTTCCTTTACATGGAAAACTATTAACAGTACCAAATTTGCTTTTACAATAAATGCTTATTTCTTTCTGCTGATTTTTTATAAGGCTATTTTTTTAATTTGGTGAAGAGATAACACAAGGGTTTGATTTTTACAAGAGTGCCTCCTGCCCTGTGAAGCACACACGATGCATACAGGCCTAACGCTGGACTAAACAGGTGGTCTCTGCATCGATATCCACTAACTGGCCCCCTGGGGTCCCGGGCCAGCCATGGCTTCCCGAAGACAGCTCCCTTCTCAAAAGGCTTTGCAAAAGCCCCTCAGTGTTCTTGCTCAAGCCACCCAGAAATATAATTTACATAAGCTAGGGTCAACCCTTTATTATCTACATCAGGAGGGAAGGGAGGGGTGGCTGACCATTGCTTTACTTGTGGGCTTTACTTGGTAACTGTTAAAATCAGCTGCATTCCTTGAGAATACCGATACGAGAAAAGAAACAGCTCAGATATGTGAATAGCAAGAACCCAGTTTTGTTTTTAAAATATACTTTTAATTAAACCATGACATTCATGGTATATATGTACCAACTGAAATGTGTCTATAAAATCCAACCACAGTACCCAAGTAATTAAAAACAATTACCTCATATTAACGAAGTTGCCCCAAACAGCTGTAAGAGAAAGAAAAAAGAGAAGTCAATGTTTAAGTCCACAACTTTCAGGGATTCCAATGGATGGAATCTTAAATTTTAACCAATATTTTAAATTTTACAAAGAAAATTAACTTATGTCATGAAGACAACCAAATGCACACTTTGTTTTCAGAACAATTACATCTTACTACAAAATAAGTAAAAACAGGATCGGTAGAGGTTTTATTCAGGCCAAGTTTGAGAACTGCAACCCAAGAACATTGATTCAAGTTGCCCTGAATATATGCTCCCATCAGCAGCAGTCACAAGTGGGCTTTTAAAGGAAGAGGCGGTTTCTAAGTTACCAAGAATTTACATTAAAATAACATAAGCTACTGATTGCCTATACATTGTTTTTTGTATCAAAATTTCCAGGAAAAAGATAATTGGGCAGAAACAAAATGTGTTTGAAGAACTGGCCATGGGCATGGCAGGGCATGACTTTAGTTCCATGCTTACGTCGCTGTGGCCTGACAAATTCTGCATACCTCACATGGCTCGTACTGCTCTGAGCTGTTTTTCTTTTCTATCTATCCCCGTGGTTTTGGAATACCTCTTTTGGGGTCTGGAGTTGGAGAGTGCATGTGAAGCTTTTTTTTTTTTTTTTTTTTCCAAGTGACAGATCTGCCTATATTACCCAGTCTGGTCTCTAGCGATCCTCCCGCCTCAGCCTCCTGAGTAAGTGGGAATGCAGGCATGCGCCACCACACCTAGCTAAGGATGCATGTGTTTTGATAAACAGTATGTTCTCAACCTTCGTTTGAGGAAGAACTAGTCACAAAAATCAAATAATCACATGTCTGAAAGAAGTCCTAAGGTTCAGTCTAACCTCTCCCTTGTAATGATGATGAAAGCAAACCCAGAGAAGTTAAACAGTGGCCTGCAGTTCGGCTTAACTCCAACAGGAGTGCATCCTTTCTCAGCACTTACTACGTCTCCCTTCTATACTCTAGGCGCCTGGTGGGCAGGCTCTCCTGTGCCTGTATACTTCGGTAAATGTGTGTTAAGTCATCCCTGAATCAACGGCAGATGACTTTAATACTGGACCATGAGCACTCACTCTAAGTTACTGAGCAGGCAATTCTTTCTATGGAGGTCTTTTCTGAGGATAAGCAGTCCTAATATTTTGTACACACTCCTATTTGGCCCTCATTTGGCCACTCAGCAGATACTGAAGGTCTTCTAAGTGCCAGGTGCATTTAGGTGCTTCCAGGCGCCGAGGAGGAAGAGAGAGAGTAAACACAAACGTCCTCCCAGTCCGGGGTTGTTAATTTTGTGAGTTTGGGAAGGCCCTGAGGTTAGGATCTCATCACCCCAGGCATCTTCCCATTGCTATCCTCTTGTGTGTAGTAGGAGTTTAATAGCTACTCATCAAATAGGATGCAGTATACAAACTACACTCCCACAAGAAATTCCCACTCTCAAGAAGGGAAATGTCACTAATTCCATAAAAGCACATCTCTCTTCACACAGAGGAGGAAACTTGATTTAAAAAAAAAAAAAAAGACAGCAATAGATGACCAAATAAATAAAAGTGGCAAGAAAGCAGGGAAAAGGGAGAAATTAAAATAAAGCTATTAACTAGATTATTCATCAAAAAAATTAAAACTGCTTCTGTCAGGGGCATTGGAACCAGAGTAACTCCATCTTGAACAGAAGCTGGGTAAAGTGAGGCTGAGGTCTACTGGGCTGCATTCCCAGACTGTTAAGGCATTCTAAGTCACAGGATGAGATGGGAAGTCAGCATTAAGATACACGTCATGCGCCAGGCACGGTGGCTCACACCTGTAATCCCAGCACTTCGGGAGGCAGAGGAAGGCAGATCACCTGAGGTCAAGAGTTCAAGACCAGCCTGACCAACATGGTGAAACCCCATCTCTACTAAAAATACAAAATTAGCTGGGTGTGGTGGCACGTGCCTGTAATCCCAGCTACTTGGGAGGCTGAGGCAGGAGAATCACTTGAGCCCTGGAAATGGAGGTTACAGTGGGCTGAGACCATGCCATTGCACTCCAGTCTGGGCAACAAGAAAGAAACTCCATCTCAAGAAAAAACAAAAAAACAAAAAAAAACATACGGGTCATAAAGACCTTGCTGATGAAATATGTTATAGTAAAATCAAGTCATAAAGACCTTGCTGATAAAATAGGTTGCAGTAAAGAAGCTGACTAAAATCCAGCAAAACCAAGATGGCCACAAGAGTGACCTCTGGCTGTCCTCGCTACTACACTCTCACCAGCGCCATGACAGTTTACAAATGCCAAGGCAACGTCAGGAAGTTACCTATATGGTCTAAAAAGAGGAGGTGTGAATAATCCACCCCTTGCTTAGCATATCATCAAGAACTAACCATAAAAATGGGCAACCAGCAGCCCTCAGAACTGCCCTCTCTATAGAGGAGCCATTCTTTTAATCCTTCATTTTCTTAATAAACTTGCTTTCACTTTAAGGACTCACCCTGAATTCTTTCTTGTGCAAGATCCAAGAACCCTCTCTTGGGGTCTGGATCGGGACCCCTTTCCTGTAACACTTAAACCTTTGGACCACATGATTTTGCCTTTATCTTATTCTCAGGAAATCAGTAAACATATAGCAAAAGTGCCCTCACCAATGTCATGGCCTTATTTATAATCACACACACAAAAAAGGAATAAGCCAAAATATCCCACAATTAGAGAACTGCTGTATAAATTGTCATACAGCCATTTGATGAAATCAGAAAGCCATTAAATATGACTATGGAACTACACTGTAACATGATGCAGTTATGACAGTACCAGATGAAAAAATATATATACAGTGTGACTCTCACTTCTATAAAATGCATTGGGGAAAAAAAAAGACTGTGAAATTTCCAAAATACTGAGTTTAAATGGTGACATGAGTAACTGTTTAATTTTCCTTGTGGTTAAGTGTTTACTTACTTTTAAAAAAGGAGGGAAGAGAATTTAACCCTTACTAAACTCCATGTCCTTGTTGTCCTGTTCTTGCCTCTTTCTAGACACCTGGTGAACACCTGGGTCAGTCTTCAGCTCGGATTCCAGGCACTGCTGCCACCAGAGTCCACAAAGATCACCTGTGAGCCACCAGTTGCCCAACCCATGTGCACTTTTCTTTACTGTGCTATATATCTCAAATAAGTGTACTGTCTCATTTTGGCTGTAGGATTAAGCTGCTTATCAAAGTAGACAAAGTAGTCCCTTTCTTACTGAAAATAGTATTCCACGCTATGGAAGCATCCATTTTCTTATTGCCTTCTGGGTGGGTAGCACCTTTTGGCAGACTTTTCAAATCATTCCATGGTTATTTGCTTTTTCAGTTTTTTCTTTCAAACCTTTTTTCGAGTCAGTTTAAAATGTTGATTTCAGGCCAGTGCGGTGGCTCACGCCTGTAATCCTAATACTTTCGGAGGCCAAGGCAGGCAGATCGCTTGAGCTCTGGAGTTTGAGGCCGGCCTGTACAAACTGGTGAAAACCCCATCTCAAAAAATTAGCCAGGGCGGTGGCCCGTGCCTGTAATCCCAGCTACATGGGTGTGGCGGGGAGGCGGCAGTGGGGAAGGGGGCTCGGGGGGCTCGGTGGCGGGGGGTTGGGGGGGTGGCGCAGAAGCAGAAAGATTACTTGAGCCCAGGAGGTCGAGGTTGCAGTGAGCTGAGACAGCACCACTGCACTCCAGCCTGGGTGACAAAAGTGAGACCCTGTCTTGGGGGGGAAAAAAAAAAGTTGATTTCACAGAAATATCTCAATCCTTCTATCCTCAGTTCATTTCAGAGCAGTGAAGGCTGCCACCCATCCCAGACACCTTCGGTTTCCTTGACCATGATGTCCTGAGCCCTTTCCCCTTGCCCGCTGGTTCTCCTTAATTATCTCTTCCCAGGATCAGCCCCGGAGAATGATGCCCAAGCCACAGCCAAAGCTTTACCACCCTTCATAAATGGGTAAGAATGGATGTAAGCAGATAAGGACCAGATCCACTTCTGGGTCTCAGACTTCTTCCACTGACCCTGGAGGCTGGAGATGCACCTGGAGACATGCCCTCTCCTCCCCAGCTGCATCTCCTGATTCACCCTGCAAAGGAGGCTTCATGAATCCCTTCCTTCCCCACTCAGACCTCCAGAGCAGCCCCCTGCAAGCAGCCCCCTGCATGGGACTCTCCACCCTCCCTAACCACCTGCTGTCCCCAACCCTTCAGCTCGTCCACAGGTGGTGTCCTGGGCACTTGCACCTCCAAGACTCATCTGAGATTTTATTCTCCAGAAAGCATCTTCAATCATCCCTCCTGCTCCAGGAGACACTGGGGCCCCCGCTGTGTGGCCAAGGCCTGCTACATGTTTTGTTCTAATTGGTACCTTACAGGTGGGTCTCTCTGCAAGATGAGGTGTTTTCATATTTACATTTGCTACACCAGGCATACGTGGTCCAAGCACTAAAATTAGTTGAATGCATGCCAAGTAATTTTTCCCTTTTCTTACAACACTTATCCCTTGCTTATTACTTTTTATCTTCAGACACGCTATAACCAATTAATCTTTACAATGTTTTTATGTCAAGTGTTCTGGCCTCCTTTCAAATTATCAAAAGCTCTACCTGCTTTACTTCAGACAGAATCCAATACCCAGCCCAGACCAAAGAACAGACACACACGCATGGCAAAGCACGACAAACCCCCACATCGCTGCATAGATTCCAAATGCAAAGACACAAGCAATTTCCAACAATTATGGAACCTCAGTTTTGTGTAGTTTTGTGTAGAGTAGCCTGAAAGGTTGCAGGGCATAGACCTTAAAAGTTAACCATTACTTTAAAGCAATGTTGATTTTAAGTTTTTGCAACCTGCTTAAGTTATTTTGAGCCACCTTATGGTGCTTCAAACAGATCGCTGGACATTACTAACAGATGCACTCTACAAATATTTGAACTGAATTAAACCCACTTATATAGCACCAGGAATCAATATTAAGAAAAGTATTTTAAGAAAGATACTTATTCAGTTATTGACAAAGGGCTTATAACTGAATTCCCTTCCACAGCTTTCAAGATATTTTAATTTTTAATATAAATTTAAAAAGTACTTTGTATGTAAACTGAGGCACATCAGCTTCATCGTTCTCATTATGTTCGTATCCAGACTTCAAGCTATGCAGGGAAACCCAGTTCAAGAAAATCTAACTCATAAAAATTTTCATTTAGAGTGAAATATTGAGTGTTTTAAAGGGTATGATTAAAATGGGTGTCCTTTTCCAACAAAGAAAAACTTAAAATGCTAACCCAACACTTTCACAATCTCTCTGAGTCTAACTTGATTTCTTAAACAGTCATCAGCTATCATGAGATCAATCCTTTTAGAACACAGTTTCCCAATCTGAAGTCTGTGGGTCTCCACGGATCCCTGAATGGGTTTCAGGGAGACTAGAGGGGAGTCTCATGTGAAAGCACACATGAAATTGTGTGTTCACAGGTCAAGGTCCGCCAATGAATTCAAGACCCCAAACAAATGAAAAACCACCAATTCAGAATCCATCAAAGCCCAGGATTTTAAGAGGCACATTTGTTTTAGAATAGAGATACAGCCTGAGTCCCTGAATGCCAGGCCACACACAAAGTACAGATTCTTTACCAGGAATCCAGATCTGGGTAGCAATTTCAATGGTCCTATTTCAAGTAATGTTACAAGGCTGGATCAAGCAAAATCACCATTTCCGTTTCATACCTGTCCATTTCAAATGGCTACAGTATGCTTTAGCGTATTTTTCTCAGTCATTCCAATCACTATTTTAAAAAAACTGGAAAGCATATGTACCTTTACACTAAGTCACAGGAAGGAAGTATGATTTAGGGAGATTGCTCTCCTACCCTACGTTATCTATGTAACACTGTATGTAAGACTCAGTACTTGCAGATGCACAAGTTAAGACCCTGCACACATTGCTTTACTGTCCAGTAGGTGATGTGGGGTCTGTGATAGAAAAGCAGCAAGTATGGGGAGGATCCCCAGAGAGGGCATGGAGAAGTCTTCCCAAAGGCCTGGCTGGGTGACAAGCAGTGGGGGGGTCCACCTCAGACTACAGGAAACAGCGTGCTCCCACTTCCTGCAATAAAAGGTGGATCAGCCACCACTGGCTAGATGCTGGAGAACTTACCCCTTTATTGAGACCTAGGCCTTTAGACTGAAGCATGCACAGAGAAAGAAAAGGCATGCCCCAAAATAATAGTAACAGAGGCCATCAGTCACAGGGCAAATGCAGGTCTCTTTTTAAAAATGTCAACATTTATTTCAGTATCTTCTAGGAGCCAAGCAATGTGTGAGGTCCAGTAGCCAAGGTTCCTAATCCACACTGCCTTTTAGCATTGCAAGGGCTCTGCAGGCCTCAACGCTGACGGAGATGGGGCCGGGGGTGGGGCAATGTGGATCTGATTCTCCAGTCTCAACCAATAAAATCCAGGACCTTCCAGGCCACAGGTCTGTACTTCAGACCTGCTGAATCAGAATCTCTGCAGAGGCCTCCAGCAGCTGTATTTTTTAAGTACCCCAGGTGACTGTGACCCCTGGCGAGGGAAGAGGACCTCTACCCTAAGGGATCTGGGGACCTGCTGCCACCACCTATTGCCCACCTCTCTGAATGTTCAGAGTCCAGGCTCAGGCTATCTGCCTCATCATTCCTCAGACTTGCCCCATCTGCCTGCCTCAGGGCCTTTGCACTTACACTTCTCCCAACTGCCTCTTCACCTTTCCCCCTTCCTCCCTTCCTCTCTCAGTTCACCCAAGGGCTCAGCTCAAAAGTTACCTTATCAAAGAGGTCTTCTGACCAATCTGTCTGTAAGAGCAACCCCACCAACAGCCCACTTAGCCTTTCTTTTTCTTCACAGCATTATCACCAGCCAATACACCTATTTATCTATGTCTATGTTTATTGCCTATTTGTGCCCAACAAAAAAATGTAAGCTCCACAGGAGCACCAATTTTTGTTTGTTCAGTGCTGTTATCCAGGGTCCTGAGACAGATGAACATAATATGTACTCACTCAATATTTGCTGAAAGAATGACTACAAAGCTCCCCCAAATGACTGGGAATTGCTACTCTAGGGCAGCAGTCAGAAAACTATAGGCTGGGTGTGGTGGCTGATGCCTGTAATCCCAGCACTTTGGGAGTGTGGACTGCTTTAGCCCAGGAGTTTGAGACCAGCATGAGCAACATGGTGAAATCCTGTCTCTACAAAAAAAATACAGAAATTAGTTGGGCATGGTGGCACACACCTGTGGTCCCAGCGACTCAGGAAGCTGAGGTGGGAGAATCGCCCAGGAGACTGAGGCTGCAGTGAGCCATAATCACACCACTGCACCCCAGCCTAAGCAACAAAGTGAGACTCTGTCTCAAAAAAAAAAAAAAAAAAAAAAAAAAAAAAATTAAAAACCCACAAAACTCCATTAAAAGAGCCAGAATAGCAAATATTGCAGTTTTGTGGGACATCTCCGTCCCAGCTACTCAACTCTACCACTGGAGCGTGAGCACAGCCAGAGATAATGTGTAAAAGCATGGCTGTGCTCCCACACAACTGTACTGAAGGACACAGAAGTTTGCATTTGATGTAATTTTCAGGCGCTGTGAGCTAGTATTCTTTTCGACTTTTTTCAACCATTTAAAACCTGTGAAAACTTTCCAGCCCTTGGGTCTCACACAAACTAGCAGTGGGCTGGATATGGCCCATGGGCCACAGTTTGCTGACCTTTGCTCTAAGGGATACCAGAAGGACTAGGGTGACTCCAGTCCAGGCAGTTCTTGTCCTTGAAGGAAAATCACCAGCAGCCACCTATATACAAAGCACGGTGGAGAAGTAAAGGCTGCAGTCACCCAAGTCCTGGGGAGTAGCGTGAAGATGCCTGTGGGCCACATACTCATAAATGGGAAGACTCCCGGACGGAGGAGATTCTCATGGAGGAAGAGGGAGGGGCGGGGGCGGCAATGCCAGCAGAGGCCTCTGGGGAAGGGAAGATGCAGCAACAAGGTCAAGATGGGCAGGATAGTTGTTTTCCTAACAAGACCCAGGAGATTCTGTTTATGAACCAAATATGGGCACCACTGTGTTTCCTTTTGTATTATTCCAAGAAAGCTGGGCTCCGGACAGCAGGCAATGAACAGCTGTTGGGAGCATGAGAGACAGTGAGGTGCTGTAGCCTGAGCGAATCTGGAAGCAGAGGTGTGAGAGACAAATGGGTGAGGGAAGGGTTGAACACAGAGTAAGTAGATAATGCAGAGGGCAGAGCCCACAGGTCCTGAGGGTGAGGACAGTAATGTCACAAGATAAGAGCACCTGAGGCAGACAGCTGGGGCAGGGGAGGATGGTCTGAGATAAGCACATGCTTAGCTCAGGGCATCCTGTAGCAACCCACATGAAGATGTCTCACAGGCAAACAGAACCTGAGGCCTGGGGCTTGAAGGCCCGCATCAGCCAGAGGTGCAACCCAGGGCCTGTGTGGGGTGCACATGGTGAGAGGCCACAGCCCTGGGGAGGGCCTTGTAACAGAACCAAGGCATGTGCCCAGTAGGAGTGGCAATGCCGGCATCATTGCTGGTTTACCGAGCACCTACTCCACGTGGGCCTTTTATGCTGGTTCTAATCACAAAGTCATGCTATCACCACCATCCCAGAGCGGAAGACAGGCCCCAAGAGGTAGCCTGTGACTTGCTCGAGGCCACATAGCTAGTGCCCACCCACCCCGGGCCACCCTTCCAAAAGTGAGGCCTCAGTCCAAGGCCTGCATGACCTGTCAAGGGCTCCAGATCCCTTCCCATCTGCACGGAATAAAGGCGCCTTGTTCATTTCCAAACACATCCCCTAAGCTAATCCCCCCATCCTCGATGCCACGTGGCACATGCTCAAACAAAAACTGAGTGACATCAACCTCCAGGAAATCCTCAGCGGGACACTGAAGCCTCCTGCAATGTGAAAGATGCCCCCATTTCAGGAGAACGAATAGCGATTTCCAACCTTCCAGCGCTCAGAGCAGGAACACTTTAATTTAGAGAGGCGTTCAAAACGGAAATCTTGTACAAACAGACGGCACCTTGAGCACACTGAAAGTATTACTGGCAGAGAAAGTTCCAGAATGCTGCTGCTGCACGCATTCCGATGCTGGACTGTTTGCTGTTCCTCTCAAGTTTTTCTGAACATGTGAGCTATATCAAAAAGCCTCATCTGAGTTGTAAAACAGTTTGTCTGCCAAGTGCTTGCAGCAAAGCGACATGGAATCTTTATACCCAAAGGGAGACTCCAAAGTGACACTTTTAAAACCTGTCCAAAAATTATCTGGCACACCTTGCATGGGGGAACAGGAGGAGTGTCTCTATGTCCTTCTTTTAAGTCTGGGGGTCTTGGGCTGCTTGGACCACAGGGAAGAGCAGAAGATACACTATATGATGTCTTTAGATGGTCACAGTGGCCAGTGCTTCCGCCGCATTTGCTGAGACACTCGGTCTCAGAGCCCTGAACCACCATGCATGAAGTCTGACCACCCGAGGCCAGACAGGTTGCCTGTGGGCACCCTAACAGTCAAGCCTGAGTCTGTCCCCAAGGTCCAGACCTGCCAGTGAAGAAGCCACCTGCAAATGGATGTTCTAACCTGGGTGTGGTCCCAGGCATCACGAAACGAAGAAGAGCCATCCCCATCTCAAATTTCTGACCCATCAAACCCACGGGTATAAATACAACGGTAACTGTTTTCTGCCACTATGTTTTAAAGTGGTTGGTTAAGCAGTGAAACATAACCACAACCAAAACAGAGCCGGACCTGTCACCACCTCTAATCTATTGATGCTCATATGCCCAGGTCACAGCCCTCAAATCAAGCCAAATATAGGGCTAAACCCCTCCTCACCCACAGCATACCCTACCAAGCGTATCTGCCCCCTCCTCCAGTCAGAAGCACAGCTTTGCATAGAGACTGGTCCACCTGGGTAGAAGTCAAGGGCCAAGTCTGAATCTTCGGAAAATTCTGATCCTGATCCCCCCAACCCAGGCTGCTCCCCACCTGACTGCAGTCCTCCCACCTCCCATCTGAACCAAACAAGTGTACATAGGAAAGATGCACCCTTACGCACCTCCGAAGAACCCCAATCATCCTAGCTCTCCGGTCCTCCCACCTCCCATCTGAACATAACAAGTGTACATAGGAAAGATGCACCCTTACGCACCTCCGAAGAACCCCAATCATCCTAGCTCTCCGGAAAAGGGCAAATCTTTGACTTGCCTTGGATAAATCCTGAGGTGGCACAACTGAAATGTTTTCTTAAAGCAGGTAAGAATATGCATCATTCTTCTATGAAGAAAAGCATTCAAAGTTTGGCTTAAGCTGACCAGAAGGTTCAAATTAGAAGATACTGCTCTGTGTTTAATTCTTCGAGTAAGAAAGGGGGATGTGTCCCTGGGGTGAGGGGGCTTCGCAGTTGCTAGTTCCTACCAAAAGAATGAGGTGCTCAAAGGTCAGGCATCATGACAGACCAAAGAGCGGCAGTTGCTGAACAGGAAACCATGCCTACTCCTGAACCCGAAGGAGCCTTAGCCCTAAACTTCCCGAAGCATGTCCAGACTAGAGTAGCCTTTGCCGCCACCGTCCTCAGCCTTCCAGGCCTGCGCTCATCCTAAGTGGTGACACAGGATGAAAAGTGGCCCAAATAAAAAGGCAATTTGGGGTACCTGAGCAGGCTCTAGCAACTGGCATGCTCCAAGCCTAAAGCAGAAGGCACTTGCTTATCAGACCTCCCTGTGGTCCTCACCCTGCTCTCAGCCCTCCAGGAAGCCAGAACTCCAATTAGCTGCCTCCGGAGGCAGGCAAAAGAGCAGCCCTTCGCAATCCCAGATGGTAGGCTCTGAAATTTGGCTATAAAACCCCTGTTTGTGACGCACACCTTCCCATAGGCTTACCTAATAAAACCCTACCAATATGCCTAGGGGAAAAAATCTGCCCCAAGATATCACTTTTTTAAAAAGGTGGTTAAAAGTATGGGTTTTGCAGATGATATCTGCACCTTTTAAAAGTCTTTGCACATAAAATGTCAACGTTAAGTAAAAAGGACAACTTAGAGGATAACACATACAGCAGGGTCAATGTTTTTGCTTTTTAAAGCTACATCTTTTTTTTTTTTTTTTTTTGAGATGCAGTCTCACTCTGTTACCCAGGCTGGAACGAAGTGGCAGGATCCGGTTTGCTGTAACCTCCACTACCCGGGTTCAAGAGATTCTCCTGTCTCAGCCTCCTGAGTAGCTGGGATTACAGGTGCGCACTACCACACCTGGCTAATTTTTGTATTTTTAGTAGAGACGGGATTTCACCATGTTGGTCAGGCTAGTCTTGAACTCCAGACCTCAGGTGATCCACCTGCTTTGGCCTCCCAAAGTGATGGGATTATAGACGTAAGCCACCAAGCCTGGTCTAGCTACAAGCATTTTTAAAGCTATACATGTATATATTTGTTTATTTTATAATAAAATACCTGGATAAAAGAAACTCACTTCCACAGGGAATCCTCTAAGGGAGAACAGCACAAACGCCTGTTCAGACCAGAGCTATGCAAGGTGTGTTCCTGAACCGCACCAGCAGCCTCATCTGAGAACTTGCTGGAGATACGAATTCTCAGGTCCCATGCAGGGCTCCTGTCTAAGTATTTGTGTCTCCTTCAAAGTCACATGTTGAAATTCTAACCCCCAATATACCGGCATTCCGAGGTGAGGATTGTGGGTGGTGACTGAGTTGGGAAAGCAGAGCTCTCATGAGTGGGGTCAGTGCCCTCTTAAGAGGGACCCCGGAGAGAGCCCTCACCCCTTTGCCATGTGAGGACACTGCGAGAAGGCGCCATCTATGAACCAGGGAGTGGGCCCTCACCAGACACTGAATCTGCTGGGGCTTTCATCTTGGACTTCCCAGCCTCCAGAACTGTGGGAAATAAATTTCTGTTGTTTACAAGCCACCCAGTCTGTGGCATTTTGTTACTGCAGCCTGGGGTAGGACAGCTGTCAAAGCAGACACTCTGGGGTGTGGCCCGGCCATCTGGCCTTAGCAAGACTCCCGGTGATGCTGATGTGGCCCAAATCTGAGACCCTCTGCTCTGGGCACTCACCTGTGTTCTCACTTGCTCAGTTCGTCTTAAGACATTCCACATTTTAGTAAGACAAACAACAGAGTCAAATGTCAGAAGAACTCCTCTGCACACACCTCCTCCGTCTCAGGCGCTACTGAATTCTAGATGCCCCTTCTCCCTCTTCACCGCTCTTCCATCGTGGTTGGCAGATGCTGACAATGTGTTCTTCCACGTGTCCCCCATCTCTGTGCCCGCCGCGTGGGGGCCCTGGCCACTGCATCACCAGGCCGCCTCCTTCCGGGCCCTTCTGTCTATGCCATCCCCATGTGGCACTTCTCCCTACTTTACACGGTTTGTCCAAAAAGTCTTGGTCCTTTTCCTGCTCAAGATTTCTGAGTTCTCCAGAACAATCTGGTCACCTGCTTCCAATTATCAGTCTTGAGCACGCACCCCACATATACATATATGTACCACTATATTAAGTTCATTATAACAGAAATAATGCACAAGGATGAGGCAAAAAGTATGTGTGTCTATACAAGTATGTGTGTGTATATATACAAATACGTGTATGTATACATATACGTGTATGTGTGTGTAAATATATACAAGTGGGTGTATGTGTATGTATATATGTGTATATATATGTACGTGTGTATATGTACATGTGTGCCTGTGTGTCTGTGTGTGTGTATATGTGTGTGTGTGTATATATATAGCAGCTCCACAATCTCTTTTACAATATTCCACGTGGAGTAGAATACCCCCTAGTGGATGCCTGGCACTGGCCCCCACACCCAGCCCCCTTGCCCCTGCCCTATGTCCACTCCTCCATCACCTGTGGCAAGCTGGGCAGTGTAGTTCTGAGCACGCCCAGTGCCCCCCAGCCTTCCTGAACCACAGAATGCCTTCCAGCTTCTTTTATCACATTCTTACTTCCTGACCAAGAAATAATCAGTGTCTGATCATGAATGGGCCTTTTTTCTAACGGACTCCAGGGCTGTGCTGATAAAGCTCGCTCAGGACCAGGTCCCTGTGGGCTGGACTGGGCACAGCTTGGGAGCAGGGCTTCATGTTACCTTTGCTCTGTGCAGCAAAGCCCTGCATGGTCACTGGTGTCTGGCTTTCTCCTCATCCCAAGGGCGCCCAGTCTCCCTCTGTGGCTCCGACATGCATCAGGCACAGGCACTATGACATAAATCTACCAAGGAGTTCTGTGCAACCATGGATTCATGAGGTAGATCTCTACATTGAAAGATTTCCTCCATCGCTGGGCGCGGTGGCTCATGCCTGTAATCCCAGCACTTTGGGAGGCCGAGGCGGGCAGATCACAAGGTCAGGAGTTCCAGACCAGCTTGGCCAACATGGTAAAACCCCATCTCTACTAAAAGAATACCAAAATTAGCCAAGCATGATGGCAGGCACCTATAATCCCAGCTACTCCGGAGGCTGAGGCAGGAGAATCACTTGAACCCAGGAGGCAGAGGTTGCAGTGAACCGAGATCACAGCACTGCACTCCAGCCTAGGCGACAGAGCGAGACTCCGTCTCAAAAAAGAAAGATTTCCTCCACATATAAAGTAAAAAAGCAAAGCACAGAAAAATCAAGGGCATAAAACCATTTACATTTTAAAAGCACTTAAGACATTCTAACCCACGGGAAGGTGAACAGGATTAGCTGGAAGGGAGCAATGCATTCCATATACTTCCAGACTGATGGTTAAAATTATGAATTAAAACTACGCCCCAGAAATATATGTAAAATATCAATGACCCTTGCATCTCACTATCCAAATTATAAACCACCCTTAACCACCAAGTACCTTCCCAGGTTCTCTACCTCACCTTAGGTTTTGGCCGCAAAAATACTACAGAGAAAGCTCTGCAATAGATACTTCAGTAACAACTATGTGACTAATTCTTGGAACTGGAAATAAGATACACTATCTGCACATCTCCACCTGAGAAAATCAAGTACCTTGTCACTGGAAGCAGGACACCAATCAACTTGGAAACATGTTGCACTCACACATTTCACTCAAGGATCTAGTCCAGTGTCACCATTTAATAAGCACAAAACACCTCTTCATCCGAAATACCAGAGGATAGCATCAAATTTGGGGAGCAGAATAGGGAGGCAGAAATAGAAAGAAAATTTCCAGACCACTTCTGATCTCCAGAAAGCAAAAATGGACTTTGATCCTGCAAATTACTACAGACAAATATCAAATGATAAGAAGTGGATTCTCCTTCTTTCTCTCCTCCCAACTTCGCAAATATCAATGATGCCTGGTGTGGCATGGTAGAAAATGTTACCATGCTATTTCTTTTGCCTTTTTCTACTTAAAGAGATATAGGGTCCACCTACAGAAATGTGACAATATTTTACCTCAAACAATAACAATGGAAAATGAAATATACTTATCCTAAGGTTACCAAATGAATGAATCTCCTTAGTTTTCTGATGGAATGAACAGATTCATTAAAGAAAAAGAGGAAAACCAAGGGGAGGGAAACCCTCCTAGCTCATGGGGGCATCCCACAGGGTGGGCTGTAGAGAAGTCACTGGAGTTTCACCCCTCCCATGCCCGTCACCAGTGAGGCTAAGCATCAGGGCCCTCATCCTTACAGGCACATCCCACAGCAGCCCTGTACTCTTCTTCCTCCCGCCAATCACGTCCCTGGCTCAGGGCAGGGCTCTGGAACCTCACCATTGAATGCCTACGTCTCTCTGAAAACTGCTGACTGGCCCCAGCTCCCAGCACATGCTCCCTTCTCAGCAGGCTCCAGCCAGCACCACAGATTAGGTTTGAGAGTAACCGTGGATGAAACTATTTTTAGAATGCCTAAGGCAAAGAAAGCTGGGGCAAGTGGGGCATGGTAGCACAACCTGTAGTTCCAGCACTTTAGGAGGTCCAGGCGGGAGCAACGCCTGAGCAGAGGAGTTCGAGACCACCCTGGGCAACATGGTGAAACCCTGTCTCCACTAAAATACAAAAAACTAGCCGGGCATGGTGGCGTGCACCTGTAGTCCCAGCTACTCGGGAGACTGACACACCAGAAACACTTGAGCCCAGGAGGGCAGGTTGCAGTGAGCCGATACGGTGCCACTGCACTCAAGCTTGGGCTACAGAGTAAGACTCCGTCTCCAAAAAAAAACAACCACCACCACCACAAAAAAAACAACCATACTAGTTAGAAAGAAAAAGTAAAAGTAAATTCAGACTTCTCACCACAACTTTTAGGCGGAACTACCATGATCTAAGAAACCCAGGACTGCTAGTGCTAGGATCCGACATAACATGTAAAGCTCTATTATTTCTTTCAGAAAGTAGGGCACTTTCTAAACGTTAAGAACAAGATGGGAAAAATGTAGGCAACTTAAGCATTCATACAAAAGGCAAAGGATAAATTTTTTTAAAAGATGGATTACGACTTCAGGGCTCCTTATTGCTTACTGTTAAAAAGTTTTGCTAGTAATATATTTGATACTTGATCTTGATGTAGAATGAATGCTAAAGAGAAACTTGATGGAAATACACTTCGCAAAAGAAAGAAATTATAAAACTTTCCTGAGGGCCAAAAGAAAGGTCTGTCTAAAGCAGGGATGTCCAATCTTTTGGATTCCTCAAGCCACACTGGAAAAATAATTGTCTTGGGCCCCATGTAACAATAATAATAGCTGATGAGCAAAAAAAGCAAAAAAACAAAAAACAAAAAAAACTCATGATGTTTTAAGAACGTTTATGAATTTGTCCTGGGCCACATGCAGCCCGCGGGCCGCCGCTTGAACAAGCTTGGCAAAGAAAAGTTAGGCGCTATTTCTGGATGGGAAGGCAATTTAATATGCAGAAATTATGAGGTATGGGATTTTTCTCTTCTTTGCACTTCATTCTCTAGCTTTTCCACATTGAGCACCTTGTTTTCTTATTTCTCCTGTATTTTGTAATTTTCAAATGGGAATTTAAAAAATTTTAATAATGGTTTTAAGTGAGCCTTTTCATTTTGTGTTCAAAAGGGGCAGAGAGGGAAAGGTGAGGGAGGGAATCTAGGAGGAAACCACAGCACCCACGGGCATGACCCTCAGCTACCGCAGCTACGCCCCAACCCAGAGGGTTGTCAGTGCTCTGGGCTCATTCTCTGTGCCTCAGTTTCCCCCTCTATGAAACGGAGAGACATCTCCCTTCTTCACGCCTCACTGCAGGATAGTCGGGTGCCGCTTCTCCTGCCCAAAGTGAGGGCTGCATTTCAGCATCTGCACTGGTGGGTGGCGGTGGGGTGGGAATGCAGGTAAGGTGAAGCCAAAGGAGGGCAGAGAGCGTCTCCATTGGGGTAGTGGGGTCCTCTCATTGTATTAAGAACCTAGCATAGAAATTCTGTTTTTTAAATAATTAGGATGCATTGGGGTAAGGAAGCAGGGAATCAGAATTAAATTGCACAGAACAGCAAAAGAAACCTAAAGGAAAAAAAGAAAAAGATCCTGATTTAGCAGTATATGAGTTTTGCTGAGAAGCCCTGTTTATGAGGACCCGTTATTCACAGCTAATGGCCATTTCCACCAGAGCCATCACGAGGCCCCTTGATGAGTATCAGAATAACTTGGTTCTTTCCCTTGGTTACAACCAAGCCATCCTACACCAGCAATGTTCTGTTGCTGATAAAACCCAGCTGCCTGCTCACGTCTTTTAAAAAAAAAAAAAAAAAAAAAAAGAAAAAAATAGCAAGGTCACCCCAGTATATACGTCAACCAAATTCTAACTTAGAACCAGCATGCTTTGCTTTCAATTTCTAAAAATACTATAAAAATATTCAAAGATACTAAGAATAACATTCCAAGATCTCACCACCCTAACAAAATTGTTTTCCTTTTCTAGCACACCCAGACTCCCTCTAAAAAGACTGCTTTGAAGTTCAAATGTTTTCTGCTGTTGCTTTATTTCACTTACTTATTTTGGTTACAGCAACTCTAAAAAGCTTAACCAAAAAGAAACTGATGGATTAACTCCAAATTCACTCTTGGCCCTTCTAAAAGCAGGGCGATGAGGAAACCCTCGGCCCGCCTCAGTGGAGAAGTTCCCACTTGCTGGCGGTCACTGCCCTTCCTGCCTGGAAAGAGTCCCTGTATGTTGCAGGTTACTTTACAACACCTTTTCTCCCTTGAGGCTCATCAGCTGAAGCTACCATCTCTTTAGAGAAATTCCCTCAATTCCTCACAGTATTTAAAACAAATTATTTTTACCTGCAAGCCAAAAGAGACCACAGTATTTTCATTTTACAAGTGCAAAAAAAAAAAAAAAAAAAAAAATTGAAACAGAAGGTTAGAAAGCTTGTACCACATGACAGCGTGAGCTGAATCAGGGTGAGACAACTTTATTCAGAAAAGGGATGATCCTGCCAGGCACAGTGGCTCATGCCTGTAATCCCAGCACTTTGGGAGGCCGAGGTGGGTGGATCACCTGAGGTTGGGAGTTCGAGACCAGCCTGGCCAACATGGTGAAATCTCATTTCTACTAGAAATACAAAAATTAGCTGGGCATGGTGGACCACACTTGTAATCCCAGCTACTCCGGAGCCTGAGGCAGGAGAAACGCTGGAACCCAGGAGGAGAGGTTGCAGTGAGCCAAAATCATACCACTGCACTCCAACCTGGGCAACAAAGCGAGACTCCACCTCAGAAAAAAATAAATGTATAAAAAGAAAAAGAAAAGGGCTGACCCTGAATTACTCCTCCCCACATTTGCCCTTCAGGTGATTCCTAGGACCTGTCATATTTGTAAGACAAAAAGCAAGAAAAGAAATTTGCAGTAGACATTAAAGTGGGTTCAGTACACATGAAGAATCTGGTAACTGGCCTCACCTGTTCAACATCTATTTGTGAAAGCTCTCCAACCTCACATTAGACATGTTCTTGACTTCTCAGCTAGTCCGTGTTCAGGCTGCTATCACAAATAAACTACACAGTGGGTGGCTAATAAACAGGAATTTGCTTCTCACAGTTCTGAAGGCTGGGAAGTCCAAGATCAAGGCACTGGCAGTGACGGCTCACTTCCTAATTCACAGACGGTGCCTTCTTGCTGTATCCTCACATGGTGGAAGGGAAGAATGAACTCCTTTGGGCCTGTTTTACAAAGACACTAGTCCCCTGCCTGAGGGCTCTGCCCCCTGACCTAATCACCTCCCAGATACCCCACTTCTTCATGCCATCACTTCAGGTATTAGGTTCCAACATATGAATTCCAAGGGACACAAACATTCAGATCACAACACTGGCCTGTACAGAAGTACCAAACATATCATATACTAGGACTAGAATCCAGTCACAGATCTACAAAAGGTAGGCAGCACAGGAGAGAGGCACACCACAAAGCACATTTCAGGCCACATTGGCCAACCCCAAAATGCAAAACTGATTATACTTTGCCCTGCCCTAATGTCTGAACACTTCAGGCATGTTCATCAAAATCTCTCTCATGCTGCACAAATTCTTATGGAAGGCTTACTCATCTCATTAGATCAAGTTTATGTCAGGTCAGTCTTCCACCTTCTGCCTTTATGGGCCACAAAGACTCCTGTTCCTGGCACTGTGCCACTCCAGCCTCTGCTCAATCCATCACTTTCACCTTCAACTCCACTGCCCAAATTGTATCCCTCTGCGAAATGCCAACTCAATGCCCTGGGTCTTATGGGCATCCCTTTCGAGGGAGCTCAGCCCTGCCAACACCTTGATTTCAGACTTCTGGCCGCCAGACTGAGAAATAATAAATACCTCTTGTTTCAAAGGCACCTAATTTGGGGTAATTTGTTACAGCAGCCATGGGAAACTAATACAGTGAGAGAATAAAGAGGGAGGGAAAGTTATTTGCAAAACAACACCAGTTAACAAACATTAAAAGATTTACACAACTAGAAAACCACTAATTGCAATCCCCAACATAAAAACTGGTCCAGGCAAGGATCGTCAATGGACATGAAATGCACTGGCTAGAGAACAAGATATTCGCACAGGCTGCAAGAATCACTCCACAGATTGCAAACTGCAAAAACGTACCTTCAAAATGAAGCAGCGTAGAGGCCATTCCCTCCAGGGGTCACACTGAACACTGTCAAGTGGGACTAGCCCAGACACTACATGTTCCCAACACCACCAATTAGCAAGCATTGTTATAAAAATGTTTAACTGAACTTAATCATAAGGAAACAATCAGATAAATCCAGAATGTGGGACATTTATAGGAAAACGGCTCTGGGCTTACACACACACACACAGACACACACACACATGTATATACATAAATATGTACATACACACACACATATATATAGGTAAATGTCATGAGAAACAATCAAACAAACAAAAAAATGAGGCTATTATGGCTAAATTTGGAGACATAAAACCAGATGCAATATGTAAATCTTGACTGCATCCTAGATTTTAAACCAAACAAAAAAAATTTTTTTAATTAGCTGGGTGTGGTGGCACACACCTGCAGTCCCAGCTACTCAGGAGCCTGAGGCAGAAGGATCACTTGAGCCCAGGATTTCGAGGCTGCAGTGAGCTAAGATTGTGCCACTGCATTCAGCCTGGGCAACAGATTGAAACCCTGCCTCAAAAAAACAGAAGCAACGCCGGGCACGGTGGCTCAAGCCTGTAATCCCAGCACTTTGGGAGGCCGAGACGGGCAGATCACGAGGTCAGGAGATCGAGACCATCCTGGCTAACACGGTGAAACCCCGTCTCTACAAAAAAATACAAAAAACAAGCCGAGCGAGGTGGCGGGCGCCTGTAGTCCCAGCTACTCGGGAGGCTGAGGCAGGAGAATGGCGTGAACCTGGGAGGCGGAGCTTGCAGTGAGCTGAGATCTGGCCACTGCACTACAGCCTGGGTGACAGAGCGAGACTCCGTCTCAAAAAAAAAAAAAAAAAAAACAGAAGCAAAAAAAAAAAAAAATCTCAGAAAGGCTGTCACAGTCATTTATGGTACAATGGGAAGAAATTTAAATACAGACTATATCTTAGATGATATTATTTTGTTAATTTTTAAGGTGTGATAATGGTAATGAGATTATATAGATGAATACCTTTATTCTTATGAGATGTATGAAGGTACTTGAAGGTGAAGTACTGTTATGTCTGCACCTTTCAAATATTTCAACAAAAAGAGTATACATAAAATATATACAAAAGAGTAAGAGAAAGACAAATGTGGAAAACATGTAGGCATCTGGTGAATCTGGGCAGAGAGTATTCGGGTGTTCACTAAAATATTCCTTTAGTAGAAAAGACAGAAAATCTGCATGGAAATTTTGAAAATGTTGAAAACTCACAATTTCCAGGTTGTGCCTCCAACCCTCAGGCTCATACAGGCCTAGGAGGATCCTAGGAGCCTGCATTTGACAAGCCCAAGCTGATCTCATGCTCAGGTCAGCCTGGGAATGCCACTGGTACTAGGTTGTTGGATTTTAGCCGTCTGCTCTCCCCCAGGGTCCTCGGGCATCACAGTGACGTCTAACTTGCTGCACATCCTCCGAGGCAGAGGCCAGCAATTGTGTCCCGAGTGAATTATGGGGGCAATTGCCAATCATGCAGGAGCTGATCATATTAAGGGCAAAACTGTACTGTAACCAAAGTCCCAACCTCAGAGAGTTTGAAGCCTGTTACCATAAACACGAAACTAAGACACGTAAAACACTCTTTCATATGGCTTTCAGGTTTTATCCCTTTTCTTGTGAAGCAACACTGGCAGGAAAGAAAGGTACCACAAAACGTCACTACAACAAAATCCACGATACACCAAAAATTACATAAACGTTACTAGATGTCACAACTCTAATTTCCTTTTTTTTTTTTCTTTTGAGATGGAGTTTTGCTTTTGTTGCCCAGGCTGGAGTGCAACGACACCATCTTGGCCCATTGCAACTTCCGCCTCCAGGTTCACCAGATTTTCCTGCCTCAGCCTCCTGAGTAGCTGGGATTAAGGCGGCCGCCACCACGCCCAGCTAATTTTTTGTATTTTTAGTAGAGACAGGTTTCACCATGTTGGCCAGGCTGGTCTCAAACTCCTGACCTCAGGTGATCCACCTGCCTTGGCCTCCCAAAATGCTGGGATTACAGGCACGAGCCACCACGCCCGGCCTCAACTCTAATTTTCAAAGGCTAAAGGTGAAAAGATAATGGCTCCTAAACCCCACTAAAATATCAGAAAATGTCTTTTGTCTTTGATTTATTTTCTTTTCTTGAATATAGGCAATCTATTTTCCTCCCGGCCCCTCTCTCCATATCCCTCCTCCCTGATTTCTTTTTTGTTCTTGTTGTTTAAGGAATCAATCCACGTGGACAGGGAGAAGGGGAGGGGAGAACAGGCACCAAAATTCTGCTGGATGGGAAAAAGAAGATGGGTGAATGTGGGGACATGGAGAGAACACGGACACGGGTGGACAGTGGAACGGCCCATTTATACCTAGACAGGGTCAAGAACTGGCCAGGCCTGGTGCATCTGCAATGGGTGTGGCGGCAGCAGAGACAGGAAGTCTGATTTTCAAAGATATCTAAGAAGCAGGACAACTTCCAGCTCCTGTCCCGCCCTGGGAGAAGACAGGTGGCTCCATCTCTGAAGAGGGTGGAATCAGGGTCTCTGACAGGAGAGCCCAGATCCCCCAGGGACAATCAGGTTACTGATTAGGCTGCAGCCCTCGCTCACTGGGCTCCAGGATGCAGGCAGCCAAGCCTCCCCTTCCTGCAGGGACCAGGGAGAGTCTCGTGACGACAGCCCGGGAGGACCGACCCACAGCACTGAG
The DNA here is from genome assembly GCF_047675955.1 of Chlorocebus sabaeus. Taxonomy (NCBI): domain Eukaryota; kingdom Metazoa; phylum Chordata; class Mammalia; order Primates; family Cercopithecidae; genus Chlorocebus; species Chlorocebus sabaeus. Next base: position 106,945,002 of record NC_132917.1, read on the forward strand.
ATCAGAAGGCTCCAACAAGGAAGGGTTCAGCTCACAGCAGGCATTGCCCATCCCCGCTGAGTCCCCCACTATTAAACATGGGCAGGTCATCTGAGGAGAGCCTTACACAGAAACGGGAAGGCAGCCTAGAGGAAAGAGATCCTTCAGCAACGAGAAAAGAAAACAAAATTTTTAAAAATCAAGAGAATATACCATGAACTGAAGACCATGTTTTAGTTTTTTAAAAAAAGTTGACAGAACAAAAAAGAACTCTTATACGTGAAAAAAGTATGGCAAAAATAAAATGTAAAAAAATCACTAGAAGAGTCCAAATACGAAAATGAGGAGGCTTCCCAAAAATGCAACAACCTTAAAATGGTAGAAAATAGAAAATAAGAGGATTGGTCTGGCAATCCTTTATCAGAATAGTAGTAGTCCCAGAAAGAGATAAAATAGAAAATGGGAGGGGAGAAAATCACCACAGAATAATTCAAGAAAATTCCCAGAACTAAAGAATAAGTGTTTCCGGATTGCCAGGGCACAAAAATGCCCAACATGCTGGATAAAACACACCAAGGCACTGCGTATCTCGGAACACCATGGATGTATCAGTCAGGGCAGGCATTGTTAAGCTGCAGCAATGAGCAGCCCGAAAGCCCTCAGAGGCCTGAAACAACAAAGATTTATTCTTCAAGTTTATTTCAATCGAACAGGGTCATAGCATGGGTAGGAGGGGGTTCTGCAAGCTGAGTATCATCACTGTCAAGCTGAGTTCAGAACCAAACTAAAGGGAGAGAAAACTCCGGCAGCAACTTACACTCGCAGCTAAGTGCAGGCCCAGAAGTGGAAGCAGCACTTCTGCTCAGCTCCCGGGCAGGCCACTGGCACAGCAACCATGTGAGGCCATCAAGCTCAGGGAGTGAGGAAGGGAGGGCAATCCTACCAAGAGCCTGAGGGGCAAGGGGCTGGACATGTGTGGTGAACACTGATGACCAGGGATGAAAGGAAGACGCTACAATCTTCAGAAAGAGAAGGACTGGCTTGAAACTCTTCAACAATACTGGAGGCTAAAAAGGATTGGATCGATGCTTCAAAAATTCGAAAGGAAATTTTTTTGTGTAATTCTATACTATCAATCTATCAGACATGAAGGCAGAAAACATACTTATGGGTAAAGTCTCAAAATTCACCTCCCATCACATCCAAACCAGGGAGTGAAACAAGGGGGAGTCAGGAGGAGAAGTCAGGAGACAGAAGCCCTGCGGTGGGCACGTCCAGGCTGATGTGGGTGCAGGTGGTGAGGCTGGCAGCTCATCCCCAGATGCACACACAAGTTTCAGTAGAAGGCTCCAGGGCCCTTCTTCAGGAAGGGGTGCTGACAGAGGGGCATCCTGATGCCCGTGAACATCGTGGGGGAAGATGCGACAACTGGCAAAGAGTTTGCAGTGGGATCTGTCATACTACATAGAAAGCAAGCAAATTAGAACACCGGCCAATTACTCGCTGGAGAAAACAAAAAGCAACGTACATGACTCACTAGAACAGCATTTACATAGTCACGCTTGTAAACACTGCATGTTGATCTCCGTGAGATTATACCACATCAATACAGGAGGGTAGAGAGCATGCACGGGGGCAAAGAGAAGAAAAAAATCATCTCCCAAAGAACAAAGTCACTAGGTAATATCTACAACTGAAAAATCAGGAAGCCAGGTGATTCAATGGCACAAAGATAAATACCAAAATAATCAGCTAAAAGAAATGAAGTGCCTAGGGGCTGGGTGCGGTGGCTCAAGCCTGCGGGGGGCCAAGGCCAGCGGATCACCTGAGGTCAGGAGTTTGAGACCATCCTGACCAACATGAAGAAACCGTCTCTACTAAAAATACAAAATTAACCAGGCATGGTGGCACATGCCTGTAATTCCAGATACTCAGGAGGCTGAGGCCGGAGAATCACTTGAACCCGGGAGGCCAAGGTTGCAGTGAGCCGAAATCACACCATTGCAACCCAGCCTGGGCAGCAAAAGCAAAACTCTGTATCAAAAAAAAAAAAAGGAGTAAAGTGCCTATTTCTGGGGAGAGGGAAATGGTGGCAGGGGATACTGTTTGGCCCCGTAGAGGCTACTTACCTTTTTATACTATATGCATGTCAAAAAAATAATACGTTAAAGGTTATTCAAGCCGAGTCTGCCCAGGAGATACCTAGTAGGTTGGCCTGATTTTTGATTCAGTACAAAGGGTAGAAACTGAGTTCTTTCAATGAGCCATGAGCACTGCTATAAATGCTACAAGGGCTGAAACACATAAGACACAATCCCTGTCCTCAGAATCGGGATTTCATTGAGGAAAAAGCCAACATATGAACGGGAAAGAACTCAAGTACAACGCAAGTTGGCAGGTGGTCAACCCCAAGACATGAAGAAGAGTTATGTGGTATCAAGGAGGAGACTCAGGGCCAGAGTAAGTAGCAAAGGCTTTGGGAAAGATGTAAGGAGCAGAAGGAGAAAGGCTAACAGAACTTGAGTTCTGTTCCCGAAACAGGGAGGGCATTTCTGCAACGGAGACTGGCTAACAGTGAGGGTGTATAGAATTGGGAAGTATGGACAGTTTTTTCAAACAGTGGTGAGAGTTTACTTGTAACAGGGAGGACAAGATTATTAATTAGGAAAAGCAGAGATTAGAAAACACAGACATTACGGTTGAGGGACTACATTTTCAGCGTCCTTGGGTGTTATCAATCACAAGCCCTGTAACGTATTTCCCCGCAGAGTGGCTCAGACTTAGCAAACCTGTTCCTTATTAACACTGCCTCCACCCTGTTTTAAACCCCTCATAGCTAAAATCACCCATGTCGTGGGCTGCACCCCAGGCCTGCCTGCCTGCTCTGGCCCCTTCTGCCTGGGCAGCCTCATGGCTGTAATTTTGTTTTCACACTCCAACAATACCATCCTTCTTTGCATTCCTAGAATACTGCCTGCTCTTGGCTGCCGCAGGACCTCTGCACACACTGCTCCTCCTACAACTTGCTCTCTCCTATGACCTCCCTGTTAACTCCTACATAAGCCATCCATTCTCAGCTCACTTTTTGATTCCTCAAGAAAACAAACATACCTGATTGCTCTCACTCAGGAGTTCCTGCCACAGTTCTCATTCATCCCTTTCCCTCACACCAGTTTGTAATTTAACCTTCATTTCCAATTCATGCCCACCTCACCATCTTGGCCAATGGGTCTCAAAGTGGGGTCAGGCCACAGCAACAGCATACAGAACAACCTGTTAGTGATGCAGATTCTCAGGCCACAGCTCAGACCAACTGAATCAGAATCTTGAGGAGGGAGACAAGCAGTCTGTGTTTTTAAAAAACCCTCTAGTGATTCTGATGCATGCTTAAGTCTGAGAACCAATGTGCCTGACTGTGGTATACGGTCTGTACCACCACAGCACAGACCAGGTGTTCTAGCACCCCATGGTGTCTCCTGGTGCCAAGTTCAGCGACAACAGTAAGGACTTGGTAAGATTTCCTGGTTAGATGAATAACAGGTTAAAAAAAACTTTCCGGCCGGGCATGGTGGCTCACACCTGTAATCCCAGCACTTTGGGAGGCCGAGGCGGGCAGATCACGAGGTCAGGAGATCGAGACCATCCTGGCTAACATGGGGAAACCCTGTCTCTACTAAAAATACAAAAAATTAGCCGGGTGTGGTGGCAGGCGCCTGTAGTCCCAGCTACTAGGGAGGCTGAGGCAGGAGAATGGTGTGAACCCGGGAGGTGGAGCTTGCAGTGAGCCGGGACCACCCCACTGCACTCCAGCCTTGGCAACAGAGCGAGACTCCGTCTCAAAAAAAAAAACCAAAAAAACCATGACTCCATAACTCCCCTAGTTTATTAATTCTAAACCCTTGCGGCAACTTTAGAATATCCCCAAAATAAAATGGAAACTGCTGTCGGAAGACCTGGGTTCTAGCTCCTGCTCCTAGACCTTTCTGGGTTCAAATTTTGGCCTTCCTTCTCTTGCTATCTGTGTGATCATCCATAAATTTGCTAATCTCTCTTGGCCTTAACTTCCTCATCTCTAAAATAGGAATCATTATAGCACCGATTTCGCAGGGTTGCTGAATGATTCAGACAATGGCACTAAGAATCAAGACTCACATACACAGTTAAGCACTGAACAAATGTAGGTAGTATTATTGCCATAATAAATAGTTATTCAACTTTAAATGGTCTTTCCTCTTGGGTCTCAGCTTTCTTACTCAAGATTGACCACACACACTTCAGACTAGTTCTTCCTCCCTTGCAAAACTACTCACATCTAACACCCATCGGAGGCCTGAAACCTCCCCTAGCAACCCAGAGTCCTGCTGGGGTTTTCCAGCTCCACCTCCTGAACAGCTGGGCTCTAGCAGACAGGCTGGATCTACTCATACTTGCCTTCTTAGAGCTCAGCTGAAGTCACTTCAGACAAGTGAAGTCCCCACTAACCTCGGGAATCAGATCTTGATAACTCAACAAGTTAGCAGGTGATTTCATTTCAGTGTGTCTCGGTGGCTAGCATTCGAACGCAGCTCACACTGGGAGCTATTTCCAGTCCAATTTCGGTACTCGGTGACGTATTAACAACAGCAATTAAAACATATGCCCAACGAATAGATCTTAAAAAGGACGGTTTCTGACTTCCCTAATAAGCAGAGAGCCCACCACCTGCCTGCGAAGTGCCCCTCCTGCCCCGTCTCCAGGCAGCACGCTGTGAGTGATGACAGAAACTAGACCCGCGCACGGCGAAGCTGCAGGCACGCCCCGCCCGGCCACCGAACTGCCTGCCCGCTGGGCCCGCCCGCCGAGCCCCGGGGGAAAACCTAGAATGGGGGTGCCCGTGCGCCCCAACACCTGGCCACGGCAGCGGCCCGGGGGGCCGCCCACACTTGGCTCCCCAAGAGTTAAACGTTGAGTAATTTTCCTGAGGAGCAAACAGTCGGAGCGGGGGCTCTGCCAACGGCCGCAGTATTTTTATCCGACTTAACCAACACCGCGGCGCGACCGCGGGTGTCCCCAAGGGTATCCCCACGCGGCACGCTCCGGAGTCGCCGGCCGGGATTCTCACCGGCTCCCAGCGCGACGTGGACGACAGCGCCGCCGCCGAGTTCCCCGGACAGGAGGCAGGGACCGGGGGCCGCCCGAGGACGGCTAAGGGCCCCTCCGTCCGGGGTCCGCGCCCGGGCCTAAGCTGTCGGGGGTGTGCGCCCAAGTTGGCCCGCTTTGCTGCAAGAGTGGAAAGGGGTGGGAGCAGAAAGCGCCGGTCCCGCCCGGGGCGGGGACCAACGCGGGGCTGCAGGGCCGCCTCGGGGCTCCGCACCACCGCCGCCCGGCCCACCGCGGAGCCGGGGAATGAATGGGGCTCCCCACCTAGCCGCGGGCGCGCACTCACAGGCGACGTAGGCCAGCAAGGCGATGCCCAGGAGCAGCTTCATCCTCCTGCGGTTGACGGCAGACACGAGGCGCAGCAGCGCCTTGCTCACCATCCCCGGGAGCCGCGCGGGTCCAGGGCCCTGCCGCGCGGGGGCCCGCCTGCTGCACAATGCGCGGCGGCGGCGGCGGCCCCGAGAGCCCCGCCCCCTGCCGCCGCGAGACCCCGCCCCCGCGCGCCGGGCTTCCTGCCGGCGGGATCAGCGCGCACGCGCGCCTCCACCCCCTTCCTCCGGCTCCGCCCCCGCCCCGCCGGCTTCTCTTCCCGCAGGCGCAGTTGCCGCTTTTCTTGTCCTGGTTTTCGAAGAATGTGGCCTGGAGGGCTGGTGGGCGGTGCGGCACCGCGCGGCGCAGCGCGGCGCATGCGCGTTCCGGTCTGTTTTCTCCGAGCTGTAGCGCGCGGGCGCCAGCCGGGAAGTGCTGCTAGGTTTGATTCGCTGAGGTGCGTCCCCAGCCCAAGGGCACGACCGTGGTGGCCAGTTTCCGAGCCTCGCCCGGCTGGGGGCACGCGGTGGGCATCCCGGTGTTGCCGTGAAACGAAATTTATTTGCTAAACTTGGCCGAGCTTTTGAAGTTGTTGAATGCCTGCCTCAGAAAGTTGCCTCGTTCTCTGGGCTGTGTAGTTGGGTTTTTTTAGTTAGAATATCGGCAGCGAAAATGATAAATCCCCTAAACCTTGCCGAAATAAAAACTGGCTGCGTCTTTTTTTTCCTTGGCTATGATCAACTGGGGTGCTTTTCTTTTAAAAATAGTTTTTTATTATTATTTTAAAAAGCAGTGCTGAGTATATTAATTTAGGGTAGACGAAGAAAGGATGAAATTGCGCTGTCTCTGCCTAGAGATAAACCATGAACACGTTGTCATGTGTGTTTCATTCAGTCTTTTTGTTGATCTGTTTTATAAGTGCTGTACTTATTGCATAGGAGGTACCTGTGTTTAGAAAGCATTTATTGAATGATTACAAGCAAGATGTATCAGAAGATCCACAATCAGAATCTTGTCGTTGGATCTGCTGAGAGCTGGTCCCATGGAGGAAAAAAAGACAAGTACACACAGATGTGTGTGATGCTACGTCAAGAGAGATCCCAGATTTGGGATCTGCAGGCTTCAAGAGCTCATCTTCAGCTATACGGAGCAACTGGAGTCAGCAGCAGCTCTAGTTCTTGGAACCTCAGGCCATTTTGCTCAACTCAATAGAACACCCTCCTTTAGATTTATTAGAAACCTCCAAGAAAAAGAAATATGGCAGCTGGTACTAAAGCAGGAGCTTTATGTTACATCTTTCAAACTATAGTGCAAGTGCCGTGATTCTGATAAAATCTCCCTCCATCCTACCGCGCCCCTAAACGTATTGAGAATCCCTGACTAGGAGGAAACAGGCTGAGCGGTTTGCTGAGGCTGATCGCCCCTGCTGTGCATGCTGTCCATAGATGGAATGGACTTCTTTCGAGAAGCCCAGCTCCCTGACTCTGACTGTCGGAGGAGGCTGCCAAGTGACAAAACACCTGGCATGGGAGACTGAGCCCTGGGTTTCCAGAGGGGCCAGGCCCCCAGAGCACACCGGTTTGGAACAAATCGATTTTGTCTGTAAGTCTGCATTTCCTCGTGGCTGACTTTTTGGGTTTGCCTTAGATCTATGGTTTTTGAAAAGAGAAGTAATTAGAGCAAGTGGAGCTCTAGGCCTTTCCCATTCCATGACTCCGTGGTTTTTAGATTAAAGATGAGGAGCAGAAATGGAAGAAAAGAACAGTTCATTAGCACTTGACCTATGGGCAAAATCAGACTGAAGCTTCTAGGCAGATTTCAAGCATTTTAGGTTTTAGGTAAGGTTTAGTTGATAGGTATCCTATTAGATGAAAAAGGTAAGAAATTATGGGGTATTTGCCATTTCTGTACTAAACTCCTTAAGCCCAGCATTCCCTGTTAGCATTTTTTCCTGCTGCTGGATGCTATTGCCAACTTCTGCCCCGTGGGATTAAGTATATTGAAATACCATTAGCAGCTGCAGTTGAAATAGCTGCTGCTGTCATTATTGCCACCCAGAAGGCGGTTGGTGTTCCAGGACGCTGGTGTCCAGCTCAGCCGCAACCAGAATTAAAGAGTAAGCAATAGTAAGTGTGCACCCAGTGGAGGTAAGAAGGCCTGAGGGAGGGGGATGCCGGAGAGGCCCTGTAAGCTCTGGGGATCTTGGGCGTAAGTAGCACCATTTCCCTGTGCTGCTTGCCTCCCTTGTCTCTTCCCAACCCATCCCCACTTCCCCAGTGGGGTTCTGGGCTCATCCCTCCCTGCCCCCTCCCCTCACTGTCAACCCTCTCATATTTCCAGTGGATAGGTTAACAACACTATTTTTGAGCGGTTGCATAGTTTTGAACAATTACAAGTTACAAGGTAGTGTTTTTGATACTTAGGGTAATTAAAAAATGAATTGTAATATGGCTTCTCTTCTAGAGTGTTCAAAGCCTGAGGAGTGGAGAAAATTAACATTTATTAAACCTCTGCACTGTGCCAGGGACTGTTATGCAATGCACTTGCATTGTTACCTCATTGATATGGTTTGGCTCTATGTCCCCACCCCAATCTCATCTCAAATTGTAATCCCCACATGTCAAGGGAAGGACCTAGTGAGAGCTGATTGGATCATGGAGGTGATTTTCCCTATGCTGTTCTCATGATAGGGAGTTCTCATGAGAGCTGATGGCCTTTTTTTTTTTTTTTTTTTTTGAGACGGAATCTCACTCTGTTGCCCAGGCTGGAGGGCAATATCACAATCTCAGCTCACTGCAACCTCCGCCTCCTGGGTTCAAGTGATTCTCCTGCCTCAGTCTCCCAAGTAACTGGGATTACAGGCACCCGTCACCATGCCCAGCTAATTTTTGTATTTTTAGTAGAGATGGAGTTTCACCATGTTGGTCAGGCTGGTCTTGAACTCCTGACCTCAGGTGATCCACCCACCTCGGCCTCCCAAAGTGCTGGAATTACAGGCGTGAGCCACCACACCCTGCCGGTTTTAAAAGTGTTTGGAAGTTTCCCCTTCACAGCATTTCTCTCCTCTCCCCTGCCGCCAAGTGAAGAAGGTCCTTGTTTCCTCTTCACCTTCTGCCATGATTGTAAGTTTCCTAAGGCCTCCCCAGCCATGCGGAACTGTGAGTTCATTAAACCTCTTTCGTTTATTAGTTAGCTAGGCTCCATCAGTGCTTTATAGCAGTGTGAAAACTACTAATACACTCGTTTAATTCTTGTAACACCCCTGTGGGGCAGGGTTGCCATTGTTGCTGTTCTTTAAAAAAACAACTTTTTAAAATTAATTTTTAAATCAACAAAAATTGTATATATTTATGATGTGTTGTATGATGTTTTTAATAAATGTATAGATGGTGGAAGAGCTAAAACTAATTTGCTTCCACCTTTTGGGTATTGTGAATAATGCTGCTGTGAACACAGGTGTACAAATATCTCTTTAAGACCCCACCATAGATTCTTTTGGGTACATACCCAGAAGTGGAATTGCTGGATTATAAGGTAGTTGTATGTTTAATTTTTTCAGGAACCTCTATACTGTCTTCCTTAATGGCTGTACTGATTACATTGCTGCTGTCATTAATAGATGAGGAAACTGAGGCTCTGAACATTTGATGAGTGTCCCAACACTTGGTAAGTGGCAGGGTTACCATCTACTTGGCTTGGCAAGTAACAGGGTTACCAGTCACAGAGCTGGGAGTATAGGGCTGGAATTTTAAGCCATGAATTTCCCTATGTGAGGATGCTTTTCTGGAGTTGAGTGCAGACTTGCAAAGAAATGACTATCACGCATAGCAAAATGTGGTGAGAGCTCACTGGGTCGCGGGGTCGCATGAATGGCTAAGGAATTTCACAACAGGGAGTTATGCTTCCAGGTCATGGACTGTGGTTTGCCATGCCAGGACCAGCTGACAGGCTCACAAGAGCTGACAGTTAGCAACTGTTCCTCTGGGATTATTTGCACCCTGGAAATACGCAGTTGCTACATACCAGGGATTCTTTTTTTTTTTTCTTTCTTTCTTTTAACTAGCATACTTCTGCTTGCAGATGAGAACAGTGAGAGAGAGAAAGCTTTGCAGAGCAGGACCTACGTGGGCTGAATTTGAAAAGATGTAATAGAGGATTTGGACTTACACATCTTGGGCAGGGGCATCCCTCAGGAAATAGCAAAGGCAAGGATGCTGGGGAGGGAAAGGTTTCCATAGGAAATAGTGGGGATCTCTGGCGGGAGGAGCAGAGAACAAGAAGCGATGGTATATTGGCCAGGCGCAGCAATCGCAGCACTTTGGGAGGCTGAGGCAGGTGGATCATCTGAGGTCAGGAGTTTGAGACCAGCCTGACCAACATGGTGAAACCCCATCTCTACTGAAAATTCAAAAAGTAGCTGGGCATGGTGGAGGGCACCTGTAATCCCAGCTACTCAGGAGACTGAGGTAGGAGAATCACTTGAATCCAGGAGGCAGAGGTTGCAGTGAGCTGAGATCGCACCACTGCACTCCAGCGTCGTTGATAGAGTGAGACTCCATCGTGAAAAGAAGAAAAAAAAAAAAAAAGAAGAGGAAGTGAAGGTATAAATAATGTTCGAAAGGAAGGCCATGAGGATTAGTGGAAACAGGGCGTCAATCACACCCTCATCAAGGGTTACTTTCTTTCCTGGCTACTCAATAGCAGTGTCAGCCTCCATCTTCATCTTCGCACTCTGCTCTGAACACTGCTGGGCCTAGTGTGTGCTCACTGCATCTTCCAGGCTTCCCATCATGCCCTGCCAAGAGAGGGCCCTGGAGGAAGATCAATGGGCAGAGGAGAGATGTTTCTGTGTCAGCTCTTCTAGCGTGGCCGCGGCTAGTGGCTGCTGGCACTTGCTGCAGTGAGGGCGGGGTGATTCTGGACTCAGCAGCCCCAGGGAGGCTACATCTTTTCAGAAGTTGACCCCTGTCATCAAGGCCCCTCTTCTCAGCTGATCCGGAACTGACAGCTTCTGATCTCTGGGCATCGCTTCTTTCATTTTTCCTTCCTCAGAATCTCTCTTCTCCCTTTGGTGCTTCTTAACCCTGCCAACATCTTTGGAATCAAACCCCTGTATTAAATTTCTTCTGTTTGAAATACTTAAATAGTTTTCCTGACTAGATCTCAATTGATCCTCCTCTGATGAAGGTGAGAAAGACAGCTTGGTCTCAGACCTCCTCCTGAAGTGCCTGCCATGAAGCTGCTCCTCCCCGCCATGCCAGCTGTGCCATGGCCACAGAAGTTTCCTGTTGATAATGACCACCCTGCCTGTATTGGATTCCGTTTCTGGAGCATATGTCTCCCTTTCCTAGGGTCTCAGGAGAAGGATAGATGCAAGGCCTTGTTGCCCTGTTGCTTTATTTCCCACCATACCATCATCCCAGGATGCATGAGCACACTAGATCTTCTTACTGGTTTAGGCAGACAGATGGGTTTAATATCACAGCATCATAAATAACTTGAAATTGCTTATCTAACGTTTCAATTTTTGAGTCTTTTTAAAAAATATACTTTATTTTTTAGAATAGCTTTATATTATGGAAAAATTGAGAAGATGGTGCAGAGAGTTCCCACATGCCCCACACCTTTTTCCGCCTGTTATTAATATCTTGCATCTGTATTGGGATTTTTATCACAAGGGTTCACACTATCAACATGATTTGTGACTGCTGATGTGGACCTTGATCAGGTCAAGGTCAACGGAGGTAGTATTTATCACGTTTCTCCACTGGAAAGTTACTCTTTTATTTTTTAACCCCTTTCCATACTCTTTGGAAGGAAGTCACTCTGTGCAGCCCACACTTAGGGAGTGGGGCATCATGCTTTCCTTCCTTGAGGGTGGAGAATCTGCATGAATTCTTTGGAATTCTACTGCACAGGAGTTTGTCTCTTCTCTCCTTTTATTAGTTTATTCAATCATTTATTTGTATCTGTATAGACTCATGGATATTTATTTTATGCTTGGAGTTATAATACAGTACTACTTCATTAATTTTATCATTCAAATTCTGCCAGTGTATGTTATAGGGAGCTCTTTTTGTTGGCTTCTGTGCTCCCATCATTGTGGAGTGTCTAGGTTTTTGTTTTTGTCTTAGCATTTTCTTACTTCCTGGCACTCCCAAGAAACTCCAGACTCATCTTGTGTATTTCCTACCCCAGTCCTAGAATCAGCCATTTCTCCAAGAATCCCTGTTTTCTTTTATTGGAGAACAGTATTGGAAACTAAGATTTGGGTATTAGGTGTGCTAGTGCTACTGGAGTGTTGTTGCTTCTAGGTGTTCTTAGCTCATAGAGCAAAGAAGTGTGTGTATGTGCACTAACCTTTGTATATACACATAGCAATAAATGTTTCTATAGGTAACACTCTATCTATAAAGAGGAGTTCCTACTGAGGTCTCCAACTCTAATACATTGCCACATGGATCATTTTAGGATCATCTACCTAAACCTGGCTCCCACCATCTGCCATCCATTTACTAAATCATTCGATTCCAGTACACATGTATAGCAGTGTCACTTGTTTCTTTGACCACTTTACCACTGGGATCGCATCTCTGCAGATTTCTATCCTCCCCCTTCATACACACGCATGTGCACACGTACACACACACACACACACACACACACACACACCCCTTTCCTCTCCGCTACTCTCCCCACAACCTTGCATCCCACCCCAACTCTGGAACTCCTGTTCATTCCTGTGCTGTGCAGTTTGTCTTCCCTCGTTTTGCCCATACCCATGAAGGACTTACCTTCCTCATCTATACCTGTTAATAAAAGTGTTTTCTAAGAAAATCCAGTTCCCTCCCTAAGACGCACCAAAGACTCTTAAAATATCTTCTTAAACCTGACCAGGACAAGAGTCTGGCCTTTTGTCTACAGACAGTGGGGTGTGACTGTCTGTCTCAAGCAGTAGCTCCCATCATCCAGGCGGGTTTTCCAGCAGCGTAGGCTGGAGTGGGAGCGGTCTCAGGAGAAGCTCATGCATAGAAGACTGCTGCAACAATTCAGGTGGTCAGGAGCGAGAAAAGCTAGTAGTCGTGGTGGAAAGGGCATAGAAATAACTTTGAGAGTTATTTTGCAAGTTGAATGACAGATATTCTGGTTGATTGTATAGATCAACAGGGAGAAAGAGTAATCAAATGAGACTCTCATGTCATATGCTGGGTGACAGGTCCTCCTGCGGTATTAGTGAAGACTGAAGGTATTTTTTTCCTCCCAGGTGTTTGTATTGTAATGATTCTCCTGGACTAGAATTCAAAGTTGACAAATAGGTTTTATATGCATGCCCACTCCAGTAGAAATGTGGGTTGCCTGAAGCTCTGGATTAGGAAGGGCATCCAGACACAACAGGAAAGTGCTGTGATATTGATAATGCCTGTGTGGTTGAGATAGGTGGGACAGACACTGGAGGGAACCTATGACTCATGATTTTCATGGTTATATCGGCAAGTTCTCTCCAGTTCAATAATTTCGTCATGAATCTTATGTACTAAAACTGCCAATGGAGGAGATAGTTTTGAACAAAAGCCTCCATATTATATCATGTAGTCAATTCCTTCCTTGTGTAGTCTAAAGCTGATCTTGTATTCTAGACTAAAATAACCAATGAGCTGAGTGAGAGCCCAGTAATAATGAGTTCCTAAAAACTGACCTAGGGCTATGCTCAAACCACTATATGATAAGGCAATAGTGAATTAATCAGCTAATTGTGAATTAGGTATCAGCCACTACTAAGTCATACTTTTCAGACCTTATAATGTCTTAAGGTATGCAACCATGGGATCTTGAAAGGCAGAGCTGCTGCTAGGCCATGATATTTTGATAGGGAGCAGGAAAAGGCTCCCTTTCCTCAATGCACCTTCTTTACTTCTTTCTGGAAATTGTTATGATATAGATCTGTATATATACACATGTATATATGTGTGTGCATATATTTTTTATGTGTGTGTGTGTGTATATATATATATATTTCTGTGATATTGTGCCTTCGGTCAGTGCACAACCTGCACAACTATACATGGCATATGTAGTCAGCAGTGAAGGTAGGATGTAGTGATGCAATGAGAAGCTAGGAGAAAGGATAGAAATGGCTTCCGTATATGCATCTGGGGCTATGGAGTTATAGCAGTTAGATTTAGGGTTTCTGGTGCACAACCAATTCTAACTTAACCAATGCTAACTTAAAATTCTAACAAGCAGCCGGTACATGAGAAAAACTGACATGAAATAGTCCTCTTCTTCATGTCCTCCACCTCCACTTCACTGTCTGGTCCTACAGTCAAGGACAGCATCAGGAAAGGTGGAATGTGCCCAAATTGAGTCAAAAAGCAGAGGAGGCAATCAACCATGAAAGCGCCCTGAGACTGTAAAGTAATAAAACTCATAAAATAGATGTGAAGACAATTCCACTGACATTATAAGAAGGGGATCATTCTGAAGGACAACATTCATTTAGACATATGTGCAAAAGTCAGTTCCTTTACTATCATACTTCATATGCAGCCTTATAATTGCTTTTAAATTAACAATATAAGGGAAAAGCGGAGCTCTTGTGATGGTAGCAGATTTTCATCATAAGGTAATGTGCAGGTGTCAAGGCTGAGATGGGAAAATTTTTATATGTTAATAGGACAAAACTAAAGCATTTTAGCAGAAAAGAACATACAGTGGGGAGGGAGAAAGGACAGAAGATGCAGTGTAAGTGGATGTCAATTTGTTCATTTTAAAGTCAGATAAGCCTAGTTTAACATACAAGTTCAAGGAGACAAGAAACACTGATAAAATAGCAGGTCAAAAAGCCAAAGGCCTTTTTCCCTTCACAAGCCAGAAGCAGCTAGTCCCCAATGCTGAATTTGCTAGAGGGAAATTTGCTCTGGGAAAAAAAAAAAAAGAATTTCAAAAGAGATATCCCTCGGTGAATTTCTAAATAAAATAAAGTAACATTACTCAAGTGTCCTTCAATAGTTGAATGGATAAACAAAATGTAGTATAAACATACAATGAAATATTATTTGGCCTTAAACTTCTGGCACATAGTACAATTGGATGAGCCTTGAAGACATTATACTAAGTGAAATAAGCCAGTCACCAAAGGGCAAATATTGTGTGATTCTACTTATATGAGGTACCTGGAGTTGTCAAATTCAGAGCAACAGAAAGTAGAATGGTGGCTGTCAGGGGGTGGGGAGAGGGGGAAATAGAGAGCTGTTGTTTAATGAGCATGGCGTTTCAATTTGGGAAAAGGACAGGTCACAGATCCTGTTGTAACTTGCATTTCTTTTTCCTGGGTACATCCTCAGTCTGGGCAAAATAAACCTCTAATCAATGAAGATCTGTCTCAGGCACTTTTTGGTTTACAGTAAAAAATGGGGAGACGTGGGAGCTGATGTTTGGGGTATGGAGTAGAACCTGGGCATGGGGTATGGTAGGGACTGTGCGTACAGACTGAAAAGACAAGGCTGTGATAACAAGGAAAAGCCTCTCCTGGCTGGTCAGACAGGAGACATATCCCGGTAAAACCTGGCTCTGGTGTCCACCTCTCTCAAGACAAACATTTGTAGAAATTTGAGACAGAGATGGGCAGAGCTTGGTTTAAATTCTAGCTGTGTCATTTTGTAGCATGTGACTTGGTCACATTCATAAAGCTTTTAGAACTTGTTATATGGACAGCTTACCCATACGTAGCACAAATATTGTGAGGATTAAATAAGCAAATGCAAGGAAGTGATTCACAGAGTCTCAGCTGATGCTATGGGAATTCTTTTCTCTTTTGGGGACCTCACTCAAGGAGTTGTCTTCCCACCCTGTTCATGACTCATTATCACTATCCGTCCATGCAATACATCCAATTATTCACATTGTTCTAGAAAGTAGTCTACTACTGACAAATGCTTTCAAATACATAAATTATGAAATGCTGAGATGTTCCTGCCAATGCCAATTACTAAGGCAGAACTCCAACTACCATTTCACTAAGATTTCTAAAGGAGTCAAATGTCCCTCAAAACTAAGCTCCTTCCTCCTGTATTCTAGGAGCTCCACTGCCGTAGGGTGATTGTGAGACACAGTAGTAGCATTAGAAAGGGCTCACTCCCGCTTCTTTTTGGTAAAAGGAGTTTTGTTGCTAAACTAACATAGTGAGCCACAACCCTCCAATAGGGGATGAGGCTTTGAACTGTTATGTCCACTGTTTAACAGATTCCAAAGGTGCTTGGCTGCACATTCAGGCCCTGGGGCATGGAGCTAGGATTGAGGCTCTGGTGCTGCCTGAACCCACACATTGCGGAGTCAAGATGATTGAGGGCAAGTGCAAAAGAGTGGGGGCAGGGGACAGCGTGGGGCAGGATGGAGAGGAAGGGGGTAGGGCGGGACAGGACAGGGAGGGTGAGAGCAGGGCACAGCAGGGAGGTTGTCGCTCTGCAGGGCTGCGGAGTGTTAGGGAAAGAATGCTAATGCACCTAACCAAGAAGTGTTAAGTCACAAAGTTTTGTTCTTGGTTGTGCAAAGAAGAATCACCATGTGGTATGAGTCAGGTCCTCCTAGGATTTGCCATCAGGGAGGGAATTACATGATATCCCTGAATACCAGGTCTAAGCAAAGCATGAAACACTATAATTGTCCTCTTATTTTTCTATAAAGTGAGGATTTTCGTATGTTCCTTATGAGCTGCTCTAGCCAAAACTTTCTTCCTTTTTACCTGGGAAAAAAGGTAACCCAGATCACCCTGCAGGCATATGTGGGTTGGACCTGGTGGCACTCACTCCCAGATGAAGGCTTGGAGATCCATGACGGGGTGAATAAGACCAAGGTCTCATGGTTTCTTCATCCTTCTTCAGCTTTGTCTGCTTAATTTTCAGGCTATCCTGAGGGAGAATGTGAAGGAAGACAGGTGGCGGCCGAGTTCCTGACGAGGAACCCACGGGTGCGTGGGGACTTGCTCTTTCTCCTGAGTTGATTACCTTTTGCCAGCAGATGAGCACATTTCTCCTCTCGGCCTGGATCTTCTATTAGTAAGTGTGTCCGGGAAGTATTCATGAAAGTTCTGTTTCTCCAGAACCCTGGAATGCTCATGGCAGGTCAGGAACTGATCATGAGATCATGTCCTTCCCAACATGTGCACCCATTTTTTCATTCTCCATTGAGGATATCCTTTCAGGGAACATAAGTGAAGGGCTATCTTTTTCTCATCCATCCAGTGCCGTGTTGGGGAAATGACTCACTCAATCAACCATGTCAGAGGCTGCAGGGGTCTTAGGTGTGTGGTGGCCACAGGTGACAGGGATGTGTGACAGCAGGTGCTGAAGGTCAGGTATGGAGGCAGGTGATTCATCAGGTGCTCAGCCCGTCAGGCCAGGCGGCTTCCACATACGCTACTTTGTCTCTATCCTCATCTGTTTTCTTTCACAGCACTTACAACTGCCTCAGCATTGTTTGTTTACTTAAATCTAGTTTATCAACCCCTAGAACATGTCTTCCTGACCACAGCTTTTTGTCTTTATTACTACTCCATCTCCAACATTGAGAACAGTGCCGGGAACTCAATGACTATTTTTTTGAATAAATAAATGGATTAAATTTTTACTAAAGTGACAATACTGTTTTAAGCACTAAGCTAGGGTTTGAGACCACAGTAATAAAAATAATAGCCATTTTTCTTTTCCCAATAGAACCTAGATTGTTTCAATGGATCTTAATTTTATTGGATTAATTATGAGAATAAATTCCACAACCCACTGTGGAAATATTTAAATCTTCACTGCTTCTGAGACTGTCTGGAGCTTGGTGTCAGGGGTTCTCCTTCCTACTCCAGGGAAGGGCCCTCAGTGTCCTTGGTGTTCAAGGTGCTCTTCCCCGGGTGCCCTTCCATGCTCGCCTTGTCTTGTTGGGAGCCTGCCCTAGATCTGAAGATCACGCACAGTTCTCACACAGAATTCGAAATCCATGCAACTTTCCCCACAGAGCGTCAGCTCTGCAAATCATTCATGATTTCCCAGCTGAAGCAAGGAGCAGTGCTGTGGAGGGAAGGAAGGATTTCCCCAGAGCCCAAATCCAGGTGAGCTGCAGACAGATAGGCTCAGTACAGGAGGTGCCTGGACGGTGAGGGACAGAACTTTGATAATTTCGAATGCAGATGACCTTGAGTGAATAATGTTTTTAGAAAACTATGAGAAGCCATTGGGAGAAAAATTCCATACATACTGTTATTATTTCTCATATCTATACCAGTTTCTTTCATGTCTATTCACGTCTTCATTAGAATTAAAGCTTCACATTGTGACCTTTGCCCTGGTCCCTTGCCTTTGATGATTTTCCTTTTCATGACCTCCCCAAAGTCACATCTTTATTTTTTCTCTTTGTTCTCGAAAATACTTTAAAATTTTTAATTTCCCGAAATGTCTTCCTAGTCACTGGTATATTCCTCCATTTCACATGTCTCCGCTATGTGAGAGCCAGTATTTGAAACCTACCCACGTGAGCCTTGTATCCTTTTCCCTGTGTTCATCCTCCTAATGCCACTCTAGCAATTTAATTTTTTCAATTATTTTAGGCAGACAGGGTGGCCTTTAAAAACAAGAAATAGTGTCCATACACTTTCTCTGTAGGAAGGAGTCCCTCTACCGGCTTGTCAATGATAAGCTTCATGGGGGTGAACCCTGTTCCTCCAGATTAGAGACCTGGGGATGGGCTGAGTTACGAACACAGCCCAGTCACATGGCTTTAACTGGAGCTGGGAGTGTGTCCCTTCAGATGGTTTTGGATATTTGAATTTAGGAAAGATATTAACCTGAGCTCAAAATTATAACCTGAATTCTTTAGGAAGTCAGGACAATTGCATAGACATGGCTCATACCTCATCTCTGAAACATAATGAAGCCTTGAAAATACATCAGATAGTTATACCATTGAGATGCTACAAAAGAGAAAATCTCTGTGCATGCAAGAGAGTCTGTGTGTAACTAACATAGATTTGTGTATAGTGATATGGAAGGGATTTTGACTGGAGACTATCACTAAACGATCACTCCAGAATCTATCTATAGGTAAATTAATGAAAGTGTAAGGTTAATCAGTCCTTCAGCAGCCTTCCCAACAACAGAGAACTCACACTGGAGAGAAGTTCTTGAATACAGTGAGTGTGGGGAAATCTCCATCCCAGCTCCACATTTACTCAGCACGTGATAACCCACATGGAAAAACCCCATGCCTGCAATCACTGTGAAAAGATTCTCAGTGACTGCTAGTCCTTTTGTTGACATAAATCAACTCGCGTTGGAGTTAAGCCTTATAAATGTCATCTATGCAGGAAAATCTTTAATCATTGATCTCACATTAGACAACAGGAGCCCACTCATGCTGGAAAGAAAGTATATGAATGTCATCTATGTGGAAAAGCCTTTAGTACATACTCTGGCCTTAGACAACACAAGAAGATCCACACTGGGGATAAACCTTCTAAATGGAATTACTGTGAGAAACATTTTGGTCAGAACACCAAATTTAATCACACCATGGAACTCGCACAGGAAAGAAATCTTATAAATGCAATAAATTTGGGAAACATCTCAAAGTATAATCTTTATTCACACCAAAGAACTTGCATGATGGAGAAACTCTGTAAATATAGTAAATGTGGGAAAGAATTCTACCTAAGCATTCAGCTTTATTCACACCACATAATTCACACTGCAGAGAAATCCTGTACATGTAATGATGGTGGAAGAACCATCAGTTATCCTTTATCCCTCAGCCGACACAAGCAAATTCACAATGGAGAGAAATGATATGAATGTTCATTTATGTGGAAGAAAGTGGCCAAATTTCTGGTTAGTAAGCATGAGGGAATTTGCACTAAAGAAATAAAATGACTGTGACCAGGATTTTAGATCAGAGTGAAGTGGCCTTGTTGACTGCGGGGAGGTTCTTGGTCTCATGGCCACGGAGATTAAGGACCTGGACACAGACAAGGGTGAGGTCTAGAGCAGAACTGGAATAGGTGAAAGAAAGAGAATAGCTCTCTGCTACAGAGAGGGGTCCCAGGAAAACAGGTTGCCAATCTGTGGTGAAATGCAGGGTGTTTTTATAGATGAGCTAGTGGGGAGATGGTGTCTGATCTACACAGGACACGAAAATCCGGTTAGGACCAGTTGTGTCATTTGCATAGGCCATGAATCTCTGGCAGCCCCCACCCCAATCTTTGATTATGCAGGTGTGTAGCTACTCCATGTTGCTTATTTCTTTCTTACTGTAGACATGGTAACAAAAAAAGGGAAAGTGGAGCCTCATGGTGGACATGCCTGGCCTCAAGTAGCCCTTTTCTATGGGTTTAGCTATAGGCCTCCCCGCATTCAAGCTTCCAGCTTCCTTATCGATGCTTGCAGCTCAATCTTTCAGGCTTCTCTTCGTTAGAAAAGAAATGCTTTCTTGGGCTGCTTTTTGTTAGAAGGGAAGTTCTGTCGAGGACTCTTTTGCCCTCACTATCTGCCTGAATAATTTCTTTCTATCTCCTGTATCAAGAGCTCTCACCTGATTTACACAAACACCAAAAAAAAAAAAAAAAAAAAAAAAGAATTATAGGGGAGAAAAATCATGTGAATGTCAGATATGTGGGAAAGCCTTTAGTCAATTCTCTGACTATGGACAACCTGGGAGAACCTACATTATAAATGTAATGAATGCATAAAAGCCTTCAGCAGTAGCTCTAAACTTTATAAACACCAGAGAACTTACATGGAGAAGAAACTTTATGTCTGTCATCAATATGGCAATGCCTTGACATCTAACTGATCCTTTAAACAACAGGAGTGAACTGTACTGTAGATAAGCCCTTGGTCTGTAATCACCTTTATCAAGCATTCAGCAAAGGTCCAGATCCAGTGTGCACAAGAAAACCTGGAGGAGGAATAGCCTCTAACAAGACATTGGTTGGGTCCCCTCCCAGTTTACGGGAGCTCTGTTTTCACTCTATTAAATATTGCAACTGCACACTCTTCTCATCCGTGTTTGTTACGGCTCGAGCTGAACTTTCACTCACCGTCCACCATTGCTGTTTGCTGACATCACAGACCCACCGCTGGCTTCTGACCCTCTGGATCTGACAGGGTGTCCATTGCGCTCCTGATTCAGTGAGGTGCCCATTGCCTCTCCCAATCAGGCTAAAGGCTCACCATTGTTCCTGCATGGCTAAGTGCCCAAGTTCATCCTAATCAAGCCGAACACTAGTTGCTGGGTTCCACGGTTCTCTTCTGTGACTCACAGCTTCTAATAGAGCTCTAACACTCACCGCATGGCCCAAGATTCCATTCCTTGGAATCCGTGAGGCCAAGAACCCCAGGTCAGAGAACAAGAGGCTTGCCACCATCTTGGGAACTCTTAAGAACAAGGACCCCTCCAGTAACATTTTGGCGACCATGAAGGGACCTCCAAAGTGGTGAGCAATATTGGACCACTTTCACTCACTATTCTGTCCTATCCTTCCCTAGAACTGGAGGAAAATACTGGGCACTTGTCGGCCGGTTAAAAACGATTAGTGTGGCCGCCGGACTTAAGACTCAGGTGTGAGGCTGTCTGGGAAAGGGCTGTCTAACAACCCCCAACACTTCTGGGTTGGGAGCATTGGTCTGCCTGGAACCAGCTTCCACTTTCAATTTTCCTGGGGAAGCCAAGGGCCGACTAGAGGCAGAAAGCTGTCATCCCAAACTCCTGGCCTTAGCTGGTTGAGATCATGGTGCAGCCAGAAGTCTCTACTCAACAGTCGCCCATGTGTGTGCCCCTACCTTTCCTTCTGACCCATACCTCCTGGGTCCTGACCATGACTTTCTTGAAAGTGTAGCCCCAAAATTCTCTGTACCTCTGAATCTACTTCCTCCAATCCCTGCCTCCTAGATACTAATGCTTCAGACTTTCACTTCCTCTCCCAAGTATTAGAGCAGGTTGTATCTCCAAAGGGATCTAAGGAAGCTCTATGCTGCATCCTTAGGCCCCTAGGCTATGAACCCAAGGAGTTTTGTCCCTGGTGTCCCTCCCAATTTAGGCATACAGCTCTCGACATGGGCAGTTATGTGGGACCCATTTCCCACCACCCTTGCCAGGGCCTTAGAACTGATAACCCAGTACTTTAACAACTGGAACTGAGTCTACAACTACATAATATATCAGGATGAAAGCAAATTGAGTAAATAAAAGGGAGGCACATATTCCTATAGTGGCAAATGAGGGCAACGAGTGAATGTCCTTCCACTGTGTTTCCAAAATCCATCTACAAAGACAGAAAGGAGAAAGAAAAAGAGAAAGAGAAAGATAGAAGTAGTAAAAAAAAAAAAAAAAAAAAAGTGTGCCCTATTTCTTTAAAAGCCAGGGTAAATTTAAAACCTATAATTGATAATTGAAGCTTTTTTCCATGACCCTGTAACACTACAATACCCCTTTGTTGTCAGTGTAAACAAGGGTGTAGCCCAAAAGCACTGAGGCCACTGACAACCAGTAGCCCTCCTATAAAAAAATCCTTAACCCAGGAACCCATGGATGGCCCAAATGCATTCAATCCATAGCATTTGCTTTGCTAACAAAAGAAAGTAGAAAATTAGCCTTTAGAGGAAACCACGTTGTGAGCACACCTCTCCAGTTTAGAACTATCCTAAGTCAAAAAAAGCAAAAAAGGTAGCTTACTAACTCAAAAATTTTAAAGTATGGGGCTATTCTGTTAGAAAAAGATAATTTAACGTTAATCACTGAAAATTCCCTTAACCCAGCAGGTTTCCTAACAGGGTATTTAAATGTTAATTACCATAGGAAGGTCCGACCAGACGTAGGAGGAACTCCCTCCAGGACAGGACAATAGATGGTTCCTCCCAGGTGATTGACAAAAAAAAAAAAAAAGAAAAACACAATGGGTATTCAATAATTGAGGGAAACTCTTGTAGAAGATAGACCTAGGTAAATTCCCAGGTAACCCTGATGGCTATATTGGTGTTTTACAAAGGTTAGGACAATCCTTTGATATGACCTGGAGAAATATACTGTTACTGCGAGATCGGACACTAACCCCAAATGAGAGAAGTGCCGCCATAACTGCAGCCAGAGAGTTTGGCGATCTCTGGTATCTCAGTCAGGTCAATGATAGGATGACAACAGAGGAAAGAGAACAATTCCCCACAGGCCAGCAGGCAGTTCCCACTGTAGACCCTCACTAGGACACAGAATCAGAACACGAAGATGGGCGCCGCAGACATTTGCTAATTTGCGTGCTAGAAGGACTAAGGAAAACTAGGAAGAAGCCTATAAATTATTCAATAATGTCCACTGTAACACTGGGAAAGGAAGAAGATCCTACCACCTTTCTGGAGAGACTAAGGGAGGCATTGAGTAAGCATACTTCTCTGTCACCTGACTCTATTGAAGGTCAACTAATCTTAAAGGATAAGTTTATCACTCAGTCAGCTGCAGACATTAGAAAAAAACTTCAAAAGTCTGCCTTAGGCCCGGAGCAAAACTTAGATACCCTATTGAACTTGGCAACCTCGGTTTTTTATAATAAAGATCAGGAGGAGCAGGTGGAATGGGACAAATGAGATAAGAAAAAGGCCACCGCTTTAGTCACAGCCCTTAGGCAAGCAGATTTTGGAGGCTCTGGAACACGGAAAGGCTGGGAAAATGGAATGCCTAATAGAGCTTGCTTCCAGTGTGGTCTACAAGGACACTTTAAAAAAGATTGTCTGAATAGGAATAAGCCGCCCCCTCATCCATGCCCCTTATGTCAAGGGAATCACTGGAAGGTCCACTGCCCCAGGGGACGAAGGTCCTCTGAGTCAGAAGCCACTAACCAGACAATCCAGCAGCAGGACTGAGGGTGCCCAGGGCAAGTGCCAGCTCACACCATCACCCTCACAGAGCCCCAGGTATGCTTGATCATTGAGGGCCAGGAGGTTAACTGTCTCCTGGACACTGGTGTGGCCTTCTCAGTCTTACTCTTCTGTCCTGGACAACTGTCTTCCAGATCTGTCACTATCCGAGGGGTCCTAGGACAGCCAGTCACTAGATACTTCTCCCAGCCACTAAGCTGTGACTGGGGAACTTTACTCTTTTCACATGCTTTTCCAATTATGCCTGAAAGCCCCACTCCCTTGTTAGGGAGAGACAGTCTAGCAAAAGCAGGGGCCATTATACACCTGAACATAGAAGAAGGAACACCCATTTGTTGTCCCCTGCTTGAGGAAGAAATTAATCCTGAAGTCTGGGCAACAGAAGGACAATATGGACGAGCAAAGAATGCTCATCTTGTTCAAGTTAAACTAAAGGATTCCTCCTGCTTTCCCTACCAAAGGCAGTACCCCCTTAGACCCAAGACCCAACAAGGACTCCAAAAGATTAAGGACCTAAAAGCCCAAGACCTAGTAAAACCATGCAATAGCCCCTGCAATACTCCAATTTTAGGAGTACAGAAACACAACGGACAGTGGAGGTTAGTGCAAGATCTCAGGATTATCAATGAGGCCATTGTCCCTCTATACCCAGCTGTACCTAACCCTTATACTCTGCTTTCCCAAATACCAGAGGAAGCAGAGTGGTTTCCAGTCCTGGACCTTAAGGATGCCTTTTTCTGTGTCTCTGTACATCCTGACTCTCAATTCTTGTTTGCCTTTGAAGATCCTTTGAACCCAACATCTCAACTCACCTGCACTGTTTTACCCTAAGGTTCAGGGATAGACCCCATCTATTTGGCCAGGCATTAGCCTAAGACTTGTGCCAATTCTCATACCTGGACACTCTTGTCCTTCGGTACATGGGGATTTACTTTTAGCTGCCGGTTCAGAAACCTTCTGCCATCAAGCCACCCAAGCACTCTTAAATGTCCTCACCACCTGTGGCTACAAGGTTTCCAAACCAAAGGCTCAGCTCTGCTCATGGCAGGTTAAATACTTAGGACTAAAATTATCCAAAGGCACCAGGGCCCTCAGTGAGAAACATATTCAGCCTATACTGGCTGATCCTCATCCGCAAACCCTAAAGCAACTAAGAGGGTTCCTTGGCATAACAGGCTTCTGCTGAATATGGATTCCCAGGTATGACGAAATAGCCAGGCCATTATATACACTAATTAAAGAAAATCAGAAAGCCAGTACCCATTTAGTAAGAGGGACACCTGAAGCAGAAGAGGCTTTCCAGGCCCCAAAGAAGCCCCTAACCCAAGTCCCAGTGTTAAGCTTGCCAGTGGTGCAAGACTTTTCTTTATATGTCACGGAAAAAACAGGAATAGCTCTAGGAGTCCTTACACAGGTCCGAGAGACTAGCTTGCAGCCTGTGGCATATCTGAGTAAGGAAATTGATGTAGTGGCAAAGGGTTCACCTCATTGTTTATGGGTAGTGGCAGCAGTAGCAGTCTTAGTATCGGAAGCAGTTAAAATGACACAGGGAAGAGATCTTACTGTGTGAACATCTCATGATGTGAACGGCATACTCACTGCTAAAGGAGACTTGTGGCTGTCAGACAACCATTTGCTTAAATATCAGGCTCTATTATTTGAAGGACCAGTGCTGCAACTGCGCATTCGTGCAACTGAATCCAGCCACATTTCTTCCAGATAATGAATAAAAAATAGAACATAACTGTCAACAAGTAATTGCTCAAACCTATACCGCTCAAGGGGACCTTCTAGAGGTTCTCTTGACTGTTCCTGACCTCAACTTGTATACTGATGGAAGTTCCTTTATAGAAAAAGGACTTCGAAAAGCAGGGTATGCAGTGGTCGGTGATAATGGAATACTTGAAAGTAATCCCCTCACTCCAGGAACTAGTGCTCAGCTGGCAGAACTAATAGCCCTCACTCGGGCGCTAGAATTAGGAGAAGAAAAAAGGGTACTTAGTGTCAGAATTGGATATTCATACACCCCTAGTGTGGTTAAAATGGAATAGGGGAATATCAGATAATTTTTACTGGAGAAGGAAGTGAAATAAACTTAAGAAATCCTTTATTCACACAGCAACTCTTGTAGGACATACAAGGATTCACATGGTATAGAATAATTTCAGTGTAACCAATGAGGGACAGGGCCCAGTGATCATTCATTCCTCAGTAAGTATTACAGTTCTCACAGCAGGGCAATACTAAGCCTAAAGTCAGAGTAGCAAAACCATCTGCAGGAATTCATCAGAAAACTCAAACCAGGAAAAAACTCTATCAAGAGCCCTTTAGGAAGTCCTAGCTAGCCAGAGCAATCAGACAAGAGAAAGAAATAAAGGGCATCCAAATTGGAAAAGAAGAAGTCAAATTATTCTTATATTTGACACGATCTTAAATTTGGAAAAATCTAAAGACTCCACCAAAAAACTATTAGAACTGATGAAGTAAGTAAAGTTGCAGAATACAAAATCAACATACAAAAATCAGTAGCATTTCTATATGCCAACAGTAAACAATCTGAAAAAGAAATCATGGAAGTAATCCCATTTACAGTAGCTACAAATAAAATAAAATACCTAGAAATAAACTTAACCAAAGAAGCGAATGATCTCTACAATGAAAACTGTGAAACGCTGATGAAAGAATTGAAGAGGACACAAAAAAATGGAAAGATATTCCATGTTCATTGAAGAGGACACAAAAAAATGGAAAGATACTCCATGTTCATAGATTGGAAGAATAAAAATGGAAAGATATTCCATGTTCATGGATTGGAAGAATCAATATTGTTAAAATATCCATACTACTCAAAAGAATCTACAGGTGCAATGCAATCCCCATCAAAATACCAAAGACATTCTTCACAGAATTAGAAAAAAATCCTAAAATTTACATGGAACCACAAAAGACCCAGAATAGCCAAAACTATCCTAAACAAAAAGAACAAAACTGGAAGAATCACATTACCTGACTTCAAATTATACTACAGAGCTATAGTAATCAAAACAGCATTGTACTGGCCTAAAACCAGACACATAGACCAAAGGAACAGGACAGAGGACCCAGAAACAAACCCATACACCTGCAGTGAACTCAGTTTTAACGAAGTGCTGAGAACAGACATTGGGGAAAGGATGGGCTCTTCAATAAATGGTGCTGGGAAAACTGGGCATGCAAAGGCAGAAGAACAAAACTAGACCCCTGTCTCTTGCCATATACAAAAATCAAATCAAAATGGGTTAAAGACTTAAATCCAAGTCCTCAGACTATGAAACTACTCTACAGAAACTTTGGGGAAACCCTCTAGGACATTGGCCAGGATAAAGATTTTTTGAGTAATACTGCACAAGCATGGGCAGCCAAAGCAAAAATGAACAAATGGGTCACTTGTTAAAAAGCTTATACACAGCAAAGGAAACAATCAACAAAGTAAAGAGATAACCCACAGAATGGGAGAAGATATTTGCAAACTACTCATCTGACAATGGATTAATAACAAGAATATATAAGTAGCTCAAACAACTCTATAGGAAAAAAATCAAATAATGTGATTAAAAAATGGGTAAAAATTCTGAGTAGACATTTCTCCAAAGAAGACATATAAATGGCAAACAGGCATAAAAAAAAGGTGCTCAACATCATCAGTCATCAGAAAAATGCAAATCAAAACTACAATGAGATATCATCCCACCTTAGTTAAAATGGCTTTTGTCCGAAAGACAAGCAATAACAAACGCTGACAACAATATGGAGAAAAGAGAACCCATGTTCACTGTTGGTGGGAATGTAAATTATTTCAACCAGTATGGTGGTTTTTTTTTCAGAAAATGAAAAATAGAACTACCAAATGATCCAGCAACCTCACTGCTGGATATATACCAAAAAGAAAGAAAATCAGTATATCGAAGGGATATCTGCACTCCCATGTTCATTGCAGCACCATTCACAATAGCCAAAATTTGGAAGCAACCCAAGTGTCCATCAACAGACAAATGCATCAAGAAAATGTGGTGCATATACCTGATGGAGTACTATTCAGCTGTAGAAACAGAATAGGATCCTGTCATTTGCAACATGGATGGGGAGCTGGAGGTCATAGTGTTAAGTTAAATAAGCCAGGCACAGAAAAACAAATTTCCCATGTTCTCACTTATTTGTGGGAGCTAAAAATCAAAACAATTGAATTCATGGAGATAGAAAGAAGGATGGTGACCAGAGGCTGGGGGTAGTGGAGGGTGAGGGAAAGTAGGGATGATTAATGGGTACAAAAATTTAGGTAGGTAGAAAGAATAATATCTAGTATTTGATAGCACAACAGGGTGACTACAGTCAACAATGACTTATGGTACATTTAAAAATAACTAAAAAAGTATAATTGGGTTGTTTGTAATGTAAATAAAGTATAAATGCTTGAGGGGATGGATACCCCGTTTACTCTGTGATTACTATGCATTGCATGCCTGAATCAAAGCATCTCATGTACTTCATGAATATGTACCTACTGTGTACCCACAAAAATAAAAATAAAAAAAATTCTAAAAAGAACCCTTTAGCCCACAATTCATTTAAGAACTCAGAATTTTGCCATGTGACTCAATTTTTAAAAGTAAGATAAAAATAGGATTGCGATATGATTTGGGTCCTTGAATGCAAAATTATGCATCTTAACCATTATATTAGTATTATGTATATATACACATGGCAAATATTTATATGAACATGGATAAATGACACATAATTTATGTCTGAAGTCTGATGTTAATATAATTCTTCCTTTAAAATGTCAAACCTGTCCATATTTTCCCACCTAGACTACCATGGTTATTCCTCACCTTGACAGGCAGGAGGAGAGGGCAAGGAGAGGAGATTAGGAGGGAGGAAACAGGCAGGTGAGTGTCCCCAGCCATGTTGGGGCAGGGATGGACTGGTGGCGGGGAATGAAGGGCAGTAGGAGCAGAAAGAAGGAAGAGGGTTTCACATAAATAGAACTGACAGAGGTATCTAGACTCTTTTCCCCTGCTCCCTGGATCCTAGTCCTAGTTCTAACCAGTTACTAAATCCTTGTCAGCAAAGGATCATCCAGCCTGTTCCTAAACAGCCCTAGTGTAGGGACCTGACTGACACCTAAGGTAGAGTAATTTGGTTTTATAAACAGGGTTAATAATTATAGTAGTAATTCCTGTTACCTGTTCAGCACTAAGTAGATGACAACTACCATGCAAAGTCCTTGATCTTACCAAATTTTTACAATAGCCTCATGAGGACAGGTGAGAAGGGCAGTGTAGATAGGTGAGAATCCACCAGTCATTTAGTTCAACCTCATTCAGTTGTGAGGAATCTCAGGCCCCGATATGTTAAGCTCTGGTGTTACAAAGCCCCCTGCTGCTGCTTTCAACCATTAGATAACCCAGAACACCTATATGTTTCCTCTATTTTCTGTGAACTCAGCGAAAGTATCATTTACCCACACAGTCTCCTATGGTTGTGCTTGTATGCACTGCTCTTGTGCTGTGACCAGAATTAGTTCACAGCAGCCTTTCACGTTGTCACAATGTTAACTTAGCATGTCTTCCACACTGCCAGCCTGTGATGTGCTTTAGAGAATTGTATATTTCTGGCTATGTATGATTTAAACACACTCAAACATCTCTCATACTGAAAATTCACAATTCCTAAAAAAATCTATAAAATGCTTTAGAAGTGAGCTGGCAGCCCAGCACTTTGGGAAGCCGAGGTGGGAGAATCACTAGGTCAGGAGATCAAGATCATCCTGGCTAACAAAGTAATAACCCGTCTCCACTAAAAATACAAAAAATTAGCCAGGTGTGGTGGTGGGCACCTGTAGTCCCAGCTACTCGGGAGGTTGAGGCAGGAAAATAGCGTGAACCTGGGAGGCGGAGCTTGTGGTGAGCTGAGGTCACACCACTGCACTCCAGCCTGGGTGACAGGGTGAGACTCTGTCTCAAAAAAAAAAAAAAAAAAAAAAAGAAGTGAGCTGACATTGAGAAAATCTCTTGATATATTTGAGTTTTTCATTTTAATTAAGTTTTGAAGGACTATAATACTCATTATTATCCAAATAGGTTTTAAAGGGACTCTTGTATGACATCACAGTTTTTTTCTGGAGATAAGCTAACAAATGGTGTGACATGCTATGAAATAGGTTTTATTGTGGATAAGGGAAGAAATACATATTCAACGAAGCATACGTATTGTCCGTAAAACATATCACATTGTGTGACCTTGTCAGTAGTTAAAAATCAATTCAAGTTCCAGCCAACCCTAACATTTATTAGTAGTATCATTTATTAGTATTATAATTACAATTATTTCTTTAAAATAGTTGTATCATATTAAATAACACTTGTAATAATTTCTCAAGCTTTCCAATCTTGCACCTATTAGAACTGTTCTTTTTTTTTTTTTTTTAGATGGAGTCCCATTCTGTCACCCAGTCCAGAGTGTAGTGGCACAATCTCGGCTCACTGTAACCTTTATCTCCCGTGTTCAAGCAATTCTCCTGCCTCAGCCTCCCAAGTAGCTGGGATTACAGGTGCCTGCCACCACGCCCAGCTAATTTTTTGTATTTTTAGTAGAGACGAGATTTCACCATGTTTTGCCAAGCCTGACGAGGCCAGACTGGTCTTGAACTCCTGACCTCTGGTGATCCACCCGCTTTGGCCTCCCGAAGTGCTAGGATCACAGGCGTGAGCCACTGCATCCACCCCGGAACTGTTCTTAAAGGGTGCCTCTACTCATCTCTTTGTCCATAGATTTATTACTTTATATAAAGAGCATCTTAGAGACTTTTCAGGACAACAAAGATGCCTTTTACCATCACTGGAAAGCATTTTTCGTGAATACTTGATAACTTTAACAAAGTGATCTTCCCTGTTTCAGCTGACACTAAAGACACACTCATGACACACTCATCCTCTGATGAAGCCGCACACATTAGCTGGCAAGAGTATCAGTGTTTCGCTTCACCGTGGAGGTTCGATTCAGTTGCTCTGAACGCTGGTCATACCAAATATACCTCTCTCTGCTCTCCACTGAAAGAAACTCAGCTGAGTGTTCATTCCAAAGTTAGGTTTCTATACTTCTTTGGAATAAATCATCTGAGTTGTGTAATAAAGAGAAATCATAATGCAATTCATAGACACATGAATAAAATGCTAAAGGTTTCACAAATGCTGAATTGTAGGGATATTTCAGGCAGCATATGGCTTCCTCTTTATTTTATTACCAAGGCTAAATTCATTTTTGTACATTTTTATACATGTTTATTTTAAGCTAGTCTTTTATTTATTTATTTATTTATTTATTTATTTATTTATTTGAGATGGAGTCTCGCCCTGCTGTCCAGGCCAGAGTGCAGTGGCGCAATCTCGGCTCACTGCAACCTCCTGGGTTCGAGCCATTCTCCTGCCTCAGCCTCCCAGGTAGCTGAGATTACAGGCATATGCCACCATGCCCAGCAAATTCTTGTGTTTTCAGTGGAGATAGGGTTTCACTATGTTGGCTAGGCTGGTTTTGAACTCCTGACCTCAGGTGATCCGCCCACCTCGGCCTCCCAAAGTGCTGGGATTACAGGCGTTGAGACACCATGCTTGGCCTAAGGTAGTCTTTTTTTTAGATGGAGTCTCATTCTTTTGCTTAGTCTGGAGTACAGTGATGCAATCTTGGCTCACTACAACCACCACCTCCCAGGTTCAAGGGATTCTCCTGCCTCAGCCTCCTGGGTAGCTGGATCTACAGGCACGTGCTACCACACTCAGCTAATTTTTGTATTTGGAGTAGAGACAGGGTTTCACTGTGTTAGCCAGGATGGTCTCAATCTCCTGACCTCGTGATCTGCCTGCCTCGGCCTCCCAAAGTGCTGGGATTACAGGTGTGAACCACCACACCCAGCAAGCTAGTCTTTTAAATGGGGAATACAGAATTCGAATTGTGTCTGATTCTCTGTTGTACAGAAAATTGAAGAGTTAGGCAATAGTACTGGCGGTTACAATATAAATACTCCTTTAAAGATAATGCAGTCTAAGCAATTTTTACACCTAGAAAATGAAAACCCAAGATGTTTTGCTTTCCATGAATGGTAACTTGTAATTAGTCCATTGAAAGTACGTTGGTTAGTGTTGTTTATTTGCCCTAGACTCAGAGGATAAGAATTTGTGAGACAGATCCTCTTAAAGACGTGTAAATGTTAAAAAATATAAAATTCCTTTAGCCTAGTGTTTTTTTTCCTACAATTTCCTTCAACTTAAGTTTAACGGAGTTTTAGGACCCTGTAAGAAGTAGTTTGATAGAAATGCAAGGCCATGGCATTCTACCTTGATATGAAACAATTGGGTTGAGAATGATAGGAACAAAAATTAGTTTATAAACAGTAAATTCAAATTACTACTGAACCAAAAGTTTAGCATGTAGGTATTGTTAATAATCTTTTTTTTTTTTTTTTTTTTAGATGGAGTTTCAGTCTTTTTTGCCCAGGCTGGAGTGCAATGGCACGATCTCGGCTCACTGCAACCTCCGTCTCCTGGTTTCAATCGATTCTCCTGCCTCAGCCTCCCAAGTAGCTGGAATTATAGGCACCCACCATCAGGCCTGGCTAATTTTATATTTTTAGTAGAGGCTAATTTTGTATTTTTAGTAGAGACAGGATTTTACCATGTTGGCCAGGCTGGTCTCAAACTCCTGACCTCAGGTGATCCGCCTGCCTCAGCCTCCCAAAGTGCTGGGATTACAGGCGTGAGCCATAGTGCCCGGCCTATTAGTGATCTTATAGGGCAGAGTAGTCCTTGAACACCAGGCATATTTTGAAAAAAATTTCTTTTAGTGTCATTGATTTGAATCATTTTGAAAGGAAAACTAATTTTATACCTCAAAATGAATTTAGATTATGTCTAGTCATAATTATGTTGTCATCATAAATGTCTATTTTCTAAATTTGGGGGTCTCCGCTCAGTGTAATAAAATATTCATTTTTGTACCTATTAGATTCACTTAACCACTAAAGCTGGTATTTTTCATTACCTCATATGCTGATAAGATAATTAGTATTTTATTAATAAATTTTCAGTAATATTGGGAAGATCATGGTGCTATATGAATCATGTTTCATATATAAAGAAATCAAGGATTAGAAAGGCATGTAACTATATTATTTGTGCTATGTTACTAAGAATGGATATCATCTGTCTTAGCCCATCTGTGTTGCTATAAAGGAATACCTGAGACTGGATAGTTTATAAAGAAAAATGATTTATTTGACTCACAATTCTGTTGGCTGAAAGATTGGGCTGTGGTGAGGGCCTCCGGCTGCCTCCACTCATGAAGAAAGACAAAGGGGAGCCGGTGTGCAGAGAATGCATGGTGGGAGAGGAAACAAGAGAAAGAGGAGGAGGTGCCAGGTTCCTTTAACAACCAGTTCTCATGGGAACTAACAGAGCAAGAACTCACTCACCCCCCACCCCCCAGGGAGGGCATTAATCTACTCATGAGGGAGCCACCCCCATGATCCCAACACCTCCCATTAGGCTCCATCTCCAACGCTGGGTATTAAATTTTAACATGAGGTTTGAGGGCCAACATCCAAACCATAGCATCATCTGTTGTGTATGATTTAAAAAAATGCTGAAGAATATTTATGGAAACAGCACTTGAGTCTATGTAAGATTTCACAAATACCTTGTCATGCTTAGAGATCAAAATGACTTTTTTATAATTTTGGATTGGCACATTTATAAACATTTTCCAAATCAGTGTCACCACCTAGAACAGTGGTTTGATTTAGTATCTCTTTAGCTCTTTCTACATGTTTACAGGAGGGTTTTGGAAAATTAGTTCATATGTTCTAATTCTTTATACAATTCCTGGAATTTAATAGAAACTAAGGTATGTTTAATGTAGATTTCAGAATTGTCAATCAAATGTGCTATGCTCTTAACTACTGAAACCATGACTTTTTCTCAATATCTTTACCTTTTTTTCAAACATTTCATTACCTTTTTAAAAACGAATAGACTATGTTTAGAGCTTGGTTTTACAGAAAAACTAAGCAGAAAATACAACGTTTCCTATATTTCCTCCCCCACTTTCTCCTTATCTCCCCTCTTCCAGTTTCCTCTATCATTAGCTTTCTTTACTGTGGTACATTTGTTACAACTGATTAACCAATAATGATGCATTATTATTCACTGAATCCATAATTTAAATTAGGGCGATACCTTTTTTTTTTTTTTTTTTTTGAGACAGAATCGAGCTCTGTCACCCAGGCTGGAGTGCAATGGCACCATCTCAGCTCACTGTAATTTCTGCCTCGTGGGTCCAAGTGATTCTCCCACCTCAGCCTCCCGAGTAGCTGGGATTACAGGCACACACCGCCATGCCCAGCTATTTTTTGTATTTTTACAGAGATATTGTTTTGCCATGTTGGCCAGGCTGGTCTTGAACTCCTGACCTCAGGTGATCTGCCCGCCTTGGCTTCCCAAAGTGCTGGGATTACAGGCGTGAGCCACCATGCTTGGCCGGGCTATGCCTTTATGTTTTGTACTTCTAGGGCTTTTGACAAATGCACAATGGCATATGTCCATCATCACAGAATCACACAAAATAGTTTGAGAACCAAACACCGCATGTTCTCACTCATAGGCGGGAATTGAACAATGAGATCACTTGGACACAGGAAGGGGAACATCACACACTGGGAGCCTGTCGTGGGGTTGGGGGAGGGATAGAATTAGGAGATACACCTAATGTAAATGACGAGTTAATGGGTGCAGCACACCAACATGGCACATGCGTACATATGTAACAAACCTGCACGTTGTGCACATGTACCCTAGAACTTAATGTATATAAAAAAAAAATCCTCTGTGCTCCACCTATTTATTCCTCCTTCCCATTCCCACCAACTACTGATCATTTTACTGCCTTTATAGTTTTGCCTTTTCCAGAATGTCAGATGGTTGGAGTCTTACAGTGTGTAGCCTTTTCCAACAGGCTTCTTTCACCTTGCAACATATGTTTAAAGTTTCTCCATGATTTTGCATGGCTTATTAGTTCATGTCCTGGACAGCATGGTGACTCATGACTGTAATCTCAGCACTTTGGGAGGCTGAGGTGAGCAGGCCTCTTGAGCTCACAAGTTCAAGACTAACCTGGCAACATGGCAAAATCCTATATTTACAAAAAATAAAAAAATTAGCTGGGCATAATAGTGCCTGCCTGTAGTCCCAGCTACTCAGGAGGCTGAGGTGGGAGGAGGGCTTCAGCCTGGGAGACAGAGATTGCAGTGAGCCAAGATCGCACCACTGCACTCCAGCCTGGGCAATAGAACCAGACCTTGTCTCGAAACAAAACAAAACAAAACAGAAAAAAAATATGTAGTTCATGTTCTTTTGTTGCTGAATAATATTCCATGATATAGATATATCACAGTTTGTTTATCCATTCACCTATTGCTTCCAGTTTGGGACAATTGTGAATAAAGCTGCTATAAGCACTCCTGTGCATTTTTGGTGGGGACGTACATTTACAACTTCTTTGGATAAATATCAAGGAACTTGATTACTAGATTGTGTAGTAAGAGTATGTTTAGTTTTGTAAGAAACTGCCAAACTCTTCCAAAGTAGTGGTGCCGTTTTGCTTTCCCACCAGCATTGAGGGAGAATTCCTGTTGCTCCACATTCTCACCAGCATTCGATGTCGTCGGTGTTCTGGGTTTTAGCCATTCTGATCGGTGTTTAGTGATATGTAATTGTTGTTTTAATTTCCAGTTCCCTGGTGACATATGATGTTGAGCATCTTTTCATACAGTTATTTGCCATTTGTGTATCTTCTTTGGTGAGATATCTATTCAGATCTCTTACTTGTTAATTAGATCATTAATTTTATTATTATTATTATTGACTGTTAAGAATTCTTTGTATAATGTGGAGTAAACAGATAGCCTACAGAATGGGAGAAACTATTCACAAACTACACATCTGATAAAGGTCTACCATCCAGAATCTATAAGGAATGGAAACAAATCGACAAGCAAAAAAGACATTTCTCGAAAGAAGACATGTAAGTGCCCAAGAAACGTGAAAAGATGGTCAACATCACTAATTCATCAGAGAAATGCAAATCAAAACCACAGTGAAAAAACATCTCACACCAGTAAGAATGGCTACTATTACAAAGTCAAAAAACAACAGATGCTGGCAAGACTGTGGAGAAAAGAGAATGCTTATACACTGTTGGTAGGAATGTAAACTAGCTCAGCCACTGTGGAAAGCAGTTTGGAGATTTCTCAAAGAACTTAAAACAGAACTACCATTCAACCCAGAAATCCCATTATTAGGTATATATCCAAAAGAAAAATTGTTCTACCAAAAAGACACTTGCACTTATGTGTTCATCACAGCACTATTCACAAGAGCAAAGATATAGAATCAACTTAGGTGTCCATCAGTGGTGGATTTGATAAAGAATACATAGTACACATATACCATGGAATACTATGCAGCCATAAAAAGGAACAAAATCCTGTGCTCTGCAACAGCATGGATGCAGCTGCAGTCCATCATCCTAAGTGAATAAACCCAGGAACAGAAAATCAGATGCCACATGTTGTCACTTATAAGTGGGAGCTAAACTTTGGGTACTCATGGACATATAGATGGCAACAAGAAAGCAATCTTATTTTAAAAGGCTACCAAAAAAAAAAAAAGGCCTAGGAATAAATTTAACCAAGGAGGTGAAAGACCTTTACCATGAAAACAATAAAAGATTGATGAAAAACATTGAAGAGGACCTAGAAACGGAAAGACATTCCATGTTCATGGGTTGGAAGAATTAATATTTTTTAAATGACCACACTATTCCAAATGACCTACAGATTAAGTGCAATCTCTATCAAAATATCAGTGATACTCTTTGAAAGAAATAAAAACAATCCTAAAATTCATATGAAACCACAAAAGACTCGGACTAGCCAAAGCAAATCTGATAAAAAGAACAAAGCTGGAGGCATCACACTGCCTGACCTCAAAATATAGTACAAAATAATAACCCGAAAAGCACAGTCCTGGCATAAAAACAGATACATAGACTACTGAAACAGAATAGAGAACCCAGAAATAAATACACGTATCTACAGCCAACTGACTTTCAACAAAGACATCAAGAATATACACTGGCAAGAGGACAGCCTCTTCAATAAGTCGTACTGACAAAACCGGTTATCCATATGCACAAGAATAAAACTAGACCCCTATCTCTCACCATATACAAAACCAAACTCACAATGGATTACAGACTTAAATGCAAGACCCAAAACTGTAAAACTACCAGAAGAAAACCTAAGGAAAATGCTTAGGTCATTGATCTAGGCAAAGATTTTATGGATGAGACCACAAAAGCACAGGCCACAAAACGAAAACAGACAAATGGGATTATATCAAACTAAAAAGGCTCTGCACAGCAAAGGAAACAATCAACAGAGTAAACAGTGAACTTGCACAATGGGAGGGACTATTTACAAACTACTCATTTGACAAGGGATTAATATCCAGAATAAATAAATAACTCAAATAATCGCAAATCAAACACAACAACAAATAACCCTATTTTTTTTTAATGGACAGATTATCTAAGTAGGCATTTTTCAAAAGATCTACAAATGGCCAACAAGTATAAGAAAAAATGCTTAATATCATTAACCATCAGGAAATGCAAATCTAAACTGCAATGAGATTTCATTTCATCCCAATCAGAACAGCTATTATCAAAAAGACAAAAAATAACAAATACTGGAGAGGATGCAGATTAAAGGGAATTCTTACACACTGCTGGTTGATATGTAAATTAGTACAACCACTATGGAAAACAATATGGAGGTTCCTCAAAAAACTAAAAATTAAGCTACCATATGATCCAGCAATCCCACTACTGGATATACATTCAAAGGAAAGAAAATCAATATGTTAAAGAGACATCTGGCTTTCTGCCTCCACTACTGCCATGGTGCCCGTGAGAAAGCTGTGGTGAAGGGAGGCAAAAAAAAGCAGGTTCTGAAGTTCATGCTTGATTGCACCCACCCTCTAGAAGATGGAATCATGGATGCTGCCAATTTTGAGCAGTTTTTGCAAGAAAGGATCAAAGTGAACTGAAAAGCTGGGAACTTTGGTGGAGGGATGGTGACCGTCCAAAGGAGCAAGAGGATGATCACCGTGACATCCGAGGTGCCTTTTTCCAAAAGGTATTTGAAATACCTCACCAAAAAATATTTGAAGAAGAATAATCTTCATGATTGGTTGTGCATAGCTGCTAACCGTAAAGAGAGTTACAAATTATGTTACTTCCAAATTAACCAGGATGAAGAAGAGGAGGAAGACAAGGATTAAATTTCATTTATCTGGAATATTTTGTATGAGCTCTTGAATAAAACTTGGGAACCCCATTGGTGGTTTACCGTTGTGTCTCCGCAGTGCAAATTGAACAGAGAATTGGAAATCATAGTCAAAGGGCTTCCCTTGGGCCACCACTCACTTATTTGTAACATGACTTTTTAAAATTTTTTCTGCTTGAAAATTTCAATTCTTGTCGTAATACTAGAGTAGAAGGAGAGGGTGACTTT
The DNA here is from genome assembly GCF_047675955.1 of Chlorocebus sabaeus. Lineage (NCBI taxonomy): Eukaryota > Metazoa > Chordata > Mammalia > Primates > Cercopithecidae > Chlorocebus > Chlorocebus sabaeus. The sequence continues at coordinate 106,982,997 of NC_132917.1, forward strand.
ACGGAACTGACAGACATCGGGCAGGCAGATGAGGGCGTGGAAGTATGGGCTGAAGGAAGTGACTGTTTTATTTTAAAAAGTGTGACTGTCACTTGTTTCTGTTGCTTCTCCCAAAGAATGATTCAGGGATACAAGTAGGCTCCTCTCATTCATTAAAAGAAAACGTAGCCACATTGCGGTGGCTCACACCTGTAATCCCAGCACTGAGTACTTAACCTATGGGATCTGGCACTATCTCCACATAATAGTGTTAGAACGGAATTGGAGGACATGCAGCTGGTGTCTGCTGTTTGGTTGTGGGGAAAGATCCCCATACATCTGGGAGGCTGAGGTGTGCGGATCATGAGGTCAGGAGTTCAAGACCAGCCTGGCCAACACGGTAAAACCCTGTCTTTACTAAAAATACAAAAATTAGCCAGGCAGGGTGTCAGGTGCCTGTAATCCCACCTACTCGGGAGGCTGAGGCAGAATTGCTTGAACCTGGGAGGCGGAGGTTGCAGTGAGTCGAGATTGCACCACTGAAGACTCCGTCTCAAAAAAAAAAAAAAAAAAAAAAGAAAAGAAAACGTGACATCTCTCTAAGATTCTCTGCCTGGGAAAATGACAGTGTCAATAAAATGCGGTTTCTGGGCCGTTCATCTTACTTTGATTCTTTTATTACAAATTTCTCTTGATGCACACAGTTACGTCTACTAATCCCCTTCTTCCTAGAGAGAGAAACAGTGCTCCTTCAGCGTTGCTGCAAAGTCCATCACTCTCCATAAAGAGGTTTGGGGAATCGATTGTAGAAGTCCCAGGTTCTAAATTAACTAAATGTGTACAAAAATGAATGTGTAAGTGATCTGTTTCTGCAAGTCTTAGCAACAATCTGTCACTTTGGTGTCCAGCAGAGGGCGCTAGAGGAATAGTGCTTCCAGATGTGGCCTCTTGTGTGGGGCCTGAAGAAGGCACTGGGAGGCCCCCCATGCCAAAGAGATGGAAGGTGCCCGGGAAATAGTTGCCTCATGCGACTTAGGTCATGACTGGATTTAATGTCAGAAGTCATTCTACAAACAGTGGTGTGGCGCCGTGTGTGCAGAGGCTAGAGAACTGCCAAAAGGGGCTACCAAGGCCGGGAAAAAATACACAATTGTTGCCGTGAGTGACTTTGAAAGACGCTGGTGCCTTGTAGTGCCCTTCTGAAATTCAAACAATAATGCAGAAGTGTGTGTTTTAGAATTTACGGTGTATGAAATTCATGTTTTTAAAAGTGCTTGCCTACAGATGGTTTCCACACCTGACATTGTGCTCTGCAAGTGGCATAGCTGGAAATTCAATGTTCAATCCTATTTTGGCTCCAGTTTAACATTTGGTGCTCTGTGGACTGAGTTGAACTTGTTGAGGCTTTGCAATTTCACTTGTGTTAAAGGTTCTAGCATTTTCCATTCCTATGCAGATTTCTTTGAAGCAGAATTGCCTGCATATTTCTTCTCTGCCTTCACAGAAGGCAATGTCCCTTACCATGATTATTAACTATAAGTTTGTGGCTTGAGTTTACAAGTTTTACTTGTTTGTTGCATTGATGTTCCCATGTAGTAAGTAATTTTTAGTTTGGTTGTGAAAAAAACCCTGGGCTGAAGTTAGCATTTAAGTTACAAAACAAAACAAAACAAAACAAAAACAAAAAAAACTAGTCCCAGATTTTAAAAATTGTAGTAAAATTGAAACTCACTGGTTTTTCTCTGAACTCTTGTAATCAAGTTTTGATCACATTTTCTATTAAAGTGGCTAACACATGGCTACAAAAAAAAAAAAAAAAAAAGAAAAGAGAGAGAGAGATCTGTATTCCTGTGTTTATTGCAGCACTATTCATGATGGCCAAGATATGATATCAACCTAAGTGCTCACCAACAAATTAATGGATAAATAAAATGTGGTCTATAACCACAATGAAATACTATTCAGCCTTAAAAAATAAAATTCTGTCATTTACAGCAACATGAATGAACTTAGAGGATTTTATGTTAACTGAAATAAGCCAGGCACAGAAAAATAAATACCACATGTTCTCACTTATATGTGGAAGAATAAAAAGTTGAGCTCATAGAAGCAAAGAGTAGAGTAGTGGTTATTAAAGGCTAGGAAAGGCAGGGAGGTGGGGAGAATTGGGGGAGGTTAGCTAATGGACAAAAAATTACAGCTGGATAGGAGGAAAAACTTCTAATGCTCTATAGCATTGTAGGGTGACTATAGTTAACAATAATTTATTATATATTTTTAATAGCTGGAACAGAGGATTTTGAATGTTCCTGCCACAAAGAAATTATAAATGTTTGAGGTGATGCATATGATAATTACCCTGATTTGAGCATCACACTTTGTATACATGTATCAAAATATCACACTGTGCCTCATAAATATATGCAATTATGTGTCAATTAAAAATAAAAAAAAATCTATTCATCATATATATGAGACCTTTTTCTGACTCTCGATTCTATTTCATTGGATATGTCTGTCCTTATGCCAGTGCCATTCTGTTTTAATTACTGTAGCTTTGTAGTAAGTTTTGAAATCAGAAAGTGTGGGTCTTCCAACTCTATTCTTCCTTATCAAGATTGTTTTGGTTACTCAGGGTCACTTTCAATTCTCTGTAAATTTGAGGATCAGCTTCCCCATTTGTGGAAAAAAAAGGCTGTTGGAATTTTAGAAGAGATTGTATTGAATTTGCTGATTATTTTCAGCAGTATTGACATCTTAACAGTGGTAAGTCTTCCTATCCACAAGCACAGAATGTATTTTCAGTTACTTTGATCTTTTTAATTTTTTTGTATTTTTTATCTTTTATAGTTTTCAGTGTATCAATCTTTCACCTCTTCAGTTAGATTTATTTCTAAGTATTTAATTATTTTAGATGCTATTGTAAATGGAATTTCTTTCTTAATTTCCTTCTAGTGTATAGAAAACAATTTGTTTTTGTGTGTTGATTTTGTACACTGCAACTTTGCTGAATTCATTCATTAGCTCTGAGTTTTCTAGTGGATTCTTTGGGGTCTTGTATACAAAGGATTATGTCATCTATACATAGAAATAGTTTCACCTATTCCTTTAGATTTGGATGACTTTTTAATTTAATTTTATATTTTTTTAGATGGAATCTCACTCTGTTGCCTTGGCTGGAGTGTAATGGCACGATCTCAGCTTGCTGCAACCTCCACCTCCCAGGATCAAGCGATTCTCCCGCCTCAGCCTCCAGAGTAGCTGGGATTACGGGCATCTAATATCATGGCAGGCTAATTTTTGCATTTTTTGTAGAGACAGGGTTTCACCTTATTGGCCAGGCTGGTCTTGAACTTCTGATCTCAGGTGATCTGCCTGCCTGGGCCTCTCAAAGTGCTGGGATTACAGGCATGATCATCACGCCCAGACTGTTTGTTTTTTGTATTATTTGTAGAGACAGGGCGTCACTATGTTGCTCAGGCTGGGCTCAAACTCCCAGGCTCAAAGAATCTGCCCACCTTGGCCTCCCAAAGTGCTGGGATTACAGGCATGAGCACTACACCCAGTCTATTTGCTTTTCTTGTCTTGCTGGAACTTTCAATTCAGTGTCAAATAGCAGTGAGAATCGTTTTCTTGTCCCTTATCTTAAGGGGAACTCATTCCGTTTTTTTACCATTAAATATACTGTTAGCTGTAAGTTTTCCAGAAACACAGTGTGTCATGTTGAGAAATTTTCCCTGTGTTCCTAATTTGCTGAGAGTTTTTTTTTTGTTTGTTTGTTTAGATGGAGTCTCACTCTGTCGCTGAGGTTGGAGTGCAGTGATGCCATCTCCCCGCCTCAGCCTTCCAAGTAGCTGGGACTACAGGTGCCCACCACCACGCTTGGCTAATTTTTGTATTATTTAGTAGAAATGGGGTTTCACCATGTTGGCCAGGCTGGTCTTGAACTCCTGACCTCAGTTGATCCACCCATCTAGGCCTCCCAAAGTGCTGGGATTACTGGCGTGAGCCGCTGCACCAAGCCGAGAGTTTTTATTATGAAAGAGCCGAAAGGTTTTATTATGAAAGGTTGTTAAATTTCCTCAAATGCTTTTTCCATGTCAATTGAGATCATAATGTGATTCTTTTCCTTTTGTTCAAATTGAAACGTCCTTGCATTCCATGGTAAAATCCCATTCGATTGTGAATAATCCTTATAGTATACTGATGGAGTCAATTTGCTAATTTTTTTTTTTTTTTTTTTTTTTTTTGAGCCAGAGTCTCACTCTGTCACCCAGGCTGGAGTGCAGTGCTGTGATCTCAGCTCACTGCAACCTCCGCCTTCTGGGTTCAAGCAATTCTCCTACCTTAGCCTCCTGAGTAGCTGGGATTACAGATGCATGCCACCACGCCAGGCTAATTTTTATATTTTTAGTAGAGACAGAATTTCACCATGTTGGCCAGGCTGGTCGTGAACCCCTGACCTCAGGTGATCTGCCTGCCTCGGCCTCCCAAAGTGCTGGGATTACAGGCGTGAGCCACCGCGCCTGGCCTTGCTAATATTTGTTAAGGATTTTCCATCTATATTTATAAGCAATGTTAGTCTGCAATTTTCTTTCCTTGTGATGTCATCTGGCTTTAACAGCAAGGCAATGCTGGTTTCACAGAATGCATACCAAGTTTTCCTTGCTATCCCCAAAACTTAAATTTTTTGAATTATTTGAGAAATAATTTGTGTTAATTTTCTTTGTTTAGTAGAATTCACCTGTGAAGCCATCTGATTCAGGACTTTTCTTTTAGGGAAGTTTTTTTCTTAATTATGTTTACAATTACTTTGTTATAGAACTGTTGAGATTTTCTATTTCTTGTATCAACCTACAGAATTTCTGTGTTTCAAGAAATGTCCTCATTTCCTCTAGGTTGTCCATTTTTTCATCTATTTTTCTATTCTCTTATAATCCATGTTATTTCTGAAAAATCAATGGTAATGTCTCCATTTTCATTATTATTATTATTTTGCAGGTTTGGAGCTTTATTATCAGTCTATGCATAACTAAAGTTCAAAGCAAATTCAATTAATTCAATTCTGCTTAAGGGGACATTGTAAAGTAACAATACTGGGCATTACATGCCTCATATGATCCATTTCAAACCATAGAGAATTATACCTTTGTGTCACTATTTCAAGAGACAAATTTGAACAGCTAAAACATCTTAAAAATACACCAAGCTTATGAAGTCTCAAACAAAACTTGAATTTTCTGTACGTACTCCTGTCAAATGAAGTAATTTCCTGTACACCACTTATCTTGCAAACTGTCCTTTTTAAATTTTTTTTATTTGACCTAGATCGGCTCCGAGACCTAGAGAAGGATCCTGACGGCTTGTGATTTCTCTCCGGAGAGAGCGATCTCTCTCTTCTCCTAACTCTAGAAAGGGACCTGCTCCCTCAGCGAGAGAGGCTTCTCCTTGGAGATCTGCGAGGAGGTGGAGGCCGCCTCCTGCAATAATCGTCTCGAGGGCGACGACCCCGAGAGGGAGGTGGGCCACGATTTCTACTTCTTTTTTCATCATTCGACAGTTCCACTGTCACCCAGCGGCCACATAGTGTTCTTCCATCTACCTCTCGGATCGCATCAGCTGCACCTCGGGGATCTTCAAATTCAACAAAAGCAAAGCCGGCAGCGTTTCTAGCAACCCACACACTTCAGAATGGTCCCTAGTAGCCAAAAGCCCGTTCCAGTTCAGTCTTGTTGCCATTGTTTCCAAGATTGCCTACACAAACCTTACAGTCCAATGGACAGGAATCACAATGCATTTCGAGATCTAGGGTAAAAAATGCGGAGGCTCAAATCCATACACTCCATTGAGTCTTCCCGCTTTCCTCCCTCCCAACCCCCAGCAACGAATGCTCTCGCTCACCCGGCGTCCACGAAATGGCGGTCCATTTGTATTTTTATTTAAGTCATTTGCATCTTTTCTCTTTTGTTTTTTTGTCAGTCTAGATGGAAGCTTGTCAATTTTGTTTCTCTTTCCCAATAAATTATTTGCTTTATTGATTTTTTCTATTGCTTATTGTCTCTACTTTTTAATAATCTCTGCTCTAATCTTTATTACTGTCTTATTTCTGCTCTCTTTGGGTTTCGTTTGCTCTTCGTTTTCCAGTTCCTTAAGATGTAAAGTTGAGTTATTGATTTGAGATTTTTTGTAATATAGACATTTACAGCTGTCAGCTTCCCTCTTAGCCCTACTTTTTTGTTGCATCTCATAAGTTTTGATATGTTGTGTTTTTATTTTCATTTATCTCAAGATACAAATATTCTTTGTGGTTTCTTCTTTGATCCATTAGTTTTGTGAGAGTGCATTGTTTAATTTCCATGTGTTTGTGAATTTTCTGGTATTTCCTCAGTTACTGATTTCTGACTTCATACCATTGTGTTTAGAGAAGATACTTTGTGTGATACCTATACTTTTTAATCTGTTAAAACATGTTTATGGCCTAACAGATGATCCATCCTAGACAACCTCCCATGTGCGCTTCAGAACAATGTGCATTCTGTTGTTATTGGGCAGAGTGTTCTGTATATGTCTGTTAGGGCTAGTTGGTTTATTTTGCTGTTCAAGTCTTCTAATTTCTTATCTTTTCTCTGGTTGTTTTATCCATCATTGAAAGTGGAGTATTGAATTCTCAAACTATTACTCTAGGATTGCCTATTGCAATTCTGTCATGTTTTTGCTTCATGTATTTTTATTATTCGGTGTGTAAATATTTATACTTGCTATTTTTTTCTGTTTTAAACCTTTTATTAATGTCCTTCTCTGTCTCTTGTAACCTTTTTGGATTTAAAATCTATTTTATCTGATATTACTATAGCCACCTCAGCTCTCTTTTAGTTACTATTTGCATGAAATATTTTTTACCATCCTTTCACTTTCAACCTATTAGTGTCTTTTAACCTAAAGTGAGTCTCCTGTAGATAATGATTGGATCCTGTTTTTCTGTATCCATTTTCCCCATCTCTGTCTTTCAAATAGAGAACTTAATCCATTTACACTTGAAGTATTTACTGATAAGGAGTAAATATTATTGCCATTTTGTTACTTTTTTTCTATGTGTCATTTCTTTATTGCCCCCTTTTTCCTCCATCATTGCCTGTTTTGTGTTTAGCTGATTTTTTTCAGGAAAAAATTTTTATTTTCTTCTCATTTCCATTTGAGTGTATTGTATAGATGTTTTCTTTCTAGTTACCATGAGAATTATATTTAACTTATTAAAGCTACAACATTCTATTTTGAATCTATACCAACTTAACTTCAGTGGCATACAGAAACTCTGCTCCGTGCATCTTTGTCTTCTGCTTTTTGTTACTAATGTTCCAAATTACATCTTTATATACTATGTGCCCAATAAATAGGTTAATTCTTGTTTTTTGCATTTGTCTTTTTGTTTGTTTGTTTGTTTTTTGTTTTGAGATGGAGTCTTGCTCTGTCGCCCAGGCTGGAGTGCAGTGGCGTGATCCTGGCTCACTGCAAGCTCCACCTCCTGGGTTCACACCATTCTCCTGCCTCAGCCTCCCGAGTAGCTGGGACTACAGGTGCCCGCCACCACGCCTGGCCAATTTTTTCTATTTTTATTAGAGATGAGGTTTCGCCGTGTTAGCCAGGATGCTCTCGATCTCCTGACCTCGTGATCCGCTGGCCTTGGCATCCCAAAGTGCTGGGATTACAGGTGTGAGCCACTGCACCCGGCCGCATTTGTCTTTTTAAAATGCAGAAAATTATTAATAAAAATGGAATTAAAAATGAAAATTACAATAATGCTACTTTATAATTGCCCATGTATTTATCTTTCCCAGAGATCTTCATTTTTTCGTATGGCTTCAAGTTAATTCAAATATAGATGTATTTATTTAAGGCATGTTTCCTACCACCAGCATTGGGCACATGTTCAGATTGGCAGTCAGATCCATAAGTCTCAATGGCTTCAATTTAGCACTGCATTTACTTAACTGTACAGAGAATGCAGAACAGAAAATACAGCATATCCAGCATCTTACAGCTCACTGGGAGGCCCAGCAGTACCCATGCACATAGTTTCTCATCCCTTCACTCACCCACACGCAGAGCATGCACAGTCGCTAGAGATGACATGAAGGGCCCGGGGTGGTGGTTCACGTCTTTAAACCCAGTTCTTTGGGAGGCCAAGGCAGGCAGATCACGAGGCCAGGAGTTCGAGACCAGCCTGGCCAACATAACGAAACCTCATCTCTACTAAAAACCAAAAATTAGCTGGGTGCAGTGGCACACGTCTGTAGTCCCAGCTACTCAGGAGACTGAAACAGGAGAATCACTTGAACCCGGGAGGCGGAGGTTGCAGTGAACCGAGTCCACACCATTGCACTTCAGCCTGAGCGACGACAGAGCAAGACTCCATCTCAAAAAAAAAAAGAGAGATGAAGGTGTATGTGGTTCATGTTGACAGAGGAAAGTCCCTGCCTTGGTTTTCCATGAGTCTTTTACATTCTCCTTGTGATGAAGGCTGCAGGCCTGTGTGCATTCCTAGGGCAGGAACAGTCCCACAGACCAAGAGCTTCACAGTAAACAAAGCAGGCAACCAGTTCACAACATACATTATTCCACACTGAACTTGATACGTTTTCAAGGAAACAGTGTTGTGAGAAGATGGCCTAGGTCTGTCCAGGATCGAGGCCTGCAATTAATTAATACTTTACTCACAGCATTCAAAAGGGAATAAAGAATAATATATACACTTATGGCCAGGCATGCTGGTTCACACCTGTAATCCCAACACTTTGGGAGGCTGAGGCGGTATATCTCTTGAGCCCAGGAGTTTGAGACCAGCCTGGGCAACATGGCGAAACCCTGACTCTACACAAATAAATACATAAATAAAATTAGCTGGGCATAGTGGTGTGAGCCTGTAGTCCCAGCTACTCGGGAAGCCAAGGTGGGAGGATCACCTGAGCCCCGGGAGGTGTAGGCTGTGGTGAGCCATGATGGTGTCACTGCACTCCAGCCTGGGTGACAGAGTGAGACCCTGCCCTTCCCCAGCAAAACAAAAGAAAGAAAGAAGAAGAATACTTAAGTATCAAATTCTCCAGCTTAAGAAATGAAACAGGCTGGACGCGGTGGCTCATGCCTGTAAACCCAACACTTTGGGAGGCCGAAGCTGGGGGATCACCTGAGGCCGGAGTTTGAGACCAGCCTAGTGGTCGTGTGAGGTGGCTCAAGCTGTAATCAAAATGCTGTAATCCAAGCACTTTGGGAGGCTGAAGGGGGCGGATCACAAGGTCAGGAGTTCGAGATCAGCCTGGCCAATATGGTGAAACCTCCTCTACTAAAAATACAAAAATTAGCCTGGTGTGGTGGCGGGTGCCTGTAGTCCCAGCTACTTCCAAGGCTGAGGCAGGAGAATCGCTTGAACCCGGGTGGCAGAGGTTTCGGTGAGCCAAGATCGCACCACTGCACTCCAGCCTGGGTGACATATCAAGACTCTAAAAAAAAAAAAAAAAAAAAGGCCAGCTTGGCTAACACGGCGAAACTCCATCTCTACTAACAATACAAAAATTAGCTGGGCGCAGTGGCATGCCCTGTAATCCCAGCTACTTGGAAGGCTGAGGCTGGAGAATCTCTTGAACCTGGGAGGGAGAGGTTGAGGTGAACGAAGATCCCGCCACTGCACTCCAGCCGGGCGATAGAGCAAGACACTGTCTCAAAAAAATAAAAAATAAAAATAAATAAATAAAAATAAAATAAAATAAAATAACACAAATGAAACAACAGCAATACCTCTGTGCATCCGTCCCCTCTTCGCGCCTCCAGGTAATCACTGCCTTCAATTTGAAATTTATCTTCTACTGTATTATTTTAGTGTAAACAAGTTTACATCACTGACGATATACTTTAATGTAAGCAAAATCTATGTGACGATAAACAGATGACAAGTTAGTGACCTCTACATGTGTAACAGATTTAAAAAAAACCCAAAAAACAAAAAACTGCAACAACAAGCAGTCCTCTCTTCTACACTTTCCACATCCATCTGCCAGCCAGAGAATCTTCAGATATTCATATATACTCTGACAGTTTAAAAATAAATAAATAGTTATCAATACCAGTACTATGCTTTCAGCTTTTTCATCACATGTCATACAGGGTACCTGTCACCTAGAAAATTGAACTGTTTTCTAGTTCAATTACCACACAGGGCGTGGTGGTGGGCACCTGTAATCCCAGCTACTTGGGAGACTGAGGCAGGACAATCACTTGAATCTGGGAGGCGGAGGTTGCAGTGAGCCGAAATCACTCTGGCCTGGGCAAGAGAGTGAGACTCCATCTCCAAAAAAAAAAAAAAAAAAAAAAGAAACATACGAGTCATTAATAAATATACCACCTGTTTTAACACATAGTCAACTTAACTATCAGATTGGCAAAAATATTTACAAATCCCAGAACTCACCATTGGCACAAGTGTAAGGAAAATAGCCTCTTGGTGAAGGCTTTCTGGAAGGTAGACTGTGTGTGTGTGTGTGTGTGTGTGTGTGTGTGTGTACACACATATATAATTATATAGAGTTATATGATTACATCTGTTAGTATTTAATGTATGTATCCATTTGATCCAACAATGCCACTGTTAGGAATTTCTCCTCTGGAAATATCCAAACAAATGTCAAGGCCTGACGCTCACGGCAGCACCGTTAATCCAGTAGTAAATGGGACCCAGCCCCCATGTCCCTCGGTTGGGGTGAATTAAACATATTGTAGTTTATCCATTCAATGAACTCTTGTGTGGTCATTAAAAATGTCTGTGTCGGCCGGGCGCGGTGGCTCATGCCTGTAATCTCAGCACTTTGGGAGGCCGAGGTGGGCGGATCACGAGGTCAGGAGATTGAGACCATCCTGGCCAACACGGAGAAATCCTGCCATTACTAAAAATACAAAAAGTTAGCCGGGTTTGGTGGTGGGCACCTGCAGTCCCAGCTACTTGGAGGCTGAGACAGGACAATGGCATGAACCCGGGAAGCTGAGCTTGAAATAAGCTGCAGAGAAAAAGCCTGAAATCGGGACAGCCAAATTCCAGCAGCATTTTTGAGTGACTGGGTGATAAGCGATTTTTTTCTGTATTTTCTGAAATGTTCACAGTGAACATGGATTACCTTTATTAAAATAAAGCCATAAAACAAAGAAATAAATAAGATTACAATAAGTATTTGATTAAGGATACTTCCTTTTAAAGATATGAGATATGTATTTCTTAGAACTTCACAAGTAATTATTTTTATGATATATTATATACAATATTAAACATACTTTGATGAGGGGTATAGAGGTTATTTTGACTAGGCTGGGTGCGGTGGCTCATGCCTATAATCCCAGCATTCTGGGAGGCCAAGGTGAGTGGATCATGAGGTCAGGAGATCAAGACCATCCTGACTAACATGGTGAAACCGTGCCTCTACGAAAAATACAAAAAATTAGCCAGGTGAGGTGGCGGGTGCCTGTAGTCCCAGCTACTCGGGAGACTGAGGCAGGAGAATGGCATGAACCCGGGAGGCAGAGCTTGCAGTGAGCCGAGATCGCACCACTGTACTCCAGCCTGGGTGACAGAGTGAAACTGTCTCAAAAAAAAAAAAAAAAAAAAAGAAGTTACTTTGACTAAATGTAGTGTTACTGACTGAAATTTGGACGTAATCCACTACTACATCTTTTTTTCAATAGCAACCACATCCACGAATCTTAAAGCCCTCCACTTCCATAATAAATAAATCTCCACATTATTCCTTCAGAGGGAAGAAAAAGAAATGCTGTCACGATTTGGGGGGTGTTCAGTCTGAGAGGCAGGATGGCTAGACCTGGCTGGTGGGAGTGTCCTGGCCCGTCTCCTCCATCATTGACACGTCCAGGGTCTGCAGGCAAGACCCCTAAGCTTGAATTTTAATTCTTTGTTCATAAAATAATGGAAATAATCCTTCCCATTCCTCTCCTCACAAAGGTGTTGAAGGGGTCTTAGTGGCTTGAATAAAGGTACCATTTCAACATATTCAGCACTGAGCTTTGTCATTAGAAGTACATCAAGGTTAGTACTGGCGATTGGCTCCAACTGTGGAACTCACAAAGTGGGCCTTCTCCTTCACATCACTTCACCATTTTTGTCCCTGAATCCGATCATAATTCTACCTGAAACCTCAGTGCTGGATGAGGGGCCTTCCAAAATACACAGTGAACGACTCGAATCTCTGTATTCTTGCCTGCTTCTTGGAGATAGCCGTGATAATTACCTGATCTCTATCTGAGGTGCTAAAAGACTTGAGCCTGAAACATACTTTTTTTTTTTTTTTTTTTTGAGACAGAGTCTTGCTCTTGTTGCCCCGGCTGGAGTGAAATGGTGCAATCTCAGCTCACTGCAACCTCCACCTCCCGGGTTCAAGTGATTCTCCTGCCTCAGCCTCCTGAGTAGCTGGGATTACAGGCACCCGCCACCACACCCAGTTATTTTTTTGTATTTTTAGTAGATATGGGGTTTCATCATGTTGGCCAGGCTGGTCTTGAACTCCTGACCTCAGGTGATCCACCTGCCTCGGCCCCCCAAGGTACAGGGATTATAGGTGTGAGCAACCATGCCCAGCCGCCTGAAGCACACTTGGAACTTCTTGCTGAGAAATAACAATTTTTGGTTTTGAATTATAACCAGAACATCCACAGTGAAAATGCATGTTTCTTGGCAGTGAGCATATTGGAAGTGTAGATTAAGGAGAGAGGGGAGACACAGCAGCCAAGAGCAGACCCAGGTGGAAGAAGGGGAGAAGGGAGGGTGAGGGGACAAAAGACAGGGAAAGGAGGGCTGTGTCACACGGAGTGGGCTCCTTCTGTCACAGCCTGCCACACTTTGTGCACACCTCCTGCAGCCTGCGTCCTCCCTGCATTCTGTACAGGGCTTTGGTATCTATTTAGGTGCTTACAATGAAATAAAAAAGAATATTTTTAAAGAGTTGGCCCCACATATGTGCTGAAGGACGACTAGGAAGGAGAGTCTTTCTGTAGCCAGGTTGGGGAACACTTCTCTCTCTCCTTTCCTGGGCTTCACCAGCAATGGGCCAAGTAGCCCAAGAACAGAGAGGCTGTCCTGAATTTCGTTTTTTTTTTTTTTTTTGAGTTGGAGTCTTGCTCTGTCACTCAGGCTGGAGTGCAGTGGCGTGATCTCAGCTCACTGCAACCTCCATCTCCCAGGTTTAAGCGATTCTCCTGCCTCATCCTCCCTCATAGCTGGGATTACAGGCGCATGCCACCACACCTGGCTAAGTTTTGTATTTTTAGTGGAGATGGGGTTGCACCATGTTGGCCAGGCTGGTCTCAAATTCCTGACCTCAAGTGATCTGGCCTCCTTGGCCTCCCAAAGTGTTGGGATTACAGGCATTGAGCCACCGCAACTGGCCTGAATTTCCCTGGAGTCTTTGCCTCAAGCCAGTACTTCACCTGTTTCTGTATTCTGGGATCTTGGTATTGCACTCCCTCTTGGGGTTTTCTGAGTGTAACTAATTATCCTATTTTCTAACGACAACAATCATAAACCAGGGAAGAGTTTCCTAAATGAAACACTGTCAGAATATTCACCCTCTGGCCTCAGTCGATTACCACTCAATCCAACTACATCCACCCATTTTCCTCTGGAAAAAGTAAGTATCAAAGGCAGAACGATGCTTCGCCAGCAGGATGGGTCATGTTCCTGGATTATAAGACCTGGGCAGGGCAGGACACGGGTTTCCAATATCTCAGGCATCCTCTTCTTGCTAACGCTCTGTCTAATCTCTGCAGTGTCTGCTCGGAGAAAGCCCCAGTCCCAAGCCCAGCCCAGCTGTCCTCAGCAGAGGGACACAGCTCCACCTCCACCCCAGCCCTCTGCCTCTGCAAGGCCTCCCCTGGCATAAAGTGACAGGAATAAGACAGGACGTGCTCGAACCTGAGAAAATTGCCCATGTATGTAAAGACTAGTGATGCTGAGTGCCGCAGACCAGGAGGTCAGAGAATAAGACCCGTGGGAGCCCAGATGAGCAGCACCTTCTCCCCACCAGGTGTGGGTGCAGGAGTTGTCGAGGAAATGAGGAGCCTAGGCTGGGTCCCGAAGGATGGAAGGCTGTGGACTGAACCAGGAGGGAGGAACACAATGTTCCAGGCAGCAGCGGGAGCTAAGAAGTGTAGACACTCATTGAGAGGCTTGTAACCAATGCAGGCCAGTGGGCACCTGGCACAGGAAGGGGAGCAAGGCTGGGACGGCAGGGCTTAAATACCACACCAGGGACCCAGACTGCCTGTACTGGGGAGCCATCAGGAGCTTTTAAGTCAGGGAGGGTCTGATTGTTCCTTTCCTTTGTTTGTTTGTTTGTTTGTTTGTTTGTTTGTTTGTTTGTTTTTTTGAGACAGAGTCTTGCTCTGTCACCCAGGCTGAAGTGCAGTGGTGTGATCTCAGCTCACTGCCCCGTCTGCCTCCCAGTCAAGCAATTCTCCTGCCTCAGCCTCCCAAGTAGCTGGGATTACAGGCACCTGCCACCGTGCCCAGCTAATTTTTTTTTTTATTTTTAGTAGAGATGGGATTTCGTCATGTTGGCCAGGCTAGTCTTAAACTCCTGACCTCAGGTGATACACCCGCCTCGGCCTCCCAAAGTGCTAGGATTGCAGGCGTGAGCTACCACACTCAGCCTTGATTGTTCCTTTTCAAATTTTCTGTCCATTAATTATTGATAGAGGTTGTCTCCACGTGTATGGGAAGAATCCCCCTTTCTGTTAGCAGCCATTGATCCACAGGAGCAAAGTCAAAAAACAATCAGCGCAACCCAATGTCTATTATTTCATTTTTTAAATGACAACTACTAAATATTTTACTTTTTTCTTTCTTCTTTTGTTTTTTTTTTTTTCTTGAGACAGAGTCTCATTCTGTCTCTCAGGCTAGAGTGCAGTGGCGCAATCTCAGCTCACTGCAACCTCTGCCTCCCGGGGTTCAAGCAATTCTCCTGAGTCAGCCTCCCAAGTAGCTGGAATTACAGGCACATGCCACCACGACCAGCTAATTTTTTTTTTTTTTTCTTTTTTTTTTTTAGTAGAGACGGGGATTTCACCATGTTGGCCAGGCTGGTCTCGAACCCCTGACCTCAAGTGATCCACCTGTCTCGGCCTCCCAAAGTGCTGAGATTACAGGCATGAACCACTGCGCCCAGCTTATTTTACTTTTTTTTTTTTTTTTTGAGACGGAGTCTCACTCTGTCACCCAGGCTGGAGTGCAATGGCATGGTCTCGGCTCACTGCAACCTCTGCCTTCGGGGTTCAAGCGATTCTCCCGCCTCAGCCTCCCAAGTAGCTAGCACATGCCACCAAGTCTGGCTAATTTTTGTATTTTTAGTAGAGACGGGGTTTCACTATGTTGGCCAGGCTGCTCTCAAACTCCTTACCTTGTGATCCGCCAGTGTGAGTCACTGTGCCCGGCCCTATTTTACTTTTAAAAGTAGCATTTCAGCCAGGCATGGTGGCTCACGCCTATAATCCCAACACTTTGGGAGGCCGAGGCAGGTGGATCACGAGGTCAGGAGATCAAGATCATTCTTGCCAACATGGTGAAACCCCGTCTCTACTAAAAATACAAAAATGAGCCAGTGTAGTGGCGTGTGCCTATAGTTCCAGCTACTCAGGAGGTGGAGGCAGGAGAATCACTTGAATCCAGGAGGCAGAGGTTTCAGTGAGCTGAGTTTGCACCACTGTACTCCAGCCTGGGAGACAGAGTGAGACTCTGTCTCAAAAAAAAAAAAAAAAAAAAAAAAAAAGGTAGCGTTTCTATTTTTAAATGCTAGCAAATAATAAAAGACTTTCATAACCAACTCGAATTTGGCTTCCTCCATTAAGCTTTCCCAACCCATTGCAGCCATCATACTCCAGGGCCTGACAAAATGAGGGCCGCTTTACACTATGGATGGGCCCACATTGACTGCAGTGAGACCGCAGCACCAGCACACCCAGAGTGCGGTGGAGTTTTGGGCCCATGGATTCCCACCTGTGGGAGTTGAATCATCCAATGATGGGTGGCCCTGGCTGGCGTCACCCACTAGGCACTTGGGAGGCAGATGACAAAGGAATTTTTCCCAAAGTCTGCAGCCTAGACCTGGAGGTATTTCCAGTCTTCTCATAACCTCACCCTAGATGCCAATTATCATCCAAGTATGAATTCCTTTCATCTAATTTGGTTTTCTTCCTAATCTGTCTGTGGAGATAGACATACCAGAAAGAGCCAGCAAACTAGGTTCCTTTTTTATTTTTCTTTTTTTTTTTTTGAGACAGAGTCCCGCTCTGTCCTGGGGCTGTAGTGCAATTACGCAATCTTGGCTCACTCTAACCCCTGTCTCCCAGGTTCAAGCAATTCTCTTGTCTCAGCCTCCTGAGTAGCTGGGATTACAGGTGCCTGTCATCATACCCAGATAATTTTTGCATTTTTAAGTAGAGACAGGGCTTCGCCATGTTGGCCAGGCTGGTCCTGAACTCCTGACCTCAGGAGATCCACCAACCTTGGCCTCCTAAAGTGCTGGGATTACAGGCATGAGTCACCGCGCCTAGCCTCAACCAAACTTTTATTTCATCCCACAGCATTGCTGGAATGACATGGTTGCCTGCCCTGGTCCATTCTGTCCCTTGGTGAGACCCCTGTGGTCT
Source organism: Chlorocebus sabaeus (assembly GCF_047675955.1). Classification (NCBI taxonomy): domain Eukaryota; kingdom Metazoa; phylum Chordata; class Mammalia; order Primates; family Cercopithecidae; genus Chlorocebus; species Chlorocebus sabaeus. The sequence continues at coordinate 106,999,668 of NC_132917.1, forward strand.
CAAAAAAACAAAACAAAACAAAAAAAAACAACAAAAACCAGATAAATTTATTTATTCAACTCCACTGGCTAAGGAGTCAACATTCTGGGGCGAAATAAATGGCCAAAGATGCCCATGTCCCTGCAATTCTTCTGTCTTTAGTTTTCTTTGCCAAATTGGACACATTAACGACACATGAAATCACATGTTCCTAGGGAGGAGCCCTGCCCCATGTATTATTCAGATGCAAACCTTCCGCTGGCCAAGGTGCTGATGTCAGGGAGCCATCAGTGCTGGTCTCAGGGCTTCCAGTTGCACCACCTAACTGAAGTTCACTCTGCAAAGAATACACAACCAAAAAAGTTGGTATGGTTACGAGTCTGATTTCTACTTATTTCTGTTTTGATGAGAACAGAGCTGATATATTTTTACAGTTATGAAAGGAGTTCTATGGGAAACACAGGTTACCCACTTTGCATTTCCTGTTGAGTCTGCAGTTACTCTTGTGTGCCAACTTTGACCAGGTTCTGTCTCCGAGTGGCTTCCTGAGTCTTCGGGACTGCAGGGAGCCTCCCCTGCCTCTGCACTTCTGCAGCACTGTAGAGCTGTTCTGTGGAATTGCTTCCCGTGGACACGCGCGTCCCCGGCATAAATATGCACCCCTTGACTCAGGAACTCGCTGCTGCCCTTGTGCAAGGACTTACTCTGCCTCCATTTTCCCCACTCCATTGTTCAAACCAAAACCCAGGGATGAAAATTGGCTCCTCTCTTTTCCTTACTCATCCTGTATAATCTGTCAGCAAATCCTGCCTACCTAACTTCCAAAATTATCACCCAATTGTCCCTTCTCTCCAACTCTATCATTACCCCCGACCAGTTCCTGGGTTTTTACGACTCTCCCACTGCACCCCCATCTCTACTTCTGCTCTCACTCTCTACAGCCTTTCAGCTCACATGCCACAGTCATGCTTAAAACATAAAATATAAGGGCCGGGTATGGTGCCTCATGCCTGTAATCCCAGCACTTTGGGAGGCCGAGGTGGGTGGATCACTTGAGGTCAGGAGTTGGAGACCAGCCTGGCCAATATGGTGAAACCCTGTCTGTACTAAAAAATATAAAAATTAGCTGGGCGTGGTGGTGGGTGACTGTAATCGGTACCCACCACCACTGGGAAGTACTCGGGAAGCTGAGGCAGGAGAATCGCTTGAACCCAGGCGGTGGAGGTTGCAGAGAGCTGAGATCGCACCACTGCACTCCAGCCTGGGGGAGAGAGTGAGACTCCGTCTCAATAAAATATAATAAAATAAAAAAATAAAATATGAGATAAATCGGGCCAGGCGCAGTGACTCATGCCTATAATCCCAGCACTTGAGAGGCCGAGCTGGGCAGATCACTTGAGGTCAGGAGTTTATGACCAGCCTGACTAACACGGTGAAACCCCATCTCTACTAAAAATACAAAACTTAGCCGGGCGTGTGGCGCACACCTGTAATCCCAGCTACTCGGGAGGCTGAGACAGGAGAATCGCTTCAATCTGGGAAGCGGAGTGAGGAGTGAGGAGAGATCAGGCCACTACACTCCAGCCTGAGTGACAGAGCGACACTCTGTCTCCAGACAAACAAACAAACAGGTACATCAACCTCGTTCAGGTACAATTCATACAATGAAATGTACACATTTTAAGTGGATATGACTTTGTCTTTCAACTTCCTCTTGCTGATGCAGTGCTGGTCACACCAACCTCCTTTCTTCCCTGGAGACACCAGGCTCCCTTTCATTCCAGGGCCTTTGTGATGGCTGTGCCCTCTGCCTGGAAGGGCTTTCCCTGGCCCCTTCTTGTCATCTCAGCTTTAGAGAGCACCCCTCCATCTAAAGTAGCTGCCAAACCCCTCCCACATCACTCTGTCTTATTCTTTTTTTTTTTTTTTTTTTTTTGGCCGAGTCTTGCTCTGTTGCATAGGCTGGAGTGCAGTGGCTCCATCTTGGCTCATGGCAACCTCCGCCTCCCAGGTCAAGTGATTCCCCTGCCTCAACCTCTTGAGTAGCTGAGATTACAGGCATGTGCCACCATGTCCAGCTAACTTTTTTGTATCTTTAGTAGAGATGGGGTTTCACTGTGTTGGTGAGGCTGGTCTCGAACTCCTGACCTCAAATGATCTGCCCACCTCGGCCTCTCAAAGTGCTGGGATTACAGGTGTGAGTCACCGTGCCTGGCCCCTCTGTCTTATTCTTACCACACTGCTCACTAATTTTTTTTTTTTTTTTTACATCTTCTGTCTGTTGTTGATTTCTGTTCCTGCCACTAGAATGCAAGCCCCAGAGGGACTTGGGAGGCCAAGGCAAGCAGATCACAAGGTCAGGAGATCGAGACCATCATGGCTGACATGGTGAAACCCCATCTCTACTAAAAATACAAAAATTAGCCGGGCATGGTGGCGCACACCTGTAGTCCCAGCTACTCAAGAGGCTGAAGCAGGAGAATTGCTTGAACCCAGGAGTTGGAGGTTGCAGTGTGCCAAGATTGCGCCATTGCACTCCAGCCTGGGCGACAGAGTGAGGCTCCATCTCAAAAAAAAAAAAAAAAAAAAAAAAAAAAAAAAAAAAAAAAAAGAAGAAGAAGAAGAAAAAAGAATGCAAGCCCCAGGAAAGCAGGGAGCTTATCCGCATACCTTCTCTTCTGTCTCTTGTCAGCCTTATCCAACGTTTTTGGCATCAGAGACTAGTTTCATGGAAAACAATTTTTCCACAGATGGGAGTGTGGGGATGGGGGGTGGAGGATCAGGCTGAAACTGTTCCATCTCAGATCATTGGGCATTACATTCTCATAAGGAGAGCAGAACCTAGATCCCTCACATGGGCAGTTCACAATAGGTTCCCGCTCCTATGAGAATCGAATGCCGCTGCTGATCTGACAGGAGGCCAAGCTCAGGCGGTCATGCTGGGTTGCCCCTCACCTCCTGCTGTGTGGCCCGGTTGCTAACAGGCCATGGACTGGTACTGGTCTGCACCGGGGCGGAGTTAGGGACCCCTGCCTTATCTCACTGTGCCCAATACCCAAGCCTTCCTCTGTGCCTTCTGGAATTCAATCAAGTACCTGCCAAACCCCACACATTCTGCACCTCTGCCCTATAGAAGGCGCCCATCCCCCTGTGGTCTGCTCAAGGGCGGCTTCTTTCTTCCTCTTATGCTGGACCCGAGGACCTCATCTTTTCCTGGGCCTTAGTGCCGAATGCCCAGGGTGTCCTGGGTCCACTGCTCTCTCTCCCTGGGCAATCTCCTCTGATCTCATGCCCACATGCTGGCCACTCTCAAGTGCTCTCCCACCCAGCTCTCCCTCCACACTCCTAAGTGTGTCCAGTGGCTTATCAAACCCCTGACTCAGAACTAACAGGCAACATCCCCAAAGCTAGATTCCCAATCATGCCCTCCCCAAAAATCTGCCGCACCCCAGCCTTCTCCACCTTAGTCAATGCCAGTGCCCTGCTTCCTTTGCTCAGAGCAAAACATGGAGTCACCTTGGACAACCCTTTTCTTTCACACCTCACATCCAATTGGGCAGGCTCTACATTCAAGATATATCTTGACTATATTTCTCACCACATCCACAGCCACCATCCTGGTCCCAGAACCCTTTCTCTTCCAGGAGAATGCAGCAGCCTGTGTCTGGCCCCTGAGCTCCATCTCTTCCTTTAGTCTCTTCTCAACACAATAACCAGAGTGACCTTCAAAACCAACTTAGACTTTGTCCTTCCTCTATTAAAAATCACAGTGGTCCTGCATCTCTCCTAGGACAAAAGCCAAACACCTAATCTTTTCAGAGGACCTGAACTTTGTTTTTAATCAGTTTAATCTTAATGTGGTCAGGACATGGCAGACATGGAAATGACTGTCATGGGGGAAGAGGAGGTGCATCCTCATAGATGCCTGGAATAGGAGGTGCAGCACACTGTGGGGGCCACTGGAGGAAGGGGCAGGGTCAGCCGGGAGGCAGAAAAAGCAGGAAAACGTGGGCAAGAGGAAAGGGTGAGGCTGGGGAAGCAGGTTTGAGATTGACCAGTTTGGATCATTTCAGGGGGGTCCTGGGCACAGGGGCTGGTGGTCTGGTGTCTGGTCCTGGAGTGGTTAGGCAGGTAGATAGTGGCCTGGAGTAAGCGCCCGACACTGGAGGTGATTGAGGGTATGGGCCCTTGATAGGTTGGTTTGCAGATTTACTATCTCTAGGAATGAGCTACCCCTAAAATACGAGGGGCTCATCCCTCTAAGGCCAGCAAGGCCCCAATATGTAAAGCATCAAAATACAGACTGAAAAAGACAAGGGGAAGACCCTGTCAATGCCTCACAGGAGCCGCTGCCCTGCCTGGCCCTGGTCGGCCTCCTTTCCCTGTTACCTAACCCTTTCTTCCTCTGTGCAGGCCACCCTGAGTGCCTGGCCTCTGTCCCCTGTGGGCTGCAGGGTTCACCCCTTCCACACCTTCTCAGTGGTCGCTCTGCCCACCCAGAGTGGAGCTGGCGGTGGGTCATGCCCCGCCCTGTGCCCCCAGCCCCCTCCCACTGCTATGCCTCTGCTTTCGTCTTGAGCATTTATTACCTTCTGACAAGCCACATAATTTATTTACTTTTTATGTTTGCTGTTTTTTCTGTCTTTGACTGAAACGTGAGCTCCCTGTTGTGAAAATCTGATGCACCCCAACTACCTGGATCAGCATCTGGGTCATCCTTGGCCTTGAGAAATTCAAGTTGAACGAGTGACAGTTAAAAGACGAGGAATGAGGTGCATGCGGGCCCTTCACTCTGCCATTTCAGAGGCGAATTTATGCAGGCAGCCACTTAGCTGCTTCTTGGAAACCCAAATGATTGACTTAGGGAAAGGAGAAATGGCACCGGGCCGCAGTGGGGAGAGTGGGCCTCCCTCCCACAGTCTTCCTGGCTTTCTCCCACGTGGCCTCAGCCTCCAGCTGAGCCAAAACCGAACAAAAACCTAAGGACCTTCCTAACAAGGAGAGACGTGGACGGCCTCTCAGCTTGGATTTTGCGTCTCTCAGTTCTGCTCTCACATTTGCTTTTTATTGAGATATAATTTGCACACTATAAAAACCACCCCCTAAGGTAAACAACTCAGTGGTTTAGGGTCTGTTCTCAGAGTTGTGCATCTGCCACCACCGTAACCACTTTAGAGCACTTTATTACCCCAGGGAGATCTGCCACCCCTCTGCTGTAACCCCAGCGCCCTCCCCACTGCCCCCAGCCTGAGGCAACCCCTTCTCTGCCTTCTGTTTTGTGTGTTTGCCTGTCCTGGACAGTTCCCCTAAATGGAAGCAGGCACCATGTGACCTTTTGTGTCTGGCTTCTTTCTGCTGCCACATTTGATCCACTTCTGATTCAGAACCCAAAAACCTAAAATGTGCAAGGGACGGATTTGGGTTTGATAGGCAGAAATTGAAAACTGGTCACGAACTTTCCAGGGTGCCTAAAGTTGGAGGTGGAAACAGGGCTGTATGTGTCCAGGGCCCCCACAGAGGCTTCTGTTTTACTCTATAGATTTGTGTTTTTGTGTTCTAGTTGGTCGTCCCTCCCTATCCCCTCCTTCCCCTTTCTGGGGGCAGGTCGGGGCAGAAGGAACCAGAGCTTGCAACCCAGGAGACCACCTGAGGTACCCCCAAGTTCCATTTCTGGAGGTCTGGCGGAACTCTTGGAAATTTGTTCTAGAACCACCTGAGGTACCCCCAAGTTCCATTTCTGGAGGTCTGGCGGAACTCTTGGAAATTTGTTCTAGACCTAGCCTGGCCCCTGAAGCTAAGTTGCCCTAGCCAAGTGCAGGGTAGTCCTGGGCATTCCTGCTTGGATCCAGCTCAGAGCAGAGGTCTGGAAACAGGCCTGGGTGAGCTCAGAGACCAGCCCCACCAGGCCCCGGTCCACCCAGTCTTATGCCTGGCAGCACTGATTGATCGCCGACCTGTGGCTCTGGGTGGCTCTGTCCGCATGTCCCCGTGTTCAGACCGAGACCACTATTGCTAATGTGGTATCCACTAAAAACCTGTCATCTAAGGGAAATTTATCTCCCGATAATCCACGGCCGATGATGAGGCCTGGTTGTGTTACTTGAGCATCAATGCGGTTTTCCATTTTTCTGTAAACACACTGGCTAGGCTTCTGGCAAGGGCTATTGTAAACACTTCCCATCATCCCTACGTATTTTTATTTTTAGCCTCGAGTTCTGCAGTGCCAGGAGAGACCCCAGGTCTTTGCTCTGTCATTTGTAAAGAACCTGCCTCGGCCGGTTGCGGTGGCTCACACCTGTAATCCCAGCACTTTGGGAGGCCAAGGTGGACGGATCATGAGGTCAAGAGATCAAGATCATCCTGGCTAACATGGTGAAACCCTGTCTCTACTAAAAATATAAAAAAATGAGCCGGGAGTGGATGCGGGCACTGTAATCCCAGCTACTAGGGAGGCTGAGGCAGGAGAATCGCCTGAACCCAGGAGGCGAAGGTTGCAGTGAGCCGAGAGCGTGCCACTGCACTCCAGCCTGGGCAACAAGAGTGGAATTCCATCTGGAAAAAAAAAAAAAAAAAAAAAAGAAAAGAACCTGCCTTGCAACAGGACAGAGCTGATTGCTCTGGTGTTCATGGTTAAACATTGTCAAACCAGCAGAACTGGTTGGCCCCAACCTAGGAGGTGTCCCCTCAATGGCACTGGCATGAGAAACAGAAAACAAAACCAGGACTAGGCTGAGAAGAGATAATCACAAGGTCAGTGTCCAGAACTCCCTGATTACTGAGTGTACAAGAAGGAAGAAGGTGGGACAAAGGGGAAAAAAAACAGAAAGGGGTAGGCTTAGGCTTAGCAGAATTCTCCCCGCCCCACCAACTCCCCTCCCACATCCAAGGTGGCTCTCCTGAGCTTACAGATGGTGAACGCCTGGAAGGCAGGCCTGCCTTAGTCCCTCACCCACTGTACTGCCTTAAGCAACTTGCTCATTCTCAAGGGACTCTGGGATTCCTCTGCCCCTGGGTGGCCTCCTTTGTCACAGGTGCCAGGAGCATGCTAATAACTTAATTAATAGTAGTACTCTGAAAGGAAAATAAATCTTGAGGCCCAAAAATCACCAAGCTAAATGGGAAAGTCAAGCTAGGAACTGCTTAGGGCAAACCTGACTTCCATTCTATTCAAAGTCATCCCTCTGCTCACTGAGATAAATGCATATCTGATTGCCTCCTTTGGAAAGGCTAATCAGAAACGCAAAAGAATGCAACCATTTGTCTTTCATCTACCTATGACCTGGAGGTGCTCCCCGCCCCCCCCACTTCGAGTTGTCCCGCCTTTGCTTCAAGTTGTCCCGCCTTTCCAGATGAACCAATGTTCATCATACATGTTGATTGATGTCTCCTGTCTCCCTAAAATGCATAAAATCAAGCTGTGCTCTGGACCCCTTGGGCCCATAGCAGGACCTCGTGAGGCTGTGTCACTGGCATGCATCCTTAACTTTGGCAAAATAAACTTCCCAAGTTGACTGCCATCTGTCTCAGATACATTCGGGGTTCACAGTACCATGGTGGTTACCTGTGTCCCTCATTGGACCAATAACTCCTGGAGAATAGGCACCAAAGAACCTTGATTTTTCAACCCTACATGCGTACCACAAATAGGTACATAATCCATCTCAGGAAATTTTGTAAATGCTGGTTAAATCAAATACAATTTAGGTAAGGAGAGAGAGTGAGTGCAGATACTAATTTTTGGAGTTCAGATACTAAATTTTGGAGTTCATTTTTTTGGGAAAAACATTTTGTTGTTCAGAGATACTTGACAATGGGACAACTCTTACAAAAGTGCAGCGTTTGGCTGGGCGCGGTGGCTCACGCCTGTAATCCCAGCATTTTGGGAGGCCGAGAAGGGTGGATCACGAGGTCAGGAGTTTGAGACCTGCCTGACCAATATGGTGAAACCCATTTCTACTAAAAATACAAAAATTAGCCAGGTGTGGTGGTGTGCGCCTGTAATCCCAGTTACTTAGGAGGCTGAGGAGGGAGAATTGCATGAACCTGGGAGGCAGAGGTTGCAGTGAGCCAAGATTGCACCACTGCACTCCAGCCTGGGTGACAGAGCAAGACTCCGTCTCAAAAAATATATATATATATAAAAATAAATAAAAATTTTTTTTTAAAAAGCAGCATTAATGAGTTAAGTGTAGATCATCCAACCCATACGGATGAAGTTTCCCTTTAAGTGCTTGACGATGTGTTTAGAAATTGAGCAGACATGAGGGGGGAAGGGAGGAAGAGAGCGTTTGGCAGAAGGAGTTTTAGAGTTTGCTGAACCAGAATGTAGCAGGGAAAAAAATCGCAGTCGAAGGCCTGGCTGGATTCTGTCATTGCTAATGAGAAGCAGGTATTGAAAACATGCTACAGCTCCTTGCAAATCTCGCCAGGAATTGTTGCCTGCTGACCTCTCTGCCCTTCTATGCCTGCTGACCCCAGGTGCTAGCACAAGATAAAGCTGCCCAGTTTAAATGTAAATTCTACCCTGTTATTTGTCCTCAATGGATTTGAAAAAAAAATATTAGAATTCAGGCTGCAAAAGTCCGTCTAGGAGGCCTATAGAATATCACATGTCCCCCAACCCATGTGCACCTATTTGGCCAGTTTGCCCTTTCTCTGCTGCCCAGACATGCTGTCTGGGTCTTTCCAAAAGCCTGTCTGCAGCTCCCAGGGCTGTCCTAACTGCCTATCACATTTTTCAGGCAGAGGTAACAGGTTCCTAGAAAACGTCTTCCAGGCTAGGCATGATGGCGTATGCCTGTAATCCCAGCACTTTAGGAGGCCGAGGCAGGGGATCATCTGAAGTCGGGAGTTCAAGACCAGCCTGGCCGACGTGGTGAAACCCTGTCTCTACTAAAAATGCAAAAATTAGCTGGGTGTGGTGTTGGGTGCCTGTAATCCCACTTACTGGAGAGGCCGAGGCAGGAGAATCACTTGAACCCAGGAGACGGAGGTTGCAGTGAGCCGAGATCGTGCCATTGCATTCCAGCCTGGACGACAAGTGCGAAACTCCGTCTCAAAAAAGAAAAAAAGAAAGGAAGAAAGAAAGAAAATGTTGGCCCGGAAAGGAAGCTGTGGACAGTGTTTAGGAAGAGGAAATAATTTTACATTGATTCTAAAGGAAAACTAGGGCTCCAGGTGGATCTCTTGTCAGCTCACAGGAGGCTGCCGCTGTCAGGGGACTGCAGGGGCCGCGCTCCTAGGAGTGTGCCCAGGAAGGACAAGTGTTCACTGGAGAGCCTTCACAGCGCCAAAGCCATCAGAGGGAGTCCTCTGAGGAACGAGGCCCAGTCTATACAGCAGCTTGTAACAGGGAGGGGTTGCCAAGAACTGGACCCCGAGATCTTATCCACAGGGCACCATAGGCCTCAGGAGGGCTATTACCATGAGCAATAGGAAACCCTGTGACTCCTCCGGACTGAAAACCAAACAGAACGTACACTCCAACAAGACGGATCACAGCCACGCATGGGGAGAAGTTTCCCAGCCAGGCATTGCTGGTTCCAGGACCCTTCTGTTTTACCACCCTCCCCCACCAGGCTCTCATTTCCTATCACTGTTTTTTTGTTGTCATGGTTAAAATCTGCTGACCCAGCCTGGGCAACATGCTGAAAACCCCATCTCTTTTAAAAATGCAGAAAAATTAAGGGTGGTGCATGTCTGTAGTCTTAGCTACTCAGGAGGCTGAGGTGGAAGGATCCCCTGAGCCTGGGAGGTCTGAGGCTGCAGTGAGCCATGACCGCACCACTGCACTCCATCCTGAGCAACAGTCAGGCCCTGTTTAAAAAAAAAAATTCCCGTGACCTAATGCAAGGCTCCTGTATCGATTGGAACCCCGGGAGCTTGCCAACAAACAACACAAGTCGGCGTGGAGCAACACGCTGTTTTAATGAGTACCTGGGTGCAGGCGGGATGAGACCTAAAATGACATCAGTCCCAACTGAGGGATGGGGCAGGGCTTTTTTTTTTGGGGGGGGGGACTGAATCCCACTCTGTCACCCAGGCTGGAGCACAGTGGCCCGATCTCGGCTCACTGCAAGCTCCGCCTCCTGGGTTTACGCCATTCTCCTGCCTCAGCCTCCCCAATAGCTGGGACTGCAGGCGCCGGCCACCACGCCTGGCTAATTTTTTGTATTTTTAGTAGAGACGGGGTTTCACCGCGTTTGCCAGGATGGTCTCCATCTCCTGACCTTGTGATCCGCCCTCCTCGGCCTCCCAAAGTGCTGGGATTACAGGCGTGAGCCACCGCGCCTGGCCTGGGGCAGGGGTTTTGGAGTCCTCTGTAAACAGGAAGTGCCCCAGTGTGACGTGACTGCTACACAGTACCCAGACGGCTTCCCTCTCCATCTTAAGGGGATATGTGTCTTCTGACCAGCTCTCTTCCTGCTTCCGCTATCTTGCTGACACACGCTGCTCGTGCAAGTGGCCTTGTGCCTTGGGACTGGGCCTGAGGAGAGAGGAGTTATTCATTCTCTTTAAGCTTTCAGGCCCCTGGGGAGAATCTTTCACTAAGGAACTTTGGAAGGCAGTTCTGTGGCTGGATCCCAACAGGCCAGGACGGTAAGAATGGCACAAAGATGCTACAGAGCAGGTGTGGATTTTCACCTCACAGGGGCAGGTGTACACACAGGTTGAGGACAGTAAATGTACTGTGGTCGTGGAGAGCCAGGTTTCCCACAGCTGGAGAAATAAGTTACAAATGAAGCTAGGTTGAACTTGTGGTGCGAGATCGGCCTCACAGGTATGGATATGAGTTCATGGAGTTTTAAATAGATACACACGGGCCAGGTTCAGTGGCTCACACCTGTAATCTCAGCACTTTAGGAGACCAAGGTGGGAGGACTGCTTGAGGCCAGGAGTTCAAAACCAGCCTGGGCAACATAGCAAGGCCCTGTCTCTGTATTAAACTTAAAAAACAGACATACATAGATAGAAATGACAGATGTGCATACAGATGTGTGAGCATGAGCCACTGTAGATACAGGCATTGCTAGGTCTGTGGACTGAGAAAATCTAGCAGTGACACGTTAGTAACACGAGCACGCCCTGCTCCCAGATATTGTTTCCAGAGCCCATTCTCCAAGAAGAGAAACCAGGGCTCCTCAGAGAGGAGTTAATTCTAGGGATGGGGTAGGGAAAATACAAGATGGGCCTGAATGTCTTATGGAGCCAAAATATAAGAAGTGCTCAAAAATCAAATGGAGACTATCAAAAGGATACAGGGCTCAGCCTGCAGGAGCTCATGACGTGCTGAATTATAACCCTCCAAATTAAAGTTTTTGTTGATACAAATAAATAACTGAATGAACCACTTAATTGAGTGCATTGAGCCCTATAACACTTTGGGAGGCAGATCGCTTGAGCTCAGGAGTTCAAGACCAGCCTGGGCAACATGGTGAAACCCCATCTCTACAAAAAATACAAAAAGTTATCTGGGCGTGGTGGCATGCACCTCTGGTCCCAGCTACTTGGGAGACTGAGACAGGAGGATCACTTGAGCCCAGAATGTGGAGGTTACTGTGAGCTGAGATCATGTCACTGCACTCCAGCCTGGATAAAAGAGTGAGACTCTGTTTCAAAAAAATAGGCTGGGCGCGGTGGCCCACGCCTGTAAACCCAGCACTTTGGGAAGCCAAGGCAGGTGGATCACAAGGTCGGGAGATCGAGACCATGATGAAACCCTGTCTCTACTAAAAATACAAAAAATTAGCCAGGTGCAGTGGCGGGTGCCTGTAGTCCCAGCTATTTGGGAGGCTGAGGCAGGAGAATGGGGTATACCCAGGAGGCGGAGCTTGCAGTGAGCTGAGATCGCGCCACTGCACTCAAGCCTGGGTGACAGAGCAAGATTCCATCTCAAAAAAAAAAAAAAAAAAGTACTGAAACCAATTGACTTAAACATGCTTTGAGCTTGATGCTCCAGTTTCACCTAAGAAGTGTCCAGCCTCCCGTAGAACTTCCAGTGGCCACTGGTTCAGGGCTTAACTTGCTTCAATACAAACCCAGGGCCCTCCCCAACCTCTTCCCTGCTCCCCACACACTGCCAGTGGTCCCCAAGATGCCGATGTTCAATCACCAAATGACTGAGCAAAAATGACGAAACCACCTAAAAACTAAAAATAAAAAGGTATTGAGATATGAAAGCCAGAGGCTGGAAGACAAGGAAATTCTATAATTTATGAAATTAACTACAAGCCCCCACTAAAAATAACTGTTCTGTGAAAATTTCCAGGCATTTTTAAACACCATATCTTCCCTCATGGTTTAGATTTTGTTTTTTGGGTTTTTTTTTACCCAAAACTCTCCCTCCTCCCTGTGTTCCATGCTCTTCCCCACTCTCCCGGCACTGGATGACTCCAGAAACCATTCATCTACTCTACTCTTGTCCTCACTCTGCCCCTGTCCCTCCCTTGCCCTCTGAACCATTTCCTCCTTTGTTTTGTGACCTTCATATAACCCTTCCCACAAACTGACAGCCATTTAAAATAAACCAGAACCACAGCAAACCAACACCCCCAATCCATACGCCCTCTGTGAACCTCACTGACTTGAACATTGCTTCTGATCTCATGGGACTGTTCTGCCCAGCAGGGGAGGTCCACCAGGCTGCCCGGGGGGCAAGGGCTGCTCCCTGTCACAGCCTTCCACATGCTTCCAGCACCCAGCAGAATGCCGTGCACAGGATGAGTGTTCAGCAAGCAGCTTTTGCCTCAAGATCAAAACACATGCTAGGTTTCTGAGGGTGTGAGAAGCATGACACTTCATATATTGCTCGTGAGTATGTAAACTGGTACAATCTCTACAAAGGCAATTTGACAATAGTTTCCAAAATTTGAAATATACGTATGTACCCTTAGATCCAGGGATTCTATTCTTCAATAATTATCCTAGATATACTGGTGTAAGTGCAAACCTATGTACTTATGAGCATATTCATTGTGACACTGTTTGTCCCACATGTTCATCAGTGGTGGCCTGGCTAAATGATTATGTGCACATCCCTACAATGGAATAGTATGCAGCTATTAAAAAAGGAAAAGTGCCGGGCGCGGTGGCGCACCCCTGTAATCTCAGCACTTTGGGAGGCCGAGGCAGGTGGATCACAAGGTCAGGAGATCAAGACCATCCTGGCTAACATGGTGAAACCCCGTCTCTACTAAAAAGACAAAAAATTAGCCGGGCGTGGTGGCAGGCACCTGTAGTACCAGCAATTCGGGAGGCTGAGGCAGGAGAATGGCGTGAACCCGGGAAGCGGAGCTTGCAGTGAGCTGAGATCGCACCACTGCACTCCAACCTGGGCGACAGAGTGAGAGTGTCTCAAAAGGAAAAAAAAAAAAGAAAGGGCAGTTGGTTCTGGTGGCTCACGCCTGTAATTCCAACACTTTGGGAGAGTATGAGACCAACCTGGCCAACACGGTGAAACCCCTTCTTTACTGAAAATACAAAAATTAGACTGGTATGGTGACGCACACCTGTAATCCCAGCCACTTGGGCGGCTAAGGCATGAGAATTGCTTGAACATGGGAAGGGGAGGTTGCAGTGAGTGGAAATCCTACCGCTGCACTCCAGCCTGGGCAACAGAGGGAGTCTGCCTCCAAGAAAAGAAAGAAAGAGGAAGGACTATGTATACTGATACAGACGATGCTACAAGATGTAATGTGAGTGACAAAGGCAACATGCAGAATAGTGAATATAGTATATTACCATTTATGTGAAAATACATATATATATTCATGAATGTTCATAAGCACATAGGATGTTTATCATAGGATAAGCAAGAAACCTAGGAGTAATGGTATTGGGGGTAATTAGATGAAATGAAAGGCAGAGGAGGGAGGAAAACTTACTTTTCCCTTTTGGACCTTTAAATGTTTGTTCATATGTGTATTTATCTATTCTTTAAAATAAAATATGGTCAGGTATGGTGGCTCACGCCTGTAATCCCAGCACTTCGGGAGGCCGAGGTGGTTGGATCACGAGGTCATGAGATGGAGAGCATCCTGGCTAACACAGTGAAACCCTATCTCTACTAAAAATACAAAAAATTAGCCAGGCATGATTGCGGGTGCCTGTAGTCCCAGCCACTCAGGAGGATGAAACAGGAGAATCACTTGAAGCCAGGAGGCAGAGGTTGCAGGAGCTGAGATCGCACCACTGCACTCCTGCCTGGGCAGCAGAGTGAGACTCTATCTCAAAAATATATATATATACACACACACATATAAATAAAATAAAATAAGATTAAAAATATTTAAGGCCAGGCTGGGCATGGTGGCTCACGCCTGTAATCCCAGCACTTTGGGAGGCTGAGGTGGGCAGATCACGAGGTCAGGAGTTTGAGACCAGCCTGGACAACATGGTGAAACCCTGTCTCTACTAAAACTACAAAAATTAGCAGGGCATGGTGTCAGGCGCCTGTAATCTCAGCTACTGGAGAGGCTGAGGCAGGAGAATGGCTTGAACCTTTTCCTAAAGCTACCCTTGCCCAGCTCTGCCTGGAAGGGGTTCTGAGGCAGCTTCTGTGTTCCCTCGCATATCCCAATGTTACAGCACACGCTCTCAACCCCATGCCAGCTTTAAAAATCCCCAATGCATTTCTAAAAAGAAAACAAACTGCTTTTCTTTACTCACACACAATACTGCTGATGCCAAATGTGTATTTTTCCCCTCACATTAAGCAATTCTTACACTAAATACCCAGAGTTAGTGCAGACCACACAAGCTAAGGGCTCAGTCCCACAAGATTGCCCTCACTTCAGACACCAGTCACAGTCCTAAGAGCTACCCGCAATCCTCACCAACTGATTATCGATCACAACCCTCTCCTTGGGTTCCATAATTTGCTAGGACGACTTACAGAACTCAAGAAATCACTTTATCCACTATTGGTGGTTCATTACAAGGAATACAATTCAGAAGCAGTCAAATGGAAGAGACGGACAGGGCAAGGGTGAGGGGTGGGCACCACAGAGCTTCCTTGCCCTCTCTGGGTGCAACAACTTCACAGCACCTCAATGTGGTCATCAACCTGGAAATGTTCAAACATGCTTTGTTTTCAATTTTTTTATGGTGGCTTCTTTACATAGGGATGATTGATTAGATCTTTGACCACAGGCGATGAAGTGAGTCTCCAGTCCTCCTCCCCTCCTTGGAGGACCAGGGGATAGCGCTGAAAGTTCCCACCCTCTCATCACAAGCAGGATGCTGGGGCAAGCAGCCCCCATCCTCCAAGGGTCAGCTCATTAGCATTACCTCCAGATGTTTGAAAGAGGCTTATTGTGAATAATAAAAGATCTTCCTCTAACCTTTATCACTCAGGAAATTCCATTCCAAGGCTTTTAGGAGCTCTGTTCCTGGAAAAGGGGGCAAAGACCAAATACGTATTTCTTATTATATCACAATATCAACCTTTCATTCACCAAACATCAATTAAATCAGTGTAAGGAATGGAGAAGTTCTTCAAAGTTTCTTAAAACCACAAAGAGCTTGTCATTTCTTTGCTCTATGCATATCTATGTATGTTCCAATGCAGCTACTCTGACGTGACCTGACATGCCTGGACAGTGTTAAGTGAGCCCTGGACCATAGGGCATGCCATTCCTTATTTGGAAACCCTCTCGACCCTCTCATGACTAGCTTCCTCTTTTCTTTTTCCTCTTTCCCCTTTGCCTATTTAGAAAAGTTTCAAGCTGTTAGCCAGTTGGGTCAAGCTTAGAATGTGAGGTTCCGTTCCAGCCAATGGAAATGGGACACAGCCATAGGATGATTGCGTCAGGTTACAAAGATTATAAATGTGCCTGTCTCCTTTGTTCAGGTGTGCTCTTGTGGCAAGGCTTCTATCGAGCAGCACCCTTTCTGCAGAAAGTAAACTAGCCTTGCTGAGAGATCCTTTGTCTCAGTGTTGATTTTGCAACACCGAGCACCTGTTTCCCACAATTAGAATTTATAGATGTGGAACCCAGAAATCAGTGGTTGTTTTATTGATTAATTAATTAATTTATCTATTTATTTACTCAGTCAAGTGGGTCCCATTTGTAGCCAAAGTTGGGAGCCACAGCCTTGCAATAACTAGCTGTTTTCACTTACGATGCTTTCTGCTGAGAGAGATGGAAAACCTCAGGTCAACAGTTTAAACAATAATTCCTGGCTGGGCATGGTGGCTCACACCTGTAATCCCAGCACTTTAGGAGGCTGAGGCAGGTGGACCAAGACCACCTGGGGTTCAAGACCAGCCTGGCCAAGATGGTGAAGCCCCATTCCTAGTAAAAATACAAAAAAATTAGCTGGGCCTCGTGGCGGGTGCCTGTAGTCCCAGCTACTCAGGAGGTTGAGGCAGAGAATTGTTTGCACCTGGGAGGCAGAGGTTGCAGTGAGCCGAGATCGCACCACGGCACTCCAGCCTGGGTGACAGAGCAAGACTCCATCTCAAAAAAAAAAAAAAAAAGTTCCTGGCTCTATTGATAGTCAGTAAATACTCCTATCATCATCTTGGCCTCCTGACAATCTACCTCAAATCCCCTTCCCAACCTGCCCATGGCTATTGCAGCCAGGAAACTTCCCCTTCACCCTCAGAAGTTTCACTGAAAAATCAACTCACAAAAAGGCAGATTGATAAGAGAAAAGGCATGCAAATGTATCACCACCATGCACACTGGAGTATCACAGTGACAGCCTGACATCCTAGTGGGTACAGATGCTTATACATCCTACTTCTAGGCTCGGTGCAGTGGCTCACACTTGTAATCCCAGTACTTCGGGAGGCTGAGGCAGGCAGACCACCTGAAGTCAGGAGTTTGAGACCAGCCTGGCCAATATGGTGAAACCCTGTCTCTCCTAAAAATACAAAAATTAGTCAGACCTGGTGGCAGGCACCTGTAATCCCAGCTACTCGGGAGGCTGAGGCAGGAGAATCACTTGAACTTAGGAGGCAGAGGTTGCAATGAACCAACATTGCACCACTGTACTCGAGCCTGGGCGAGAGAGCAAGACTCCGCCTCCAAAAAAAGAAAAATATAACACCCTACTTCTTAGGGAAAAGGGAGATGGGGAAGTGTGGATGATTTGGGGGGTTTGGTAATGATTTGTAAGGAAATTCAGGAGCTTGAAGAACATACAACGGTCTGTTACAAAGTTGGGCCCGAGGAGCAGACAGTGGTTTGTGACAAAATGTCCAGGCTTGTTGACAGTCTTCAGTCTTCCTTTCTGTGATATGAATTGGGTTTTTTGATACATGTACGTAAATAATAGAGATGGAACCTACCATGTTGCCTAGGTTGGTCTGGAAATCCTGGCCTCAAGCAGTCTTCCTGCCTCGACCTCCCAAACAGGATTACAGATGTGAGCCATCACGCCTTACTGTGAGTTCAGTTAATGAAAACAAAGGGATGGGGCCAGAGGTACTTGGGGAGCAATTTTTCTCCTTGGCAGGTCTGTCCAGTCTTCATGGAGGTAGGGAAAACCTGTCTTCTACCATCTGCTGATCCCCAAGGGCCTTTAATACAAAATACCATACCAGGGAGCCATAGTTTGGGTGAAGTTCCCTGTGGCCCTTCCCCATTCACAGACGGCTGGAGCAAGTTTCCAAAGCCTTTTCAGCCCTTCCTGGAGAGGCAGCCCCATCTAGCAACTACAAATACAGAGTACCCAGCTACGTCTGAATTTCAGATAAACAAGAAATTTAGTATACGTACATCCGGCACAATATTTAGGAGATACTTATACTAAAACATTATTCATTGTGTATCTGAGATTCATATTTAACTGGGCATCCTGTGTTTCTATCCAGCAACTTTACTGCCAGGCTCACTGTCAGGGTCTCTCCCCATTTTCCTTTTTCCCAACAGGAAATTATATTTTGATACTATTTTGGATTATTTTCAAAGCATTGTCTCACTATTTACAGTAATGTGCTTATTCTCTCCAAAAGACTATCCCCTTGCATGAGAGCACTGTTTCCTCAAATAGTCTGGTTGGAAGAAGAGCCTGGGGTCCTGGACCCCAACTAGTCTGGTTGGAGGAAGAGCCTGGATCCTGGACTCTCATCTGGTTCTGATCCAGATCAGAACCTCCAGGTAACAGGCTTGGGAACCCGTGTTTATGGCAAGTGCCTCAGTGATGCCGTCACACAGGCAAGTCTGGGAAATGCTGGAAGAGAAGCCACCTCTCTGCTCCAGAGAACACAGCAGATCAGTCCCACAGGGAGGTTTGGTCTCCACTGGGTGGGAGGAGTCTCTTGGCCCATGGTAATTGCTCCATGAAGCTCTGTGGGCTGAATGCCAGGTAAGAGCACACACACAGCTCAGGCTGTGGGGACATGCTGGGTCCGCTTGCCCTCCCAGGGGATGCCAGGACCTCACAAACGACCTCTAGGGGCCTCACTGTTGCTGTCTCCTGAGACCACCCAGGACCCTGCCTTCCCCTTACGCTTCTCCAGTCTCGGTGCTGTGGGACTCCTTGCCACTTTTCTTTGAATCCTTGGGTTTCTGTGTTTAGTCTTTCAAAATCATTAAAGGTAAAATGTTCTCTTAAGCTTCTCTGAAAATTTCCTTCTCTATTTTTCAATACTACTTCATTGTTTTCCGTCTTTTTTTTTTTTTTTTTTTTTGAGATGGAGTCTTACTCTGCTGCCCAGGCTGGAGTGCAGTGACGTGATCTTGACTCACCTCTGCCTCCTGGGTTCAAGTGATTATCCTGCCTCAGCCTCCTGAGTAGCTGGGATTACAGGCATGCACCACCTTGCCTGGCTAATTTTTGTATTTTCAGTAAAGACAAGATTTCACCATGTTGGTCAGGCTGGTCTCGAACTTTTGACCTTGTGATCCACCCGCCTCGGCCTCCCAAAGTGCTGGGATTACAGGCATGAGCACCGCACCTGGCCTGTTCTCCATCTTAGACATCTATCCCCACCTCCAACCCAATACATCTTCATATTGCCTTTCTTTTCTTTTTTTATTTTTTGAGATGGAGTTTCACTCTTGTCACCCAGGCTGGATTGCAATGGCATGATCTCGGCTCACTGCAACCTCCGCCTCCTGGGTTCAAGCAATTCTCCTGCTTTGGCCTCCTGTGTGTCTGGGATTACAGGCGTGCACCACCATGCCCATCTAATTTTTGTATTATTAGTAGAGAGAGTTTCACCATGTTGGCCAGGCTGGTCTCAAACTCCTGACCTCAGGTGATCCACCAGTCTCGGCCTCCCAAAGTGCTGGGATTACAGTCGTGAGCCTCTGTGTCTGTTCCTGCCTTTCTTTTTTAATGTGAACTTTTACTGAAATATAATGTAAATTTAACGAAGTGCTTGAATAAGTGCACAAATAAAAATAATTTTCACAAGGTACAGACATGTGTATAAGCAGCACATTACTGAGCACAACCTGGAAACCCTCAGTATCCCCTTTCTAGTCTCGAGCGCCCCTTCTGAGAGACCCTCCACTGGAGTCCTAACTTCATATATTAGTAGTTTTACCTCTTTTTGAACTTCACAAAAATTGAACCACTCAGCATGCATTCTTTAGTGTCTGTCTCCTCCCACCTAACCATGTGTTCATGGGATGCCTCTGCATCGAGAAGACTGCAGTGAGTCCACGCTAGTTGCCTACTGCCCCCCATTGCAGGGATACAAGTTCTGCTGTTGATGGACATTTAGTTTGCTTCTAGTTTTTTATTCTTACAAATCGTATTTTTGTATGTCTTTCAGTGAATGTATCTATGTATTTAGGAGAATTGCTGGGTTACAGTGTGTGTGAATGTTTAACTTTCATAGATAACGTCAAAAAGTTTGACAAAGTGAAATTTACATTTCCAGCAGCAAAGCCCCCAAATCCCACTTGCTCTGTGTCCTTGCCAACACCAGGTGCTGTCGTTTTTATAGTAGCCATCCAGGTGGGTGCACAGTCCTACTTTTCTATTAAATACTTTTTTTGCAAAGTAATCATTTGAAAAAGAAACATCCAGACTGAAACAGGAAAGGTCTGAGAAAAGGTGAGATTCCCGTGGCTGAGAAAGTGAGCATGAGGAAAGAGTGTGCCTCTGGGGTCAGCTCAGGTCCAGGGGACAACAGGCGATGGTGATAATAATAAGTGGTTGTTAACTGTTCCTACTTGGGAAGTGCTGCTCAACACACATTTTTAACATTTTTGACAACCTTAAGAGATAACTACTATTACTTTCACTTTACACATGAGACACAGGGATGTTACAAAACTTTCCCTGGGTTCCCAGCTTAATTATTTTTTTCATCTCATTAAGCACACACAATTATTTTATTTTATTTTTATTTATTTAGTTTTTTCTCTCTAGGTTACCTAGCTTTAAATGAAACTGCCCACGGTCTTTCACGAAGCATACAACACTTGTGACTGATTTCATCTGCTCACAAGAGGGGCAGGGTGGTCCACACTGGTGATTTGCCTCTTGTCCCAGGTTCAAACAGTGTCAGCCGCTGATTTCTCCAGCTGGCTGGGAACTTATTCACAGTGATTCTCAAACTTGAACTGTGAGCTTTGTAAACCGTGTTAAGTACACATTCACATTCCAAGCTCCAGCCTTTCCTCCCTTGGATTCTGCTTGAGTAGGTCAGGAATGGAGTTAGGACCTATTTGTAACAAGGTCCCCTGGGAATTGCTATATAAGCAAGGATGGTTTGATTGAGGTAGTGTGGGGTTTGGAAATGTCTACTCCAAGGAGTCTTGAAGCCAAGTAACCAGAGATTGCTGAAGGCAGCTGGAAAAGGCAGCACTGAGGAGAGGCTTAGCGTCATGCCTCCTCATCCATCCTGGAGCAGGTGGGTGTAAATGCATTTAAGTTTTACTTTTTAAATACATACATATGCACAGAAATGTATGTGTGTACATGTTCAACTTTCACAGACAATGCTGTATATGTACACACATACATATATACATACATACAGTCTATCCACATTAGTCACAAAATCCACATTTGCAAAGTCACCTACTCTTTTTTTTTTTTTTGAAAGAGTCTCGCTCTGTCTCTCAGGCTGAAGTGCAGTGCCATAATCTCGGCTCACAGTAACCTCTGCCTCCTGGGTTCAAGCAATTCTCTGCCTCAGCCTCCCGAGTATCTGGGATTACAGGCGTCCGCCACCATGCCCAGCTAATTTTTTGTATTTTTAGTGGAGATGGGGTTTCACCATTTTGGCCAGGCTGGTCTTGAACTCATGACCTCGTGATCCACCCGCCTCGGCCTCCCAAAGTGCTGGGATTACAGTCGTGAGCCATCGCGCTCGGCCACAAAGTCACCTACTCTCTAAAAAGCATTTGTAACCTCAAAACTGAGTCCTCGTGGTGCTTCTGTGGTCATTTGCAGACATGTGTAAAGCTGTGAAAAATGTGAGTTGCCTGACACGCAGTTCCCTGCCGAGGTCAAACAAGGCAAGGCTCTGCCTCTTGTTCTCTACACACAGGGTCTTTTCTTGGTCCATTTAGTGCCACATCTTTTGCATTTTGTGCTTTTGGGTGGTGATTGTGCTGTTTAACTCGGTCCCCAGGTGTAGTGCTGAAGCGCTGTCTAATTGTTCCTAAGTGCAGGAAGGCTGTGATGTGCCTTCCGGAGGAAACACTCCTGTTAGAGAACCTTCATTCAAGCATGAGCTACAGTGTTGTCCAGTGTGCGAGGTGCATTTATAGGACACAGCTACTGCCAGCTTCCCAGCCAGACTGAGAGCTCAGCGTGTGGGCAGCGCCTCCTTCCTGCATTCGTAGCTCCAGCGCTGTTCAGCTTCAGTGGAACCTGGTGAGCACCGCTCTGGGCAGGCTGAGCTTCCAAGGGCTCTGGCCACATGGGGCCTTCCCTGTACCCACAGAGACTAGCAGGGAGCTCTTCTTCAGCCACTCGTGCAGCCTGGACACCCCACCCCCTGCAAACCCTCTCCCGTGTAAAAGCTAGTAGGAACCAGAAGGGAAGGAAAAACAGTCACGGAGCATACTACTCTTAAATTCATGTGTGCCTTTTTCAGTGCAAATATTTCAAGGAACTTATGTTCATACAAAGGTTTTCTGCATTACAGATGGGCAATGAATCCAAATGTTCTTTCTGGGCTAAGCTGATTAGAGAAACATCAGCCACATCGAGAGAGCACCTGTGTCCTTGGTGACCAGCTGGGCTTTGCGATCCCCGGTAGGGCCAAGCCAGCACGCAGGAGGGATGCAGGGAGCACCCCAGGCCCAGTGGATAGCCGGCTACAGCTAAGTGAAGGGTCCCTGCAGGGAGCAGAAGGCAGGCTGTGAACTCTTGGCAATTCTCCCAGTGTCCCTCTGATACACAGTTAACCTGCTAACAACAAAGTAGGTCTTGGGTGTGAATACTGGGGATCCTCCATATTTTTTTCCCTTGTGATCCTTTAAAAAATTATGTAATCTGAGCTGAGACAGAAAGATATTTCCTGCTTTTAGCTGAAATAGGTCAAAAGACTCTTGCTGTAAGAATTGCTTGGTGCTGTCCATTCTGAGTGATGGAACAGTGGGGAGGTGTTGCTAAGCAACCCTGCACATCCTTCCGAAGCCCATCATCTCCTAGCAACAGGCGGCGGGGTGCGACCCCCCCTGCTGCGGGAGCCACGGCGGGTGCGCTGCCTGATGCCCGTTTCACTCCCCTCTGGT
Source organism: Chlorocebus sabaeus (assembly GCF_047675955.1). Taxonomy (NCBI): domain Eukaryota; kingdom Metazoa; phylum Chordata; class Mammalia; order Primates; family Cercopithecidae; genus Chlorocebus; species Chlorocebus sabaeus. The sequence goes on from NC_132917.1 coordinate 107,022,302, forward strand.
CACAGGCATTCACTCTTGCGACAGCTGGACTTCTTGAGCGCCTACAAATCCCCTTACCAGGAACCGGGGATACAGAAATTCCAAGTTGAGGTCTCTGCCTTCAGCGGGAGTTCAGCCTGGTTTAGAGCGAGATACAGAAACAAACAAAAAACTGTATCATCTCAACAGTTGACCTTGAAGTTCTTCATCAGGAAGGCACTGGCTTTATTTAGGAAAGATCTTGATAAACTTCTGCAGCACGGCAATTTGGTTCACGAGGGCACGGGTGTTGTCAGAGACAGGGATGGGTGGTTGGAGTTCCTGAAAGAGAGGCGAAGAGAAGGCAGGACGTGCACAGGTGGCCCAGCTGCGAGAAAGCCTAGCTGGAGGGCCGCTTTGAAGAGTGATATGGATTTTTAAGTGCTTTGCTTTTAAAAGTACCTCCGGTGACCCATAAAGCTTCAGTAGACATTCTGTGGCTCCCAGCAGAATTCTGTTCACTGTTACCACGGAAGCAGTGATCAAAGAGAAGGGGCTCTGCTGGGTGCATGCCGCGGCAGAGGTCAAGGAAAAGCCACGGATAGGGACAAAGAACGCTTGACCCAGGCTGAAAACTGGCACAAAGGCGACCTTGAGGACACAAGCCTCCTACCCCCCAAATTCAGAGAAACATCTGGCAGGACACTGACTCCAGTCTGAGAAGCTGGGTGGTGGGATCTGAATCGGTCCTATCCAGGTCTGAAGCGTGGGGAGCACCCACTGACTCCTGGCTGTCTGGTGACAAAAGTGAGGGGAGGAGCTTCCAGTTCTGCCTGGGAGGCAGGGAAAGGTGCTCAGAAGAAGCGATGCCAAGTGAACTCCCGCAGGAGGAGACAGGAGGAGGTGCTGATGAGAAGGCTCCAGCCAAGCAAAGGGAGCAAAGGCCCATCTGCCCATCGGGTGTCAAACCTCTGAACATGGAGAAGTTGTCATTTAGTGAGGTGTGGGACAAAGGTGGAAAACCTCAGACATGACATCCCAGCTTCAGAAAAAGACTGCATTTTTTTCTCAGATTCAAATCTCACACCAGGATGGCCCTGTCTACCTTCAAAAGTGGTGCCGTATCCAGAAATAGATGATGGCTGGATGGATAGACAGACACCAAAGAGAAACCCATTACCCTCTCTCAAGAAGATTGCCTAAGAGCGTATTCCAGAGCAGCCTCTGATGCTGGGCGTGGCAGAGCTCACGGAAGGACTCAACTTTTCAAAATTCACACCGTGCTATCCGGCCTGCTGCGTCAGTTTGCAAAGCACTTGCGTTGTTAATTTCTGGTTTGCCTCCTTATTTCAGGGAGAGAGTTTCCCAGCCCGTGGTTGGTGGCTGCCCCGTGGTGGTCTGCCAACTTCGCTGTGTCTGCTCCGCCTCAGTCATCTCAGGGTACAGGCAAAGCCGGCCGTTCTACCTGGCAGCGCTGAATTGGGAAAAAGTTTGCTCGACAACACTGAGCAGCCTGCCCCACGGATGGGTGTGTTCAATGTGTCTGCACTGTCAGATACATCCGGCTTCTGCATTCAGGACAATTAGGGGCACTTTGCAAAGTTACTTACTGAGACGGAGGGCCCGAGAGCCCTTCTGTTGTGACAGTGGAGACGGCCACTGGGAAATGCTGCCCTTAAAAGGGCGATGGAGGTGCTAACGGAGAGCCTGGCTTCCAGGCTCACCCACACCTTCCAGGGCATGTGGGTGGACGTGGAAGTCAGTAAAAAGCAAGGGCTTCTCCTAGCTCATGGGCTTGGGACTGGAAGAGGGAAGGGCATGGGGGCCGTCTGGCTCTGATCCCACCAGCTGGTTGGGAAAGGCTTCTCGTGAGCACTTCACATACAAAGCAAGACTGATGGATGTTACGAGGAGCCACCTTGCACGCCGGTATCTGTTGGAGGAATGAACGTGTGGACAGCGCGGGTCCATAGATCCAGTCTTCCTCACTGGCTATGGTGATCTCACTGGTCCATATGCCCCCTCTGTTCTTATAGGAACCAAACAGTCCATTTCGACCAAACAACAGCTCTCCGGACCCTCCCAGACACCCCCTGGGGTGGGAACAGGAGTGTGCTCTAGGGCCAGGGCCACCTGGGGTTGTTCTGCTCCACAGTTGTCTGACAGACCCACCCTCAGCAGGGAGGCAGGGCAAGGAAGGCAAAAAAAGGGACACCTGGGCTACACTGAAGTTGCCACGGTTTCTGTCTCTGCTCAGGGTCTTGCCTCTGCGGATTTGATTCAGAAAGTGGAGCTGTTAGTATACCAAGAAGGAAGGTGTCTGTGGGAAATTAATTCGTACTCACGGGGCTTATAAGCCAGAAGGCTGGCTTCCTTGTTGATGGTGGGAGGCATAGAGATGACCTTGCCTGTAAGCCCGGCTCGAGCACTTTGCCAAGCTGTCCTTCAAGCATAAAGGTGACAGACAAACATTCTTCAAGACGAGAGGGAGACAGCACCCAGGGCCCTTTCAAAATGTAGCTGAACATAGTGAGATCCTGTCTCTACAAAAAGTAAAAATAAAAAGTTAACTGGGCATGGTCGTGCATGCCTGTGGTCCCAGCTTACCGCGAGGCTGAGGTGGGAGGATCCTGTGAGTCGAGGAGTTCAAGGCTGCAGTGAGCTGTGATTGCACCGTTGCACTCCAGCCTCTGCAACAGAGAGAGACCTTGTCTCTTAAAGAAAAAAAGTAGTTGAAAATGCAGTCTGGCCAACCAAGAGATGAAGCAAAGTAAGAAATGAAGTCAGGGAGAAGCCATGGGGAAAGTAAGAGAGATGACTCCATGTAAGCAAATAGTTAAAGCTAGACTACGGAAGAAATTGTGGTTTCAGAATAAAATGTAAATCTTGACAGTAGAGAGCTAGCAAACTCAGGGGGCTGAGGAGAGGAGGGAAGAGGAAATGTAAGAATGTCAATTTCCTTATTCATAACAAGGAGTTAGTAGATACCGTCTGTAATTAAAACACATTTTAGAATAATTGCTACTTATTAATATTTTCCATAAACCCTTTCCTTAAATTTAGCAGGTTATTTTACAAACCAGTATTTTTTTTCTTGTTTCTTGTTTTTGTTGTTTTGACACGGGGTCTCATTTTGTCACCAAGGATGGAGTGCAGCAGCACAATCATAGGTCACTGCAGCCTCACAACCTTCTGGGCTCAAGAAATCTTCCCACCTCAGCCTCCAAAGTAGCAGGGACTACAGATACATGCCATCATGCTCGGTTAATTTTTTTTTTTTCTTTTTTGTAGAGATGAGGTCTTGCCATGTTGCCCAGGCCGATCTCGAACTACTGAGCTCAAGCAATCCTCAAGCCTCACCTTCCCAAGTACCTGGGACCACTAGTATTTTTTGTGATGAGGAAATATTTCTCCGAAATTCAGCCATTTCTTTCGTTTTACTTCAGTTTCTTTTGTGTGGCTGAGTTGGGGGGAGAGGTGGGGATTTGTTAAATTTAAGCACAATTATCCTCAATATTCATTGTTTAAAATATGACGTAGGCACTAATCATAAAATAAGAAGCTGTCATTAAGAAACATCATTAATGGAGTTCAGGGAGAAGCCAATAGGATGTGAAAGGTATTTGCAACATAATCCTAACAAGCCAGTGAGAAAAAGGCAAACCTACCCAGTAGAAATAAATTGGGTAAAAGATTTGAACAGGCACTTCGCGAAACAGATAGTAGCTCAACTGGTCAATAAATACAAGGAAAGGTGCTCAACCTCATTAGTCGTCAGAGAAATGCATATTAAAGCCACAAGAAGCTATGGCATCACACTCAGAATAGCCAAAATGAAGGGGAAAAAAACCTGAAATATTAAGTGTAGACAATGGAGATCCCTGGAGCTCTCATGCATTGTTGGTAACAGGGTAAACGCATACACCTATCTGGGAACACTGATCCTGCCCTCCCCTTCCCCTTCCCCTTCCCTTTCCCCCCTCCCCTTCCTCTCTTTTTCCCCTCCCTCCCTCCCTCCCTCCCTCCCTCCCTTCCTTCCTTCCTTCCTTCCTTCCTTCTCTCCCTCCCTCCCTCCCTGCCCCCCCTTTCCTTCCTTCCTTCCTTCCTTCCTTCCTTCCTTCCTTCCTTCCTTCCTTCCTTCCTTCCTTCCTTTTGTCCTTTCTTTCTTCAGGGTCTCACAGTGTTGTCCAGGCTAATCTGGGCTCAAGCTATCCTCTTGCCTCAGCCTCCTGAGTGACTGGGACTACAGGCATATGGCATCACACCAGGCTGTTTGATCTTTTTTGATTAAAGTTGAGTGTATACATTCTTTATGACCCAAAAATTCTACGCCTGGGTAACAATTCTATTAGAGTAATATCTAACAAATGTATACATATGTACACCAAAACATGGACAGGAATATGCATAGCAGCATTATATAGAAAAGCCCCAAACTGAAATAATCCGAATACTCACGGGCAGTTGAATGCATAAATTGTGGCGAAAATGGAATATTACATAGCAACCAAAATGAACAGTATGTGAAATGTTATCGATAATTCTCACAGAGACAATTTTGAGCCAAAGAAGCCAAACAGAATAATACTTAATTCCTTTTATTAAAAGTGAAAATGAAAAGATGAAAGGAATCTATGCTTTTAGAAGTCCGGGACTGGGCACAGTGGCTCATGCCTGTAATCCCAGCATTTTGGGAGGCTGAGGTAGGCAGATCACGAGGTCATGAGTTTGAGACCAGCCTGGGCAACATGATAAAACCTCGTATCTACTAAAAATACAAAATATATATATATATAAATTAGCTGGGTGTGGTGGCTTGCGCCTCTAATCCCAGCTACTTGAGGGGATGAGGCAGGAGAATTGCTTGAACCTGGGAGGCGGAGGTTGCAGTGAGCTGAGGTGGTACCACTGCACTCCAGACTGGGCAACAGAGAAAGACTCCATCTCAAGAAAAAAAAAAGAAGAAGTCTGGACAGCAATATGTAGGGGAAGAACGAGGGAATCATGATTAGGAGGACTTTTGCTTTGTCTAGGACAGAAGGGAAACTTTTGGGATGCAGGTAATGTTCTGTTGACCTAAGTGAAGGTTGTACAGATGTATTTACTTTGCAGTAATTTTGTTTTAGGTTTGTTTGTTTGTTTGTTTACTTGAGACGGAGTCTCCGTTGCCCAGGCTGGAATACAATGGTGACACCTTGGCTCACTGCAACCTCCACCTCCTGGGTTCAAGTGATTCCTTTGCCTCAGCCTCCCGAGTAGCTGGGGTTACAGGCATCTGCCACCATGTCTGGCTAATTTTTGTATTTTTAGTAGAGACGGGGTTTTGCCATGTTTTGGTCAGGCTGGTCTTGAACTCCTGACCTCAGGTGATCCACCTGCCTTGGCCTCCCAAAGTGCTGGGATTACAGGCATGAGCCACTGTGCCCGGCCTCTTTTAGGCTTTCACTATTTATTTATGACAAATTTTCCACATCCATGATTCTCTTCAGTCAAAAGTTCTTTAATACAATCTGTCAGCCTTGGCCAATTGGAGAATGGAGTCATGTGACTTACCTATCCTGCAAATAGCATAGATTTTATGGCAGTTAAACTTGCCTGCTACCTTGTCAACCTTGGCCCTGTTCATCTGGATGGATTCGTAGTCCTTGGCATTGATGTTGCAGTTGCTATTGGATCATTTCCATGGCACATGCAGGTCCACGAACTTACCAGCATCATTCTGCATCTCAAAGTCGCACCTGCTGCCACCACACTGTGCGTGAGCAGAGAAAGCCATTTTGTGATAATTATTGCATTTGCAATTTTAATTTATTCCTAAACTGGTAGTATGTATGTATGCTGTACTTCCATAAGAGTTTTTTGATAATAAGGTTCAAATTAAAATTTAAAAGAATTGTGATATCTCATTTTGGTATAATTATTTTTTTCTACATGTAGGTAAGCACCGAGAGTTTTGCTTTTTTTGTTTTTTGTTTGTTTGTTTGTTTGTTTTGAGATGGAGTTTCACTCTTGTTGCCCAGGCTGGAGTGCAATAGCGTGATCTTGGTTCACTGTAACCTCTGCCTCCCGGGTTCAAGCAAATCTCATGTCTCAGCCTCCCAAGTAGCTGGGATTACAGGCATCTGCCACCACATCCAGCTAATTTTTATGTTTTTAGTAGAGGCGAGGTTTCACATGTTAGCCAGGCGAGTCTTGAACTCCTGACCTCAGGTGATCTGCCTGCCTCGGCCTTCCAAAATTCTGGGATTACAGGTGTGAGCCAGTGCGCCTGGCCTGCATTGAGAGATTTTTATTTATTTATTTATTTTTGAGACAGAGTCTCACTCTGTCACCCAGGCTGGAGTGCAATGGCGCGGTCTCAGCTCACTGCAACCTCTGCCTCCTGGGTTCAAGCTATTCTTCTGCTTCAGCCTCTTGAGTAGCTGGGACTACAGGCACGTGCCACCACACCTGGCTAACTTTTGTATTTTTATTTTTTAAGATTTTATTTATTTATTTATTTATTTGAGACGGAGTCTTGCACTGTTGCCCAGGCTGGAGTGCAGTGGCACAATCTTGGCTCACTGCAACCTCCACCTCCCGTCCATGCCCAGCTAATTTTTGTATTTTTAGTAGAGACAGGGTTTCACTATGTTGGTCAGGCTGGTCTCAAACTCCTGACCTCGTGATCCACCTGCCTCGGCCTCCCAAAGTGCTGGGATTACAGGTGTGAGCCACCACACCCGGCCGAGAGATTTTTATAAGGATCTTTGCTAAATATTTGTAAAGGTTTTTTCTGGATGGTAACATTTAAGGTGAGTTAAAATTCATATTATTGTTTGAATTTCTTTTTTTTTTTTTTTTTTGAGACAGAGTCTTGCTCTGTCACCCAGGCTGGAGTGCAGTGGCACGATCTCGGCTCACTGCAACCCCTGCCGCTCGGGTTCAAGCAATTCTCCTGCCTCAGCCTCCCGAGTAGCTGGGACTACAGGCACCTGCCACCATGCCTGGCTAATTTTTGTATTATTGTTTTAGTAGAGACCAGGTTTCGCCATATTGGCCAGGTTGGTCTTGAACTTCTGACCTTGTGATCTGCCCGCCTGGCTTCCCAAAGTGCTGGGATTACAGGCATGAGCCACCACGCCCGGCCTATTGTTTGAACTTCTATAATGTATGCATCATTTCTACAGAAATCGAGCGATGGCATTTTGCTACAAAGTGAAAAGACCTTGTTCAATGGGAATGATGGGTAAAAACCAAGAGGTATTAGAAGAGGCATAAATGTAATTAGGACTCCCCAGCAACAGAACACAGCAGTGTGCTTGACAAGGAAGTGATCTGCTGGCTTTGGAAGTATCCCAGCAGAAGAGGATGAAGGACTGTCTGCAGAGATTTCACCTGGTGCCTCCAGCCCTGAGTCCATGCATCTGACACCATGACTGTTCTGCAGTTGGTTACTGTCCAGCGACATTTGAGAGGCACTGGTCTCATCAGAGCGGTTCACTCAAAGCCAACTGGAGGAGGGGATATTTCTGGAAATGATTCCTAGACACCTCTGTTCTCTTTGCTGACATGTAGATTCTTGTTAGCCTCAAACACAGAGGCTGTTCCCTTTAATTTGGGTGTTTTATCAGTCCTTTGTGGCCTGTCCCCCTTATTCCTTGAGCACTTTTTACTTTCTGGTACAAGATGCTCCAAGCTTATATTTTCTGTGTTTCAGGCTTGGAGTCCACCATTTTTCTTAGAAAACCTGATTTCTTTTGAGGAGAGAATAATGTCTAAAAATGAAGGTGTTAGGTGCTCATTGTGATAGGTGAGTGTATGGTTGCTGGGGTTTTCATCGCTCACAGGCTTCCTCGGTGAACAGAGCAGTCCAATACATGGGTATACGTAAATACGCACACATGCATGCATACATTCATCTATATTTCTGTATTAAAATACATTGAAAACCATGGGTTCTTACCAATACTTTCAATTCTAATCAAGTTTCACAGCGTTTATTCTAGTTGTTCCCTTTAGCACAGTTGATCCTAAATGCAGGGACTAGGGGCACTGACACCTCTCCACAGTTGGTAATCCATGTACAATTTTGTAGCCACTTCCTGTTGCTGTTGCAGTGAGCTCAAGTGTGATATCACTTAAAGTGCTATGTGATGCGTATCCAGGGTCTATGCTACCTGCTTTATAGGGATTATCTCATTTTGGAAATAATCCCATTCAAAATGGATTTAACTAAAAGTATTTTGATATTTGAAGCTGGCTGAAAAATCCATTTAGATGGAAAAACTAATTCACTACGATGGGTTCGGTTAAATGATGACTTTTATGTACTCTGTCTTCTTACTCTCTCCATAATTGTGTGTATGTGTACATATATATATATGTATATAAAGAAAAACTTCTTTTATATATAAAAGAAGTGGCAACTGCCACTGTGACCCACTCCCTGCACAGTTGAAAATTCACATATAACCTTTGAATCCCCAAAAACTTAACTACTACCAACCTACTGTTGACCGGAAGCCTTGATAACATAAACAATTGATTAACACATATTTTTGTTGTTGTTGTTCTGAGATTGTGTCTCACTCTGTTGCCCAGGCTGCAGTGCAATGGTATAATCTTGACTAACTGCAACCTCTGCCTCCCAGGTTCAAAAGAGTCTCCTGCCTCAGCCTCCCAAGTAGCTGGGACTACAGATGCCCACCATCACACCCGGGTAATTTGTTTAGTTTTAGTAGAGATGGCGTTTCACCATGTTGGCCAGGCTGGTCTCAAACTCCTGACCTCAAGTGATCCGCCTGCCTTGGCCTTCCAGAGTGCTGGGATTACAGGCGTGAGCCACCACGCCCGGCCTGATTAACACATGATTAACATCATGATAATTCATGATAATGCAAGTGAATGACTGGGTCTTTATGGTTTGAGATGTTTCTCCTTTCTTTCTCACAGAATCATAGCATCGGAGGCAGACATTCAATCTGTCACTTCTTTTGTCTCATCTAGTAGAACATATTGCACATAGTAGGTCACACAGATTTAAGCACTTTTGTGGTTTATATTCTGGTAGAAGAAAGACAAAATAAAAGTAAACAAAGTAATATATACCTGTCAGGAAGAGCTATACCCCATAGAAGGTGGCTGGAATTAACCTGCCACTACTCACAGGTGCCAAAAGTAGACACAGACACGTGGGGTCAGAGCATGATAGTTTATTAGTTCCTGCACAGCTCACAGAAGGAGCCTCAACAGAGTTGCACCAATCCCCTATACCCTAAGTGCATGAAGTCAGGCCACATGGGCCTAGCTGGATAGTACACATGCAGCGGGTTGCACCCAACCAGAGGAGTGCTGGGCCAAAGGTTCTGTGCCTTGGGAGGTGAGCAGCCAACGAGACAGCTCCCCTCCTCTGAGGAAGCAAGAACACAGTAGGCACTGCATGGTTGTGGTCACCTTGACCCGTTGAGCTTCATGCCTTTGACAAACTTACCAGTAGATTCAACACAGCCAAAGAAAGAATCAGAGAACTTAAAGAGAGATAATTAGAAATTACATTGATTAAAAGACAAAAGAAAAAAGAGTTAAAAGGACAGGACAGAGAATCCAAGAGCTGTGGGACAACATCCACTGATGTAATGCACATGTATTGGAATTCCAGAAGGAAAAAAGAGGGAGAAAGGGGCAAAGAAATATTTGAAGAAGAAATTGCTGATAATTTTTCAAAATTAATGACAGATACCAAACCACATAACCAAGAAACTCAGAGAATGCCAAGCAAGAGAAATATAACACGAAATAAAATACAACAAAAAGCAAACCAACCAAAATAACAACAACAAAAACCTACTAAAAACCTATACACCTAGGCATGTCATATTTAAATTTCTGACAAGACAAAAAGAAGATTCGAAGGCAAGAAGAGAAAAAAAGGCACATTACATACCAGGAAACAAATATAAGAATTATGCTTGTTTACATATTGTTATTGAATAATATTATCAGAAGTTATGTAAACCAGAAGACTTTTTTTTTTTTTTTTTTTTTTTTTTTTGAGACGGAGTCTTGCTCTGTAGCCCAGACTGGAGTGCAGTGGCCGGATCTCAGCTCACTGCAAGCTCTGCCTCCCGGGTCCATGCCATTCTCCTGCCTTAGCCTCCCAAGTAGCTGGGACTACAGGCGCCCGCCACCTCGCCCGGCTAGTTTTTTTTGTATTTTTTAGTAGAGACGGGGTTTCACCGTGTTAGCCAGGATGGTCTCAATCTCTTGACCTCGTGATCCACCCGTCTCGGCCTCCCAAAGTGCTGGGATTACAGGCTTGAGCCACCGCGCCCGGCCCAGAAGACATCTTTAACATGGTTAAAGAAAAAAAATCTGTCAACCCAGAATTGTACATATAAGTAAAATATCATTCAAGAACGAAGAAGAGGCTGGGCACGGTGGCCCGTCCCTGTAATTCCAGCACTTTGGGAGGCCAAGGTGGGCGGATCACTTGAGGTCAGGAGTTCGAGACCAGAGTGGCCAACATGGTAAAACCCCGTCTCTGTGAAAAATACAAAAATCAGCCAGGCATGGTGGCGCGTGTCTGTATTTCCAGCTACTCGGGAGGCTGAGGCATGAGAATCACTTGAACCCAGGCGGTGGAGGTTGCAGTGAGCCAAGATTGTGCCATTGCACTCCAGCCTGGGTGACAGAACGAGACTCTGTCCCCTCCCCCACCAAAAAGAGAAGAAGAATGAAGTCTTTTTTTAGGCAAACAAAAATTGAGACTGCATTGTCAACAGATCTACACTAAAAGAAATGTTAAAGGAAGTCTTGAGGCAAGAAAAAGTATGGTGCCAGACCGAAACTTGGGTCTTCATAAAAAAATAAGGAAAACTGGAAATAGAATAAATGAAGTTAAAATAATTTTTCTTATTTTTAATTTTTCTAAAAGAGAATTACCTAGAGCAAAAATAGTAACAATAAGTTACATGTTTATAGAATGTACAAAAGCAAAATATATGACAAAAATAGCACAAAAGATGAGAGAGAAAAATTATATAGAGTCGACCTTCAGTATCCTTAGGAAATTGGTTCCAGGACCCTTCGGGATACCAAAATCCACTGATGCTCATGTTTCTTATATAAAATGGCATAGTATTTGCATATAACCTATGCATATCTTTCCATATACTTTAAATTTTCTCTGGATTATTATAACGAATATAATGTAAATGCTGTGTAACTAGTTGTTATACTGTATTTTTTGAATCATTTTTATTGTTACATTGCTATTTCTTATTGTTATCAGTTTAAATATTTTCCTTTTGTAGTTGGTTGAATCCAGGGCTGATTGTGTTATTGTAATGTCTTTATATTACAAGCAAAGTAACATCATATTATTCAAAGATAGACTCTGATTATTAAAGGTGTACACTGTGAACACTAGGGCAACCACCAAAATTTTGGAAAAACAGTTATGTCCTTTCATCTTGGCCACTGACATGCCATCCAGACTGAGGAAGTTTTGGAATCTTTGGGGCCACATGAGTCGCTTGCTGCATCGACAAGCACTGAAATTACCTGGGGGGCCAGGATCCTGTTGGGATCATGCATCACCACAAGATCAACTTCCACAAATCTCACCCAGGTTCCTTTGGGAAACTTGGTGTGAGGCATTACCACTTGAAGAGGAACCAGAGCTTTGCCCGAACGACTGCCTAACTGCAAACTTTGATAAATTGTGGACCTTGCTCAGTGAGCAGACATGGGTAAATGCTGCCAAAACCAAGACAGGAATTGGTTCCATCATTGATGTGGTATGGCCAGGCTTCTACAAAGTTCCAGGTAAGGGAAGACTCCTAAAGCAGCCTGTCATCATGAAGGTCAAATGCTTCGGCAGAATTGCTGAGGAGAAGATTAGGGGTGTGAGTGTGGCGGGCCTTGTAGCTTGAAGTCACAGGGAGGGAAGTTCATTAAATGCTAACAAATGCTTTTCAAGGAAAAAAACAGATATGAATAATGACTCCATAGTGAGGATAAAATGGATAATAAAAAATCCCCAATTAATCTGAGACAGCAGGAAATGAGGCAAAAAAAGAAAACAAAAACAAAAACACCCCAAAGAATAAATAGAAAACAAGTAGAAACATGATCATCTTAAACAAGCATATCAATAATCCCATTACACGTGAATAGTTTAAACACACCAATTTAAAGACAGTGAATATCAGATTGGATGAAAATGCAAGACTTAAGTTCACGCTGCTTAAAAGAGACTCATTTCAAATAGTAAGGTATGATAGGTTAAATGGAAAAGGTTGAAAATATACATGGTGCAAATATTAACCAAAAAAGCTGGAATATCAGAAAAAGTAGACATTTGAACAAAAACATTGTCAGAAAGAAAGGGAGACATTACTTAGCAATGAAAGGGTCAAGTCTCCAAGAACACGTGGCAACCCTAGAGGTGTGGGCACTGAACTAGAGAGCTTCAAAATACATGGAACAAAAGCTGCTGGAAATGAAAAGAACAATAGACAAATCTACAATTATGGTTGGAGACTTAAAAATTCCTCCATCAGGAACTGAGAGAACAAGTAGGCAGAAAATCAGTACAGAAAATGAAGACCTCCACAACACTTTCAACTGACTTGACCTAGTTGATGTTTATAGACCTCTCCACCTGACAACAGAATACATATTTTTTTCCACGTGCACGTTGGCATTTATTAGGATAGATCACATTCTGGGCCTTAAGAAAACCTTAACACATTAAAAAAAATAGAAATCATACAGAGAGTATTTTCATGTTATAATTAAAGTAGAATTCAATAACAGAAAATATTCTCGAGAATTCTGAAATATTTAGAAACTAAACATCATATTTCTAAAAAACTCATGAGCCAAAGATGACATCTCAAAGGAAGTTTTTAAATGTTTTAAACTGAACTAAAATAAAAAGATATTTTTATCAAATGTGTATGATGCAGTTATGGCAACGCTTAGTGAGAATTTTATAGCATGAAATGCTTATATTGGAAAATAAGTGTCTCAGATTGGTCATCAAACCTCCACACTTAGAAACTACAGAAAGAAGAGCAAGTTAAAGCCTAAAACAAGCAGAAGTAGGTAAATAATAGTTATAAGTTAAACTCAATAAAATTGAAAACAGAAAAACAATAGAGAAAACAAAACACAAAAGCTGGTGATGTGGCTTGGCTCTGTGTTCCCACCCAAATCTCATGTTGAAGTGTAATCTTCAGTGTTGGAAGAGGAGCCTGGTGGGAGGTGACTGAACCATGGGGGCAGACTTCCCCTTTGCTGTCCTCGTGATGGGGTTCTCAGGAGATCTGTTTTTTTGAAAGTGTGTAGCACTTCCCCCTTTGCTCTCTCTCCCTTCTGCCAGCAATGTGAAGATGTGCTTGCTTCCTCTTTGCCTTCTGCCATGATTGTAAGTTTCCGGAAGCCTCCCCAACCATGCTTTCTGTACAGCCGGTGGAACTGTGAGTCAATTAAACCTCTTTTCTTTAGAAACTACCCAGCCTCAGTTTCTTTATAACGGACTAATACAGCTGGTTCTTTGAAAAGATAAATAGCACTGATTCTGAGATGCTGAGAAAACAGAAATTATCAACATCAGGAATGAAAGAGGACACATTACTAGAGACACTAAAAGGTACTAACACTACATGAACAACACTGTGTCTATAACCTCTACAATTTAGATGAAATGGAGCAATTTCTTGAAAGACACAAACCTCAAGAAGAAACACATAATCAAGTGAAGAAGAAATATAATTTGAATACTCAGTTCAGTATCTCTTAAAAAATTGAATTTGTATTTAAAAACCTTCCAACAAATAAAATCCCAGGCCCAGATGGTTTCCCTGGTGAATTCTATCACCATTTAAGGAAAAAAAAAATACTGTCAGTTCTAACAGAACCTTTTCCAGAAAATAGAAGTATACTTTCCAACTTGTTTTATGAGACCAGTATTTGCCCTAATTACAAAACCAGACAAAAACATTATAGGAAAACTAGAGACAAATACCTCTCATTATCATAGATGCAACAATCCTTAACAAAATATTAGCAATGTGAATCCAGCAATATATGGAAATACTACATCACAGTCAAAGCAGGGTTTATCCCAGGAATATAAGGCTGATTCAGCCATTCAAAATTGATCAATATGATTCACCATGTTAACAGACTAAAGAAAAAAAAAAACGCATTAATCATCTCAATGAATGCAGGAAAAGGATTTGAGGAAATTCAACTCAATTCAATTCAAAATTCCATTCAATGAGTGAATTCAGTTCATTCATTCATGATAAAAATAAAACTCAGCAGAAGCTAAAAATAGAAGATAATTTCCTTAACTTGAGAAAGGATATCTATGAAGCACAAACATATAGCTAACACTATGCTAAACAGTGAAAGGTTGAATGATTTATGTCTCCCCCTCCCAGAATTTGATCACAATCTGTCATTGTTTGATTTATCATAGTTTGTTTATCCATTCATAGATTGAAGGACATCTGGATTGCTTTAGCTATTGGTAATTGTGAATAAAATGGTTATGACTATTACAGGTTTTTGTGTAAACATACATTTTTGTTTTTCCTAGGTAAATACCTAGAAATGGGATTGCTGGGTCACATGGTAGTATGTGTTTAATCTCATAAAAAACTGATAATATATTTTCTACAATGATTTCACTATTTTGCATTATATCAGCAAGGTAAGAGAGCACCAGTTTCAGTTCCTATATCTTTGCCAACTCTTGAGATTGTTGGTGTGTTTTTCTAATAGATACATTTCTATCTAGTAGACATATCTGGTATCTTATTGTGGTTTAAATTTGCACTTCCCAAATGACAAATACTGTTGAGGATTTTTTAATATGCTTGTCACCCGTATATCTTCTTTGTTAAAGAGTCTATTTACAATTTTTGCCCATTTTTAAAAACTGAATTATTTTATTTCTTATTGCTGAATTTTAGGAACTCTTTATATAGTCTTGGAAGATGAAAGTCCTCTGTCAGAAATGTGATTTGAAAATATTGTTTTTTAGTTTGTGTCTCGTTTCATTCTCCAAGTCGTATCTTTTGCAGAGCAAAAGTTTCGCATTTTAATAAAGTCTAATTTATCAACGTTTTCTTTTACCAGTCATAGTTTGAAGTTGCATATAAAAACTCTTCATCTAAATCAAGGTCATGAAAATTTTCTACTATGCTTTCTTATAGAAGGTTTATAGTTTTAGCATTTTTTTCCGGTCTGTTTTGAGTTAATTTATGCATCAGGTGTGACATATGGATTGAGGTTTATGTTTTTCTATAGGATTGTTCAATTGTTCCAGTGTCATTTATTGAAAAGACTGTCATTTCTCCATGGAATTACCTTGTCCAGCCTTGTCACAAATCATTTGTCTACTTTTGTGTGTACCTCTGTTGTGTTCTGTTGATTTGTCTGTCCTTTCACCAATGCCACACTGTCTTGACTGCTGAAGCTTTAGAGCAAGCTTGTCCAATCCACAGCCTGCAGGCCACATGCGGTCCAGGATGGCTTTGAATGAAGCCCAGTACATAAACTTTCTTAAAATATTATGAGATTTTTGCATGGACTTTTTTTTTTTTTTTTTTTTAGCTCATCAGCTATCATTAGTGTTAGTGTATTTTTTGTGTGGCCCAGGGCAATTCTTCTTCTTTCAATATGGCCCAGGGAAACCAAAAGATTCGATACCCCTACTTTAGAGTAAATCTTGAAATCATGTAGGGTGAGTCCTCTGATCGTATTTTTTCCTTTTCAAAAAATTATTTTTGGCTATTTTATTTGCCTTCTTATGTATATTTTAGAATCAGGTTATCTGTATCTGTAACACAGCCTGCTGGAAGATTGACTGGGACTGTTGAACCTATAGACCAATTTGGGAAGAACTAACATTTTAATAATATCGAATCTTCCAATCCATGAACACAACGTATGTCTTTTTGGATAGTATTAGTAGCCTCTATAGCATCTGTTGGTTAAAACATAGGTGAGAGATATAGCTTTCTCCTTTTTAACCTCTCTGCCCTGTTTATGCTACAATGTCATCAAGTCTCAGAACAAATTTTACTACATGAACAATAATTATCAAGTAGGCCCAAGAACACACTAACACGGTTTTTGAGTCTACTATGGTAGGCTCTCTAATATATATTACAACGTTCTCTGCTGGTTTAAGATGAAGATAATTGAAGGTTCCTGCTAGCCTCCAGGGTGAGGATTTTCGTTCGAATCTTTCAGCTGCTAATTAACCATCCCTTTTGAAGCATGTAGGCCTGATTAGGGTGGTGATCCACATACAGCATCTTCCGGCATACATGGATGATTGTTTAGATGGCAGGGTTGTAGAGCAGAGGTGTGGCATTGATGAGAATGCTTCTGGCTGAGGACGGACCCCATCGAGCACACCTGACCCAGGGCCCGGCTGCTGCACTTGAAACCCATGAGTGCTCTTCGAGGCCACACCTGCCTGGGGTTGCTTAGAGCCAGTGACCGAGTGCCGCAGGGATACTAAGGCAGATCTGAGCCTGAGAGGCAAGGGGCCCCTTTGCTGGCTGACTTTAGCTCAAGGACTCCCCAACATGTCCTGCAAGTTCCCTGTGCAGCGGCCTAAGGCACTTGCACCGAGTCTTCCGTCCCTTTCTCCTTTAGGCGAGGTCATACTTGCAGTTTGCTGAAACGGCTCTCTCCCTTCCTCTCCACTTCCTTTCCACCCAAGCGCTTTTCCTAATGAAATCCTCGCTCATTTAACCCCAACTTGATGCCGGCTTTTTAGAATATGCCCACTAACAAAGCCTCACAGGCAGGTTTTTTTTGTTGTTTTGTTTTTTTGAGGCAGAGTCTTGCTCTGTTGCCCAGGCTGGAATGCAGTGGGGCGATCTCGGCTCACTGCAACCTCTGCCTCCTGGGTTCAAGCAATTCTCGTGCCTCAGCCTCCCGAATCGCTGGGATTGCAGGCACATGCCACCACGCTCTGCTCATTTTTGTATTTTTAGTAGAGACTGGGTTTCACCACGTTGGCCAGGCTGATCTCAAACCCCTGACCTCAAGTGATCCGCCCACCTCGGCCTCCCAAAGTGCTGGAATTAACAGCCACCACCTGGCCAAAACTATTTTGTAAAGGCGGGGTCTGGGCCTGGTGATGATTTCAAAGGGGCACGTGCAAAGATTTTCACAAAGGGTTTTAATTTTATTTTTAGGAGACTATCCTTCCAATCACAACCCCGATTCAGCAAAATGGTCAGACAGCAACAGAGGTGTGAATGGACGTTCTCCAGGTGACCCAAACTCGCCCTGCGTGCCACGTTCACGTCATGCCACGACAATTTCACAGTAAGTTCCAGGACCTGGGGAGTGTTTTGAAGCCAATTGCCGTGAAGGGGAAGGAGCAACTCCATTTGGGAGGAACAAGAGTCTCAAAAGCGCCCTGGTGGTGCTTCCGGGAGGCAGGGGCGGTCCTGGCACGGTGGTTGATGTGGTCTGCGCAGCCTGCAGCCCCGGCCTCCCTTTCCTTGACTTCTCGGTGGGTGTGGCCAGCGTTAAGGCACTGGTCCTGGGTGGGAGCAGAGAACATCCGTCAGTCCGGGAGTTGGTTTCCCTTCCTCCCTGCTTCCTGCTTGGCTCCCGCGGTCCTACTGCTCTTCCTAGCTCAGGGCAGCTGGCCTCTCCCACGCAAGGCATGGAGGAGAGCGTTGTCCGCACTGCAGTACCGCATCCTTGTCTCTTTCAGGCCTGGCAAGGTCGCCGCTTCCTACAGTTCCTAGTCCCTGGGTCCTTTCTGCTGAGTTCCCTTCCTCTGCCCAGCTCCCATCTCTGCCGATAGCTCCCTTAGTAAACTCCTTTCAGCAAAACTCCTTGAAGGTTATTAAGAAGATGGACTAGGATAAGGATTGCAAAGTCAGCTGGGCAGTGTGGAGCCCCAGGTGGATATGGTATTGCTTTATTATTTGTTGACTGAATTACAGTTCCCAGTCTGTGAGGGGCCTCCAGGTAACTCATGAAAAACCTAAAGGTCCCAGAGGGCGCTATTAATCTTCAGCCCCCCACCCCTACCCCATTTTTAAAGTTACTCCGCGTTCAGTGCTCTTTTAATCACTTCACTCTACTTTAGGTGGTACAAAATCAGAATATTAACCAAATCGAAATGTCTGAGAATAGAAATAAGGGATGTAATTCTTAATTTCTCCCTGGTAATGGCCTCTCACTGATATTTCTCCTACTGCAGGCTTTCTTTTAAGACTCACGGCTTCAACTCCCAGCCTCCTGTAGTTCTTCTTTTATCCTGTTTTAAACTATAAGATAAATGTTGCCTGAGGTCTCATGTTTTCTTGCAGGGTCACATTTGATCTGCTGTACGTAGTTGTGTATTCTTACTAATGAGCACTGAAATATTTGTATCAGGAGGGTCCTGCCAGGTCACTTCTCTTAGAAAATGCTGCCTTTGTTGTTTTTGCTAAAAATGATTGGCCTGTCTGCACCGCATGCATTGGGACCGCACTTTTTCTACAGCTAACCGTTTCAAAGAAAAAGAAATGATAAATTCATACTTATAACAGTTAAGTCAAGGCTAGCAGTATTGCTTGTAAACCAAATAAATCAAGTCACTTTAAAAGAGCACTTCATGGCCGGGCACAGTGGCTCACGCCTGTAATCCCAGCACTTCGGGAGGCTGAGACAGGCAGATCACGAAGTCAAGAGATCAAGACCACCCTGGCCAACGTGGTGAAACCCCGTCTCTACTTACAATACAAAAATTAGCGGGGCGTGGTGGCGTGCGCCTGTAGTCTCAGCTACTCAGGAGGCTGAGGCAGGAGAATTGCTTGAACCTGGAGCAGAGGTTGCAGTGAGCCAAAAAAGTACCACTGCACTCCAGCCTGGCAACAGATGGAGACTCCGTCCAAAAAAAAAAAAAAAAAAAAAAAACCCTTCATGATGTACTTATTTATTTAAATAACTTCCAACAATCAAAACATTAAAATGCAAAGAAATTTGAGTTTACTCAAATTTCGGTGCAATCTCGGCTCACTGCAACCTCCGCCTCCCAGATTCAAGCAATTCTCTGCCTCTCCCGAGTAGCTGGGACTACAGGCACGCGCCATCACGCCTGGCTAATTTTTGTATTTTTGGTAGAGATAGGTTTTCACCATGTTGGCCAGGATGGTCTCGATCTCTTGACCTTGTGATCTGCCCGCCTCGGCTTTCCAAAGTGCTAGGATTACAGGCGGGGGCCACTGCGCCCGGCCAAGTTTACTCTTTAACGTGAACACAGGGTGGGGACCATCACACACCACACTGGGGCCTGTTGGGGGATGGGGGATGAGGGGAGGGATAGCATTAGGAGAAATACCTAATGTATTGAGTGCAATGGTGCGATCTTGGCTCACTGCAACCTCCGCTTCCCGGGTTCAAGCGATTCTCCTGCCTCAGCCTCCCAAGTAGCTGGGATTACAGGCATGCACCACAATGCCCGGCTAATTTTGTATTTTTAGTAGAGATGGGGTTTCTCCATATTGGTCAGGCTGGTCTTGTACTCCCAATGTCAGGTGATCCACCCGCCTTGGCCTCCCAAAATGTTGGGATTACAGGCGTGAGCCACTGTGCCTGGCCTGGATTCCCGTTTTAGTAAAACTCAATTGTTTAGGCTTTTTCTTTTAACTTGTTTGAAAAGGTCTATCTATCTATCTATCTATCTATCTATCTATCTATCTATCTATACGTGTGTGTGTGTGTATGTGTGTGTACTTTTGTTTAACTTTTCAAACAAGTTAAAAAAATCATATATATATATATTTTTTATATATATTTTTTAGTTGAATAAGTGAAACGCACCCACAATAACCTTCCAAAGGAAAATGGCCCTTCAGTCATTTAAAATGTTTCTGAGAATTGAACAAAGTGAACTGCATTGTATAAAGAATTTGAGCTTCTAATTGGCTAAACCTCTTTTTGTTTAGGAGAGAGAAATGAAGAGGGCCATGGCATGCCCAGGGTGGAGCCAAGCTTGAGTTAAGCAAAGGGAGGTTTGATTTCGAATCATCTTGGTTGCACCACTTCCCTCTGGGGCTTTCAAAGCACTGCATGAGAGAGATGAAAATCGATAAGAAAACATTTGTATAGCACTTTTGGTTTTTCGGAGGAAGGGTCATGGAGGTAGAAGCGGTATCACTATTCACATTAGACTCGGTGCAGTCATAAAACAGAGAGGACTATGCTGAGCAGAGTGCTTTGTGATGACCTCATCTTTTTCTGAGCTAATAGCTATTAGTAGCTAACATAGGTCCATATGGAGAGCCTGCCACACAGCTCATATTACCAGCCTGCTCATTTTGTCGGGTTCCTCTTTTTTTTTTTTTGTCATTGTCAGTATTCAATATAACTTCTTTTTGAAAGCCTAACCAAAAATATAGGCAAGTGAATTTAAAAAATGTATACAGTGAGTCCTCAATAAAAGCCTAGTAAATTGTCAATTTGATTTTCAGGATTTGTTTCACGGTAATATATGTATATGTATTTTTTGAGATGGAGTTTCGCTCTTGTTGCCCAGGCTAAAGTGCAATGGTGCGAGCTCGGCTCACCGCAACCTCTGCCCCCCAGGTTCAAGCGATTCTCCTGCCTCAGCCTTCCAAGTAGCTAGGATCACAGGCATGCGCCACCATGCACAGCTAATTTTTATTTTTAGTAGAGATGGGATTTCTCCATGTTGGTCAGGCTGGTCTCAAACTCCCAACCTCAGGTGATCTGCCTGCCTTGGCCTCCCAAAGTGCTGGATTACAGGCATGAGCCACCGCGACCGGCCTCACTGGTAATATCTTAAAACAAGTTATTGGCATGTAAAAATGTTTGAGAGTGCAAAGATAGATATAAACTCGAAATAGTAGAATATTCTATGAAATCTTTTAACATCTCATCTTATTTAGCCCTTAACATGTTAATTATTGAGCATTTATTAAGCACTGTGTTTTATATGGAAGTGATCAAAACAGACCATCAGATTTAAATAGTTGAAACATAACAAAGATAAGAAAAGTATATATTGATCAGAGGTAAGAGTAGAGAAATATTTATATGGAGAAATTTTATAGCAAGTGATATATCTATTTGTAATACAGCCATTGTATTGATGGGATTCTCCTCTGAATAAAAAGATTTCAATGTGAAGAGGAAAGAAATTGTACAGATTGCCTCCAAAGGACACTGGGGCTTTGGTCAAAACTAAGCTTCACAACAGAGCAGCAAAGTGAAAAGCTTATGTTCTACCAGGCAGGAGATGGGGGCTGTACATTGGGTCACAGGTGATGTCAAGCCAAAGCGGATGGTGTTCTGCCCTGGCTGCTGCTAAGGTCAGGGTCATGGAGGTGCATCAGCAAGGCCACTTAGGAAGCAGGTCTTTGTACAAGCCACAGGAGCCAAGAACAAAGTCAGGGGAAGGCAACACTTTCCTCAAGAAACTGCAGATATTCATCACACTGTTCAAGAAATGGGTATGAGCAAGTTTATAAATGCATCAACAGAGACTCTCATGATGCTAGCTAAGGTCAGGGTGAAATTTCTCTTTTTTTTTTTTTTTTTTTTTGAGACGGAGTCTCGCACTGTCACCCAGGCTGGAGTGCAGTGGCATGATCTCGGCTCATCGCAAGCTCCACCTCAGGTCCGGGTGAAATTTCTTTCGAGACTATAAGTTTAAATATTAGGGATGTATATTACCCTTTGATATAATTCTTCCTTTTTTTTGTCCTGTCAAGGAACCTGTGGTATCGGGTCTCTGATCTTCCCTTACTGAATTAAGCATTTCTTACTTCTACGTATATATTGACCTGAAAGTTAATATGAGTTGAACTCTGCAGTCCTTCAACAGCGAGCTGCAGGGCCAAAGCACAGGCTTCCTGTCCAGGGAAGATTGCATCTGAATTCTGAATTTGCCACTTGATTGCTGTGTGTGCTTGGGCAAATTATTTGCCATTCCCAAGCCTTACTAATTTTCACATTTTCCTTACAATATTGTTAGGATTGGAGGACATGGATTTTTAACGTGATGAACAGGATGCCTGGAATATAGTAGGAGCTTACAAGATGTTAACGCTAATTAATTTGGAACACACTGGTCACCTATCAGGTTAAAAGAATCAGACACATTTCGGAGTGTCTAACCCATCCAGGACTCCAAGAATGACTTAGCACCAGGGATGAAATTTAGCAGTGAAAGCAACAGAATGTTTTCAAGAAACCTCGTCGTCAGGCTTCCAGGCACCTCAGTGTTTGCTGAACTGATTCCAAGTGCTTATTTAGGGGAGGTAGCCGAAAGAACTCTAGAGTTTTAAACAAACACAGGCAGCATTATAAACACTATTCATGCTTCAGATCACAAACATTAGATTCTCAATTTTTTTTTTTTTTTTTTGTCTCGCTCTGTCCCCCAGGCTGGAGTGCAGTGGTGCGATCTTGGCTCACTGCAACCTCCTTCTCCCAGGTTCAAGCGCTTCTCCTGCCACAGTCTCCCAAGTAGCTGGGATTACAGGCCATCACGTCCGGTTAAGTTTTTGTATTTTTAGTAGAGACAGGGTTTTGACATGTTGGTCAGGCTGGTCTTCAACTCCTGACCTCAAGTGATCTGCCCGCTTTGGTCTCCCAAAATGTTGGGATTACAGGTGTGAGCCGCCGCGCCCAGCCCTCAAATTCATTTTATATGCAAGAAGAAGCACCGAGAGCAGTGGCCTAATTCTCCCTCAGGCCACTTTGTATTGATCTAATTTCCTCTCAGGACATTTAGTTAAACTAGACATCACGGTCATACTTGATAGAAGAGGGACCTGTGGCAGGGATATTAGGACCCACCTTCTAGGGTACAGGGAAGGGCAGTGGTCTGATGGCCTCTACGAATAAGAACTCTCTTGGTCATTAATTATTTAGCAGATAAAGAGCTTTGTTAGTATCTGAAGGTGTCTCCTATGGTCTGATTGTTTCCCCTACCCAGGAGAATTGATGTTAAGTTATCCCACCCTTACATTTGTAGATACTTCAGAATGTCCCTCTAACAGATGAAGACTTACTTATTTAAAAATGTAATCCCAATGTCGGGATCACACCTAAAAACAGTTCCTTCCCACTATCCAGTCAGAGCCCGGATTTCCCCAATTGTCTCACAAATATTATTTTACTGTTAGGCTTTTCTGAATCAAGAAGACCCAGAGAAAAACCACAGCCTAAATTTGATCGACATATTCCTTCTTATTCCTTCCTTGTCATTTTTGTTATTGTTGTTGAGGAAATTGGGCCAATTATCTCATTTGTTATATATAGCTGGACCATGGCAGGTATGAAATGGGTACTTTTATGGCTTGGAATCAGTTTCTGAATATGCTGCTTACTGAATGATGTTTTTTTTTTTCTTATCTCTGATTGCCAAGCCCCTCAAACCCTGCTGCTTCCCTCTGGCTTTGTCTCCTACCTGGTGTTTGAGCATCCTGCTGCGTCCTGCTGTTCCTGCTGCTTCCTCTCTCTCACTCATCACCTATGTCGTCTCCTAGGTCTCAACTCCAGGAGTGTGTCCTGTCCACACAGTAGCTCTCTCCAGCTCCCTTGACTGGGTAAAGCCCCCTATTATATACATCCTCATTCTTTCCTGTGTCTTCACTTTGTATCATTCATCAGGGTCATCGTCTTTTATTTGTGCGAGTCATTGTTTGATGTCTATTTTTCCTTCTCCTCTGCTCGTGTCCCATGGTATTTCGACAGTGTCTTCTTTTCATCATTGCATTCCCAGTACTTAGCACTGTGCTTGCCATATGGTAAATGGTACATGCTCAAGGAATAGTTGTGGGATGAAGACACACACTGTCTATGGACTTTAAAAAGTATCTATACAATCCTGCATATATAAGATACGGAAATAATTGTACATTCCACCCTCTGCCTCTGTGAGTTCCTCTGCATTTAGATGTCTGCATTTATATAACGCTCACAATGACCTTGGATAATGTGTCCGTGATCAACCATAATTACTGCTGTTTTGTAATTTTCAATCTATCTAAGTGTGTTCAGTGCTCACCATCTGTCCTTCTCCCATGCTAATGGTAGTCATCTCTTAGTTGCTGCCTTTAGTCCCTAAGATGGTTCTTCAAGGAGGGCTCATGGATGCAGTGGTCCATGACACATTAAAAAATACCTGAATGTGGGCTGGGCGCGGTGGCTCACACCTGTAATCCCAGCACTCAGGGAGGCCAAGGCGGGTGGATCGTGAGGTCAGGAGTTCCAGTCCAGCCTGGCCAAGATGGTGAAATCCTGTCTCTACTAAAAATACAAAAATAGCCGGGCACAATGGCGGGTGCCTATAATCCCAGCTACTCCGGAGGCTGAGGCAAAAGAATTGCCTGAACCCGGGAGGTGAAGGATGCAGTGGGCCAAGATCGCGCCACTGCACTCTGGCCTGGGTGACAGAGACGCCGTCTCAAAAAACAAACAAACAAACCTGAATGTTGTGATGGTGTTCAGGAAAATGCTACTCCAAAATATGACACCTTGGCACTTGAGAAATGGCAGAAGCAGGAAGGTTACCCTCAACTTCCCAGCCCCCTCTCCCCTGAAACAGACTGTAAAACCTACGAAGGATTTTCTGACCTTTCCCTGAAGCAGGTGTTAAGGCCTTCATGTGAGAGGTGCTCTCTCTCTAGACTGGAAAGAAAGGAACATCCTTATCTCTGAGGACAAATGGACACAGAGAAAAATCTGAGCAAGTAGGCCTTGCTAAGTTCCTCCTAGTTTATTGCCATTAGATCACACTCCTTTGTCCATTTATATTTCTCCTTGATGGTTCACTCCTCATCAAATGTAGCATAAAAATGCACAAGTGTAACTGTTTCTGTGAGACTGCATTTTCTTATGAAGACTCCCATGTCCTGGAAAGCTTTTATTAAGTAAATACACTTTTCTCTTGTTAATCTGTTTTTTGTTATAGGGACTTCAACCATGAACCCAGCAATGGGTGAGGAAAAGATCTTTTTCTTCCCTGTCTTTTTTTTTTTTTTTTTTTTTTTTTGAGATGGAGTCTTGTTCTGTTGCCCAGGCTGGAGTGCAGTGGCATGATCTTGGCTCACTGCCACCTCTGCCTCCCGGATTCAAGTGATTCTCCTGCCTCAGCCTCCGGAGTAGCTGGGATTACAGGCACATGCCACCACATCCAGCTAATTTTTGTATTTTTTGTAGAGATGGGGTTTCACTGTTTTGGTCAGGCTGGTCTCGAACTCCTGACATCGTGATCCACCCACCTCAGGCTCCCAAAGTGCTGGGATTACAGGCGTGAGCCACCGCACCTGGCCTCTTCCCCTGTCTTTATACTGGAATGATAGCTTGGTTGGGAAGAAAATGATTGAGTTATGTGTGTCAGACAATTAGGGAGACTATCAAGATTTGGCAGTTGCGTGTGTGTGTGTGTGTGTGTGTGTCACAGAAACACAGTCTATTTCAATGATCTTCTAGTAGTGTTTATAATTCAGAATATTTCTAGTCTCAGTGCTTTACATGGAGACAAAAATGGAGTCTTTCATTGCAGTCTCTGTAATGAATTAAATCAACTGTTGAATTAAAATATAAAAACTTGATGTTTATCTCTGTTCTGTAACCATCATTTTTGCTGTTGGTATGTATGTTAGAGTAAGAAGCCCCACACCTGAAGGACCACCCAAAACCTGGATGCTAATTACATCGCTAATGCTGGAGTGGGCCAGCAAATTAGTCAGATGTGGGGGAAAAAGGAGGAGAGATACCTACGCAGAAAGGAATGCCCTCAAACACCCGGTAATCATTCCCTCTGCAGTTAGCCTGTCGGAATGTATCTAGCTACATGCTGATAAGAAGGGAGAAAGGACAAAGGGGAAATTTCTAAGAGACAACCCAGTGCAGTAAGTACAGGTTTGACTTCCATAGACCTTCCTGGGGTGTTGGTCATGAGCAAGGCCGCTGTTAGGAAGGTTTCATAGCCAACACCAGCTCGTGCATGAGCATCAACTGATGGTAAGTGGGCATCCATAGACCTGGGCAGAAAAGTGGGCTGCGGGAAAAGGCTGAGACTTAAGACATGGCCAGGCACAGTGGCTCACGCCTATAATCCTAGCACTTTGGGAGGCTGAGGCTGACGGATCACGAGGTCAGGAGATCAAGACCATTCTGGCCAACATGGCGAAACCTCATCTCTACTAAAACACAAAAAAATTAGCCAGGTGTGGTGGCACATGCCCAAGGTCCCAGCTACTCGGGAGGCTGAGGCAGGGGAATCACTTGAACCCGGGAGGCGGAGGTTGCAGTGAGCCGAGATCATGCCACTGCACTCCAGCCTAGCAACAGAGCAAGACTCCGTCTCAAAAAAAAAAAAAAAAAAAAAAAAAAAAAGAAAAGAAGCAGGAACTTAAGTTTTCAACAGTCCCTCTTAATAAAAACCACAACGCAGGGCTCTTGGGGCTGCTCCCAGCCCTGTCAGCCTGCTTCTCTCTTGCAGAGCTCTTTTATTTCCTTAATAAGCCTTTTGCTTACTTGACTAATTGATTTCTTGGCCAAATTCTTTCCTCTTAGAAGACTAAGAACTGAGGACCCCACACTTCCTGATAACATATAGCTTAGATCAAGATACTTATTATAAGGGGAGGATTGAAACATTATGTCGTTATTTATCCCAGAAATTCCAATCCTAGTTTTGTACCCTAGAGAAATGTTCACACATAGGCTAAAAGAACTATATCAAAGAAGGTGTATTTCAACATTGTTTATAAGCGCTTAAAATGTGGAAACAAGCTAAGTATCTCAGCAAGATGATTAATTGCTGTTTATTCATATAATGTAATATTACAAATCAGTGGAAATAATGAGCAAAGCCAGACATCAAAAATATAGATAAATTTCAAACATGTGTTGAATTTAAAAGAGAAAATTGCAGAGGAATGCTATACATTGTATATGAATATGGAGAAATGTACCAAGGACAGACAATGACAAATACCAAATGCCAACGAACTGGGAGTGGGAGCCTTGGGGAAGGGCTGGAGGAGGAGGGAATGCATTTGGGCAGAGGCAGGTGAGTGGGGACTTCCACGTATTTGTATCATTTTATACATCTTCCAGGGTTAAAATATTTAATAGTACTAAAGAAAGCTACGTTGTTGAGTAAAAGTTAACCTGTGGTAATTAAAGCCTACCTCATTATTTTTTTTACTAAATATATAGTGGCTCAGCAGTTCATAAAACCTCCCCACCCATGTTATTTTCTTATCTTTTCCTACTTTTCTCTGATTCCTTTCACAACTCTTCCTACCTTTCCTCCTGCTGATGATGCATCTGAAAAATTAGATGTATATCCTGTCTATCTATTGCTTGATCTATCTATTCTCTCTATATCCATCAATTCATATATCTATGTCTATCTTTCTAATTTATGTGTCTGTTCATCCATCCATCCCACTCATCCGTCCATCCATCCATCCATCCACCCACCCACCCATCTATCTCTCTCTCTCTCTCTCTAACTATTCATCCACTCAGCAATCTTTCTGGCATGTGTCTGTCTAGATGTATATCTCTAGTGAGAACTGCTGGTTTACTCTACTGGTGCCAGGTTTGACTTCAATCCCTCTATCTGACCGAACCAGTTCTCAAATGCTTTGAACTTGAGAAAAGCTTCCTCAAAAAAGAGGAGGAGGAGAAGTATAATCCCAATAGCTTTCCAAAAGACCAGCACCAGTTACACTGAATTTCTCCCCTCTGCTGAGCCTTTGAGTTCTGTTCTGAGCAGGAGAGGCTGTCAGAGGTCCCTACGATTTCCTTTCGGTTGCTGGAGGTAAGCCACCGAGGGTGATCTTTTATGCTGTTATTTATCACTTGCTGATCTTTCTTGGAAGACTGTCACTTCAGTGTTTTCATTTCAGGCCTCATGCACGGTTTCCACGCTGTGACTGCTGAGAAGCTGTTTATTCCGCAGGCATCTCTCACCTGACGTTTGAAGTGAGATTGATGTTGGGTCTGAAGGAAAAATAGGAGAAAGTGAATCCTACACAATATGTAATTTTTTGGTTATTTTTTGCCCAGAGTTCCCTAGAGAGGAGCAGCTAAATGGCTTCCCTTGCTGTCTCTTTGAGGCATTATTAAAGGTGATTATCTGTGGGGAATGGATTGTTACTCTATCATTCTTTTGAGAAGAGTGAACAAAATGTTTAGTTTTCCCTGCATTTGAACATATGATATATCGGGGTGATGCGGTGACTCAGCTGCCTGGGACACACTGCACGGACGGCACACGTCGGCAAAGATGGGGAGATGAAACAAGCAGGCTAGGATACCACTTTTGCCTGGCCCAAAGCAAGAAATGTCAAGTAACGGGCTTTATACTGGAGCCTTTCAAAATGTTTTTGCCTGATGCAGCTGAATACGTGTTTTAGAAATCTATACAGAGGTGTCATCTGTAGGGTCTCAGAAAATGATACCCCCAACACGAGGGCTTCAGAAGCAGCCCTCTCTGACCTTCTGCCCTTGTGTCTCTCACCCTTCATTCTCCCCCAGATCAAACCATGGAAACTAGAACCCCTCTTCCTCAACACGGGTCTCCAATGCCAGACATAATACCTGAAAATATTACTCTAACTTCTCCTCCGCAAATGTGTAAAAACTGGCCATGAAGAAATGATCTGACTTATCTTGTTTGATTATAGGTCATTTGATTGAGCAAGACCCTCATTCCGGAGAAAGTCCTACCCCATACCCAGAAGGAAGTGTCAAAGAAAACAAAAAACAAGTTTGTAAATAATTGGGCCAGTCACAGTGACTCACGCCTGTAATCCCAGCACTTTGGGGGGCTGAATGGGAAGATCTCTCGAGCCCAGGAGTTTGAGACCAGCTTGGGCAAGATAGTGGGACCCTGTCTGCAAAAAATACAAAAATCAGCCAGGCATGGTGATACACACCCGTAGTCTCAGCTATTCAGGAGGCTGAGGTAAGAGGATCACTTGAGTCCAGGAGGTTGTGGCTGCAGTGAGCCATGATGGTACCACAGCACCCCAGCCTGGGTAACAGAGTGAGACCCTGTGTCAAAAAAGAAGAAAAAGAATTAAAGTTAGTGCTATTCAGAAGTCTTACTGAGGACTGTAGGCAGAGGCCTATAGTCAGGAAGCAGTTCTGTGAGATGGCTCCGGCCGTGTTTTAGCCACTGCTTATACACAGGAGGTAGGGCTCACATGGACAAAATTACATCTCACTTGCTCAGAAGTTATGTTCAAGCACAATCACGTCAAGGTTTGGGTGTAAGAATACATCTGGTTATAGATCAGTAAAGTACATTTGGTTATGTATTATAGAAACATAATCACTAACCCTGCCAGACATTTTCTTTTTTCTTTTTCTTTTTTTTTTTTTTGAGATGGGGTCTTGCTCTGTCACCCAGGCTGGAGTGCAGTGGCGCGATCTTTGGTCACTGCAAGCTCCGCCTCCCAGGTTCACACCATTCTCCTGCCTCAGCCTCCCAAGTAGCTGGGTCTGCCAGCACTCGCCATCACGCCTGGCTAATTTTTTTGGATTTTTTTTAGTAGAGAGGGGGTTTCACCATGTTAGCCGAGATGATCTCAATCTCCTGATCTCACAATCCGCCCACGTCGGCCTCCCACTGTGCTGGGATTACAAGACTGAGCCACCACGCCCAGCCCAGATGTTTTCTTATTTGTAGGAAAAGGCAAGGAGTAGGATCATTTATCTTTAAGGGATACAGTGACTTGGGCAAGAGACACGGGGGTCCATGTGCTTTATTCTGTTTTGTCTTCAAAACATCTTTCCAAGAGTTGCGCAGGGTCCTCACAGAGTCAGAGGCTTTGGGAAATTGTGCTAGCAACCCTTCTTCTGCTTGTTACTGCGTCTCATGGAAGGAATCCTGCTCAGAGGCCAAGAAAAATCTAGAGAGACAGGCCTCGCTGGGTTCCCCTCTCAACCTATTAGCATTAGACCATACCCCTTTTGTCCAATCCTGGGATAGGGTCTAATGCTAATAGGTTATGAATTTAAGCATAAACATGGGCATTTTCCCCTGTACCTTTGGGTCTTCATTCTGAAGGCTCCTGTGTCACATAAAACTGTGGTCACATAAATTTGTGTGCCTTCGCTCCTATTAATCTGCCTCTTGGCAGTGATTTTCAGCAAACCTTCAGAGGGCAAAGGGGAAAATCTCCCTCCATCTCTACAAATCTACATGGAGACTAAGGGTTCTGGGACTGGCCTGAGATTTCTCTAAGCCAAGGACCCTGCCTGCCCTCCAGTCCCATCAATACCACCATCTCTTCAACTAGGGTCCACTAAGAGCCTCTGATCTGCATCCTAGGTGTTATTGAGCTGCAGACGGGAGGAAACTCGGGTTTATAGGGCAGCAGCCTCTTTCTTATGTTCACAAGGGCAG
This sequence comes from Chlorocebus sabaeus, assembly GCF_047675955.1. Lineage (NCBI taxonomy): Eukaryota > Metazoa > Chordata > Mammalia > Primates > Cercopithecidae > Chlorocebus > Chlorocebus sabaeus. Next base: position 107,052,687 of record NC_132917.1, read on the forward strand.
GGAAGGGTCTGAACTTCTTTTGTGTGTCTTTTAAAACCAAGACAATATGTGTTCAGTTAATATTGATTAAAGGATCAGCCCTACCTCTTTCAGTCTCTAAATTGTAATACTGTATCATGAAGCCACAATGATTAAAACAGTGACCTGCTGGTAAAGAATAGACACATTACTGGAATACTGTAGAGTCTTGAAATAGCCCCAAATAGTTAAGAAAATGTAATACACGGTAATTTCAAAGCAGTGGGGGAGGAGATGGGTTATTTAATAAATGGTTGAGACAACTGAAGAAAAAGATTATAACTCTCCTGATAACAAATCCATTCCAGAGTGACTTAAAAATTTAGATGTAAAAACTGTCAGCATGGGAGATTTTAAAAGAATATTAAGAAAATAGTAAGAGCTGGGAAGATCCTTTCTAACAATACTCAAAACCAAGATACCATGAAAAGTAAACATCAATACACGTGACTACATTTTAAAAATTTCTACAAAGCAAAAAATGCAAAATGTGAAGGTTAAAAACAAGTTAGAATTCTAACCACAAACTGGGCAAAGAAATACTTGGAATGACTATAACAAGCACTTAATCATTTAATGTAAGATCATTAGCTCACCAATAAGAAACAGATCTTAGAAAATGTGCAAAGGATACGAATAAGCAAGGTATTAAGAAAGAAATCTAAGTGACTCAGCCACCTAAAAGGATGCTTGTTCTCACTGAAAATTAAAGAATTATAAATTAAAATAATGAGATGTCACTTTGTACCTATGAGATAAATCAGATGACCCATCGGGATCAGAAAATTCAGTAATACACAGGGAGTGGGGAAATAGCATTTCCAGCATTCATATACATTGTTGGTGGGAGTGTAAGTTTATCTTTAGAGGATAATTAGACAGTATCCTTCAAAAATGCATGTACTTTAAAATTTGGTAGTTCAACTTTTAAAGATTGCTTCTACTGATGTTCATAGAGGTGCACAATGCAACGTAAATATTTATCGTGTCACTTTTTATGGGAGCCTAATTCTAGACAAAACCTAAATGTTTACCAAACAACAGGACTGGTCAAACAAATTATAAATAGTACAATCTGATAATGAAATTATTAACATTGCTGTTATAAAGCAAGTAGATCTATGTATGCAAAGATGAAATAATCTTGTAGATATACTGTTGAGCTAAAAAATGCACAGGGGGCCGGGCGCGGTGGCTAAGCCTGTAATCCTAGCACTTTGGGAGGCCAAGGCGGGCAGATCACGAGGTCAGGAGACCGAGACCGCGCTGGCTAACACGGTGAAACCCCGTCTCTACTAAAAGTACAAAAAAATTAGCCGGATGTGGTGGAGGGCGCCTGCGGTCCCACCTACTCAGGAGGCTTAGGCAGGAGAATGGCGTGAACGTGGGAGGCGGAGCTTGCAGTGAGCCGAGATGGCGCCACTGCACTCCAGCCTGAGTGATAGAGCGAGACTCCGTCTCAAAAAAAAAAAAAAGAAAAAAATGCACAGAGGCTGGGTAGAGTCGCTCATGCCTGTAATCCTACCACTTTAGGAGGCTGAGGCGGGTAGATTGCTCGAGCCCAGGAGTTTGAGACCAGCCTGGAAAACATGGAGAAGCCCTATCTCTACTAAAAATGCAAAAAATTAGCCAGGTGTAGTGATGGATGCCTGCAGTCGCAACTGCTTGGGAGGCTGAGGTAGGAGGATCACTTAAGTCTGGGAAGGTGGAGCCTGCGGTGAGCCATGATCGCACTACTGCACTCCGGCCTGGGTGACAAAGTGAGACCCCGTTAAAAAAATGCACAAGATAGCACAGGATAGTGTATTCCCCTTTGTGGCATTTCAAGTAAATGAGCAAATGACGAAATACTCTAAAAATTAAACTGGGCAATTGGCTATCACAATAACATGCAAAATATAATTTAGTTTCAGGAACAGGAAAGAAGACAAGATATAATAATAATACAGTTTGAGCATCTGTAATCCAACAATCCAAAATGCTCCAAACCCAAAATGCTTTGAGCTCTGACATACTCAAAGGAAATGCTCGTTGGAGCATTTTGCATTTCAGATTTTTGGATTAGGAATGCTCAACTAGTTTGTATTCTACAAATATTCCCAAGTCTGAAAAAATCTGAAATCTGAAACATGTCTGCTCCCAAGAATTTTGGATAAGGGCTGCTCAACTTATAATAGTGATAACAATACCAAAAATACCATATGTAATATGAGAAAATGTAGAAAATAATATATTTTTAATAAAGTTTGATTGAAGAAGACTCTACGCAACTGCAAAACCCAGTAGTCATAAAATTAAATAAGCTGACAGATTCCACTACAGGAAGATTTTTAAACTTCTGATTATCAAAGGACAGCATAAACAGAGTTTTCAGAAAGGGAATTAATGGAAGAAAATAGTTAATGTGTAGAAGAAATATGTGAATAAGTCTGTGTGTGCAAAGAGCTACTGAAAAATCTACTAAAAACAAAAGGTAAATAACCTAATAGAAGAGGAGTTGTAAAACCAAGTGCTTGTAGAGGTGAGACAGGTCACAGGAGAAGGTCAGTAACCTGTTCCAAGAGGAGAAGGACGTAGGGTCCATGGGTGCCCCTGCCCACTAGAAGAAGAGCCTTTCTTCTGCTTCAGCCGTTTATTGCCACAGCCTCCACATTTTCGAGAGAAGCTGAAAATACAAATTTAAAACATATTAACGATCTCAATTTCTAAATGTTGGCAACTGGTTTCATTTGAAAAGAACTATGAAACACTGTGTGGAATGAGCTAAAACATATGCCTTCAAACCTTGTTATAGAAAAACGAACAAAGGTTGTAAACAGGCCATTCACAAGACAAAAGTCATGGCTGATATTTATTCATTGGAAAAAGGCCGCAAGATACACTTTTTACCCATCATATTGCCTGGAATGAAGAAAAATGAATACTATACAAAACTTTAAGGAAATGGGTAATTTTATAGTCAGTTGTTAGCAGCTTAAATGTTGATGTCCTCTTACTGAAGCGCATTTTGACACTATCAGAAATTTTAAAGGTATGTCCTTTAGTTTAGTAAGTTTATTTTAAAATATTTATTCTACAAAAATATTTTTACCTGTGCAAAAATATGCACTTAGTATTCTTTGTCATATTGCTTATAAATACGAAGCACCGGAAAACTCATTCCGTATGGAAGATAGTTAAGTAAATTAGGGTTGAATCTGCACTGTGTAATGCTCTGTGGCCACTGAACAGGGATGAATTGCTTTTCATGGCATTCAAAAAGCTCCAAGGCACAGTGTATGGAAAAAGCAAGCTATAGAACAGTGTGTGTTATATGATCTCACTTATGTGGAAAATTACTTGTATGTATTCATCTGTGTTTACAATTGTACACAGAACAACCTGAAATTCTGTATGTCAACTATGAGCAGTGTCAGCTCTGAGGCAAAAGTGTGATTGATGGTGGTGGTAGTGGCATTGTATGGGGGAACTTTACCTTTTTATTTGGATCAGGGTCAGCAAACTTTATCTGTAAAGAACCAGATTGCAAATCTTTGATGTTTTGTGGTATATTAGTTGGGGTTCTCCACAGAACCAGAGGAGATTTATGGGAACTGGCTCATGCGATTATGGAGACTGGGAAGTCCCACAGTCTGCTGTCTGCAAACTGGAGACCCAGGAAAGCCAGTGGTGTAATTCAGTCTGAATCTGAAGGTCTGAGGACTAGCATCTCCTGTGTCCTGGGGAAGCAGATGGTGGATGTCCTAGCTCAAGAAGAGACAGAGAATTTGCCCTTCCTTCACCCTTCTGTGGTATCTGAGCCTTCAGCATATTGGATGAGGCCCATCCACTTTGGTGTGAGCAGGTCTTCTTTACTCAGTCTACTAATTTAAATGCCAATCTCTTCTGGAAACACCCTCCCAGCAACACCCAGAAACAATATTTCACCCACTATCTGGGTATACCTGACCTCAGTCAAGTAGCCGTGTAAAGTCAACCATCATCGTGAGTTAATTAATACAAGTAAAGGGCTCAGAGCAGTGCCTGACCCAGAGTAGACACAGAGGAGAGTTCGCTGCTGCTATTATTTAATGCTATTCCATGGTAATGGCACTTATCAGTGTTTTCAGCCAGTGTGTAGCTCTCCTCGGCTGGAGTCTGTTTTAGGCAAACTTAAGAGAGCTTATTTTATCATAGGGAGTTTTCTAAGTAACTTCCTTTGTCCTACGAAATGAACGAAGGAACGAGTATGGATCCCCTTAGGAGGGGCACAAGGATTCTGCCTCGGAGAGGACACACGGTTCATCTTCACCTAAAAAATTCCCTGCGGCCGGGCGCGGTGGCTCAAGCCTGTAATCCCAGCACATTGGGAGGCCGAGACGGGTGGATCATGAGGTCAGGAGATCGAGACCGTCCTGGCCAAAACGGCAAAACCCCGTCTCTACTAAAAATACAAAAAACTAGCCGGGCGAGGTGGCGGGCGCCTGTAGTCCCAGCTACTCGGGAGGCTGAGGCAGGAGAATGGCGTAAACCCGGGAGGCGGAGCTTGCAGTGAGCTGAGATCCGGCCACTGCACTCCAGCCTGGGCGACAGAGCGAGACTCCGTCTCAAAAAAAAAAAAAAAAAAAAAAAATTCCCTGCCCTTAAATGTTATTTCCTGGACTCAAGGTCTCTTTTTCCGTTCTCTGTATCACCAGCACTGAGTGAGGAAACTGACACATCTGAGTGTGAATCAATATTTTTGAATTGATTTAAATGTGAAAAACACTTCTGCTATAAAAATATGCGGAAAGGCATGAGGTGCTATGATGTATACACAGTTGATGGTAAAAAGTTTTAGGGTAAAAAAGATAAATATCCATAGAGTGGTGACTAAAAATAACACCCCATTTGTTAACCACAGTCGTGTGAGTCGTGGGACTCGGAGAGGCTTTTTCGTGTCTTTCTTGTACTGTTAATTTTTCTGTAGTGAAGATGTATAACCTTGACAATGAAAGCATAGCAAGAAGCACAGTTTTTCTAAGATTTGACCCCAGGGTGATCTCCTAGGGCAGGGGTCGCCAATCCCCGGTAGCAGTCCGTGGCCTGTTAGGAGCCGGGCTGCACAGCAGGAGATGAGAAGCAGCAGAGCAAACAAAGCTTCATCTGTATTGATAGCCAGTCCCCATTGTTCGCCACCTGAGCTTCACTTCCTATCAGATCAGTGGCAGCATTAGATTCTCATAGGCGCGTGAACCCTGTTGTGAACTGCACATGTGAGGGACCTAGGTCGCACGCTACTTATCTGATGCCTGATGATCTGTCACAGTCTCCTATCACCTCCCGATGGCACTGTCTAGTTGCAGGAAAACAAGCTCAGGGCTCCCACTGATTCTGAAACCAAACCCATAGTTCCATAGACTGTTCTTTTGGATAAACATAGAAATTAACCTTTCCAATCTTAAAGCTTGAAGCTTACAGTTGTTTTGTCTGGGTTCCTTCCTCAGGAAGAGACCTTCAGGCCTCTCCAAAAAAGTATCAAAGAACTGAAACTCACCAGATCACCACATCTGGACAATGAGACCTGGACCTCTCATGCATCATGATTGCTTTCTGACCCCTCCCTAGTTCCTGTTTTCTTACATATTGTTACATTTCTTCCCTGCTATAAAAGCCCCTAGTTTTAATCAAGGAGATAGATTTGAGACTGAGCTCCCCGTCTCCTCAGCTGCAACACCCAATTAAAGCCTTCTTCCTTGGCAATACTCCTTATCTCAGTGTAAACTTTCTGTGGATAAGCAGCAGGACCTAGACTGAACCTTTGGTGTTCTGGTAACAATTCCACATTGCGGTGAGGTGTATAATTATTTTGTTATCTATTACAATGAGATAATAGTATAAATAAAGTACACAATAAGTGTAATGCACTTGAACCATCCAGAAACCTCACCGGAAATATCCGCTCTTTCAAAGACCATTGGTTCTATACATTGCGTTTTATTTGGCAACATTTATTTATGATGATATGCATTTGGCTGCATGATTTCTGTTTGCTTTTCTCGTTTCTTAAGCTCCTTGCCCAAACACAGTGCTCAAGTGCTACTCTCCTGTGGGTCAAGTTAACTCTAAGTTTGTTGTATAGAAGGGATTCCTGCACTGGCTGGGCTGTTGGATGAGATGAATCCTGAGGTTGCTTCCAACACTAAAGCTCCTTAATTCTTTTTTTTTTTTTTTTTTTTTTTTTGAGACGTAGTCTTGTTGTGTCACCCAGGCTGGAGAGCAGTGGCATGCATGATCTTGGCTCACTGCAACCTCTGCCTGCCGGGTTCAAGCCATTCTCCTGCCTCAGCTTCCTGAGTAGCTGAGATTACAGCTGTGCACCACAATGCTTAGCTAATTAAGGTTTCGCCCTGTCAGCCAGGCTGGTCTTGAACACCTAGCCTCAAGTGATCCACCTGCCTCAGCCTCCCAAACAAAGTGCTAGGATTGCAGGCATAAGCCATCGTGCCTGGCCTCTAACTTTTACAACATGCTCATCTCCTTCCTGGAACTCTGTTCAATTAAAATGCAAGCCAATTAAACGCTGTTTAAGTCCATGGAGGCAACAAAGCTTTGAGGGCACATGTCCACAAATCACCACTTTGACCCAGAAAGGAGGTGGACAACGTTCAGTTTTGGTAATGGGTTCACATTGCTATGTGATACACATTTCTCCCTGTACTTTGAAGGGTCACATGAAAATGGTTTCTTGTTCTCTCGTGATCCCTATAGTGCCCTGGAAAAAATACCTAAGTAAACATGTTGGTTTTTAAAAAATGTTCATGTCTGGTTTTTTTTCATAATGTAATTGGATAAGATTTCCATGCCCCCAAATTAGAGCACTCCTTCTTAGACCTGATCCTCAGAAGAATGCAGACAGATTTACATTGTCTGGGGTGGTCTGGAAATGGGTTAGGTCCTGGTTCCATGAAGCCCATCACTTCCATAACCAAGTTTGTACTGCCTTGGAATTATTGGTACCAGTTATTAACACTTGGCCTGCAGGTTTAAGGCCAAGCCTTTATCCAGGAGTTTGAGAGTTTCCTGAATTCGTCCATATCTACTTTTTAACCTTTACCCTCAATGCCTGACAAAGAATTCCCAGCTAAAGTAACCCATATGCACTGTTCTCTAAATAGACCTTGGCATTCAGTCATTCATTTGTTCAACAAATATTTAGTGCTTATTGTTGCTATGACCAAGACTGTGTGACAACAGCTTTCAAGGTACTTAACACTTCTCTTCTTTTTTTTTTTTGAAACGGAGTCTCGCTCTGTCACCCAGTCTGGAGCGTAGTGGCCCAATCTTGGCTCACTGTAAGCTCCGACTCCTGGGTTCTGGCCATTCTCCTGCCTCAGCCTCCTGAGTAGCTGGGACTACAGGTGCCTGCCACCACGCCCGGCTAATTTTTTGTATTTTTAGTAGAGACGGGGTTTCACCATGTTAGCCAGGATGGTCTCGATCTCCTGACCTCGTGATCTGCCCTCCTTGGCCTCCCAACATGCTGGGATTACAGGCGTGAGTCACTGCAACTGGCCTCTCTCTGTTCTTTGTAAACTCAGAATCCCAAGTTTCTCTGAGCCTGAGGGTTATTCTTTCTTTTGAGGCCAATACAAATTCCATCTCTTTGTGAGGTATTCTTGGCTCATTTCACTTTAAATTTATGCCTACATATTTCTATCAATTCTCAACCTCAATCCTGCATTTCTCTGGTAATTTACACCCACATCTTCTCTCTTCTTAAAACTCTGCCTATCAGTTCATGACTCCATCTCTTACAGAGAAAACAGAAGCAAGGAGAGAATAGCCTACTTTTCCATTTACAAATCTGCCAAAGTATCTATGGCCCTATTCCCTCTCGCCTGCTTAAGAGATCTACTCCTGCAATTTCTCCCCTTCTTTCATGAAAAATGCAGTTTACCTTTCTGCTGAATTATTACCCTAAGCATTGAAATAGGCTGCAGTAGACTGGGCTCGGTAGCTCATGCCTGTAATCCCAGCACGTTGGGAGGCCGAGGTGGGTGGATCATAAGGTCAAAAGATCGAGACCATCCTGGCCAACATGGTGAAACCCCAACATGGTGAAACCCCGTCTCTACTAAAAATACAAAAATTAACTGGGCTTGGTGGCACGTGCCTGTAGTTCCAGCTACTTGGGAAGCTGAGGCAGGAGAATCTCTTGAACCCAGGAGGTGGAGGTTGCAGTGAGCCGAGATTGTGCCATGGCACTCCAGCCTGGTGACAGAGTGAGACTCCATCTCAATAAATAAATAAATAAATAAATAAATAAATAAATGCTGCAATAATAAGTAGGAAAAAAATCTCCTTCCTAGACGCCATGTCTCCCTCAACTATGGACTATTTCTCTGCTCACCTTCAGAACAATCATGCCAGGCAATATTAGTCTATATTCACGGTCTCATTTCCTTCTGATTCTCCTGTAGCACACTGTGGTCAGGCTGTGAAGCCCCTCTTGTCAAATCCACAGTGGCTCTCAGTTCTCATTTCATTTGATCTCTCAGCAAGCGCTTGACATAGTTTATCAACGGCTTTGTTCTTATCATTCTTTTTCCTTGGCTTCTTGGATGCCATACTCTCCCGGTCTTCCTTTCCTCTCTTTGGCCGCCTTTTCTAAGGGTCTTGCTGGCTCCTTCTCTTCCCCATGACTTCTCCATGGTGCAGTGCCCTGGTTCCCTTCTCTGCACTTTCCTGGTCTCATCCAGTCCTGTGAACACATGGAATGCCATTTATGTTCTGATGATGCTCAAGTGTGTATCGCTAGCCCTGACTTTGTCTCCCTGGGTGGTTTCTGAATAATCTTGACCAGATGATGTGATGGAAGCCTTCTAAACCTGCAATGGTTTTGCAGCACATCCAGAATTCAATCAGACTCCTGCCTTTCCCATTCTCTGCTCTAGCTGCACATGTTTCTTTGTTCCCTCCAACAAACCAGGACCCTTCTAGTTCTCCCTACTGAGTATTTTCTTTCCATAGATATTCACTCTCTCACTTTATTTAGATCTTGTCTCTGGTGTCACCTTATTGGAAGGCTTCCCTAACTACCCTGTCTAAAATACTAATCAAATAGAGTTTAGAGAACTCTCTAAACTCCCTTCACAATCTGTCCCCTAACTCTGCCTCAGTTTTCTTCATTGCACATGCACCTGTCATTATATGATGCATCTTATTTGCTTGTTACTTGTCTGTCTCCTGCCCTAGAAAGCACATGCCACGAGGTCAGTGATTTTGTCTTTTTCATCCTCATCTATTCGTGTACCTAGAATAGTGTCGAGCACATGAGTGAAGGCATGGATGTTCCAGGCATTAGCGATCTTGCCTTTCCCTAAAGAACTGTTGCAATTTTAAATCTGCACATTTGGCAGGAAGTGCTGCCTTGCTTTACTGTGTATGTGTTTGTCTCTGTTTTCTTTGCCAGGTCAGTGTCAGACAGTACAAGCCAGGTACTGCGCTTCATGCCCTGTCATGCTCTGCATCAGTAAGTGTTCAGTATGTGGATGTTAATGTAGTTGTGGCTTAGGTTTTCCTTCTGATGTAGGCATTTCTTTTTTTTATTTTTTGAGACAGAGTCTCACTGTGCCACCCAGGCTGGAGTGCAGTGGTGCAATCTCGGCTCACTGCAACCTCCACCTCCTGGGTTCAAGCGATTCTCCTGCCTCAGACTCCCGAGTAGCTGGGATTACAGGCATGGGCCACCATACCTGGCTAATTTTTTGTATTTTTAGTAGTGATGGGGTTTCACCATGTTAGCCAGGATGTGTGTTGTTGACTACGCCTGGCCAATTCTTTCTTTTTTTTGAGACGGAGTCTCACTCTGTCACCCAGGCTGGAGTGCAGTGCTGCGATGTCGGCTCACTGCAATCTCCGCCTCCTGGGTTCATGGGATTCTCCCGCTTCAGTCTCCTGAGTAGCTGGAATTACAGGCACCTGCCACCAAGTCCGGCGAATGTTTTGTATTTTTAGTAGAGATGGAGCTTTGCCATGTTGGCCAGGATGGTGTTGAACTTCTGACCTCAAGTGATCCGCCTGCTTTGGCCTCCCGAAGTGCTGGGATTGCAGGTGTGAGCCACTGTGCCCGGCTGAGTCCTCAATAATTCTTAAGAGTGGAAAGAGTTCCTGAGACTGAGGCATTTGAGAACTGCTGTGGTAGAGGCAGTGAGGGTGGGAATAGGACGTAGTTGTGTCTCATTCTCCTGGGGGATGACAATTTAGAGGAGACCTGCTAATTTGGACGACAGTCACTATGGACGGGAATGAACAGGCTTGGAGAGTTCTACACTTTCTGACTGGTCCAAGAAACACTAGATGCTGTGAGTCAAATGGGCCAGAGTGCTGTTTCTGTCTTCACATACTTCAGGTTACCAAAACAACATAAATGCACATTTTTGAGTATTTCACTGTAGAATGGAGAGAAGCTTCCGTCTGGTATCTCACGTCCTCTTCTCCTGCCTTCCCTGATTATCAAATGTGCTTACTTCTTTGTGCTTCACATACAGTGTATGTGACTCGAAACTTCACACGCTGGAGCACCTGGATCGTTTTGGTGCCTTTAGCCCTCTCTCTCTGTTGGAGTGTGGGCTTCTGCAGAGCAGGCGCTATGCCCAGCCCCCTGGATCCAGGCAGAGCCACCCTGGCATCCGGTCAGGTGCAGAGGGGGCCTTCAGAGCATGTTTGATGGCTGAATGAGTAAATATAGAAAGGTAATGCTATTTAGGGTAAAGATGAGACTGTTTGGTGAGTCTGTTACTTAATCCCTTATGCTGCGTACTCTTTCCTCCCACTCAGAGGCAGCTGTTTGAGGAGCACAGATCTCCATCTTCTACAAGCCGAGAAGCAAATGGGAGTCATTGATGAAGCCCTGGTCTGGGGTTAGGAGGTCAGGCGTCCAGTCCAACCTCGCCTCTAACTAGCTGTGTGCCATCAGCGCTGTAAGTGCCTCCCGATCATTACCTACAGATAGACACTCAGATGGACGTATGTCTTCTGGATGCAGAAACAGTCACATGGACAAACCCCTTGACCCCCGGCTTATTGGAAATGCTCAAGCACCACGGTGGTGAATTTGATGTGAGAAAGCCTTTTATTTTACACTCCAGAGGCAGGACAATTTTAAAATACTATTCACTGTGGGCCTGTATTCTATAGGTGATATTGAGTAATCATTGAGAAGAAAACAAGATACTTAGAGGGACTGAGAAACTATAGTATGTCTCACCTTGCCCTCAATCAATGAGATTCATGCATTCATTCCTCAAATATGTACTGCTCACTGTGTGCCCATGTACCGGGATTGGTGGGGGACTTGGGTGATCACGGGGTGATCAGGTTATGTGGGGTCCTCGCCCTCTCTGGGGCTCAGTTCCCTTGTTTCTAAAATTAAAACTCAGAAAAGATGCTCCTTAAGAGCCTTTCCAGATTGGAGCGTCTGTGATTTTCATCAGCCACGGAAGCAGTCCCTTGCTTCTTGTTTATGTATCTATTAAAATCTTGGGTAACAGAAGTTAACCATTTTTTGAGATTTAACCACATTGAAGCCCTTCAAAACTTCATGCTTTCCCAGAAGATGAATCATGAGATACTCCAGTGGTGGTGGAAAAAGAACAAATGTCTTGGGAAATTTGCAGATCTCTCTGTCTGTGCACAAGTCTCTTTCACTCAGCATTAAACCATCTCTATGTACGAAACATCAAATCTTCTCCCATCCTGGAAACTCATCCGTGTCTCCACATGTGGCTTCCTTTTTGAGGGACTGATTAATTTTTCATGCCTGTAATTCCCTGACTTAGCCCCATGCAAGGACATGACTACTGAAGGCCTGTCATAAATCTAATCTTTTTTTTTTTTTTTTTTGAGACGGAGTCTCGCTCTGTCGCCCAGGCTGGAGTACAGTGGCGTGATCTCCACTCACTGCAAACTCCGTGCCCCAGGTTCACGCCATTCTCCTGCCTCAGCCTCCCATGTAGCTGGGACTACAGGTGGCCGCCACAACGCCCAGCTAATTTTTTGTATTTTTAGTAGAGACGGGGTTTCACAGTGTTAGCCAGGATGTCTCGATCTCCTGACCTCGTGATCCGCCTGTCTCGGCCTCCCAAAGTGCTGGGATTACAGGCATGAGCCACCAAATCTAATTTTTTTTTTTTTTTTTTTTACAAATTCTACTATTATATGAGCAGCTCTGATGCTATGGATGGGGCTGCTTGCTAGTTCTGACGGCAAAGTGCAGGACACTGTCCTCTTCAAGGCCCTTTCCTCCCCTTTTTTCTTCCACAGCTTTGCCATGTTCTACCCTTCTTAGCACGGTGATATAATCCAAGGTCACCTATTCCTGAAACAGCATAGAGACTTATGAAGCAGGAAAAGATAGCAAAGGGCTCCTGATTTGATACATTTCAGGAAAGAATCCAATTTCAAAAAATGAGTTTAGTTTCACCTTAAAAGAAAAAGAAATGTTTAATATAAGGAAAGTTGGTTCCCAGGGTTTGACTCAAGTCTGTTAGCTACAGGAGCCGGAGCTTCACGGTCTCAGGAGGAAGGAGAGCTCTAGAGATCTGAGCTGCTTCACTCTGTTTTGAAAGGAAGATGCAAACCCCTAAGGCCAGCACATGTCAAGATAAATTTTCTCTGCTTTGAAAAGAGAAACAGTTTATCTTTTCAGTGAATGTTTGATACTCTTGAGGCCCCAATTCCCTTCGTTCAATGCCAACATTTTCTTGTATTAATCTTATTTTCTCTCTCATATTTAGATTATAAGTCTCTTGTTCTTAGCCCAGGACATAGAACAGAGAAAGCCCTTAAATGAAGAATGGATGTCTGGCTCTGTTCTCTAATACGGGGTCCTATGTCATGCTGGCAGGAAATGCTTGTTTTTACAGCGTGCAATTTAGGCATATTTATTCTCCTCCTGGTAGTTTCTAGGGATTAACTAAAGACCAAAACCACCTACTCAAGTCAAAGGGCCTGACAGTCATGTCTTGAAACTCTGACACTGCCCAATGTGGGGACCAATAGCCTTTCATGGAAATATTTCCTCTTCACCCACCTATCAAAGATTTATTAATGACGGATTGTGGGCAAGGAACTCTATGGGATTCCAGGGATATAATGTTAGGTAAGCCATAGTCCTTCTCAAATGAAGTGGGGATGATAAATTAGAGTTACCTGCTTTTTTAAAAAAAAAGTATGATGAATTGTGTTTTTATTTCAGATGAGCTAGGAATAATTTTTTTAGTATATTTATAGTATAAGCATGCACCTTGCAATATGTGGGCCATACTTATACTATAAAATTATTCCTAGTCTGTCTGAAATTCAAATTTAACTGGGTAGCCTGTATTTTATTCCTGTGCTACAGTGGCACCCACTGTTGTAGTCCTTGGTCCTATGAACAGAATGTTGTTTGAGTTTGGGAGAGAGAACCTAATTCTGCCTAAGCAAGGCAGGGCAAATTTCTCCGTGGCATTGGAACAGTAGGGATTAGCTCATTTAATCTCTTGCAATTGTTGTCACTATTATGCCTTTTTTTTTCTTTTTTTTTTTTTCTTGAGATCGAGTCTTGCTCTGTCACCAGGCAGGAGTGCAGTGGCGTGATCTCAGCTCACTGCAACCTCTGCCTCCCGGATTCAAGTGATTCCCCTGCCTCAGCCTCCTGAATAGCTGAGACTACAGGCGTGCGCCACCATGCCCAGCTAATTCTTGTATTTTTAGTAGAGACAGGGTTTCACCATGTTGGCGAGGATGGTCTTGATCTTTTGACCTTGTGATCCACCCACCTCGGCCTCCCAAAGTGCTAGGATTACAGGCATAAGCCACTGCACCTGGTCTATGCCATTTTTAAGCCGGGAAAACTGAGAGCCAGAGGTTAAGTAGCTTGCCTGAGGTCAGTTAACTAGTAAGTGTCTGTGCTGGCATTTAAACCCAAGCAGACTAAGCTTTTAGCACACATGTAACCACTGTGCTATCCTTATATTGCTACTTCTAATTATTTACGTGATTTGCTGTACAAACTGTTCTCATATTTCTTGGCTTAAGTCTTTCATGTGATCCACGCAGGGACTGAGAAGCTCAGTAGTGAATGCCACTTTGCCTTCAGTCAATGCAATTTATGTATTCATTCAGCACATGTTTATTAAGCACTCTGTTTTATGACCGTATTGTCAGATTTGGTATTATGTTTTCTTTGGTATAAATTGGGACACATAGATTAGGTAAATTGCCTTTAACATCAAATATGTCGTCTGGACTAGCCCTGGAACTGCTAGACCACCTCCTGTGTCTATGACAGAACCCAGTTCTGCTTGGTGGGTATCTGTTTCTCATTCAATAAAATGAGGAAAAATGGAAATAAATTCATACTATGATGTGATGATTTGATCATCCCTGCCAAGTATAGAAATACCATCCTTTTAGGTCTTTAAAAACAAAAATGGCCTTCCTATTGGAAGAACGTGTTGTTGTATGTGGACCCCACCCTCGAGTGACCATCAGAGTCCCCCAGGGGCTTGTGGAACACAGACAGCCCGCCCCACCCCCGAGTTTCTGATGCAGCAGGTCTGGGGTGACCCTGAACATTTGCATTTCTAGCTAGTTCCCAGGAGATGCTAATGCTGCTGGTCCAGGGACCACCTGCGGAGAACCTCTGGCACAGCAAAGGGACGGTGAAATCAGAAAGCCTGGGGTGAGTGTCCAGCTTCCAGCCTTGAACAAGGCCAAGTTATAGAGCCTGATGGAGTCTGTTTCTTCATCCAGTTAGGCTCTTGGAGCCCTTTTGAGAATGAAATGGCAAAAGGTAAAAAATAGTTATTTTTCTTGCTCTTCTCCTTTGGAGACACTACAATTGTGCTTCAGGGACACACACAGCATCGTGGATTGCCTGTCTTGATTGCTTCCGCCGGTCTCAGCTGAGAAAAGGCTCCCGACTAATGGATGATGTGGGGAGTGCAGGAATTCTGTTTAGCCTGATGCTCAGCCCAGAGATGCCCGCGGTGAGGTGAGATGCTCCTGGGCCGTAGGATTACACTCTTGTCTTTACTTGGTTTTCCCGGAAGCAGACCCTGAGACAAGCTGCAGTTTGTTTAGGAGGCGATCCCAGAAAACGCTGGCCGGAGAGCGGGAAGGGAAGCCAGGAGGGAAGAGAGGCATCTCCATCCATCAGGACTCCTCCATCAGGCCAGTTATCACAGTGGGCATGGTGGCCTGTTCCCTCTGGGAGGGCTCTGGCTTTTTTTTGGAGGCTTCCCCGGGGATCTTTATCTGTCACTCCTGCTGCCTGAGAAAGCCCTCAGGTGGGAGGTAGTGTAGCTAACGCAGACAGCAGCAGGGCCTGGGGTCCAGAGGGGCCCATGGCAACCTCCTCCATCCGCGGGCCTCTCGCCAAAGCTCTAAGGCACCCACTGTTAGTGGCCATATGCCACGCGCTTCACGTGTGCCAGGCAGAGATGAGCTCAAGTGCCGCTGGTCTCCACTGCAGGTGGCGAGGTGGCTGGAATAGCGCAATTCATTCCTTCCGTGTGGAACTCGGCACCTCTCACATTCTCTGCCTCCCGAGGACTCTGCTTGTTCCTTATCACAATATGCTTGCTCTTGCACCTACGGCGGTGTCCCCAGCGCGCCTTACCATGATCTCGGCAGAGATCTCCTGCGGGGTGTCCGGGCCTCGGGAGGGCATCGCGCATCTTCCGCAGGGCCCTCCCGGACTAGCGCAGCGGGCTGGCATCGCTTCCCGAGGTTTGGCCCTAAGTTTTATGGCTTAATGAGGCACATAAATTGTCTTCATCACGACAGCGATTGCTTTCACTTGGCAGGAGACCTACATCATACTGCACTTTTGGGATTCCCCTTCCTATGTCGGAGGCAATCACCATTACCTACATTTTACGAAGTAAGAAGCACAAGCTCAGAGGGGTTCAGAGTTTAAACTTGTGTCTACTGGTTAAATGGTCAGGTTAAGATGACCATTGAGCATTCGAGTTTAAGGATTTATGAAACCACACGGGCAGCGCGGGAGTGTGATCTGTGCGCGGTGGTCCCCATGGAGGCGGTGAGAACGCGCCTGGCCGGCTGCGGGCTCTGGACCCAGCGGTCACGGTTTCGCTGAGAGGGCGCCTCCCAGGGCTGCTCCGGCCCAGGGCAAGGCGTTGCCGGGGTGATGGGACAGCCCTGCTTTTGGGAGGCGCGGCACTCCGCCAAGGACCACCCCTGGTAGCCCGGCCCAGCCTCCTTGGGAGCATACAGCAGTCTAGGATGCTTCTAGGCATCCTTTCCCTCCGTTCCACTCAGGGTCTGTGGTGTTTCACAGGGAGTCTCCAAATGGCCCTAATGACCTAAAGACCCCACCTCCTGGTCTCCATATCCTTGAGTGGGCCCCTCCTACTTTTTACCCATGTCAATCTGTGTGATTGTGAATAAATTATCTGTGTGAATGGAATATAGAAGCAACGATTCGTGACTTTTGAGATTAGGTTATAAAGGACTACAACCTCCATGTTGAGCTGTCTCTCTGTCTCTGTCACTGTCTCTCTCTCACACCTCTTTCTCTTCTCTCTTTCTTCCTGTCTGTGTCTCAGATCACTTGCTTCGGGACAAGCAAGTGGCCTGAAGTGCACTCAAGCCACTCTGTGGAGATGCTCACACAGTAAGGAACTAAATAAGGCCCTCAGTGCCATTGGGACCAGCCAGCAATCACATGAATGAGTTTGGAAGGGATCCAGGAGCCTCCAAATGGCTGCAGCCCCAGTCTATATAGCTTGACTGCAAACTATAATTACTGTTTTTATTTTTTTTTTAAGCGATTGTATGTTTCTATATGAGTAGAATTGGGTTTTGCGTTGTGATATAATCTAAACATCTTTTTGGCTTAATAGGTGAATGAACTTGATACGTGTTTAATAGGTGAATTAACTTGATAATTAACTTGATAAGGTGAATTAACTTGATAAGGTATTTGCTTTTGAAGAGGTGAGAGGTGAATTAACTTGATAAGGTATTTGCTTTCGGAGAGGCAAGAGGCAGTGGAGCTGGGGGGGTGGGGGTGGGGAGAGTGAGTGGCAGAGTGAGTTTACCCCTGTGAGACTGTGAGAGGCCCGGGGCCTACCTCAAAGGAGCAGGGTCACGACGCTAGCTAGCAGCCAGCTCCCTCCTAGTTCCTAGGCCTGGCGGCGGGGTGGCAGCTTGGTTGTGAGGCGGCAGGGAAGCGGGTGTCCGGCTCCCCACCATGGAAGGCATTGACATGGACCTGGACCCCGGGCTGATGCAGAAGTTCAGTTGCCTGAGCACCACCACCAAGGACGTGCTCATCTCCGAGTTCCAGAGGCTGCTTGGCTTCCAGCTCAACCCCGCCAGTTGCGCCTTCTTCCTGGACAGGACCAACTGGAACCTACAAGCAGCAATTGGTGCCTCTTATGACTTTGAGAACTCAAACATCAGTGTGCCCTCTATGACCTTTGTCGAAGATGTCACCACAGAGAAAGGGTAGTCAATACCTCCTGATACTTAGTTTGTAAAAACATGGTGGATCCAGAATTCTGGGGCAGAGGCCTGGCCTCCAGGGTTTGTCTTCAATATGTCGGGGGAGACCAAGCTGGACATGTGAACATGGTGATGGTGAGATCGCTAGAGCCCCCAGAGATTACAGATGTTATCGTCCAGATGTGCAGCCCTGTCAGAGCAGGAATGTATCAGGGACAGTGACGGATGGGCACTGCTACAGGACTCTACTATGGAGATGGCATCTGGGGGATTCTCAGTGTGGAGGTGGCTGGACTTTTAGGAGTAACGCAGCAGCTGTCATCTTTTGAAACAGAGTTCAACCCACAGCCATATCACAAGGTAGACAGAAACTTCAACCCTTTTGCCTCTTTCCAAAAGAACCAACAATCAGATGAAAACAACTTATAAGACCCTGGGGGTTCCGAGTTCCACTGGATCTGCAAAAACACAGGGACTCCTGCTCCTGGCCAAACTAAGCGAGGTCAGAGCAGACTGCCACAGAACTCTGTAAATCTGTCTCCCAGTGGTCACGCAAACAGCTTATCAGTAGTTACTTACAGTGAGGGGCTCCATGGGCCTTACTGCTTTGGCCAGTCTTTTTTTTTTTTTTTTGAGATGGAGTCTCACTCTGTTGCCCAGGCTGCAGTGTAGTGGCGTGATCTCAGCTCACTGCAACCTCCACCTCCCGGGTTCAAGCAATTCTCCTGCCTCAGCCTCCCGAGTAGTTGGGACTTACAGGCACACACCACCACGCCCAGCTAATTTTTATATTTTTAGTCGAGATGTAGCTTCACCATGTTGGCCAGGATGGTCTTGATCTCTTGACCTGGTGATTCACCTGCCTCGGCCTCCCAAAGTGCTGGGATTACAGGCGTGAGCCATCGCACCCAGCCCTCTTCGGCCAGTCTTAAATTCATGTCAGCAAGAAGAAAAATTAACAAAAGACAGAAGTCACTCTGACCCCCTCATCCTGGGAGAAGAGGAAGAAGCAGAACAGACTAGTTTTGAGGAAACTTAGTATGTATGTAAAAAAAAAAAAAAGATATTTGCTCTTAGTTCTGCCCTTTCATTTGTTGGCTTTTCTACTTTGATAGTTATTCTTTAGGTTGTTCACTATATTGTTGGTTTTATCTATTCTTTTGTGTGTGTGCGTAGTTTTGATTTTCAGTAATGCCTGTGTTTGTGTTGTGGTGTCTAGCCTTATATTTATACCATTATGTAATAACTTTAATCCTCTTTTTCTTTAATGATACCTTATTCCCACCTAAAATATGCAATATAATTACTGTTTTCCCTTCTATCTCTCCTCTACTACCAAATATTAACCAATAGTATCTTTCTTAGTATTTATTTTTGTACTGTTAAATATGCTTAGACTTTTATTACATGATTTGTTGGTTTTAAATAAAGTTCTCTGACTCTCAGCTATTGCTTATAAATCCCACAATACATTTCTTTCTCTTCTGTATCGGTGCACATCCACACCCACTTTTCCCCCCCTTTTCACCCAAGTTTTTGTCAGCATGTATAATATTTACATACTATTTTCTCACTTCAAATTCTGAAGCCTAGAGGTTTCAGCCTTACTACTAAAGTTAAATATATTTGATATTGATCGCCAGTCCTTTTGCCCACATCTCCCCCACCAGCTCTTGCCTGACTACTGTTCAGTCTTCTGGAAGTGTCTTCAAAAAGGCTCATGGGAATATTGTTTGAACTTTTTCATGTTTAAAGCAATTATCTGTAGCTTTTATTTTTGAGAGCAGTTTAGATGGGTCTTGGGTCACACTTTCTTCCTTTGAGCATCTTATAGATGTTGTTTTACTATCGTTTAGCATTAAATCTTTTTGTGACCAGACAAATGTATTCTTTTATGGGTCATTTGTGTATGTGTGTATGTGCGTGTGCCTTTTACTATGACATGCTTCAGCGTTGACCCATCTGGATTAATATTTTCCTAGCAAACCATGAGCCTCACATACATGTCAGTTTTCTTTAATTTCAGGAACCTTTCTTGAATTATATATTTACATTATGTGTGTGTTTCTTTGTGTGTTTTTTAAAGTAATTTCAACTTTTATTTTAGATTCAGGGCATGCTTTGTTACATGGGTATATTGTGTGATGCTGAGGCTTGGGGTATGATCAACCTCATCATCATCTAGATAGTGAGTACCCAGTAGTTTTTTTTGTTTTGTTTTGTTTATTTATTTATTTATTTTTTGAGACAAAGTCTTCTCCCCTAGGCTGGAGTGCAGTAGCGCGATCTTGATTCACTGCAACCTCTGCCTCCTGGGTTCAAGCAATTCTCCTGCCTCAGCCTCCCAAGTAGCTGGGATTACAGGTGTGCGCCATCATGCCCAGCTAATTTTGTATTTTTAGTAGAGATGTTGGCCAGGTTGGTCTCAAACTCCTGACTTCAAGTGATCCACCCATGTTGACCTCCCAAAGTGCTGGGGTTACAGGCATGAGCCACTGCGCTGGCCAGTACCCAATAACTTTCCTTCCTCCTGCCCCCATCTAGTAGTCCCCAGTGTCTGTTGTTCCCATGAATATAACTATGTGTTCCCAATGCTTAGCTCCCAGTTATAAGTGAGAACATGTGGTCTTCAGTTCACTTAGGATAATGGCCTCCAGCTGCATCCATGTCACTGCAAAGTATATGATTTTATTCCCTTTTATGGTTGTATAGCAGTCCATGGTGTATATGTACCACATTTTCTTTATCTCATCTACTGTTGATGGGAACCTAGGCTGATTCCATGGCATTGATACTGTGAATAGTGCTGTGATGAACATACAAGTGCATGTGTCTTTTTGGTAGAACAATTTGTTTTCCTTTGCATATATACTCTGTAATAGGATTGCTGGGTCTAATGGCAGTTCCAAGTTCTTTGAGAAACCTCCAGACACTGCTTTCTACAGTGGCTGCACTAATTTACATTCCCATCAACGGGGTATATGTGTTCCCTTTTCTCCACAGCTTTGCTTGCCAGCATCGACTGTTTTTTGACTTATTTAATAATAGCATTCTGAGTGGTGTGAGATGTTATCTCAATGTGGTTTTGATTTGCATTTCTCTGATAATTTAGCGATATTGATCATTTTCTCATATATTTGTTGACTACTTGTATGTCTTCTTTTAAGAAGTGTCTGTTTATATGTTTAATTTACTTTTTAACAGGATTGTTTGTTTTTCTGCGTGTTGAATTGTTTACATTCCTTATAGATTTGGATATTAGACCTTTGTCAGATGCATAGTTTGTGAACATTTTTCTCTCATTCTGTAGGTTGTCTGTTTACTCTGTTGATAGTTTCTTTTACTGTGCAGAAGCTCTTTAGTTTAATTAGGTTCCACTGGTCAATTTTTGTTTTTGTTACAATTGTTTTCGAGGACTTAGTGATAAATTGTTTCCCAAGGCTGATGTCCAGATGGTGCTTCCTAGGTTTTCTTCTAGGATTCTTATCGTTTAAGTCATATATTTATGTCTTCAATCAATCTTTAGTTTTTGTATATGGTGAAAGGTATAGATACAGCTTAATTCTTCTGCATGTGGCTAGCCAGGTATCCCAGCACCATTTATTGAATAGGGAGCCCTTTCCCCACTGCTTGTTTTGTCAATTTTGTCAAAGATCAGATGTGCAGCTTTACCTCTGGGTTGTCTTTTCTGTTCCATTGGTCTATGTGTTTTTGTATCAGTACCATGGTGTTCCGGTTATATAGTTTGAAGTCAGGTAATGTGATGTCTCCAGCTTTGTTCTTTTTGCTTAGGATTGCTTTGGCTATTTGGGCTATTTTTGGTTTCATATGGATAGCATAGTTTTCTCTAGTTCTGTGGAAATGATGCTGGTAGTTTGATAGGAATAGCATTGAATCTGTAGATTGCTTTAGGTAGTATGGCCATTTTAACAATATCAGTTCTTCCCATCCATGAGTATGAATGTTTTTCCATTTCTGTGATCTCTTTCAGCAGTGCTTTGTAGTTCTTCTTGTTGAGATATGCTTCAATGTTGACCACTCTGGACTCATTTTTTGCTAGTGAACAATGAGCCTTATACAGATGCCAGTCCTCTTGAATTTCAAGAACATTTCTTGATTTCAATATTTAACTTTTTTTGTGGTTTATCGTTTTAGTTTTCTTCTTCGGGAAAAATATAAATTTCTTTAGTCATCTTCATGTGTCTTCCAGTTATTTTTCTATGTAATTCGTTTTATTTTTTGACATATTCATTTCATTATATTCTCTGTTCTCGTTTGTAACTATATATATACATTTCTAATGTTTTTTCTTAGAATGTCTGATCTCCTTATGTGTCATCTAATTTTGTGTTTAAATTTGTAATGAGTCTTTTCTTTTACTTCTTTGTGGATATCTTCCCCGAAATTTTGCATTTCTGTTTCTGGTTTTTCTTACTAAAGTTAATTGCTTTGATACATTTTAAAAATATTTATTATTCTTTTTTTTTTTTTCTGAGATGGAGTCTTGCTCTGTCACGTAGGCTGGAGTGCAGGGGCGCGATCCCAGCTCATTGCAACCTCTGCCTCCCGGGTTCAAGCGGTTCTCCAGCCTCAGCCTCCCAAGTAGCTGGGACTACAGGCACACACCACCATGCTCGGCTAGTTTTTGTATTTTTAGTAGAGACCAGGTTTCACCATAATGGCCAGGTTGGTCATGAACTCCTAACCTCAGGTGATTTGCCCACCTTGGCCTCCCAAAATGCTGGGATTACAGGCATGAGCCACCATGCTAAGCCTAAAATATTTATTCTTATAATATCTTTATATCAGTGTTATGTAGTTCTTTTGAAAAATTTTATTTTTCTACATATCCATAAAACTGTTGAACTAATTGGCTTTTTATGAGCCAGCTATTTGCAGAGGATCTGTGTGTGTGTGTGTGTGTGTGTGTGCGCGCGTGTGTGTGTAGAGGAGTGTTGAGAACTGGAGGAAAAGAAGGGGAAGACCAGGTTGGTTTCCTAAGCTTCACAACTCAAAGGCTCTCTCACTTCTCCCACCGAAAAGAAAGACCGCTTCTGCACCTATTGATTGGGCATATGATTCTTTCCTCTGCTTCTGTGAATCACATAGTCTAGCAATGTGTCTTCGCCTGGCTGTACTTACTCCAATGTCCTCAACCATTGCTACAAATGATGGATATAGTCTTTTCCCTGCTAGAGTGAGCCACTTACATCTATGGCATAGCATAGATTTTTGATGGTTCATTCTGAGTTGTGCCTTTGCAGGGTCCATTATCACCTGCTCATTATTTTTCTGTCTTCTTCCACATGACATCTATTTTTGACATTTCTTCCAGATATTTTAGCGTCTGGAAATTATTTCTATTTTTCATTTTTCTTTTGCTTTTGTTTAACTTCCAAGCAGAGAGGAAAAGCATGCAGACTGAAGTAGCTTTGTACTGGAAGTGCTCACTGACATCTCTTGACTGGTCTTCTTTGTAATTAACAACATAGGTTAGCAAGATGACTGAGTGAGATGAGACTAAGGTACAATTTCTGTTCCGCGTTTAATTTCTTTTCTTTTCTTTTCTTTTTTCTTTTTCTTTTTTTTTTTTTGGAGAAAGAGTCTGGCTGTGTCGCCCAGGCTGGAGTGCAGTGGTACAATCTCAGCTTACTGCAACCTCTGCCTCCCGGGTTCAAGCAATTCTCCTGCCTCAGCCTGCTGCGTAGCTGGGACTGCAGGCGCCTACCACCACGCCCGGCTAATTTTTTGTGTTTTTAATAGACAGGGTTTCACTGCATTAGCCAGGATGGTCTCGATCTCTTGACTTCGTGATCCGCCTGCCTTGGCCTCCCAAAGTGCTGGGATTACAGGCGTGAGCCACCGCACCTGGCCCTGCGTGTTTAATTTCTTGTGACTAGCTGGTTGGTCAGTGAGACCACTTAGCTAGCAAAAATAAGTAAACTAGTCTGACAAAATTGTTCTAATATGCACAATCTAAAAGTATTTCCACAAAAACAAGTACTTTTATTTACTAATTCAGTTGAACAGCAGCAGCAACAATAATAATAAAACACCAGGGCCAATTGACAAAATTACAATCTGGGGATTTCTTTTGAATTTACAACCATAGCCATTCTTCTACATTTTGTCATAATTTCTTACATTCATGAAAGATGACAAAAACTGATTTTAATGTAGTTTATTACTGTCATGAAATATTATTTTAGAGAAATATTAAATCACATCTAGTGCGACTGCTATGCTTGGATGTGTTCCCTTCAAAACTCAAAGGTTGAAACTTACTGGCCAATGTGATAGTATTTAGAGGTGAGGCCTTCAAGAGGTGATTAGGCCATAACGGCTTTTCCTTTGTGAAAAGAATTAAGGTCCTTATAAAAGAGACCTCATGTAGCATTCAGCTCTCTTGCCTTCTTGCCTTCAGCCTTCAGAACTTTGAAAAAATAAATTTCTGTTCTTTTCGTTTTTTGATGTTATGACTTTGGATTTCTATTCTTTATGAATTACCCAGTCAGTAGTGTTCTTTTTTTATTTTTTTAAACAGAGACAGAGTCTTACTCTGTTGCCTAGGCTGGAATGCAGCAACATGATCATAGCTCACTAGAGCCCAAACTCCTGGTTTCAAGTGATCCTCCCACCTCAGCCTCTCATGGAGCTGGGACTACAGACATATGCCACTGCGCCCAGCTAATCTCGTAAGTTGTTGTTTAGTAGAGGTGGAGTCTCACTAAGCTGCCCAGGCTGGTCTCAAACTCCTGGGCTCAAGTGATTCCCTTGCCTTGGCCTCCCAGAGGGTGAGGATTGCAGGCATGAACACAGCCTAGGTCTGTTGTATTCTGTTATAGCAGCACAAACAGACTAAGACAGAAGCTCCCTAAACATACTTCTATTAAGGCTGTTTTGGCTAATCTTTTGCCATTTTTTTTAAAGTAGTGCAACTTGGCTAAAAACATTGCCAAAGTGCTTTGAGGGTATTAGATTCAAATTCTGTTTGTATGGTTTTATTGTGTTTGGGCCCTAGGAATAAAGCTTACTCAGAAGAAGGATGTTTTCCAGTACAAAGAGTTGAAGTTTGGGCTCCATGGTAGCATGGCAACAGAAAGTTATGGCATTAAATACAGTCCTAGGAGTTGCTTTTCGATTTTCGGCCAAACCCAAAGATCCAGATTATAACTTATGTCTTCATCACTTCTTTGGAAGCTCGTGAGCCCCTCCCACAAATATTTCCACAGTAAATGGAAATCTGTCCTCCATAATAGCGTAATTGTGGTCAGATTTTATGGTATTTGGAAGAGTATTTTTAAAAAATTCTTTGCAAACTAAAAGAGACAGACCTTTTGAGTAAATTTTTATGTCTTCTTAGAAGTAGGTATCATCATTCTTGGTCCAGGAATGTAGATAATGTCAACTCTCTGGAGTCCAGATTCTTCATTTTTCAAATGGCAGAGACTAGATGAATTGCTTTTTGATGCCCCTCAAGTTGTTAGCTGAAAGGTGGGTGTAGAGCTATCTCAGAACACAACAGTTTTGAGGACTAACTTCTGAAAGTCATTGGGTAGGATGACTACCTCAGCCCCATTTGCTTGTGGTAACTTTTTCTTTTGAACACTTACTCAGGGATGAGCAATATTGTGGCTAAACTAGAAGTTATTGGGCGGATATTATTATCTACTCTCAGATAACCCAACTGCTTGTGATTACATGATTTTAATTTTATTAATTTAGGTAGTTAAAAAAGATTAAAGTTGTTTCCACTTAAACTATAATTACTCCCACAAGGGATTATGCCTTAAGCTTCTGTTACTGAAGGCTTTTATTATCATTTAGTACTTTAGAGCGAAATTATTGGCATTCAATTTTACAAGACTATTGTGGTTCAGAGATTGTGTCTTATAAATATAGGGAGTGCAGTGGGGAGGAATAGGGAGTTGAAAGTCCCTTTTATTTAGTTTTTTTCTTTGAGACAGAGTCTCACTCTGTCGCCCAGGCTGGAGTGCAGTGGCACAATCTCCGCTCACTGCAACCTCCGCCTCCCAGGTTCAAATGATTTTCCTGCCTCCTGAGTAGCTGGGATTATAAGTGCCTGCCACCACACCTGGCTAATTTTTGTATTTTTAGTAGAAACAGGGTTTTGCCATAATGGCCAGGATGGTCTCGAACTCTTGACCTCATGATCCGCCTGCCTTGGCCTCCCAAAGTGCTGGGATTACAGGCATGAGCCACTGTGCCCGGCCTATAAATATTCCTTACCAAGTTAAGAAAGTTTGTTTTTATTACTAGTTTGCTGATGATTTTTATAAATGATATGTAACATTTGTATAGCCGATATTCTGTTACATGCATAAGATATGTAATGATCCAGTCAGGGTATTTGTTGTGTTCATCACCCTGAGTATTTATCGTTTCTATGTGCTGGGAACATTTCAAGGCTTCTCTTCTAGCTATTTTGAAATATACAATACATTGTTATTAATCATAGTCATCCTACTCTGCTATTAAACATTGGAACTTATTCCTTCTAACTGTATGTTTGTATACATTAACCAATCTCTCTCTATTCCCCTCCACCCCCACCCCAATACCCACACACCCTTCCCAGCCTCTGGTATCTATCATTCTATTCTTTACCTTCATGAGAGCAATTATTTTAGCTCTTATATATGAATAAGAACATGCAGCATTTGTCTTTATGTGCCTGGCTTATTTCACTTAACATAATGACCTCTAGTTCCATTCATGTTACTGCAAATGACGTGATTTTGTTCTTTTTATGGCTGAATAGTATTCCATTGTGTATATGTACCACATCTTTTTTATCCATTCATCCACTAATGGACATCTCAGTTGATTCTACATCTTTGCTATTATGAATAGTGCTGCAGTAAACATGGGAGTGCAGATATCCCTTTTATAGGCTGATTTCCTTTCCTGTGGATAAACACCCAGCAGTGGGATTGCTGAATCATACAGTAGTTCTCCTTTTAGTTTTTTGAGAAATTTCTAAACTGTTTTTCATAGTGGCTGTACTAATTTACGTTCTCACCAACAGTGTTTGAGTTCCCTTTTCTTTGCATTCTTGCTAGCATCTGTACATTTTTGTGTCTTTTTAATAATAACCATCCTAATTGGGGTGAGATGCTATCTCGTTTTAGTTTCAATTTGCATTTCCCTGATGATTAGTGATGCTGAACATTTTATCATAAACTTTCATGAACTCATTGCTGGCCATTTGTGTGCTTTCTTTTGAGAAATGTCTATTTATGTCTTTTGCACCCTTTTTAATGGGATTTTCTTTCCCCGCTGTTGAGTTGAGTTCCTTGTATATTCTGAATATTAGTCCCTTGTTGGATGAAAGGTTTGCAAATATTTTCTCCCATTCAACTGGCTGTTTCTTCACTCTGTTGATTGTTTCCTTTGTTGTGTGGAAGCTTTTTAGTTTAATGAACTCCCATCATTCTACTGTCATTTTTGTTGCCTGTGCTTTTGAGGTCCTAGCCATAACATCTTTGCCTAGACTCAAGTCCTGTAGTGTTTCCCCTATGTTTTCTTCTAATCATTTTATAGTTTCGAGTCTTACATTTACGTCTTTAATCCATTTTGAGTTGATTTTTGTATGTGGTGAGAGAAAGGGGTCCAGTTTCATTCTTCTGCATATGAATATCCAATTTTTACAGCACTGTTTATTGAAGAGAGTGTTCTTTCCCTGAGGTATGTTCATGGTGCTTTTAAAAAAAGTAAATGTTTGTTTTTACCAAGTGTTTTTGCTGCACTACTGATATGGTCATATATTTTTCTTCTTTATTCTATTAATGTGGTAAGATACATTATTTTATTTGCAAACATCAAATCAACCTTACATTTCATGAAAACTCCAACTGGTTGTGATTTTTAAAATGATCGCTAGACTATATTTTCTCATATTTTCTTTGAGGTTTTTGCATCAGTGTTCATGAAAAAGCTTGATTGGTAATTTTCATTTCATTTGATGTCCACAGATTTTGATATTCAGGTTTTACCCTCATTTAATGAGTGGAATATAGTCTCTCTTTTTATATTTTCTGGGAAATTTATATAATATTTTTGTTATTTCTTTCATAAACATGTATAGGAATTCACAGGTAGAGCCATCTAGGCCTAGGATTCCTTTGTTAGCAGGGTTTAAATTCCATATTTGATTATCTGTCTTTTTGTGTCCCTGATTATTTTATATAAATGCCAGATGAGTATGTGTGCTATGTATAATTGCTGTATGAAGGAGTTACCTATACAAAGTGACTCTCAAACGTGGTAAGACCCAAGAAACCAAAGAACTAAGCAGACAAATCTAGTTTGTCAGTGGAGGGCAATTTATTAGGGAACTTACGGATGGAAGCATGGTCTCGAGTGGCTGCAAGACAGGTAGATTTCCATACCATTACTTCCCAAACTCAGGGCTTACATACCATAGGGAAAGGGGTATGTGCTCTATAGAGACAACTGAAGGCAACCCTCCAGAACAGGCAAGGATGCCATGTGCGTCGTGGCCTATAATCTGGGTGACCACATCAAGGGTTTTTGGATCTAAAGGCAGGATTTATGTTGAATACCTGTTCTCACACTAAGAACAGTAAATAAAGTAGGAACCAGGAGGCATTCACGGGATTGGGGCTAATCAGAAGTCAACATGGCAGATTAACATCCAAGATGGAGTCACTTCAGTCTCCACAATAACTGTAGTTAATTTGAATCTCTGTATGATGTTATCTTCCTCAAGAGAGGACTTACTTTTGTTTCTCACAGAAGGATGGGTCCTTTAATCAGAGAGTGAGACGACTTGAACCTGGGCCTCATTCTTTGGGAGGATAGTCTATTTCTGGCACACCTATCTCTAGGGTTTACCCCTTCCAAGGTCCAAACTGGAAGCCCGGGTGTCTATTAGGGTTCCTTGTTTTTGCTGAAAGAAGACATCCTTCTTTACTTTTCCCACCAGTTCCTTGGGATTGTGTCAAGTTACACTTAGTTTCTCAGCGGCTTTTCTCTGTCCTGACTGTGTGCTTCTCTGTCTGTGTTGTCTGAGTGGCAAATGTCTCCAGGAGAAAAAGTCAGATCACATGTTGGACTGACTTTCCTGGATTTCCCATCTCTCTGGGATCTTCACAGAGATATTTACTTTATTATTTCCAGCTTTTCTAGTTATTAACAATGAGGAGGTTGGCCTGAAACAATTCCATCAAAGTCAGAAGTAAACATTACACATTATCCTTGAATGAAAGCATAAACAAAAGGTGGCTTTTAAAAAGTAAGTACTGCTGTTATTAATACTTATCAGTGCAAGTCCAACAGTCTTAGGGAAAGACAATTTGAGAAAATTTGAGTATTGAAGTTTTAATTTACACTTTGGGTAATGCATATTCTAAACTGAGAAAAGTAATATCCATTAGTAGAATGCATTTATCCAAATATAGAGATCCCTCGTTCTTTCTAGCATGATAAGCAGTGATTGCTGAACTTTGAACTGGGTAACAACAAGGTGATACTAAGCACTATACTTCTTATTTACCCTTTACTCTTGTGCACTTTTATTTCTCAAAACATACCATGGAACAGTTGGAGCACAAGTAGAAACAAATCTAAAAATACTCTTGTGAAAAATGAATCATACACCAGCTGGTTGCTGTGTTTTTGTTGACAGGAACCTGATGACACGTATTGTGGCTTTATTTTCTAAATAATGGTGTGCTTTTTTTTTTTCAATATAAAAATAACACCACCAGACAGCAACTTTAAAGCATGGACTTTAGGCTGTTTTTAGCAGTACTGATAGGTTTACCTTTACCCACTTACCCTCACCTTTCCCATCTGATAGAGTCCTGCCCATATCTTGCATTTATGGGATGAGTCCTCAGGTTATATATCGAGTCTACTCCCTTAACTAGAAGTCTTAGACTCCTAAACATAGCGTTTTCTCTACTGAGCTAATAAGGCCAGCTCGTGTAAAACCAGGTGCTTAAATGTCATTAGTGAAGACTGAAATCGTATTAAGATAAATTACTTATGATGGGTGATGCAAAGATTCAATTCAAAGTGGTATAAGCTATCAACATACAGGAGCCTGAGTTAGTTTTTGTGCACCTATAGTTTCCTTCACAGAATGAACTTCCGTGAAAGGGGGGAAAATAAACTTAATTTATATTCTGGGGAATTAAACACATTGATCTTTAACTAAACAACAATTGTTTAAAGGGAGACAAATCATGCTGTATGTAGCTCTTATTCAACTGTTGCAAACAAACTAATGATCAGTGGTGATTTCTAAAAGTAAATGTAAACCGAGAGTGGTGGCTCATGCCTGTAATCCCAGCACTTTGGGAGGCCAAGGCGGGTGGATCACCAGAGGTAAGGAGTTCCAGACCAGCCTGGCCAACATGGCAAAACCCCATCTACTAAAAATAAAAAAATCAGCCGGGTGTGGTGGCAGGCGTGTGTAGTCCCAGCTACTCAGAAGGCTGAGGCACGAAAATCGCTTGAACCCGGGAGGCGGAGGTTGCAGTGAGCTGAGATTGTGCCACTGTTCTCCAGCCTGGGTGACAGAGCAAGACTCCATCTCAAAAAAAAAGAGAAGCAAATGTACATTAAATATAATGCTGTTTAAATTTTGAGCCCTTCTGAATTATGTAAAGTGTTTGTTTAATAAAAGTGAAATACCCTTTAAAACTGTGCTGTCCGATACAGTGGCCGATTTTCATCTGAGTGACTTTGAGCTCTTATAATGCAGAGAATATGCACTGAGGTGGGCTCTAGATGTAAACCTCGTACCTCAAACAAGAATATAAAATATCTCATTAACTGTTTTAAATGCTTAACTGTATGTTGAGGTGATGTGGCTTGTACATTAAATTAAATGTAAAATGTTATTAAATTTAATTCTACCTGTATTTCTTTTTACTTTTTAATGTGGTGACTAGACAATTTTTAGTTCCATATGTGGTTTACATTATATTTCTATTGGTCAGAGCTGCTTGAGAAGCTTAAAAATATCGAACAACATTTAGGAATGTAAATCTCTCCACATCCAGTATTATTATGAAAAGTGAAATATTTCTAAACACAGATGCTGCTTTCTTGCAGAGGGGCTGCAGACACCCTAACTCTAGCCCACAGAGAATTACTGCGGCTCCTCACCTTCAGAACTGACAGATAATGAATCTGTTGTTTTAAGCTACGGCACTTGCAAAAATTTGACAGCAGCCAGAGGAACCTCATACAAACACAGAGGAGGAAACCGAGACTGTAAGAATTTAAGAAACTTAACCAAATCACAGGTGTTTGAGGAGCTTCTGTGGCTCAGACCTAGGGCTTCTAATTCTCAGTGTAGTTATATTGATCTCACACCACTGATGCAGTGAAAGTAATAAACCGAGAGGCCTCTGTAAACTGAGGTCACAGCTGTCCCCTCCTCTCAATGCACTGAGGAAAGCCTCCTTAGAGAAAAAGCAATCAAATATCAGATCAGTAAATGGCTTTTGAAATTTAAGATGTGATGGTCTCCTTTAAAAGCATTCTTGTCATAAGATACTTAGGAAACGTGTCTTTCCTTTAGTCAGTGGGTGGCAGGAGAGTGAAGTTTGAAACAGACTGTAAAAAAGATGAATTTTAATATTAACGATTTATGCGCTCATGACTATGAGCTCAGAAATGCAGGTTATTTGGGGAAATATCCTTGAAGAATTGGCGCAAAGATTGCTGGAAACCATTGCGGGCATCATTATGCGGAATTCGTGCCACATTCTTTTAACTCTTCATGAGGCAGAGAAGAATGCCTGGTTCTCAGCACTCACAGGGTTTATAGCTCGATCAATTACAGTGTCGCAGGAATGGGGCCACTGTGGAGGAATCGCAGAGTACTATATGTTCTAGGTCCCAAACTCATTCCCACATTCTGGGAACCTACTTGACAATAGCAAGCTGGTAGTCAAAAGCCAGATTGAGGGCAGCTTTTCTTTTCCCCAGCTCTCTCCTTTTCCTGTCCTTGTGGGTCCTGTTCTTCCCTCCTGCCTCGGGCCCTCTCCTGATATCGCTGGAAGCTTCTGCTGGCCTTTGTGACAGGGTCAACCTACCCAGGACTCTGCAGGTCCTAGTCATCCCCCACCTTCTCTTCTGTCGCATTTGTCAGCTCAGTAAGGTGCTTCCCAGGTGACCAGTCCCTCAGGTCAGACTCGGGGCCCTCGCCTCTGCCCTGTCGCCTTGCCACTGGCCTTGTCCCTTCCAGGCTCTTCTCCAGGGATCCTGTGAGGGGCCCTTGTCGGCGTGCCAGTCCAGCCCTGCAATCTGACACTCTTTCTTTGGTCCATGCTCCCCTCCTGCCCTGCCTCTCTCGTCCTGCTTTCCTGCTTGGAAGATTTATTTGCAGCTGCTGGATTGCTTCTTGCTTCAGGGCCCGTGCTCACACCTGTACCTTTTGCTAAGAATGACTTTCCTTCAAGTATAGGGCCTGGCAAGGAACTTCCCACTGATCTTTAAGACTCATGGCAATCTTTATGTTTCCTAGAAAGCTGGCCCTTACCTACAACCCTCCCACTGGGGGAACTGAGGCCCCTGCCGCTGGGTGCTGGCGCAGCCTCTGCAGACACCTACTGATGCCTATGGCCTGGGCCGATGCTGGCCACGCCGCCTCCACTCTGCTGGGTGCCCACCTCTGCATAGAGTCTCTGCTACACCTCATGGCTAGAACATGTGTCTCCTTATAGCCGGATCGTGTCTCAGCCTCATGCCTCTGGGGACTGACACACCTGTCACGTGGGAGCTACTCAGTGGAAGATAAGCAAAATCATCCCAGACACATGTCAAGAGATCTGTCACTAAAAGAACAGACTGTGTAGGCACGAATGTTTGGAATATTTGTCTCATCATTACATTTCTCTAGAAATACAAGAGCACGTGAATAGCATACATTTTTTGTTTTACAGAGAACTATTGCTTTCTTTAAAATGGCAAAACAGGGCTCGGTGTGGTGGCTCACGCCTGCAATCCCAGCACTTTGGGAGGCCGAGGCGGGTGGATCATGAGGTCAGGAGATCGAGACCATCCTGGCTAACATGGTGAAACCCCGTCTCTACTAAAAATACAAATAATAATAATAATTAGCCGGGCGTGGTGGCAGGTGCCTGTAGACCCAGCTACTCAGGAGACTGAGGCAGGAGAATGGTGTGAACCCAGGAGTGAGTCAAGATCACGCCACTACACTCCAGCCTGGGTGACAGAGCGAGACTCCGTCTCAAAAAAAAAAAAAGAAAAGAAACAAAAGTGGCAAAACAGGCTGGGCGCAGTGGCTCACTCCTTTAATTCCAGGACTTTGGGAGGCTGAGGCGGGCGAATCGCCTGAGGTCAGGAGTTCAAGACCAGCCTGACTAACATTGTGAAACCCCGTCTATACTAAAAACTAAAAAATTAGCGGGGTGTGGTGGCTCACGTCTGTAGTTCCAGCTACTTGGGAGGCTAAAGCATGAGAATCTCTTGAACTCAGGAGGCGGAGGTTGCAGTGAGCTGAGATCTTGCCACTGCACTCCAGCCTGGGCAACAGAGTGAGACTTGATTTCAAATAATAATAATAATAATATAAGATAAAATAAAATGGCAAAACAGAGTTGAAGAGAAAATGACAAAAACTGGATTACTGATCGTATTACATAAAGTAATTCAGCAGGGAAATATTTCAGGGAGGCATTTTTCTTTTTCTTTTTAACTTCTAAAAAGCTTATTATGGAAAAGTGCAAAGATACAGAAAAGAAGAGAGAAGAGTGTAATGAAGCCCTATGTAACCACTACCTTGTTGCAAGAATTGCCAACAGCTTGCTGATTTTAATTTATCTCCACACCTTTTCTTTCCTGGAGTATTTTTTAAAAATCTAAAGATAACCAAATCCTAGACAGTATATCATTTCACCTGTCACTATTTCAAGATATACTCATATTAAATATAGACTTTTTTCTTAACATAATTACCTTTATCACTGCCCCCAAGTCAACAATAATTCCTTGGTGTCGTGTAGTACTTGGTCCGTGTTCAACTTCTCTTGATTGTGTCAAATATATCTGTTTAGAGTTGGTTTGTTTCACTTGGGATAAAAATAAGCCTAGACATTGCAGTTGGTTGATTTTTCTCTAAAAGTATTTTTAAAAATATTCATTTTGAAATAATTTCAGACTTACAGAAAAGTTGCAAGGATGGCACAAAGTATATTTGGATCCCTTTCACCTAGATTCATGAATTATTAAACACTTTGCTACATTTGCTTTACGATTCTCTGTGTTTGTCCTATTTTTCTGAATCTTCTGAGAGTAAGCTGTCCCTTAATGTCTAAATACTTTTGTATATTTCCAAAGAATAACTAACTACAGAATAGATACAATCCCAAATTTTAACACCATACAATGACATAATTTAATCCATAGCTCATATTCAAATTCTGTAAAATGTCCCAAGAATGTCCTTTTAGTGGTGGTTTTTCCCAGTCCAAGATCCAACCCAGAGTTATGCATTGCATTTGCTGTCCTTTCTCTTTAATCTTCTTGGATCTGGAATAGTCTTTGTGCTTTTTGACCTTGACATTGTTTTCAAGTACAGGCCAGTTACATGGTAGAATATCCTGCAATCTGGGTTTTTAGGATATATTTGCATAATTAGATTCACGTCATATGTTTTTGGCAAGAACACTTCAGAAGCGATGTGTGATCCTCTCAGAGTATCTTATCAGAAGGTACTTGATGCTAGTGTGTCCTATAGTATCAGCAACGTGAGATCTGATCGCTTGGTGAACATGGCATCTGCCGGTGTTTTCCACCTCAAAGTTTTTATTTTTCACTTTAGAATTCATAAGGAATTTCTGGGGTGATACTATGAGACAGTGCCAATATCTGTTTCCTCATTAAACTTTCATCTACTAGTTGTAGCTTGCATGGATGATTTTCTAACTGCATTATGCCTTCTATATTTATTAGTTGGCTATCTGTTGTAAAGGCAAACTTACCCTTCTCCATTGTCTCTTTCTGCCTATGTGCACCTTTCCCTTCATGCTTACCACTCATTCACCCTGATCTGGCCAGTGGGATTCTCCTGTGTCTCATGCCATGCCCCCATCATCCCTTGAACACTCATATTTTCTGGCACAAGGATATATTCCAGGATCATCTGTGCTTTCTGTGCTCCATCCCTGCATTTGGCCATTTCTCCAAGGAATCTTGGTGAAAGACCAAATTTTAACCAACACTTTTGCATCTAACATTTTTGTGCATCTAACATTTTTGAACTAATATTATTTTAAAGTTAAGCAAGAGATTCCACTTCACAACTAAACAAAACAATTTGAGCTGAGTTAAAAAATAAGCTGGAAAAAGAAAACCCTTCAGATTAACAGTATTTGTTAATTGATACTATAAAATGTAAACATTTTTTAAAACTCTGGATATAGGCTTAATACCATTTACAATATAAATAATCGAGGGTGTCCTTGGAAGCCTTTGAATTCCTGCTTCATTTTCCGAAATGAATGGGCACTTAGTTGTCTGACAAAATTATTTACCAGCATCACTGAAAGGAACTGTTGTCTCCCGTGGACTCTCTCACTGCAAGGCAGCATGACTGCCCCTTAAATTGAGCAGGGAAGCTCAAAAATCTTTTGCTTAGATCTCTACCTCTTGTTCTTTGCAAGTTCTCTCCCATGTATCCCTCAATAGAAGATGGAGTTCTGTTGTTTAGATTATACCATAGCAGTGCCTCTCTAATTTAAGTGTTCATAAGAGTCACTTGGAGTGCTCATGAAAACCACAGACTCCTGGCTCCCCTCCATAAACATGCAAAGCTGGGGCAGGGCCTAGGAATCTGCATTTTAACAGACTCCGTCTGGAGTCACTCAGGGAGAATGACTATCCTAGTGTCAATTAGCTTGCTATGAATGATGGAGGACCTTTAGCCATGGAGCACATGAAATAGTAATATGCAGTTAGAAAATCTGCATGTGGCTACTTGGAATTAGCTTATTATATCTGTATCAGCAGCCACATCTGAATAGTCTAAAGATAACAGGGCTTTTCATGTGAAAAAAGCTAGAGATTGTCTACAACTGAATTTGAAAAGTGTGTGAAACGGTGTGGTTTGAGAGTAGAGTGAAAACATTTATCACAATGACTCTGATATCAGAATGCACAATGAACTGTAGTGACATCAATGTTCTCAAACGAAACGTTTGGTAAATATCAAAGGGAGATGAAGAGACGGCTCCAGAACTCTGTTCGGCAAACTGAAAAAGGTAAGCTCTTCTCACTGCATTGCTTGTTTCAACTTCTGGTCTCTGTCTGAGATCTGAGATGAAGTGCACATTGGATAGGATTCTGAGGATTTGAGTTTCTTTTTTTTTTTTTTTTTTTTTTTTTTGCGGTGGAAAAATAATATGTGGTATAAAACATAGTGGAGGAAAGTGAGTCATTAAAATTGAGATGTTTAAGAACTACTAGATTACACAGGAGTATTAATTATAAAATTCTTCCTCTAGCATCCCGCAATCTACCTTTGGAAAGTCCTGGTGTCCCCCGTCCTACAACCACAGTTCAAGCATTAATATGGTTGTGGTGAGTTGCTAATATGCTCACCAGAATGTTCCTGCCTTTCTGGCACATGGTAGGATTGTACTTTCCTGTCCTCTTGGTGTTAGTGGTGGCCACGTGACTCGCTTTGGCAAATGCTAAAGTATGAATGGAATTGGCAGGTGCCAATTGCAGGTGGAGCTTTAAGAATCAGTGCATAATTTATCATGCTCACTTCCTCTGCTGTGGTAAATGGAAATGGTCCAGATGGTAGTAACTGATCTATTAGTCAGTCCTGGTGCAGGAGGAAGATGTGGAGTGGAGGTCCCAGCCAACTCACACTGAGTGAAAAGTAGACCGCATTGTTTTCCATCACAGACTTGGGCGTTGTTTTCTACTGCACTTGACCTAGCACATCCTGAATGATTCAGTAATTAATGGCAACGGTTCATAACCTTTCCACCATGAGC
Organism: Chlorocebus sabaeus; assembly: GCF_047675955.1. Taxonomy (NCBI): domain Eukaryota; kingdom Metazoa; phylum Chordata; class Mammalia; order Primates; family Cercopithecidae; genus Chlorocebus; species Chlorocebus sabaeus. The sequence continues at coordinate 107,089,211 of NC_132917.1, forward strand.
ACCTCTTTTTATTTCAATATCCATCGACTTAGAAATTATGTGTTGTGTGAAAGCTACTCTGAATGCAATAGTATTATAACCTTTTGGTATGTTAGAAAATCCATGAGTGGTAAAAATCAGTGATACACAATTCTTGGTGGACATATAGACTTGGGAGCTCTTTGCAATGGTTTCTTGGTTTTCCAGTGATCAGGTAAAATAAACTTCACCTTGGGAGACAAAAGTCAGAGAGTTTTAGAAAACAGAACTCTGGCATTATATACTGTATGATTTGGGGTTGGGTAATTTCCTTCCCTTATGGACTTCAATTGTCTTATACACAAAGCAGTGATATGCCAGCCCTCCACTGCCTTTCATAGGGTGATTAAATGATAATGTGACAATAAGAAATTGTTTTAAGGGAATACAAAAGATATTTTAAAGTGCATAGTATTACTTAATGTATCAAGTCTGTGTGTCCTCAAATGTCCTTTAATCCTTGTCTTTAAAAAATGCAGGAAGCAGATGGTTTAATGGCAATGTTATAGACTATCTGTTTGAGGACAATTGATTCAGGTTCATCTGTCCTTTCAAAATATTACCTCATAAATATAAAATAAATATCCAAACTTTTGAAATATAAGTGGATAATCAAAGACTAAAAGTCATTTCAAAAAATGAAGGAAGACAAGACAAAGTACAGGATGTGCTTCCAGAATTAAAGCAAAATAATCAAAACATAAACATAAGTGAATTCACTTACATGGGTGTGTATATGTATCTATACACATATAAACATCAAATCCACTTTCTCTTCTTTTCAGAGCATTGTTACTGAAATACCAGGGGTTCTGTGTAGGTCCTGCTGCTTGCTGCACAGGAAGCCAATCACTAAGACATGTTTTGCCAGGGAAGAAGGTTTTAATTGGGTGCTGCAGCTGAGGAGATTGGAGATCATTCTCCAATTCATCTCTTCAACCCACTAAAATTAGGGATCTGTATAATGAGTAAGAAATGTAACCATGTGTGGAAAAATAGGAATTAGGGAGGGGCAAGAAAGAGGAGTTGGTCAACAGGAAAGAGTGGTCTTATAGGCAATCATGAGGGGTGAGGGGTCTGGCATCTCATTGTCCAGTTGCAGTGATTGGTAAGTTTCAGTTTCTTGATAGTATCTGGGAATCCTGATGGTTGGTTTCCTGAGAGAGGAAAGCTCAGATAAGACGAATGTAACTTTCTCAAGTTTTAAGACTGGGAAGGTCAGTTTCTATGTTTATTCAAAATAAATCATAAACATCAGTTGACATCAGTTCTATGGGACAATCGGGCCAGTTTCAGTATTTTCATATACATATATATGTGTGTGTGTGTATATCATTTACACACACAAACACACACACAGGGTTGACCCTCTGTATCTGCAGATTCTGCATCCATAGATTTAGCCAACTGCAAATCAAAAATATTTTTAAAAAACAATTAAAAAACCAATAAAAAAATTAAAAAACCAATACAGTCTAACAACTGTTTATACAGAATTTACATTATATTATTAGATATCATAAGTAATCTAGAGATACTTAAAGTATCATAGGATGTGCAGAGTATCAAAGGATATGCATAGATTATATGCAAATACTGTGCCATTTTACATCAGGGACTTGAACATCTGTGGATTTTGTTATCCATGGGGGTTCCTGGAGCCAATCCTCCATGAATAGTGAGGAAGGGCTATCTATATTTTTTGATATCTGTAACAGATATATGTATTTTTTCTGATACATGTGTATTTCTGATATTTGTATTTTCTGGTATATATATTTTATATGTGTGTGTATACACACAAATATCAAATTCATTTTCTCCTTTCATTGCTCAGAAAAGAAGAGACAGTGAATTTTGATAGCAGTTGATTAAATAAATTTTAAAGGCAAAAATTTAGGATTTGAGCTTTACATTTTTACAATGGAAATTGTAAACTGGAAATGTTAACACATTAACAGAATGTAAAAAATTAAACTACAGGTAGAAATGATCTAGGAAAAGCCAAGTTTCTCTAGAGCACACATTTGGAATTTTAAGTTTTTGGGACTTTCTGTCCTTGGCTCCCTGAGGCTGCAGCAGAGCACGGCCGAGATGCTGTGCAGAGCTCAGGTTGCTGGGGAAGGCCTCGCCCCTCCTGACCACATTCCGCATCCTTCTTCCTCCAAGAAGCTTATGTCCTGTGTCCTAAGTCTTAGGGAGACTCTGTCTCAAAAAAAAAAAAAAAAAGTGTTAAACGTGTCAGTCTTAACTTTGTCAAAATCAGAATTTTTTGTTTTGTTTTGTTTTTGTTGTTGTTGTTGTTGTTGTTGTTGTTTTGATAGAGTCTTGCTCTGTCTCCCAGGCTGGAGTGCAGTGGCACGATCTTGGCTCATTGCAACATCCGCCTCCTGGGTTCAAGCAATTCTCTGCCTCAGTCTCCCGAGTAGCTGGGATTACAGGTGCCTGCCTCCATGCCCAACTGATTTTTGTATTTTTAGTAGAGACGGGGTTTCACCACCTTGGCCAGGCTGGTCTTGAACTCCTTCCTGACCTCATGATCCACCTGCCTCAGCCTCCCAAAGTACCGAGATTACAGATGTGAGCCACCACTCCTGGCCAGAGTGTCCATTTTTGAAGTATTTGTACCATATCCTGTCCTACATGTCTTGGACTCACCCTAGTCAGAGGGAACAGGAGATTTCCTTTTGATCACGACTCAGCTTTATGTAGGTTTAGAGACATAGTTAGGTCAAACAATGCCCCTTTTAATGATTCAGTCTAACTGGCATTTTTTTTTTAATGAGGGAAAATTTACATAACATAAATTTACCATTTTAACCACTTAAAATGTACAATTCAATGACTTTTAGTACATTCACAATGCTGTGCAGCTGTCACACCACTGTCTAATTCCAGAAAATGTCCAGTCATTTAATTTGTGGTGTTGGGAGGGTGAAGACAGGGGCGGATGTCCTAGCTCAAACCCAGGGTGGTCTACTCCTTTGCTCTGGTAGGACAGAACTACCAGAAATCTACCTGCACGGAGGGCAGAACTTGGCTAAGAAAAGCAAGAAGGGTGAGGAAAAGTGTTGGGGAGGAAGTTGGTCCCAGGAGCGTGGCTAGGTGGGGTGTGTGGGGGGCTGCTGCAGCCTGAGTACCCCAGCAGGGTACCTGCCGCCCTGGCAATCTCCCACCTGGCCCTGGGAATTCATATCTGAGTCCTTCCTCTTAAGACATGGGGAGAGGAAAGGTGGAGAAGAAGGGGAAGAAGAGGAGGGCGCCAAGTAAAAACTGAGAGCTCACTTTCACTGGGCACCTGGGGCAAAGGCAGGACTTTGCAATCCACTTGGGAGAGGACACAAAGCAGGAGACATCATTCTCCATCCTTGGGGTTGGCCCTTCGAGGTTGCCAGCCCTGAGCAGAAATGGCTGCATTGCCCCTGGTGCCAGGGCCTGAAGTGAGAGCAGAGAAACTAAGCCCGATGCCCGGTGACACCTGAGCAGCCTTGTCGACAGGTGCACCGCAACGTTAGTCTCCCTGGGAGGGAGACCCCGCTCCAGACTGTGAGCTTCTGTGCACCAGGTCCCACCTCCTACTCGTTTTTGTTAGTGAGCAGAATGGCCTATAGTAAGAACCAACATAGGTGAGAGGAACCAATGCTTGAAGGCATGAGGGACTCAGCAGTGTTTCAGAGGTGAAGCGGTGAGCTAGCATTTCCCTTTTCCCCTTTCCATGTGGGGAGTCCTCCTCCCGAGGATGTGCATGTTGGGAGGGGTGGGGGAGAGAAGAGGGGAGAAGGGAAGCAGGTAGCAGCAGCATGGATCACCCAGGGACTCCATGACATGCAGAGCAAGGCGGCGTTGCTGTGGGTGTAGACGGACATGGTAAGCGGCGGAATTCCTTTTAATATTTCCTGCACAGAAATGCAGGGAGGGCCTACGTGCCCACATGCCATAGGGCTTGCGTCACTGGCAGGGCCCTACTTGCATGAGCTCCATGGGCCTCTGGGCATGATGTGGCCATGCATGTGTGGGTGTATCAGTACTGACTTCATGTGGAAGTCATGGTTATTTGCTTGAATATAATTATTGCTTTGCTTGAATCTGTAGATTATTCATTAAAAATAGCCTCAGGAAAACAGGACTTTCAACAGAGCTAAAAGAAAAAACACTGCGAGGTGGCGGGCGCCTGTAGTCCCAGCTACTCCGGAGGCTGAGGCAGGAGAATGGCGTAAACCTGGGAGGCGGAGCTTGCAGTGAGCTGAGATCCGGCCACTGCAGTCCAGCCCGGGCTACAGAGCAAGACTCCGTCTCAAAAAAAAAAAAAAAAAAAAGAAAAAGAAAAAACACTGACCAAGAACTCTGGGAACTCCCGACCGGCCTGAGAAGAATAGCTTGAGGGTCCCTGCAGAAGGCGACACGAGACTGACCAAGAAACTAATGACTAAGATGTGCCTGAGACTGTGTACATTACACAAAAATGCTTTGATCATCATTTGCACTCCCTTAATTTCCCATAGAAACCCCTAACCTGGAGATACAATTCGGAGAGGTCATTTTTGAACATGAGTTCACTGCCTCCCCTGGGGAGGGGAGACTTCTCAAATAAAGCTAACTTTGCTTTTCACCAAAAACCTGTCTTGTGAATTTCAGCTTTCAAGCCATATGTGGCCCAGACCCGAGTTCGGTTCCACAGCCCCCCCTGCCCCCCGCCACTGGCTCTCACCACTGTGACTGGGGGGGCCTCATGGTGTCTTGTCTGAGCACTTAACTGAGCATGCAGATACCCTACCTTTTGACCCCTGCTCTACCCCTCCCAGTTTTGTAAATTAGGCAAATGACTTAACCTCTCTGTATCTCGGTTTTCTTATTAAAATAGGGGCCTGTAAGAGTTGATGTGAAGATCACACAGTTAATAGATGTAAAGTGTTTAGATGCAGGCACGCTATGGGCTGAATATTGGTGTTCCTGCAAAATTCCTCTTGAAATCCTCACGCCCAGTGTGATGTAGTTAGAGGCAGGGTCTGGGGAGGGGATTAGACCCTGAGAATGAAGCTCTCATGAGTGGGATCAATGTCCCATAAAAGAGACATGATGAGAACTGGCTCTCACTCTTTTGGACATGTGAGGACACAACAAGGAGACGGCCACCTGCAAACCTGGAAGCTGGCCCTCACCAGACATCGAACCTGCCGGCACTCTGGTCTTGGACCTCCTTTCAGAACTGGCAGAAATAATTTCTGTTGTTTAAGTGACCCAGCCTGAGATAGCAGCCCAGACTGACTAAGATACTTACACACGGGACTAGCTATTATTATTGATATGGACAGGAGATGGGGAAATACTGGTAGAAGAAGGTGGTTCCCCAGCAAAGGCCCCACCCCCAAACCTGACCTTCAGCCCTATATGAGGACAGGCATTCCTGTTTTCATGCCCAAAACGTTGCCTTTTGGCCCACCACGCCCCCTAATCCTGCCCCCGTATAAACCCTGAGATCTTAGCAGGCACACACATAAGCGGCTGAACGTCAAGACTAGCAGACCAGAGATCGTCTGGATGCCGAGGGCAGTTCAGCCAGGGGTGGTGGAGAGGAGTCCAGCCACTGGATGGCCCGACTCCAGGGGAAGACCACCTTCCCGATTCATCCTCCCATCTGGCCCCCATCCACCTTGCTGAGAGCCATTTCCACCACTCAATAAAATCTTGCACTCATGGCCGGGTACAGTGGCTCAAGCCTGTAATCCCAGCACGTTGGGAGGCCGAGGCGGGCAGATCACGAGGTCAGGAGATCGAGACCATCCTGGCTAACACAGTGAAACCCTGTCTCTACTAAAAAATACAAAAAATTAGCCGGGCATGGTGGTGGGCGCCTGTAGTCCCAGCTAGTCCGAAGGCTGAGGCAGGAGAATGGCATGAACCCAGGAGGCGGAGCTTGGAGCTTGCAGTGAGCCGAGATCGCACCACTGCACTCCAGCCTGGGCAACAGAGCAAGACTCTGTCTCAAAAAAAATAAAATAAAATAAATTAAAATAAATTTAAAAAAACCTTGCACTCATTCTTTGAGTCCGCGTGTAATCTGATTATTTCAGGACACTAGGCAGGAGTTCTAGATACAGAAGGCTATCACACTGGTCCTCTGCCCTTGTGATAAGGCAGGGGGTCCGTTGAACTGATTAACACACAAGCTGTCTGCAGACGGCAAATCTGAAAGAGCTTTGGAACATACACCCAATTGGGCTTTGGGAGTCACAGACACCACCCTTAGATTTTGCTGTTGTAGGGATGGAGCCCAAAAGTGTTCACCTCAACCTCTGCACCTGTTCATCTGCATGCTCCCCCTAGGGTTTGAGCTGTGGGTGACCAAGCAGGTGAGCCACACCCCTGTCGCACGCCCTTCAAGGGGAATCAGGGAGCTCTCCCTTTTCATTATCACTACTGTTATCCACTGTGGCTACCTTTCCACATGGGTCTGCCATCAAAGGGGGTAAGACAGGGTCAGGCAGAACCTGTGAGGCTCAGGAATCTTGATGAAGGAATCAGGGATGGAAAAAGAAGAGGTTCAGTGCCTGCTCTTATTTCTCAAGCTAGGCTTTCAGGGCACTTGAGTGCAGTTCACAGAAAGGATTGAGAGGTAGGGATCTTGGGGATTGTGTCAGGAAGGAGAGGGCTCAGAGCCAGACTCTTGCTCGAACTGGAGGAAGGAGTGAGTGGTCCAGGGATGGGATGCCTGTCTTCCCCTCTTGATGGAAGATGCAGAAGCTCCCCAGCCTTGGTCCTCCAGGTCCTCTGGGAGTGGGAAGGTGTGGCCAGGAGCTAATCTGCTGCCCTATGGGAGAAGGATGGAGGATGGCAGGTTCCATTAGTAGGCAGAGAAAGGCTACAGTGGCTGCAGAAGGAAATAGGGGGTGGGAGTGCTCCTGGGATGTTGGACAATGCAGGGGGCACTGGGAGCCAAAGCTGCACAATTTCCCTGGTCAGAGGAGGCTTTGCAGCTCAGACTGCTTGTGGGGATGTGATGTAAATAACTTACTAACCTAGGTCCTTAAGTCCCTCTGAGGTAGGCGCAGGGGCAGGGCTGATGTCACAGATAGAAGATGAGTGGCAGATTGTGCAGATTTGGACCTGCAGTAGGGCACCAGAGCTGGTACCTTTCCCTCTCTTGCGGCAGAGGCAGACGAGAGCTTTGTGTTTCTTTCAGCTGTTCCTAATCAACTCTCCAGGCTATCACTCGTAAAGCATTCCCACGATTAAAGAAACCTATGAGATCTTTTTAAAGAATCCAGACTATTTCATAATACCATGTATATGTTAAATGCATTTTGCCCACTATGTATCATAAATGTAGGACGCAGCTTCCCTCAGCTGCAATTACAGCAAAATAGGAATGATAATTTACTGTGTGAGTCTGAACGCCCACGCAAAGCTTTGATCAACTGGAAAGGTGCTACTTAAATACACACCGAGAGAAGAGAAACAGCATTCTTACATTATTTGATAAATTATTCAAGAAGCCAGTGCTCATTAACTCCTTACTCTGGTGATTTCCGGTTTCACATTCATGGGCTTGAAGAGCCATTTCTGACTGAAAGCTTAATCCTGGGAACATGCAAAAATATTTTTATGCTTTCCCATGATCTTTGAGAGAATGAGCTCAAATGCCACCCTCGTCTAGGCACCTGTGTTAGTCAGGGTTCTCTAAAAAGACGTAACTCATAAGATGGGGGAGTTTATTAAGAAGAACTGACTCACACAATCGCGAGGTGAAGTCCCACAGTAGGCCATCTGCAAGCTGAGGAGCAAGGAAGCCAGTCCAAGTCCCAAAACCTCAAAAGCAGGGAAGCTGACGGTGCAGCCTTCAGTCTGTGACTGAAGACGTGGGAGCCCCTGGCAAACCACTACTGTACATCCAAAAGCCCAAAGGCTGAAGAACTTGGAGTCTGATGTTCCAGGGCAGGAAGCAACCAGCATGGGAGAAAGATGAAGGCTGGGAAAGTCATCAAGTCCGCTTCTCCCACCTTCTTCTGCCTGCTTTATTCTAGCCTCACTGGCAGTTGATTAGGTGGTGCCCACCCACATGGAGGGTGGGTCTGGCTCTCCCAGTCCACTGACTCAAATGTTAATCTCCTTTAGCGACACCCTCACAGACACACCCCGGAACGATACTTTGCACGCTTCAATCCAATCAAGTTGACAGTTAACAGTTAATGTTAACCATCACAGCACCTCTGCTTTATCCCACCACCACCCAAGATGGGACAGAGGAGCATTACTTTTCTGGGATGGAGGCTGTCCTTGTGTAGCTGGGTTTGTGACTGCCCAGCTGACTCTGGACAGATACAAGTATAGCCTATTTCCTGGTACCCACTCTTGAGGAGCTTATTGCTCTTTGTCATAGACCACCCGGTTTGTGCTCCCCACGACATTTATGTTGAAACCTTAACCCCCACGTGATGGTGTTTGGAGGTGGGGTCCTTGAGAGGTAGTTAGGTTTTGATGAGGTCAGCAGGGTGGAGGCCCCGTGATGGGATTAGTGCCCTTAGAGGAAGAGGAAGAGACCAGGTTCTCTCTGTTCTAAGCCATGTGAATATACGGAGAGAAGGTGCCATCTATGAAATAGAAAGTGGCCCCCATCAGACACCAACTGTGCCGACACTTTGATCGTGGCCTTCCCAGCCTCAAGAACTGTGAGAAATAAACGTTACACCCTCCAGCCTATGGTGTTTTTGTTATAGTGGCCCAAACAGACTAAGACTTCTCTCAGGAATCTTTCTCCACTCCCACATCTGGAGGGAAGGTCAACAGGATCAAGAGATCTGAGCCTCTTCCGAACACATCACCTTCCAGAATTGGAGATCTTCACACACTTTAGACTCCTTTTTTTCTATCTTTTTTTTTTTTTTTTTTTTTGAGACACAGTCTCTTTCTCTGTTGCCCAGGCTGGAGTGCAATGGCTTGATCTCAGCTCAACGCAGCCTCCACTTCCAGGTGATTCTCTTGCCTCAGCCTCCCGAGTGTGTGGGATTACAAGCACCCGCCACCATGCTCAGCTAATTTTTTTGTTTTGTTTTGTTTTTTGTATTTTTAGTAGAAACGGGGTTTCACAGTGTTGGTCAGGCTGGTCCCAAACTCCTGACCTGAGGTAATCTACCTGCCTTGGCCTCCCAAAGTACTGGGATTACAGGTGTGAGCCACTGCACCCAGCCTGGACTCCTTTTTTGAAGGTTTGAGCATGTGAGTGACGGGAGCCCCTGCTGCCCCACCCCACCGCTAGCATTCTCACTTCTGTCTGTGCATTTCTTTCCCAGCAGCACCAGGAGGACATCCCTAGGGGCTTTGCTGAGTTCACCAACCAAAGGTACTTACAAATCCTGAAGCGAAGGAGCACCTTTCCTTCACCCTGAGGGTGAGCAGGAAGGCCCACGTGTCCTCTGGGTTTCAGAGGACATGACATACCCAGACCCAAGCTGACCCGATATCTTCTTTCCCGACGTACCCCTGGTTTCTGAAAATATTGAGTCCCAATTTGATAACAGCACTGGCAGGTTTTATAGCAGTATGTGTCCTGGTGAGGGTTCTTTATGTAGTATTTATCCCTCAAGCACTTATAGTGAATGATGCTGTCAACTAAATAGAAAGATGAGAAGTATAAATACTGTCTTCCGGAACGGCTGTGTGTGGCAATGGCGTTTCTCTGACACCATTATTGCCCGGCCTGCTAGCACTTACTTACGAAACCCAGAGCTCTTTTGTAAGCCTTTGCTTTGTTTGGGGGTTGGGGCACTTATTTTTTGGAGTATTTGCATGCCACAGCCATAAGCCTAAATATATAACTTGTGTACATATTTTAAATAACATGAAATTTAAAAAACAGTTGATTGGAACCTAAACATTTCAATTCTGAATGATGTTTCATTGCCAGGCCTTTTCAAAATTTATTATTCAGAATTTATTAATATGCATTATTCATATTTTTATTATACTATTATATGAAATAGTATATTTATGTATATTACATATAACATGTACTTCTATAAGATATAATATATAATATTTCTTATATGAAAATTAACATGATATATTTTATACATTTCATATATGAAAATTCATATATGAAAACAGATTTCATTATATTATTAATTCATTAATATGTATTATTAATTTTAACATTCATCTTTATTATTCAAATTTTATTATTATTTAATTTCCTAGTTTCCTTCCTTTTTTTTGGCTCATTCCTTTGCTCCTCCCACCCCCGGCTTGCTTCAGTGATCCTGGGCTCCTGCTTTTTCTGGAGAATAGTCTTGTTTTTCCACATTTTATCCGTTTGGTCATGCCGACTCCCCCAGCCTGGGCATTTTTGACACTCTCTCTACACGGGGACCCCATTTCAAGTTACAGACTAAAGGTTTTAGATTTCTGCCATATCCCGAACTATCTTGGATTTCTCGCTTCTTTGTGCTTAGGCCCTGCTGACATTTTTGTTTCTTTAACAGTATGCTGGCCGTGCCATTTCCATGCTAAGACGTCTCCGCTGACTCTCGGTTGCCTGTGGTATCTCACTGTCTCAGGTCACCAGATGGGAAATTAACACCAACATGAATATCCAGGTCTTAATCGTGCAGCACTGAGCCCCCAACTCCTCACAGAGAGCCCCATTAGCCTCCCTTCCCCAGTTATCTGGGGTTGCCCAGGGGAGGTTCACAGGTAGCCAGGCACTCAAAAATGCCTCTTCCTATTTAATAACAGCACGGCTTGTTTATAGCTCTTTCAAGGAGCTTGCAACACTATATCAACACTGAGCCTTCTGAATTCCTGGACCATAGGGATGAGATTTTCTTCATCCTGCTATTTCATACCCAGCCTAGCATGGTGTCTTATATGCAGTGGGTGGGTAGTAAACAGTTATATTTGAGCTTTCAGATGATAGGAGGACTCCTTGACTTGGGCTTCTTTAGAAAATGAAAATAATATCTTCTACTCTGTCAGAGGAAAGAAAAGAGGATTAATTACGGCAGCTTTGATGGGAGGACATTATTTAGGAGTTACAAAGCAATCAGTCAGTTGAGAATTGCACAGTAGGTACAGCATCAGCTGTAAAGAAATTGCTGCAAATACTGAAAGAGAAGGAGCAATAGCACAACAGTATTAATCCTCATTTAGGAGTCCAGTTTTTCATTAGATGAAAAAGTAATAGGTTCTGAGCCCTGAAGGATGAACTTTCTTTACTTAATCAACTCATATTGGTTTCAACATGTTGATTTGTTAGAGGAATACCAAGAAGTATAAATTATAACACCAACCGTTCTCTGTAAGGTGAACCAACATTATTTTCTAGAAAAAATTAGAAGCTAAAATTGATTAATTCATCTCTCCCTGTCCTCATCCATCTATCCATCCATTCATCCATGTATCCATTCACCATCCATTCATGCCTTCATTCATTGCTCCCCTATCCTTTCTCCCTGTCTCCTTTTCTCTCTACTTATCCCTCCATCCACCATCCACCCATTCCTTCATATCTCCATTCGTTGCTCTATTCATTTTTCTTCCTACATTTTCTCTCTCACACTATCCATCCTTCCATCTTTGTAACCATTTATCCCTCCACTCATTGTTCCATCCTCCCTTCAGCCCTTCAACCATCCCCTCAACTCCTCCATCCCTCCATCTCTCCACTCATTGATCCATCGTTCATCCATCAATTCCTCCATCTATCCCTCCATTCATTGCTCCATCTTCCCTTCATCCTTTCAACCATTCCATCAATCCCTCCATCCATTCATTCCTCCATTCACTGCTCCAACATCCATCTATCCATCCATCCATCCATCCATCCATCCATCCATCCATCCTTCTGTAGGCCTCATCAAGATGTTTACAAATTAGATGACATTTTTAATAGTACTCTTACAACAATAAGATTACTAAAGCTTTAGTCCTTGTGACCTGATTGCTGGATTTCTCCTCAAAGGTTGTCCCAGGCATTTCTGAATAGCCACCAGCACGGTGCTCAGATTTATTCATCTTTCTGGCCACCTTGGGGGGCAGTGGGGGATCACTGTGTGATGACTGCCTGGCTGTCTGTGCTTGCTGACCACTACTGCTATCAGTGAAACTGTCTCCAGGGAAGAAACACATCCTTTGATTTCTGAGTCTCAAACATTGGTCAGTTATTTTCTTAATTCTCCATAACATTAAGAGTGGAGGTTTAGACCGGGCATGGTAACTCACACCTATAATCTCAGCACTTTGGGAGGCGGAGGTGGGCGGACCACTCGAGGTCCAACATGGTGAAACCCCGTCTCTACTAAAAATACAAAAAATTAGCCGGATGTGGTGCTGCACGCCTGTAATCCCAGCTACTCGGGAGGCTAAGACAAGAGAATCGCTGGAACCTGGAGAGTGGAGGTTGCAGAGAGCCGAAATTGTGCCACTGCACTCCAGCCTGGATGAGAACGTGAGACTGTCCTAAAACAAAACAAAGCAAAAAAGAGCAGAGGTTTAAATAGGCAAAAGAAAGAGAAAGGAGTTAAGAGTGGAGTCTTAATAGGCAAAAGAGAGAGAAAGGAGAACAGCGCTCTCTCTCTAAGAAAAAATTGCAAAAAAACTCATAATGTTTTAAGGAGGGGAGAGAGAGAGAGAGACAGACAGATGTGCAAATGGAAAGAGACAGATGCCAAATGGGAACTGGATTTTATAGGCAGGCTTGAGGAGGTAGTGTCTGATTTATATAGGGCCCACAGATTGCTTGGACCAGGTGTGACATTTATGTAGTGTGTGGGGGAAGCTGGCCACCACACTCTAATCGTATTACGCAATGGGGACTTCCACTTGGCCGGCGCCATGTTTTCTGCTGCCTACTGCACAAGTGACTGGCAATGAGAAGGGAAGATGAAGCCACCATTTTGATCACGCCTAGTCTCAGGTAGCCTTTTCTTAATGGCACGACTGCTGGCATTCACCTGTGAAAGCTTCCAGTGTGTCTATGTCTGCAGCTCAATTTTACAGCCTGCTCTTTGTTAGAAAAGAAAACGATTTGGGGGCTGCTTTTCATTAAAAGGAAAACCTTACCAAGGACTTCCTTACCCTCACTATCTGCCTACATAATTTCTTCTTAACTCGTATATCACTCCAATCAGATAAATCCCACAAGAGAAGTGACCGAGAACATGGAGGGAGGCCTGGCGCTTTACCCATGTGGCTAGGGTGAGCAGCATCCTGGTTTGTCGAAAGAGGTGGTTTCACTTCTGAAACTGGGGCAGTCCCAGGCGAATCCGGAGAATTTGGTCACCCTGGTTATGGAACGCCCTCCCCATGATGGGAATGACCACATACGGGGAAAGATAATTCTCGTCCTAGTTTTCCGTATATTTTAATTCTCTGACCCTGCAGTTCTCAAACTTCCGCTGCATCGGCGTCCCCTGGGGGGCCTGTGAAAACACTGGTGTCTGGGCCGACCATGGAGTGTCTGGGTGGGGACTGCGGGGTCTGCACTTCTAACAGTTTCCCAGGGACAGTGCAGTTGCTGGCCTGGCGCGTGCTCGGCTGAGGACCGCTGCTCTGATGCGTGGAGAAGAAACATGAAGTCCGCGGCTGCCCACATTCAGGGAAGATCTGTGAAAGCTCTTCAGGCAGTGCCACTCGTCTTCATGAAGTTGATCCCTGGATCTCACTCGCTTGTTTCTCCTCCTTGACCTGCTGATGATCAATGTAGACTTCAGCCCTCAGAAGCTCTCAAAAGGTCGGTGCCATTACGTAATTAAATGTATGGCTCTCCTCTACACAGGGCTAAAAAGTCACTCCTGATTTTATTTCCTCTCCTGAAATATGACATCAGAATTTCTGGAATGAGATTAAATAGTATCAGTGATATTCTAATAACAGATGGTTAAAGATAGTCCAATAATAAAATTCCCCAAACATAGAGATGTCCACAATTTAAATATAAGTTAAATTTTTGTGAAGAATAAGTCACCAATTAAATTACCTGGCAAGTTAAACTTAGTCCAAGATCGAATTATTTTGCCCTTGTGAGTTAAAACTCCAAAGGTGCTGGAGTGAAAACGCATCATTCTCAATTTCTTACTCTGTTCAGTCTTTGCCAAGGGGTTCTGGATGCTGGTAAAGTCAGGTTTGGGGTCCTTTAGCAGTCGCACTGCTTCTCAGGGCTTTCCACAAGGCCCTAAGATGAATTAGTTTAACCTCAAGTCTCCGATGTCTTCACTTTTGAAAGTGTCAAAGAGCCGCTGGGACTCACATACTTCACAGGCCTTGCTTGACATTTTTAGAAAGTGAACGAATTTCCATCCCTAAGCCGTTAATTCAGGTAGAATTATGTACCTAGGTTTGCAAAGACCATAGCAGAGACCGAACAACATCTGAGTGAGGCAGGCACCTTGCTCCCTGCGCCACTGAATCCCAGGCACTCCTTCTGTCAGGGGCTCAGAGAATGTGCTCCAGGGCTGGCTTCCTGGGCACAAACTGTGCAGCGCACCCAGGAACTGAGAGACCCCCACTTGACTTAAAGTTCTGCTGTTGCTCTCAACACTTTTAGTGATTTTAAAGGGTCTAAATTTTATTTTGCAATGAGCGACATAAATTACGTAATCTATTTTGCCATGGTCTCTGAGCTCAAACCTAACTGTCAAGGGAGCTCTCAAGGTGAGCTCAAATATGGCAGTCTGCTGATCCTACCAGGGAGAAAAATTCCCTGAACACAGAGCAAACCCTGTGTTCTCTGAGAAAGAGAGTAACATTTGAGACACTGCTCCCGTCTCACAAAGATGAGAAATCTGCTCCCGAATGATCCTCGATCACCTGGCTTTATGTGTGGTAAAAGTTCGTTACTATTCTGTTCATTTCCCCTTTGAGCCCCAAGTTTCTGTAGAGGTAGACAAAGCCCAACCAAATGAGAAAAGCAAAGGCTATTTATCCAGACCTTGCTGTAGCAGGGGGGGTCAACTACCGTCACTTGTGTTTTGGCGGAGACTCAAAGGCAGGTAGAGGAGTAGAAAGCTTCATGGTAGAAAGAAGGGAAGGTTCAGATGTGCCCTGACTGGAGGCTGTCGGCCTGGGGGAGCTGCAGATGGCTCACTAGAAATAGGGCCTCTTGTGTGATGCACTGGCAGGCATGTTTGACTTTCTAAGGTTGGTCCTACACTGAAAGTTGGTGTTACAAGAACATCAGGAGTTTGGTCTAGGTCCTGTTGCTCACTGCACAGAAAACCAATCCCTGAGACAATGAATATTGCTGGGAAAGAAAGCTTTTTATTCAGGTGACATCAACCAGGAGAACAGGAGGTAAGTCTCAAATCCTTCGCCTGCCTGAGTAAATTTGGGATATTTATGTAGCTCAGGAAGAGATGAAGCTGCGAGGCAGAGGGGGAAGGAATGAGGAATGTGTAAGAAGGCAGTCAAGATGAATTGCTTTCTCATTGGGTCAGCGGTCTCATTGTCTGGATACGGCGATCTGGTATGTTTCAGTCCCTTGAACTCCATCAGATTAGGTAAATGTAACTTTCAAGTGTTAAGCCTTGGAGAGTAAATTTCTATGCTTATTCAAAAAGTCCTGTAAGTATCAGTTCTCTGGGACAATTGGGCAGGTTTCATAGGGACAAAAAAATAGGAAATTTGTCAGTCACTAATCAAGTGTTGGCCATGTGGGGCTGATTGTTATAGGGCTTATGGTTTAGCTTTCTGGATTGTTGCTGAGGATAGTGACTTGACTTTCCACCAGCCTGACATAATAGCAGGCTGGCTTCCTGGGCTGGTTATTGTAGAGAAGGGGCTGGTTTCCTGGGCAGGTTGTGGGTCAGAGTTCTACTTTCATACATGGTCAGGCCATTGTCCCTTTGTATATTCATGCTCTTGTTACTGATGCCCAGGGGCTAGGTTAAGGCTGAGCTTTATTTCCTGGCATTGTTTTCTGTGGGCTTGATGGCTTCTGGCACAGCCCAGGCCTGGGAAGCCTAAGGCAGGCCTCTCCTTCTGTTGAAGCATGTTCAGCTGGAGAACTGCCCTCAGCTGATTCCTGAAGCAGTGCTTTCCAAACCTTAATGTGACTAGGCATCACCTGAGACTCTTGTTTCAGGAGGTGGGCGGGGCCTGAGACTCTGCACTTCTAACAAGCCCTGGTGGTCCAGTGCTGCTGCTCCGAGGACCATAGTTGGACTAGTGAGAGCCCAAATGCACATTGTGAGTCTTAAACTAAAGTTGCTGCTGCTGCTTCAGAAGTATATTCTCTTAGTGGTCTCAAGAGCACGTCATCATCCCTTGCATCTCTGGGCTCTGAGTGGCATTTCTGTATGCTGTGCATTGTTATTTTTATTTTTACCAGTGCAAACTGTACCTCTGGTGTGCAGTTCCCCACCAGGCTCACATGGGAATCCCCTGGAAAACTGGGTGCCTCTGCCCCTACCCCAGGCAGAGGTTCCATCATGTCTGAGGCCCACATCCCTCCCATACACAGCCAGGACTCAGAGCACCCACTCCAGCATTTCTCTTCATCCACTCTCCTCAGCCAGCCTCCAGCAGTCTGTAAGAATTAAACTGCTCTTTAGAAGTCTTGCCTTCCTTCTACATACACGGGTCATGCACAGGGCTGGAGACACCTACTGGAACCAAAGGCCCTTCCTTCTGAGGTTTTCCTTTGCCTTCTGGCCCAGGTCTTTCTCTTCGTTTCCCAATACACTGCTCAGATTTTGCTCAGTGGAGTGTCCCACAGTGGGAGCTATGCAGTCAGTGGGTCCAGGGCTTGCCAAAGCATTCGCTGATCTTGTCCACGCTCACCTAGTTGGAGAATCTTCTCTCCAATCAATACCTGATCTAGGCCAGAACTCATTATCCTGTTGGGTCCCGTTTAATAAACTTCACTCTTGTTCACCTTCCCTATGGACCCAGATTCCACGCAGGTCTTGGGCATGTTTGTTCGGGGCAAAGGCAGTATCGGCGCCTTATCTGTCATAATTGAGTCTTCTGAAGCATCCAACAGCAATTATTTTTCTTTTTATTATGGAAAAGCACACATGACATGAAATTGATCATTTTCAGCATTTTAAAGTGAACAGTTCATGGCATTTAGTGCAGTGATAGACCGTTCAGTCATTGCCACTGTAGATAGTGATCTGGCACATTTTCATCACCCCCAAAGGAAACCCTGGACTCATTAAACAGTTCACTTCCCATCCCCTCCTCTCCCCTGTCCCTGGCAACCACTAATTTGCTTTCTGTCTCTATGAATTTACCTATTCTGGATATTTTATATAAATAATGTATAATATGGCCTTTTGTGACTGACTTCTTTCATTTAGCATAATGTTTTCAAAGTTTATCCACATTATAGCTTGTATCAGTACTCAATAAACAGCACCTCCTTTTTCCATCCCAGTGTGGAAACAGCAGGGAGATAAGATGTAAGAGTCTGCAATGAAGTGCAATGAAAGACAGATAATTTGTCAATTGATTTGTCTGTACAAGGCCAAAGCTATAAAATACATTTTTTTTTTTTTAATTGCCTGGCCCGGCATAGTGGTTTACACCTGTAATGCTAGCACTTTGGGAAGCCAAGGCGGGCAGATTGCCTGGGCTCAGGAGTTTGAGACCAGCCTGGGCAACATGGTGAAACACTGTCTCTACTAAAATACAAAAAGTTAGCCAGGTATGGCGGCGTGCATCTGTAGTCCCAGCTATTTGGGAGGCTGAGGCAGGAACGCGGGAGGCGGTGGTTGCAGTGAGTGGAGACCACAGCACTGCACTCTTGCCTGGGAGCGAGAGTGAGACTCCATCTCAAAAAAAAAAAAAAAAAAATTACTTTATTGAATACAACTCACCTACCTAAAGTAAACAATTCAGTAGTTTAAAGTATATTCACAGACTGCTGAAACCATCACAGAATTAACCTTTCAACTTTGGTACTTCACCTCCCAAAATGAAATCCCATACTTGTTAGCATTCATGGCCATTTAGCCCTGACATCCCTGCCACCCCCACTTCCTCTTCTGAAACTCCTAATTCATTGTCTTCATACATTTGCCTGTTGTAGACATTTCATATAAATGGAGTCATACAGTATGTGGACTTCAGTGACCAGCTTCTTTCACTTAGCATAATGTTTTCAAGCTGTATCCATGTTGTAGCACCTGCCAGTATTTCATTCCTTTTATTGTCAACTAGTAGACCACTGTATGAATATATCATTCTTTTTTTTTTTTTTTTTTGAGACAGAGTTTCGCTCTTGTTGCCCAGGCTGGAGTGCAGTGGCACGATCTCGGCTCACTGTAACCTCTGCCTCACGGTTCAAGCGATTCTCCTGCCTCAGCCTCCTGAGTAGCTGGGATTACAGGCATGTGCTAGCATACCCGGTTAATTTTTAGTAGAGACGGGGTTTCACCATGTTGGCCAGGCAGGTCTCAAACTCCTGACCTCAGGTCATCCGCCTGCCTCGGCCTCCCAAAATGCTGGGATTACAGGTGTAAGCCATGGCACCCTGCTGAATATATCATTCTTTACTTATCTGTTCATTAATTGATGGACATTTGGGTTACGTCTACATTTGAGGTGTTATAAATAATGCTACTATGAACACTCTAGTGTACATTTGTGTGTGAAAAATTGGTTTTCATTGCTCTTGGATATATACCTAGAAAAGGAAGTGCTGGGTGAAATAATAATGCTATATTCAACTTTTTGAGGAACTGCTGGACTATTCTCTAAAGTTGCACCATTTTACATTCCCACCAGGAATGTAAGAAGGTTCCAATTTTTGCACATCCTTGCTAAAACGTGTTACTTTCTTCTTAAAAAAAATTATTACCACCCTAGAGTTGTGAAGTGGTATCTCATTGTGGTCTTGATTTGCATTTGCATTTGCCAATGGCTAAAAGATACTGATAGCAACAGAAGCAGCCAAAAGCCTAGGCGGACAGGGGCGGGTCACTGGTGAAACCCCACCTTCAAGCCAAAAACAGCCTGAAGGCTGAAAGACCAGACTGCTGGTCTCGGGTTCCTGCGACTCAGACTCAGACTTCTGTTCCTGTTTCCTATCCTTTCCAGATTGATTTTTTTCTGAAGAATGCCTTTTAAGCAATCGAATGTTGCCTTTTCCAATGCTACCTACAGTCTGGACCTCCCCTATTCTGAGCCAATAAAAAGCCTGGTATCGGCTGGGTGCAGTGGTTCACTCCTGTAATCCCAGCACTTCGAGAGGCCAAGGCAGGTAGATCACGAGGTCAGGAGTTCAAGACCAACCTAGCCAAGATGGTAAAACCCTGTCTCTACTAAAAATACAAAAAAACTTAGCTGGGCATGGTGGCGGGCACCTGTAATCCCAGCTACTTGGGAGGCTGAGGCAGGGAACTGCTTGAACCCAGGAGGTGGAGATTGCAGTGAGCCGATATTGCGCCACTGCACTCCAGCATGGGCCACAGAGCAAGACTCTGTCTCAAAAACAAAACAAAATAAAACAAAACAAACAGACAAAAAAACAGCCTGGGACCCAGCCTCGCAGGGAGGAGAGAACCACCCAACTGTAAAGGTGGGGGACCACCCTCTGCACCCCCTCTCTGCTGAAAGCTCTTTCATGGCTTAGTACAATTATTTTCCGCCCTCCTTACCCTTCAATGTCCAGCATATCCTCATTCTTTTTGGGTGAGGTACAAGAGCTCAAGGACTGCTAAACGTGGGTACAAGCTATAATTCAGGTGAGTGGGGCCATGCCAGCGTGGCCGGGCATCGCCAACTGCGGGTCCCTGGCTTGCAAAGTGACTGAGAAGAAAAATCCTACATCAATATTGAACATATTTTAATGTGCTTATTTGCCTTGTGTATATTGGCTTTGGAGAAATATCTCCTCAGATGCTTTGCCCATTTAAAAATTGTGTTATGTGTGTTTTTATTGTCTTTATTGAGTTGTAAGAGTAGTTTAGAGTTATTGTGATTTCAGTATCATATTGAAGAAGATTGCCTAAACCAAGATAATGAAGATCTATGTATTCCTCTAAGAGTTTATTTTGTTGTTGTCGTCATTGTTTTTTATTTCCTCATTTTTTAAAAGATGTAACTCATACAGTTAGTTCTATATCTACTTGGAGTTAATTTTTGTTTATGTTGTAAGGAAGAGTTGCAGCTGCATTCTTTTGTATGTGGTTACTCAGTTGTTCCAACACCACTTATTGAAAAGAAATGTATATCCTTTTGCAAGGAGCAAGAGAGACCATGAGACGAACTCAAAAGAGAATCTGGCAGTCTGTTCAATGGAAATATGAGGAGAGATTTCAGAATAACTCATACAATGAAAAAGAGAATAGCTCATGAATAATTAAGTCTCTATATTTTATTTTCTTTAGCTGTTGGTGAATATTTACTTTGTATCAATAAACTGTATGGCAGACACTGTGGATTGTTTAGCTCAACCCATTCCAGTTCCCTTCAGATGTTCAGCATCTTGGAAGGCATTGGAAATAGACTTTCCAATTTCATTTAGATTCTACCAGTAAAGTGCATTTGTGTGAGACTTTGGTTTGGAACTGAACCAGATGGGAGGAGATTCAGGGTAGGTTGTGGCAGAGACAGTACGATCCTGAAACCTGCAGCTGTCGGTGTAATTTCCTGTTTTCCCGAAGAGCTTCCTGATATAGCGACTTTCTGATCCTGGCAAGGGTAGAGTGATTTGGGAGCTGGCACGTGTGGAAGCCGCTCCTGAGCTCTGCAGCTTCTTGAGGGTGGCACAGGCAGTGGCTCCCTTGGAAATCTGGGTTTTGCAATGTGTTTCTGAGAGTGCTGGAAGTTTGCTCTCCAATGATTCTACACATAATTTACAGATGTCTTTCTGCTTAAATTAGCTAAAGGAGACTCTGTTATCTGCGATTAAGTAAACTGATAAATGGAGTAAATGGAGTAAAGGTAATAAATGGAGTAAAGGTCATAGAAGTGGCCGCAGGAAAGACTCCAAAGGAAAACAGAATCTAGGGCTGACTCTCTAGCCTGTATGGGTTTGAAAGCAGAGAGGGACCAGTTTCCCTTAGAAGATGGAAGATTCATTGTCCTTGGTTGTCCTTGGTATCCCCTTAAAGTGCATTTCTCATCTCTAACTGATAAGATAGGACCCATTCTCAGACCCATCTCAAGTACCATATGCCCAGAAACGGTAAGTTTCCTCCAGTGTGCAGCCACCTGTGAGAGAGGATGTCTTTGATGTCCAAATGCCTTCTCTCTCACTCTCCAAGTTAATCTACCACCTGCCCTGGAAATTCTACTTCCTTAATGCTTCTTACATCCATCCATTTTCCTTTATATCCATTACAATACTTTTGTCCAAGTCACTATTGTTTTAACCTAGGCTACTAATATGGCCTTCTGGCTGACACTAGATACCAGGTGTCACCTTGGTATCCACCCTCAGTCTAAGAAGGCTGCTCCTGTCTTGCTGGAAGACCATGTAGTAGTGACCTGAAGTAGTGACGTCAGTGATGTTGATTCTTCCACCATAACAGAAATGGAGACCACACCGGCATGCCTCAGGGGTAAGTTACAGCATCGCATCTGGGAATAGAAGCTTCACCTGCTAAACAATTTCTAAGTCTGCAAGGCTTAAATTACTAAGGACAACCAATGCTCCATCAATTTAAGTCTGCAAGACTTAAATTACCACCACAACCACATGGAATGAAGAGCCTATTGAAAGTGTGGGAGGGATGAGAAATAAGAGGAATTTTGTTTGTGCTGTGTTTTTAAAAAATTTTTTATTTATTTTTATTTTTTTGAGATGGAGTCTCACTCTGTTGCCCAGGCTGGAGTGCAGTGGCGCCATCTCGGCTCACTGCAAGTTCTGCCTCCCCAGTTCACGCCATTCTCCTGCCTCAGCCTCCCAAGTAGTTGGGACTACAGGCGCCCGCCACCACGCCCAGCTAATTTTTTGTATTTTTTAGTAGAGACGGGGTTTCACTATGTTAGCCAGGATGGTCTCGATCTCCTGACCTCGTGATCCACCCGCCTCGGCTTCCCAAAGTGCTGGGATTACAGGCATCAGCCACCACGCCCAGCCTGTTTGTGCTGTGTTTTTCCACCCGGGCTAAGGAACTTTAATAATTAAACTAACCCAGCAGTTCCACATCTTGATTTAAGATAGGTAGTTTCTATCACTGTCTGTGTTAGTTTGGATTTTCCCCAGAAGCAAATTCTAATTTAAGTAGTTTACTTGAAAGGAAATGCAAGGTATAAGAGTGAGAAAGTAAACCAACAAAGGGACAGTGGCCAATGAAGTGTACATTTCAAGTGAGTTATCCCTCTAGGCAACTGCAGCACAATCTCACTGGAGAACTCCAGATGGCAGTTCTCCACCCAGAATGTGCCTCACAGCTTTCTCACCCAGAGTGAGGACACTCTTATCAGGCATGGATACAGGCTGCTCCCAGGGGTGGCACTAATTAATTGGTACTTTCAGCTTTTCTGTGTACAGGCAGAATGGGTGGCACTGTCCACAAAAGGCATCAGACACAAAGCCCGAGGGGACACTCTTAGCTATCGACTTGGCATGCACAAAATGGCAGGTGTTGAGGGGAACTGTGTGGTGCACCAGTGGAATCTGATACATTAAAAAAACGATTTTCGAGTAGTTCGTAACTGCAGATCAGGCCCAGATACAGCTTAAAATTGGACACACAGCCTGCTTCTGTAGGCTCCTGATAGTTGAATTCACAGCCTTGCTACATTTCTTAGATGAAAATCAAGGCACTGATTATGAAAGAGTGTATTCTAGATAATTTGATGGGTCATATTTGATAAGATTCAAATGAGTCATATTATCCTGAATCCCTCAATCCCATTGAGCCCTCCTTGCCTGGAGAAGTAGACCCACCTTCAGTCTAAGGAGGCTGATCCCGTCTTGCTAGAAGACCATATAGTAGTGACCTGAAGTAGTGACTTCAGGGATGTTGATTCTTCCACCATAACAGAAATGGAGATCACGCTGGCATGCCTCAGGGGTTAGTTACAGCATCACATTTGGGAGTAGAAGGCTCACCTGCTAAACGATTTGTAAGACTGTAACATGTACTGTAGTACAAACCTGGAGGCATATGTGTGGGATAGATACCAAGGGTGCCAAACATGATTTTTGATCCTATTGGACTTATCCATATAGGTCATCTTATCAAGGATTCTGCATTTAATGAGCTATCAAGTGCACCTGGGAACTGTTTTGCTTGCTTGACTGCCAACTGAAAGCTGGTCACAGCAACACATGGAGAAATTATATTGCTGGAGGGAGCACCAGTATCTTGAAAAAGAGCTCTAGTGCTTGTCCTCTGTAGACCAGAGAAGAGGATGAGAGTTGCTGTCATTGAAATGGGCCCCCTGATTACAATGGAGTGATGGGATTCCGGGGGAGCTGAGGTCACTGACAGCAAGGTGAGACAGGCTGGGGTAATTAGCAGGCTTTGAGCCACAGGGATCTTTGATGATGAAACATCCGTGCAGTCCATGAAGGTTATACTTGATGTGTATAACTAAAAGATCTAGGTTTGTCAAGAGAAGGTCAAACTTGAGTCACTACAAGGGAAGGTCATAAACTTTCTCAGTTCACAAAGTTTCTTGAATGCATGGGGGAATCAAAGTACCCTTGAGAGAAGACCCTCTGGTAAGAAGACAAACACGTATTGTGAGTCTCTCTCATCCTTTGCAAAAGAGATCTGCAACCATGTCCCAGAAGAAAGAGAAATAACCGAAAAATGGTTGGCTTCTGGCTCAGAGTCCCAGAGACTCAGAGGACCACTGTGGTCCACTGGTCAGAGCAAGACTTCTTAGGAGGGTCTTGCTGTCAAAGAGATTTGACCTAAATCTCACCATGTCACAATGGTGAGATCCTTTGTTTCTTTTCTGAATATAGAGACAGGATATGCACACCCAGTTGTTGGCAGAATCTCTATGTTAGCATCCTGACCAAGAAAGTGAAGGCTAGGATAGCAAGAAGGGCCTAGGACAATTCATGGCTGTGCCTATTCCCACCAAAATTGTGGACCAAAGAAATTGGTGGGAGGGAGAGAGATACCAAGTCTTAAAAAATTCAAGAGTGTTGTCTGGGTGTGGTGGCTCACGCCTGTAATCCCAGCACTTTGGGAGGACAAGGCGGGTGGATCATGACATCAGGAGATCGAGACCATCCTGGCTAACACGGTGAAACCCCATCTCCACAAAAAATACAAAAAATTAGCCAAGCATGGTGGTGGGCGCCTGTAGTCCCAGCTACTCAGGAGGCTGAGGCAGGAGAATGGCATGAACCCGGGAGGCAGGGCTTGCAGTGAGCCGAGTGCTGTGGGAAGTCAGGGATCCCGAACAGAGGGACCAACTGAAGCCATGGCAGAAGAACATAAATTGTGAAGATTTCATGGACACTTATCACTTCCCCAATCAATACCCTTGTGATTTCCTATGCCTGTCTTTACTTTAATCTCTTAATCCTGTCATCTTTGTAAGCTGAGGAGGATGTGTGTCACCTCAGGACCCTGTGATGATTGCGTTAACTGCACAAATTGTTTGTAGAGCATGTGTGTTTGAACAATATGAAATGTGGGCACCTTGAAAAAAGAACAGGATAACAGCAATGTTCAGGGAACAAGGGAGATAACCTTAAGCTTGGGCTGCCGGTGAGCCTGGAGGAACAGAGCCATATTTCTCTTCTTTCTAAAGCAAATAGGAGAACTATCACTGAATTCTTTTTCTCAGCAAGGAACATCCCTGAGAAAGAGAATGCGCCCCTGATGGTAGGCCTCTAAAATGGCCGCTTTAGGGGCGGCTGTCTTTTACAGTCGAAGGCAAAGGGATGAAATAAGCCCTGGTTTCCTGTAGTGCTCCCAGGCTTATTAGGACGAGGAAATTCCTGCCTAATAAGTTTTGGTCAGATGGTTGTCTGCTCTCAAACCCTGTCTCCTGATAAGATGTTATCAATGACAATGTGTGCCCGAAACTTCATTAGCAATTTTAATTTTGCCCCGTCTTGTGGTCCTGTGATCTTGCCCTGCCTCCATTTGCTTTGTGATATTTTATTACCTTGTGAAGCATGTGATCTCTGTGATCCACACCCTATTTGTACACTCCCTCCCCTTTGAAAATCGCTAATAAAAACTTGCTGGTTTTATGGCTCAGGGGCATCATGGAACCTGCCGACATGTGATGTCTTCCTTGGACATCCAGCTTTAAGATTTCTCTCTCTTGTACTCTTTCCCTTTATTTCTCAGACCAGCTGATGCTTAGAGAAATAGAAAAGGTGCTGGAGAGGATGTGGAGAAATAGGAACACTTTTACACTGTTGGTGGGAGTGTAAACTAGTTCAACCATTATGGAAAACAGTATGGCGATTCCTCAAGGATCTAGAACTAGATGTACCATATGACCCAGCCATCCCATTACTGGGTATATACCCAAAGGATTATAAATTATGCTGCTATAAAGACACATGCACACGTATGTTTATTGCAGCACTATTCACAATAGCAAAGACTTGGAATCAACCCAAATGTCCATCAGTGACAGATTGGATTAAGAAAATGTGGCACATATACACCATGGAATACTATGCAGCCATAAAAAAGGATGAGTTTGTGTCCTTTGTAGGGACATGGATGCAGCTGGAAACCATCATTCTCAGCAAACTATCACAAGAACAGAAAACCAAACACCACATGTTCTCACTCATAGGCGGCAACTGAACAATGAGATCACTTGGACTCGGGAAGGGGAACATCACACACCGGGGCCTATCATGGGGAGGGGAGAGGGGGGAGGTATTGTATTGGGAGTTATACCTGATGTAAATGACGAGTTGATGGGTGCAGCACACCAACATGGCACAAGTATACATATGTAGCAAACCTGCACGTTGTGCACATGTACCCTACAACTTGAAGTCTAATAATAATAAATAAATTAAAAAAAAAAAAAAAAAAGAAATAGAAAAGAACCCACATTGAATATTGGGGGCTGAATTTCCCCCAATAACCAAGATTGCGCCACTGCACTCCAGCCTGGGCAACAGAGCGAGACTCCATCTCAAAATAATAATAATAATAATAATTCAGGGGTGTTGATTTTTCTTACCACCCATTTACCATGACCATTTTGTCTGTGTAGGAGCTATGTGGATCTTGGAAGGGGTAGCAAATTACCCTAAGCTTAATTCTACCTCGGGGAACAGCTGTACCAGAACGATCATTTTAGGAAAATAAATTGGCATGGCTCCTGGTGTGGTGTGCAGTTACTAACCTGGAAATTGTATTTTATCCCCTTCTGTTCCATTAACAGAAACCACTAGAAGGTCTTCTTTCATCTGGAAGGCTTGGTTCTCTCATTGTCCTACAGAGTATTGTGCTGGTCCACTGCACTAGTAGCATCATGATGATGCCATGTGGGGCTACGTGGTGCCAGTGACAGGGTTTGAACACCGCCATATTCCCCATCCCTTTCAGAATGTGACTGTTCTCTTTTGAGAATATCTCTTGGTTTGCAATTGGGCCCTGATAGAAACTGACCATTAGACATCAGTTGACCATTTAACGTGAACTTCCTTTCATGAATGGAGTATTACCTGAACTATAAAACCATCAAGTCGGGTACACAGTTAGCACTCCATCATCATTTGGAGGTGGTATAGGTATGGGATTGGGCTTGTGTGAATCTTGTAGGAACAAATAAATGGAATATATGGCTCCCTCCCCATGTGCTTACCCCTAAAGTACCATTTTATTCTCAGCCCACAGCTAAGCCTCCATGGAGAGTTCCCTGTGACCAGTCTAATCAAGGAAGAGAACTTTGAACTTGGTTTACAGATGGTGCCATAGATATGCTTCCAGCACTGAGAATGGGACTGTCATGACTTTATGTACTTATTCAAGTGTAGCATTGGAGGAGAGCAGACAAGATAATTCCTTCCACCTAAGCAGAATTAAAAGTGGTGATGTTGTCTATTTTCCTGAAAGAAAAAAATGGCCCGAGGTGAGAATTTACACCAATTCATGGGCTGTGACTTATTATTTGGCCAGACGGACAAAGGTTTGGAAAGAAAAGGACTAGAGGGCCAGGCGCAGTGGCTCACACCTGTAATCCCAGCACTTTGGGAGGCGGAAGGTGGGCGGATCACGAAGTCAGGGGATCGAGACCATCCTGGCTAACATGGTGAAACCCCGTCTCTACTAAAAATACAAAAAATTAGCCAAGCGTGGTGGCAGGTGCCTGTAGTCCCAGCTACTCGGGAGGCTGAGGCAGGAGAATGGTGTGAACGCAGGAGGCGGAGCTTGCAGTGAGCTGAGGTTGCACCACTGCACTCCAGCCTGGGCGACAGAGTGAGACTCCATCTCAAAAAAAAAAAAAAAAAAAAATGAAGAGAAGAAAAGGACTAGAGAGTAAGTGACAGGAAGATCTGGGGAAGAGAATGTGTATAAGATTCTCAAAATGGGCCTGGAATGTGAGAATATTTGTGGCCCAGATGATTTTTCACTAAGGAGTCTCCACTTTGGAGGGAGTTCCTTATAGTCCCATAGACCAATTACATGCCTTGTTAATTTCAGTCAACCTCTTTATTCAGCCATCCCAGGGGTTTCTCAGTGGAGCAATGGTGGATAAAGTGGACCAAGTGGTTGTGGGCAAGATTGGAATGCATGGACACAGCAGCATGGACATTCTCGGAGGAAGGCTGACATCTACTACCAAAGCTGAAGACCAACTTACAGCATCCATGACCCATTCTAAGCCTCTGACACAGTACCAGATTCTGGGGCTGGGGAAACCAGTCGGCCATTTGGAGGCAGTGAGGCTATATTTTCACCTATCTGTTACAGAGGGCCAGTGACTCATGCTTAGCGAAATAGACAGTACTGGAGATGATGCTTCTGCAATACCAAGAGGGAACCTATTAAATGCCTTATTATGGTGGTGATATGCCGTTAGACATTGCTTCTCACCAAGGAAATTATTTTACAATCTCCTTCCCCTTGTCAAGCCTAGAGGATCTGATATTCAAAGGGAACTTCATCATTAGATAATGTCAACCTTTTAGAATGGTGTAATGATCCATGGGAGACTCAGCTATGGCATCAGTTGGGGGGCCAACACCATGGAAGGCTGGGATGCTGTCCTATAGGATGCAGTATATACTCTTAATCAGTGATTGACAGATGATGTTGTTTCTCCATAGCCAAAAGACAAGCATCCGGAACCCATGGTAAAATGGAAGTGGAGTCTCTCACTAATGTACCTAGTAATACACTTGCACTTTTTTTTACTTCCTATTGCCACAACTTTGGTCTCCAATGGGAGGTTGTTGTCCTTAAAGGAAGATTGCTTGCCACAAGGGTCATGGCAGTGGTGCCATTGAACTGGAAGTTGGGACTGACACCTGGATCCAGGCATCACAGGTGAACAAGCTCAAAAGAAGGTTCCCATGCTGGCCGGGGTGGGCGATCCTGATCACTGAGGGAGCTCTGTCTTTGCCATCAAACAGGGCAAGCAGCCATGAGGTTTCCTGGAACTCAAAGATCCTCAATGTGCTTTCCAGTACTGCAAGTGTAGCAGTCAAAGTTAGTGAAAAACCAAAGCAAAACCACATAAATGGGACTATTAAGTGCTCATACCCTTGAGAATGAAGGATCAGGTCATCCCACCAGATGGAGAAGTTTCACGCGCTGAGAAAGTGAACACAACTGGAATGGGTGGTAGGAACAGAAGATAGTGGATGCCTCCATGGCTCTGCTGCCTGTATGAGGACTGCAGCAGTTACCTGAAGTTGAGTCCCTTCCTATTATATAAAGTGTGCATTTCAGTATTGTAACTAAGTGGCACTCCCGTGAAGGAAGGATCCCAGAACTAGAGGAGATCTTGAGGGTGCAAACCTTGAACAGTCCCAGGAATCTAAGGAGGGCTTTGAAATTTCATAGGCCTTGACGATGAGCTACTTTAGCCAATTTAACTTAAATTTTGAGGAACAGGGAGGGAGATTTTGTGTAACGTTGTCAGAAGCATGTAAGCCAGGAGCAACTCCATCTTGAATAGGGTCTAGGTAAGATGAGGCTGAGACCTGCTGGGCTGCATTCCCAGATGGTTAAGGCATTCTAAGTCACAGGATGAGATAGGAGGTTGGCACAAGACACAGGTCATAAAGACCTTGCTGGTAAAACATATTGCAGTGAAGAAGCTGGCCAAAGCCCACCAAAACCAAGATGGGGATGAGAGTGACCTCTGGTCAACCTCACTGCTACACTACCACAAGTGCCATGATAGTTTACAGATGCCATGGCAATGTCAGGAAGTTACCCTAGATGGGCTAAAAGGGGGAGGCATAAATCATCTAACCCTTGTTTAGCATATAATCAAGAAATAACCATAAAAATGGGCAACTAGCAGCCCTCGGGGCTTCTCTGTCTACGGAGTAGCCATTCTTTATTCCTTTACTTTCTTAATAAACTTGCTTTCACTTTACCCTACGGACTCACCCTAAATTCTTTCTTTCGTGAGATCCAAAAATCCTCTGTTGAGGTCTGGATCGGACCCCTTTCCTGTAACAACATCAAAAGGATCAAGTAGCAGAATTCGCTCTGCTCTTCAGACAAGGTTTTGGGAATCATCCAGAAAGTGATTTAGTTCTTGACACTCAAACATAGTAGATACCGCCCCTAAAATCTGAAGAGATACTCTCAGTGTTGGCTCCCCTTTTCAGTGTTGGGGGGAGCTAGGTACACCACTTGCTTTTCTTTTTCCTTTGGGCAATAATCCAGTTGCCCCCAAATTCTGAAACATCAGACACTGAAACGGGCAGGTGCCTCTATTTTTCTTGCACTTATTTTCTGTCCTCTGTCACACGTGTCCTCAAGTTCTATCCAAGGTGTCCTGGAACTTACTGTTTCTTGCTCTCAGGGTCCTAGCCAGGATGCTGTCCCTGCAGGGGGCCAGGATGATGTCCTGCAGGCTGAGCCCCTAGGGCCGTGTGAGCCTCTGAAGCCTGGTTAGGGCATGGGGTGGGAGATATATGGGATTCACTATTAGATTGCCCCAGCTACTTTCCCTCTGATGGTCACTGCTGCACCTCTGGCTCTTCTCTTCAGTGCTATCCTGAAGCCCCGCCCATGGGCATTCCAGTCCAGTGAGAACAACCAGCACAGATCCTTTAAAGTATCCTGCACTTTCCTTCCCAATCTCTTCCTTGGGGCCTGCATGAAGGGAACCTCTCTGGGGAGCAGAGAGTGTGTGTGTGGATAGAACAAACCAGCTACATCCAGTCCACCATTCCAGTCTCCCCAGGCCTTTGATTTCCCTCATTTTCATTATAGCAAGGAATGCATGGTCTTTTGAAGTCATTTGCCACAGGCCAGTTTTCAGCCCAGGTCTGCACTGGCCATCCCAGCAAACTGACAGATCTCCAGCCAGCTGTGCATACTGTACACTCAACTGCCTTCTTGGTAAATGCAACCATAACACAGATTCAGCCCAGTCTAACATTGTGTTTCAGCACAGTTAGCTGAGCCCTCTCAAAATCCACTTCCACAAGTATTTCCCAGAGCCTGTATGTGTAAAAAGCACATTTCTGTATCTCCTTTGAATCTTGAGTAGAATCCCCTTAGGTCTGGTTGTTGGAGGGGAGGATTCAACGGCCATGACCTTGATAGGCTTTGGAGGTCTGGTTTCTGATTTATTGGAAGTCAACTGTCCAGTTCTGTAAACTTCAAGGTATTCTGTTTATACATTTTTTTTTCTTTTAAAGGGAGCTAGAATCCTAGCAAATACAGATATTGGTGTTACTGGAAAGGAGTCCGGATCCAGACCCTGAGAGGGTTTTTGGATCTTGCTGAAGAAAGAATTTGGGGCGAGTCCACACAGTAAAGTGAAAGCAAGCTTATTAAGAAAATAATGGAATAAAAGAATGACTGCTCCATAGGCAGAGCAGCACCAAGGGCTTCTGGTTGCCCATTGTTATGATTATTTCTTGATTATATGCTAAACAGGGGTGGATTGTTCATGAGTTTTCTGCAAAAGGAGTAGGCAATTCCTGGAACTGAGGGTTCCTCCCACTTTTAGACCATCTAGGGTAACTTCCTGATGTTGCCATGGCATCTGTAAACTATCATGGCACTCGTGGTAGTGTAGCAGTGAGGTCGACCAGAGGTTACTCTCATCGCCATCTTGGTTTTGGTGGGCTTTGGCCGGCTTCTTTACTGCGATCTGTTTTACCAGCAAGGTCTTTATGACCTGTGTCTTGTGCCGACCTCCTATCTCATGTGTGACTTTGAATGTCTAACCTCCTGGGAATGCAGCCCAGCAGGTCTCAGCCTTATTGTACCCAACCCCTATTCAAGATGGAGTTGCTCTGGTTCAAACACCTCTGACATTGGCACCAGAGAATAAGCTGCTGACCATGGACTTTCAGAGAGAAAAGGAGTGGCAATACTTGGAACTAGTAATTGGCCCAAGATGAGAAAAATGATGGGAGGGTCTTAATTGTTCTCCAAGATGTGAAGTGGGTCCATGTTGGGGGTCGAGGCAACACAGCTAGTTAAATGTGCACCTGTGGTCCCAGGGGACAGGATGGCCACAGAGGGTAGAACCTGGAGGAGCCAGGGCTTCTGATTGCAGATGAATAGGGCTCAGGTCGTCTGGGCAGCACTTGCTCTGACATCATGGAGAGACTCAAATTCCAAACGTCTTTAAAGGAACAGGACAAAACTCAGAGCCCTTTTGCAGCCCCTGGCTAGGGAGCAGAGTAGGATTAAAAACTAAGTAAAGGGATTGATTCTGAATATTAAAAGCTGTTGAGTTCACAGTTGTGTGCAGTCCCTTATGTAAACGTTGGTGATGACCAGGAAAGAGTTGAACTGTGAACTCCTACGCCTCAGAGACCCCATGCTACACAGGTTCTCTTGCCTGAGGATCATGTCTCCTGGACCAGAGGAGCTGTAGCTGTTTGTCCTGTCCATCTCCCCCTTACTGCATAGTTAAAACAAGGATCTGAGCTCAGCTTGCCCTGGGGAAGCTAGGAACAGGGGAGGGTGGAAGGATGAGCGGATAAAATGCTAAAATAGTACAGAGAAGAGAAGAGTTAAAGCTGGAAAGGAAATGGAGACCTTTTATTTGTCTGAAATCTGATTGACTTAGCCCCGGAAAGTCCTGTCCTTGCTTGAATGGGAGAGTTCCAGGGCAAACAGCTTACCTGAGCCACAGTGGGAGGGAGAAGGGATGTTCCCCCAAGGAAGGGCTTCTCCTCAGGGAACCAGCATTAGGAAGTTTGCCATAGGCGGACATTGGGCACCTGACCCTGATATGGCCAATTCCCAGGCTTCTTGGGATCCATCATTAAGACTAAGGAATTACAGCTAATCTTCACTGAGTACTTATTACGTGGCAAGCTTCCTGCTGGGAGTCCTACCTGAATTTTCACATTGGAACTTCATAAAAACTCGGGTGTAGGTACAGTTACAAATCCCAATCTGCAGAGCAGGAACCACTGTGGGTGGAGTGAGGCCTGGGCAGTGGGACTCCACAGCATCCCGACCTCACAAGAGCTACGTTAGGTAAGATGGCCAGACTCATGCTCCCCAGCCTTCACTCGAGCAGATAGGACAGACATGCAGTCATCGGTTAGAAGGGAGCAAATGGATATGCAGAGAGAAGCCAGGAGAGGCGGGGAGAGAGAGGGAGAGAGAAGTTGTTGGTCCGTAGAACAACTTAAGGTCCTGAGGAAGAACTGAGTTCTAGTCCACTTACAGCCTTAAAATAAATTAGCCCTCTGAAAGAAAAAGATCCGACGTCAACAACAACAACATCAACAACAAATTACTTCTAACTGAAGGTGACTCCGTAGAACTTTGTTCATTATAACAGAAAAAGCAAACAAATGGGGTAATAACGCATTAGGCTGTTATCAATGTTCACAATCTCAGAAGGACTTGATCTGATTTCCAAACTGGTGAATTTGACAGAAGCGGAATGGCAAGGCCAGGGGAACTCTGGGTTCCCAGGGGCCAGCGCTAGCACTTTTGATGACTTAGGAAACAGCAGCTAGGAAGGCCACTCGGAGGTGCCGCTATCCTCCAAGCTGATGGTCACAGGGTTCTAGTTTTTCAACACTATAAAAGCTCCCTGGGGATATAGGAGCTACAGTTCAAAACACTGGAAGAGAATATATATTTTTAAAATTAAGAAACATTTTTGAGACCTAGTGTGTGTTTGTTTGAGACAGAGTCTTGCTCTTTTGCCCAGACTGGAGTGCACTTGTGAGATCTTGGCTCACTGCAACCTCCACCTTCTGGGTTCAAGCGATTCTCTTGCCTCAGCCTCCTGAGTAGGTGGGATTACAGGCATGTGCCACCTCGCCTGGCTAATTTTCGTATTTTTAGTAGAGATGCAGTTTCACCATGTTGGCCAGGCTGGTCTTGAATTCCTGACCCCAAGTGATCCACCTGCCTTGGCCTCCCAAAGTGCTGGGATTACAGGCGTGAGCCACCACGCCCGGCTAAGACCTAATGTTTTGCATATAATGTCCCAATGGTACCTTTTGGAAAAATCCATGGCTTCTTCCCTCTCTTCCTCTCCACGTGTGTTACTCACAGTCCCAGATGTTTCTCTAGGGACAGTCGTTTGGGGGTGTGTGTCAGACATTGCAACAAGAACACACTGAAGACAAAAATTTCCAGGCTGTGGACACTCATTTCCAGGCTGATGCCACATAGACCAAGGTTGTTTGCTGAGGTCCAGGGCTGCCATCACCTGAGAGAAAACATCAGTATTAAAAATATAGAATTAAGGCTGAACAGAAATAGTCTGCTATGCAAAGAAAGTCCTTGTGTAGGAAATTGAAGGTGTTTGCCCACGTGATGGATGAGGCTCCTACCAGCTTTTACATACTTTAAAATTAAAACAGGAAGCAAGCTTATAAAATAGAGGAAAATCACCCACAATTCCATCACCGTAATACAATTTTAAAAATTCTTCTGCATTCCTTTGTTCCCATGCTTGGGTATACATTTTACACAGTTGCATAAAGCCCTTCTACTTTTCTCTACTCAACAGGGGAGCTGGACATTTTTCCATGTTATTATTCGCTAGTTGTCATTATGTGAATCCCAGCTCTCACATTCTAAAGCTTGTAAGAGACTTTATTCACCAGATTCCAGGTAATGGTTTATATATTAGTCCATTCTTGCAC
This sequence comes from Chlorocebus sabaeus, assembly GCF_047675955.1. Lineage (NCBI taxonomy): Eukaryota > Metazoa > Chordata > Mammalia > Primates > Cercopithecidae > Chlorocebus > Chlorocebus sabaeus. The sequence goes on from NC_132917.1 coordinate 107,123,388, forward strand.
TGCTATAAATACCTGATGCTGGGCAATTTATTAAAAAAAACAAAAAAACAAAAAAAACAAAGAGCGTTAATTGGCTCACAGTTCTGCAGGCTGTACAGGAAGCATGGAGGCTTCTGCTCCGCTCCTGGGGAGGCCTGAGGAAGTTTTCAATAATAGTGGAAGGCACGCAGGGGAAGCGGGCATGTCTTACATGGCCAGAGGAGCAAGAGAGAGAAAGAGGCAGGTGCCACACACTTTTTTTTTTGAGACAGAGTTTCGCTCTTGTTGCCCAGGCTGGAGTGCACACCACACCTTGGCTCACCACAACCTCTGCTGGGAGGTTGAGACAGAGTCTTGCTCTTTTGCTCAGGCTGGAGTGCAGTGGCGCGATATCGGCTCACTGCAACCTCCTCCTCCTGGATTCTACCAATTCTCCTGCCTCAGCTTCCCCAGTAGCTGAGATTACAGGCACGTGCCACCACGCCTGGCTAATTTTGTATTTTCATTAGAGACGGAGTTTCTCCATGTTGGTCAGGCTGGTCTCGAACTCCCAACCTCAGGTGATCCACCCACTTCGGCCTCCCAAAATGCTGGGATTATAGGCATGAGCCATCGCACCTGGTCACCACAAGCTTTTAAACAACCAGATCTCCTGAGAACTCAACCATGAAAACAGCACCAAAGGGGGAAATCCACCCCATGATCCAATCACCTCCCACCAGGCCCTGCCTCCACCAATGGGGATTATAATTTGACATGACATTTGGGCAGGGACACAGATCGAAAGCATTTCAGCTTAGATATAGTTTGATGGGAGGTTTTCTTAAAACTTACTCCAAATGGACTTTAGATTCTTACTGTGACATGACTGCTGTATCGAGTATATTCAACTTTGCTGTAGAGAACAAGGAACAGATGAAAAGGGTGAAACTGACAAGGATATTAAGCACAGAGAGTAGGTGAACTGCTGACTCATGAGGTACAGGTGCATCTCAAAGGGTGTGTTAGGGTAAGGAAGTGAATGAGAAGCGGCTTGTGAAGTAAGGGCAGGTTCATCAATGTGTTTAATGGTGAGTGAGTTACAGGTGTGATGCGTTGAAGCCAGAAGGCTTACATGGAATATATGATGGTGCAAATAGTGTTACTGATCATGCCCTCACTGGACTGACAGCTCTGTCGCCCCTGCCTCAGCCCAGAGCATGCCAATCAAACTGTGGTTGGACAGCAGGCTGATTGGCGACCTGCAGCTATAACCAGTGCAGTACGTCTCTGAGAAGAACAAGTTGCTGTGTTTCTCCAATAGGACACATCTGTGCTGTTGGCTTTAGGTGCCCTTTGTCTGTAGGGCTGACCCAACTCCAAATCTGGTCGTCGTCACCCCATCAGCAGGGAAAACTGACATGGGAGAGGAAGACAGGGCATGTGAAAATGGTGCTAACCAGGCCTCATGCTCTGGGCTTCCCCCCAAATGCTGCCCTGCTGTTAACCTGCCCCCATCTCTCACCCCTCACTTCCCTATGTGTGTTTTAAACACGTTTAATAATCCATGGGCTCATCCCAAGGTCATCAGATGATGTCATACCCTGGAGACAACTTTCATTTCCCTAAACTTGCGCTTCCCTGCTTGTCCTAGTGAGGCTCTGCAGTTTCAGAGTTTACGTTTCCTTGTAGGACCACAAGCTTGAACTTCCACCGAGGAGGCAGAAAATTATGGTTCAATGCCACTAAGACGCAACATTTTAAAAACAGCTTATCTTGCTTAATTTTAAGTACAGTATGCACAGAAATCCCCAAATGAGGTTAAGAGATGTGTGTGGCACACTTACACAGATTTCTCATTTGAATCCACATATGCTTAAAATCTCTCTTTACCTGGTTTAGAGCTTGGTTCTAGAGGTGCCCTCAGCTCTCTAAATACCAGATTTTAGCTCCTTGCGGAATGCCCAAGGAAGCGACAAGGAATGAAAAGAAGATCATGGCTCTTCTCACTGAAGTGGCGGTAGATTTCTAAGAGCCCTTGCAGAGGATTTCTGTTGTTGCCACCTCTAATTAGTACTGCTGGGATTAAACTTAATAAGTTCTGAAGATAAAGTTAGCACGGAGGAAAAACAAGCACATTGACGAAGCACATTGAGAATCAGCAGTGGAACAGCCATCATGCCTGCCTGTTGCTAAGCTAGCTTCAGGCACCTCGCTTTGGAAATTAGCGGGGTAATGAATGTAAAATAAACGAGAAGTCTCTGTGAAGCTCCTTTTCTGATGTGCACTGAGAGCTGGTGGATGCACGGCCCCAGAGGAGTCTCAAATGCTCAGTGATTGCAGAGGCCTGCAGACCTTCAGTGCTCAAAGTGTTTGCACACATCTGGGTGTGCCCAGCCAGAGCTGCTGGTCTAGGGAAGTGTAAATCATCACCTTGACCACCAAAGACCTTGCAAGCCTCCTCATGGTGGCGCAAAACCATCCAATACGACACAATCCCCAAACAACACTTGCCAGTGATTTGAAAAACGGGAAAATATGGTATAGGCAGGGTGGTCAGCTCGGGCTGAGGAAGGTTTAGGCTGTGAGGTGGAATTTTGAAATGGAGGCTTCAGCCTATGTAGGCTACGTATACATGAAGAATGTTCATCTTGTTGCTTTTTGCTTGAAACAGTACACAAATGGCCTGCTTTTCTCTTTACTTGTTCTGGACATTGATCAGAAGTAGCTTTCTTGGCTTGTTTCATAAGATCTTAGGACTTGAGCATCTACTATTAGCAGCGATTAAAATTTCCCCATGTTGTAGTAAGGGTGATTGTGAATCCGTGTGGTGCTTGAGATCTCATAAAGTGCATGTACCTTGGAAAATTCATCTAGAACTGAGCAGTGTCCTGAGAGGGAATTCTCGTCTGTAACACCCTTCCCCACTTCCTACCCCCTATATGTTCACCTGCATGTCACTATCTCTAGTAATAACTGGCTTCCATGTGTCCAGGCACTCCTGGGTCTTGGCCACATATTTTCAAAGGTCTGGCTCTTGGCATCTCTGCTGAGCTTGGACCCCTCCCTCTTCATTTCATGCAGTCCACCTACCCACCCTCCCACCCTTCCACACCCCCTCAAGGCTTCCCCTGGGAGCCTTCCTTGCCCTTCCTCATCAGGCCAGGCACTGCCATCTGAAACAATCTCATATGCAGTGTGTCTCCCTCCCAGAGCTTGTGCACTGTGTGACTCTATCTGTGTGACTGCACGTGTGCGATCAGTAGCTCATGAACTGGTGACACATGAGGATGTCAGAGCCGGGTTCTTGCAGCAGGTGTGTGCCGGCAGAGCTTCTGGCTCTACCCAGTCACACCGCAAGTGAGCACGTGTTCACTTCCGCAGCTTGGCCTCACTCATTTCAGGGCCAGGGCAGTGCCTGCCCCATGGAGTTGCTGTCTTGATGACTGAGGCACGTGAAGCGCTTAGCAGAGCGCCTGATGCCCCCACAGCACTCGGGGCCCGTGTGTGGGTCTCACCTGTGTGCCGAGATCTCCTGTCTCTCTTCACCACTGTGTCTCCAGCAGGTATCACAATATCTGGCACAGGGCAAACTCCTTATAAATTTGTGAAATAAATGGATGAATAAGTGAGTTCAAGGGGAAAACAATATATTGGTCCCAAAAGGCAAACATACTTATATTTCTAAAATTTAGAGAACTACTTTATGGAACTGAAGAAAAGATATTCCTTGTTTCCACGCCAGCACGTGGAAAGCTGATGTACTTTGGACACAATACCATGTGTGCAGTGTGCTCATCTTTTACTCTGAAGACAAACAAGGGGCCTTAGTGTGGAATTAGGGGGCCACACGGAGCTGCAGCTTCCGGGCATCATTGCTCTTTGCTGCTTAATTCCAGCTTACAGGATGTTTCCCACAAACACCAAAAACACTTTTAAGATGGACCATATCATATTTATCATTGCATCTCCAGTGTTTGGCTCAATGCATCAAACTTCAAAATATGTGTTTGCTTGAATTCCAATTTCTTGATGGATACACGGCTTGGAAACCAAGCCTCCTTTGGCTGATAAAATAAGAACAGAATCTGACACTTAAAAAATTATTTAAACTTTGCCAAGTGGAAAAAAAAGTATTCTTCTACTGCTGAGCATTTTGGCTAACTTAATCACTGTTCCCGTCACTGAATCTCCCTTTTTTCTTATGGAACTTCCTAATTGTTAAATCTATTTCAAAGTAAGCATAAGAGATTTTTGGTTTATTGTTTTTCTTGTTTACATTGAGAATTAATTTTGAGTGGAAATTATATACTTCATGTTATGTAGATGAAGTTAGGGTGGATGTTATATTCCAATAATTTTACAGTTTGAAAGAAATTCAATTTTGTTATGTGGAATGCTTTCCTAATAGTGAAAGAGGAAAATGACAGCTTTAATGATCAAAGAAACAATCATGCAGAGAATCGTTCATGTAGACTTCTAAAATTAAAAAAGAAAATGCAAGTATTACTGTTTCTTAATTATGTAGTCTCAAGATGAGTGTTGGAATAATTATAATTCTGTTATTAGGAAACTCAGCCTTTGTGAGAAATTCATATTTTCATTATGTTATTTAAAAAGCTTTCAACATTGAAAAAATTAGCCCTAGGAGACCAGCCCACCAATGGTGCATTAATGTCAATCTCAAAACAGATACAAATAGGACCAGCAGTGAAGTCAGTACCACTCACTCATTTAGCCTCATTTGGCAAGTCTGCTTGTTGTTCTGGGTGAGCCAAGCAGGCAAGCCCCTTGCTTTCAGGACTTTCACAGTCTTGAGGGGGGGAAAAAATAAATCAAGCAAATAATCATCCAAATACTCTTTTTTTTTTTTTTTTTTTTTGAGACAGAGTCTTGTTCTGTCACCCAGGCTAGAGTGCCGTGACGCGATCTCGACTCACTGCAAACTCTGCCTCCTGGGTTCAAGCGATTCTCCTGCCTCAGCTTCCTGAGTAGCTGGGATTACAGGTGCGCACCACCACGCCAGGCGAATTTTTCTATTTTTTAGTAGAGATGGGGTTTCACTATCTTGGCCAGGCTGGTATCGAACTACTGACCTCGTGAACTACCTGCTTCGGCCTCCCAAAGTGCTGGGATTACAGGCGCGAGCCACCGTGCCTGGCCCCAAATACTCTTCTAACTACCTTTTGCAGTAAGTATTCAAAGTGACAACTAGAGGGTGTCTTGAAGGCATATCAGGGGAGCTTCATTTGGTTGGGGGAGCGAAGGCAGTTTTTTGGGGGAAAATGACATTTAAGAGACTCAGTGGTCCACAGGAGCCCAGCAGGAGGAGAGGGAAGGAAGAGTGCTGCAGGGAGCTGGATGTGCAAGGGCCCTGTGGTGGGCAGGCTTGGTGGACTGGGGCAGAGGAAGGCAGGCAGATCTGGTTTGAGGGTAGGCCACAGTGGCATGCTGGCTGTGTGACAAGGTCTGCAGCATGCCTGTTTGTATCTGTTTATCACCAGGACCTGCCACTGACTCTAGATCCCTCTCTGTCATTCACGCTCAAAATCAGTCAGTTTCTTCTCTCTTGTGGGTGGTTACTTTCCCATGGAAGTAGGGTCACTCACTCCTGAATGTCAGGTCAATCATCCTCTTCCCCAAAACCAGATTATTTCCTTTTGGTTAGGGCAGTGGTGTTCAACCGAGGGGCAGTTTTGCACCCCAGGGCACATTAGACAATGTTGGGGCACATTATTGCCTGTCAGAACGTGGTACGGCAATGCTAGCGGCATCTAGTGGGTGTGTTGCTAAACATTGTACAATGAACAGGACAGCTCCCACAACCGGCAATCGCTTGGCCCAAAATGTCAAAGGTATGAGGTTGAGAAACCATTTTAGAATGCATTTTTCAAACTGTAAGATGCGATCTGTTGGTGGATTATGACATCTCTCTCTATTAATAAAATAGAGACCGGACAAGGTCGGAGTGCATTACATATTTTGTATGTATGTTTGCACTGTATGACTGTCCACCACAAATGCATGTATATTTCTGTATATTGAGTAGCACTGTAAAAGGTATTCTTCATTGCAGGTTGCAATTTAAAAAGTTGGGAAGTCACTGGAGTAGAGAACCTACCAACATATTTCATCCCTTCTATCCTTCCAATTCCACCACGAATCTGCCCTATCTTGGCAGAGCTGTGTCCAGAACCCAGGCACGGCTTCAACTACAGCCTCTGCCAGCCATCCCATTGCAGTGGTGGGAGTGCAAGCTAGAGGTCAAGACTGTTCCCTCTCTGCTCTGACCACCCTGCCCCATGGCTCAGCCTTCACTCTACCTCCAGCCAACTTTTCCTCTTCCAACTCTCCATAAACTTTGTCTTGACTGTTCCCTGTCTGATACACCACTCGCCACTTTAAGTGGTCAATTCTTACTTAACCTTTGAAGACAAACCTTCAGCCTCCCCTCCTCTGTAGAGCCTCATGGACTTTGGCCCTCGTAGAGTTCATGGCCTCTGTCTCTGTTGTCGGCGCAGCATTTTGTGCATCCCTCTGATATAACAGTCATTATCTGGGGTTCACGCTGGTCAGCTGTGAGCTCTCTGTGAGCAGTTACTAGATCTGACTTCTCTTGCCATCTTTGGAAACTGAAAGAGTGCCTTATACACATATGAGATGCTCAAAAGGCATTTGCCTAATACAGTCATGAATAGAGATTGTTACTTAAAGTCCTTATATTACTAATTATTTTGTAAACGGAAATATATTTTTGTGAGAAAAACTCTCAAAATATATGCTGGATTTTCATTAATGTGCATTTTCATGAATGTGCATTAATGTGCAAAATATATGCTGGATTTTCATTAATCTGCATTTTCTTCCACTTCCAAGTTAATTCTTTTATTTCCTGATTATTTGACAAATACATGCCTATTAAAGACAACTTTGGGTAGACCAGAAGGATGTAAAGAAATCCTTCCCCGTGAATAATATATATTATATATAGAATGTATAAAATAAGTTATATAATTAAATATATAGGTATATATTATATATGAAATATATATAAATATAAAAGTACATACATTTTACATATGTATATGTACGTATGTGTGTATATGTGTGTACACATGCGCACATCATCCAGCCCCGGCTTATCACACCTGAGCTGAGCAGCGCCCCTAAGATTTCGGTGCTTTGCTCAGGGTCAGGCTAGACTCTGCTGCCCCCGTGTGTTCCAGTGCAGAACTGCATAAAGAAAGAGGAGCGCCAGGTCCCGGAGGTCCGCGTTAATGTCCTTTTTTTTGAGCCCAAGGAACAAGTATTGAGTCATGATTGCCACTCGCTATAGGCTCTGTTAACAGTGTAAAGAAAGTTGGAAGTTCTCTCCTGAGAAGAAGTAACTTCAATGCAGAAGGACCCGGACTTCTCATGTTTCTCTTTGTACCCTGATCGCCGGGAACTGCCTTACCTGCAGCTACAAAGAGTAAGTCCTGCAAGTGAGGCTTAGGTATTTTCAAATAAAATACGAGGCTGGCAGCGTGGCTCACGCTTGTAATCCCGGTACTTTGGGAGGCTGAGGCCTCCTGGGAAGATCGTTTGAACGCAGGAGTTCGAGACCAGCCTGGGCAATAGAGTAAGAACCCCTCTTTACAAAAAAGTAAAAATAAAATTAGCCGGACATGGTGACACACACCAGTGGTCCCAGCTACTTGGGAGGCTGAGGCTTGGAGGATTGCTTGAACTGGGAAGTTGAGGCTGCAGTGAGCCACGACTGCACCACTGCTCTCCAGCCTGGGTAACAGGGCGAGACTCTGTCTCAAAATAAATAAATTAATTAAACAAAATAAAGAATATGAAAGTAAAAAGAAACAGAATATCCAAAGCCTGTCAATCCATATTGTAAATATCAGGATCGTCTGAATTCCAGTAGCCCTGGACCATGGGGAACCCAGTGAAATTACTCCTATTGACTGGAGCTAGGGCTGTCTTAGTTGGACAGCTTGTATTTCAAGCTTTCTATGAGTTTCACAGTTTCCATGAACTTGGATGGATTTCTTTGGATTTGTTGTGCTTATACACTGAAAGTTTTGCGATATACATTGCCCATTTTTCCATCTCATTCGATTGTTCTTCTCTACTCAAGAAAGTCCTGTTTTTCTTCAAGACCCAGATCTTGTGTTCTCGCGTTTCCCCATGAACGCCTAGCGCGGGGCTGGGACTGCCTGATCTACTGTAGTCAGGATCACGTGAGTGGCCTGTGTACAGCCTTATCATCAATAATTGCATGACTTGGTGGAGTATGATTGAACAGGTGCTCAGACTGCATTTGTGTCTGGCGATGCCATCCTGAAGCTGCACGGGAGTTGTAAAAAAGTTACCAATAAGTTTTTAGTTATTCGAATAGGTTTTTGAATAGATTTGGAATGTGGGAAGCAGTTGCAGAAATAAACGTCTTAATGATTAAATGGAGCTTGCTGTTTTTAGCCCAGTTTCACAGATCACAACTCTGACCATACTAGTGGGTAGTTTATGTGTCTTCTCATTCCGGGAGAGCCGTTCAACTCACTCCTGAGGCTTAGGCCTGGGTTGGAAGGGGATGGATTCCCAGCTGGGCTGTTGGGGTCTGGCCTTCTCTCAGCTTCCTCTGGAGGACAGGTGCAGCCCTTCCAGGCTGCCTTTCCGGACAGTGAGTCCAGTCGAATCCACTTTCTTACCCATGACCCCAAGCAAGCCACTTCAGCTTCTGACATCTCTGCCACCTAATCTGTGAAATAAGGGACTAGGCTGGATGGTCTTTGAGGTCTCCTCCAGTTCAGAGATTCTGGATCCTGCGTTGGAGAAGAGGGAGCCTGGTGTGAACTGGGAGAAGGCGGAGGGTGGGAGTGGGCCATTTCTGTCGGCTCTCTGAATGGCCGTAAATATCAGGGAGGGGACTTTCAGGAGTCATCTCACCTCCTGGAGGTTTTTTGGGTGTTGACCTGCTGAAGGCATTCTCCAGAGTGGACCTCTGTAGGTCTGGAGGCTTGACCTTTGGGGGATGCTTGTAGAAAGTTGGTCCCTCAGTAAACTTACAGTGTTTCCAAATACAGGCACTGAGCCAGCGACCCCCAACACTCAGAAGAGGAACATGCCCGAGTGTCTGCAGGTGAGATGTCAAGAGCGCCTCACACCTGGTACCATTTTCACTCTGCATGACTGGTGTCGCCCCCTGTGGGAAACATAGGGGACGTGGGAAGCTGTGCTGTCGTCAGAGGGTTCGCACAGTGAGCAATGATTGGACCACTGCACTCCAGCCTGGGTGACAGAGCAAGACCCTGTCTCAAAAAAAAAAAAAAAAAAAAAAAAAGAGAGAGAGAGAATTCTATATTATTGTCTATTTTTTCCTTAAAACACACTCTGCTTCTGCAACAATGTAGTTTTCTCCTGTTGTTCTGTCTCCTTGGATGAGTCCTCTTTCAGCAATCACATAGATGGTCAACAAACAATAGCTGTAGCAATAATTACTATTATTTATGCCCTACTGCCTCTACTCTAACTGAGGCCACTGACATGCTTTACCGTAATTATGGGCACAGCCTCCTAACAGATTTCCGGTCCTCCAGTCGGTCAGCCACCCATCCCAGTCCTGTCTTCACATGGCATTCCAAGCGATCATTTATAAAGGCAACTTCTGAACATGTCTCTTGTCTGTTTAAACCACTTTAATGCCTCCTGTTTCCCATCCCAATAAGGCCTAAACCGTTTTGGATGGTGCACACTGATTTTCACGGACTTTTGGAAAAGCTAAATAGGGGAGCTGAAAACGATGAATTACTTTATCTTTACAGTAAGAAAAACCCATGAATGGAATTCCAGGGGCAGCTGTTGGAGTGGGTGGCAGAGTTGAAAGAGTTGTGGCCATTTTTTGAATATCAGCTATGTTTCCAGTGCTTTAATATAGGGTATTTTATTTATTTTCTTCAAAAAATCCTGAGGCCTATCACATGCTATATTATTATCTTAATCTTACAGATGGGGAAACGTAAGCCCAGAAACGATGACGTGAACCCAGCAAAGTCACACAGGCAGTAGGTGGCACAGCTGGGATGTAAACTCAGGCCGAGTGCCCACCCGGTGCCTGCCGCCTTCACCGTCAGCCTTAGGACTGTCAGTGCACAGTGAGTAAGCTGGAATTTTAATAACTTTGGGACAAATTTAGCTTCCTAAACAGAAGTGTTTTCTCAGATAAGGAAGGAAATGATGTTTTCTTACCACATTTAGTATAATTCATCTTAAACAGAGAAGTTATAGCAACAGTGACAAAGCCAGAATGTGTATCTTTATTTTCCAGGTGATGCAAGATAAACAGAAAGATTGCTGGCTTCCAGTTTCTAGATCGTAAAATGAGGACTGGAGCCCATCAACCCAAATAGCATTTTCAGCCTTGAAATTCTGAGTCTCTCGGACTGTTGGCTGCAAAACAAATATCTTAAGTTTCTAAGGCAAACGCTTACAAAATTAGGAGAACTCACTTATAGTTTTCAGTTACATGCTTTAAAATTTAAATACATACGTGTGTGGCTACATAAATATACCCACCTATTGTGGGAGAAGTTATTCAGAATACCAAACATTTTATTTTCTTTAAATATAACAATGCTATTTTTTGCTGTGGCTGGTGTTTTGGTCATCTGTTGCTGCATAAAAATCATTCCCAAACATAGCAACTTTCAACAGCAGTAATATATATTTCACTCATGAATCTGCAGTTTGAGGAGGGCTCATCAGAGAAGCATCGTCTCGGCTCTACTCAGCCTCCCAGGCAGTCTGATGGCTGGAGCTGGAGACATGGAAAGCTCACTCAATTACGTCATGGATACAGGTTGTCCTCTGGGATCTTTGCCGGGGCTGCTTTCTCCAACCTGTGGCCTCTTCATGTGGCCTGAGGTTCTCATGATATGGGGGATCGTCCGAGGATGATCGATCGTCCAGAGACAGAGAGAGAGAGGGAGGGAGACAGAGCAGGCACCAGGTGGAAACCCTACCACTTTCTGTGACCCAATCTCTAAACTCCTGTGGTGTCACTTCTGCACCTCTTCGTTAAGGCAGCCAAAGACGGCCACCCAGGACACGGGAAGGGAAGTTGACTCCATCTTGTGATAATGAGTGGCAATCCTCTGGGACATCATTGAGATCAGAAATAATACTGGGACCATTGTTGACAAATGCAATTTGCTACAGCATGACTTACTCTTGTCTTCCAGCACCATGGTTGACTAGCTCCCTGGAATGTCATTCCTTTGAGGAAAAAGATCTTGTCTGCCTTTTCTTTGATGCGCACAGTGCCTGGTGTGCCGTAGGTTCTACTATCTGTATTTGCGGAATGAATAAAGACTCTGAACATTCAACGATAAGAAAACAACAAGCCAACAAAAAATAGGGAGATTTCAGCAGGCACTTAACCAAAGAAGAAAAAGAGATGAGAGACAAGCAAGTGAAAAGATTCGAAACATCATTAGTCACTGGGGAAATGCAATTTTTTTTAAACTTTTATTTTAGGTTTGGGGGTACATGTGAAGGTTTGTTATGTAGTTAAACGTGTCATGGGGTTTTGTTGTACATATTATTTCATCACCCAGTATTAAGCCCAGTACCCAGTAGCTATCTTTTTTGCTCCTCTCCCTCGTCCCACCCTCCCCCTCAAGTAGACCCTAGTATCTGTTGTTTCCTTACTTGTGCTCTTAAGTTCTTATCATTTAGCTCCCACTTATAAGTGAGAGCATGTGGTGTTTGGTTTTCTGTTCCTGCATTAGTTTACTAAGGATAATGACCTCCAGCTCCATCCATGTTCCTGCAAAAGACATGATCTCATTCTTTTTCAATGACTGGATAGTATTCAACGGAATATATGCACCACATTTCCTTTATCTAATCTGTTATTGATGGGCATTTAGGTTGACTCCACGTTTTTGCTACTGTGAATAGTGCTACAGTGAACATTTGCATGCATATGTCTTTGTGGTGGAATGATTTATATTCCTCTGGGTGTGTCCTCGGTAATGGAATTGCTGGGTTTAATGACAGTTCTGCTTCCAGCTCTTTGAGAAGTTAACACCACCCCCTACCTATTAGAATGACTAAAGTTCAACAATAGTCCCACCAAATATTGCAAGGATGGGGAGCAACTGGCATTCCCTCATTTGCCGGTGGGAATGTAACTGGTAAAGCCACTTTGGAAAAGTTTGGCTGTTTCTTAAAATTTTAAACATACACTTACATGATTCCACCTGAGGAATTTAACCAGAGACAAAAACATACGTCCATGACAAAACTTGTACATGAATGTTCATGGCAACTCTCCTCGTAATAGTCAGAATCAGGCGACACCCCAGATGTCCATCAGCACGTTCATGGCTAAACATTATGGTATATTCACACCATGGAATATTACCGAGCAATAAAAGAAATGGGCTCGGCTGGGCATGGTGGCTCACACCTGTAATCCCAGCACTTTGGGAGACTGAGGCAGGCAGATCACAAGGTCAGGAGATCAAGACCACCCTGGCTAACATGGTGAAACTCCGTCTCTACTAAAAATACAAAATATTAGCCAGACATGGTGGCGGGGGCCTGTAGTCCCAGCTACTTGGGAGGCTGAGGCAGGAGAATGGCGTGAATCTGGGAAGCGGAGGTTGCAGTAAGCTGAGATCACGCCACTGTACTCCAGCCTGGGTGACAGAGCGAGACTCCATCTCAAAAAAAAAAAAAAAAAAAAAGAAATGGGTTCACACAGCAATAGGGATACATTTTGTTTTATTATTTTACTGTATTTAATTAATTTGTCTATTTATTTATTTTGAGATGGAGTCTTGCTCTGTTGCCCAGACTGGAGTGTGCAGTGGCACCATCTCGGCTCACTGCAAACTCCGCCTCCCGGGTTCACGCCATTCTCCTGCCTCAGCCTCCCGAGTAGCTGGGGCTACAGGCACGCACCACCATGCCAGGCTAATTTTTGTATTTTTAGTAGAGACAGGGTTTCACCATGTTGGCCAGTCTGGCCTTGAACTCCTGACCTCAAGTGATCCGCCCACCTTGGGCTCCCAAAGTGCTGGGATTACAGGCATAAGCCACTGTGCCCGGCCAAAATACATTTTAAAATAATGATACCTAATGAAAGAAGCAAAACAAAAAAGAGCACATACTATAGAATTCTATTTATATAAAATTCGAGGAAATGCAAACACATCTTTAGTGACAGAAAACAGGGCAAGGAGAGGTGGGAGGGAGTGGGTAGGAAGGACCCGGAAAGTTTTTTGATTGTAGTTTTCGTTTCCTGTTACTACAGTAACCAATCATTGCAAACTTAGTAGCTTAAAACAGCACACATTTACTCCTTACCATTCTGGAGTTCCAAAGTGAGTCTTACGGAGCTAAACTCAAGGTGCTGGCAGAGGTGGTTCCTTTGGAGGATCCAGGGAGATCCTGTTCCTGCCTCTTTCAGCTTCTAGAGGCTCCTGTTGTCACATTGCTTTCTCCCTCGTCTAAGAACCGTGTAAGACCCCAATAGTCCAGGATAACCTCCCCATCCCAAGGCCCTTAACTTCCTCACATCTGCAAGTGCCTTCTACCATCTAAGGGAACATGTTCGGCGGGGGTTCTGGGGATTAGGATGCGAACATCTTTGGGGGCTGTTGTTTTAGCCTACCACGGTGGCAGTCTTTCCACAGGTATATACATATGACAAAACCTACACTCTATATGTGCAGGGCGATTTATTTTCTACCAAATATAAATCATATATACATATAATTATAAAAAAGAATTATATAATTAAATTATATAATATAAATATAATTATATCAAAATGAGAGAGAGAAAAATATATTTCCTTTTTTTCTTTTTTGAAATGGAGTCTCGCTCTGTCACCCAGGCTGGAGCGCAGTGGTGCGATCTCAGCTTACTGCAACCTCTGCCTCCCAGATTCAAGTGATTCTCCTGTATCAACCTCCCGAGTAGCTGGGATTACAGGCGCCTACCACCACACCCAGTTAATTTTTATATTTTCAGTAGAGATGGGGTTTTACCATTTTGGTCAGGCTGGTCTCAAACTCCTGACCTCAGGTGATCCACCAACCGCGGCCTCCCAAAGTGCTGGGATTACAGGCGTGAGCCACTGTGCCCAGCCTGAGAAAAGTATATTTTCTTTCTTTTTTTTTTTTTTTTGAGACGGAGTCTCGCTCTGTCGCCCAGGCTGGAGTGCAGTGGCCCGATCTCAGCTCACTGCAAGCTCCACCTCCCAGGTTTACACCATTCTCCTGCCTCAGCCTCCCGAGTAGCTGGGACTACAGGCGCCCGCCACCTCGCCCGGCTAGTTTTTTTCTTTTTTTGTATTTTTTAGTAGAGACCGGGTTTCACCAGGTTAGCCAGGATGGTCTCGATCTCCTGACCTTGTGATCCGCCCGTCTCGGCCTCCCAAAGTGCTGGGATTACAGGCTTGAGTCACTGCGCCCAGCTGAAAAATATATTTTCTAACTGCCTGTCTCTGAGCTCTGAAAAAATGCACTAAATATGATATCTGAATTATCTCTCTGAGTAATTACATGAATTTGGATTTAAACCATGTTGATTTAGTTGAATGTGTCCCTATCATCAGTGACCCAGAGAAAGTCTTCATCCACCAGTCTGGTGGCTGGCCTCACTTTTGTTCCTGGAGTACACCATGAGATTTATGTGTGTGTATATATACAATACATATATATAAAATCACAGCCGGGCGTGGTGGCTCACGCCTGTAATCACAGCACTTTGGGAGGCCGAGACAGGTGGATCACAAAGTCAGGAGATTGAAACCATCCTGGCTAACACAGTGAAACCGTATCTCTACTAAAAATACAAAAAATTAGCCGGGCATTGTGGCGGGCACCTGTAGTCCCAGCTACTCCGGAGGCTGAGGCAGGAGAATGGCGTGAACCCAGGAGGTGAAGCTTGCAGTGAGCCGAGATCACGCCCCTGCACTCCAGCCTGGGCAACAGAGCAAGACTCTGTCTCAAGGAAAAAAAAAAAATCACAACTGCTGGCTGCTGGATCTTCTGGCAGCTTTCATCATTCGCTCATATCTACATGTACTCTACATCAGAGATGAAAATAAAGTTTTTAGTTTTGTAGCTGCATTACTGCTTCTGCAATTTTTTATTTTATGGTGCTTTCACTTCACTCAGCTTCTAAGAGGAATGTAGCTTTTGCTCTTACAAAATTAAACTTTACAAACCCATTTGCTGAGTGGGATGTAAAGCATTTATCCAGCGGTCTTGATGGATTTTCTGTGATACATGGTCCAACGCTTATTCAAAAAAATCTGATGTAAATGCATGCATAAAAGGGTTACGAAGGCAATTAAAATGCTTTGACAAAGTTTTCTTAGTCCTTGGGGTGATTTTCAAGTGGACTATTCATCCTGGCTGGTAGCTGTTCTCAGAGGCAGCTGGTTAGATGCAGTTGATGATGACCTTCTAACTCCCAGACCCACAGTACTACGGGGAGGGGGCGCCCTCATTGTGTTCCCGGGTCAGGCTAGAGGCATGTGCTGAGCATGAGTGATGAACGCGTGCAGCACCCATGCTCCTCCCTCCTCCTAAGTGTGGGGCCTGTGTGAGCAGGAAGGGGCTGCTGGCCCTTAAGGAGGCATCGTTTGGAAATACTCAGCATTCCTGTAGGACCATGCCCTGGAGCCCAGTCCTTAAGAGGAGGGGAAAAAGGAGACTTGGAAAGCCAGCCCTCAGGACACCCATAGGAATACAGGCTCAAGCAGCCACAGGTAAAGAAAAACATCTCTAACCCTTTGGTTCTTTGCTCAGGTTAAACTTTGACCTAGACCCCCCACAGTTGAGGCCTCTCACATCCCTTCTGCTTTCACATTTCTCACTGCTCCTGTGACATCCAGCACTCACTATGTCCCTTCCCACCCCCACCAGCTTCTGTATCCTGCCCAGTGTCCTCAGAACTCGTCAACTTTCTGACCTGTTAGGTTATACAAATTTACATTAATCCTAGGCCAAGAGAGGCTAAGACTGCTTGAGAAGTGATAGCCTTGGTGTCTGCGGGTAACTCCATCACCAAGAGGCCCTCGGGAAACACATCCATGTAAAGGAATGAAATTGTCCATTGGTTGGTCATGCCCTGGGTCTGTAGTTAAACGTCACTGGGGTGCCAAATGGGAGATCAGCCCCGAGGCAGCTTTGGCTGTTGTCTCCTGGGAAATACAGTACAGAGATTGTCCATTGGTTGGTCATGTCCTGGGTCTGTAGTTAAATGTCACTGAGGTGCCAAATGGGAGATCAGCCCCAAAGCAGCTTTGGTTGTTGTCTCCTGGGACATCAGTACAGGGCTTTGAGAGCTCTGATTTTTTTTTTTTTTTTTTTTTTTTTTAACGGAGTCTTGCTCTGTCACTCAGGCTGGAGTGCACTGGAGAGATTTCAGCTCACTGCAACCTCCACTTCCCAAATTCAAGTGATTCTCCTGCTTCAGCCTCCCAAGAAACTGGGATTACAGGTGCCTGCCACCACACCCGGCTAATTTTTTTTTTGTATTTTTAGTAGAGACTGGGTTTCATCACGTTGACCAGGCTGGTCTGGAACTCCTGACCTCAGGTGATCTATGCACTTTGGCCTTCCAAAGTGCTGGGATTACAGGTGTGAGCCATTGTGCCCGGCCAGTTATTCTGAGTCTGCACTTTTTCACATACCCCACAAATGGGGTGCAGTGAACTCTGAACTGAGCTGTGTTACTTTCTCCAGCTCCAGGTCTATGCCCTTCAAATCCGATGGTGCACACATCTGAATGTTTTTACCTGGAGTTGCTCATTAAGATATCGAATGGCCTTGCCCAAAGCCTCCTGGTAGCTTATGTCTTATGTAGAAGTTCAGCTTGTTGTTGTGGGTATACGTTACAAATGCATACTCACCCTCTTCCCTTATCTGCATGTCTGTGACTGGCACTGTAATATTTTGTGAATCTTGCTTTTCTGCACTTTTGCCTCTCTCCTCCAGAAACTTCTCCTGGAAAGACCCTTTCTGAGCCCTCACCCTGTCTTTCTTGATGGGCCTGTTTCACATCCTCTTCCCAGCTGTTGTCGTGTGTTTTCCTCCTCGCATTTCATGCTCACGTTGCTCCTGTGACCTGGTGACTCCCTTTAACCCCAGGGTTGACAAAGAGCATCCTAAATTCATGGAATGTCTTTTATCTACAACTTGGGAAGCTGAACTGTCTTGAAGCATGACATCCTAGCAGAATCTCAGGGTAGTATGAATGGCTCTGCATCTTTATTTTTTCTTCTAAAGGGTTAAACATCTTCTAAGTCGGCTGCCATCAGCATAGGCGGATTTATGCTGTGAGTACTTTCTAGGAAGATTAATGCCAGAGCCATTTATCTGTGACAATACCTTTGAAGAGAAACAAATGAAAAAGTGGAATTTCAGTCCAATCTAGTCTAATGAATTCAATCTGATGCAGAAATAACATGGGGAAGTGAGGGAATGAACACGTGCTGGGCAGACGCATCAATCGTCTGAAATTGTGCCACTGAGCCAGACTATAACCATAGCAAGAACGAATCTAACTATAGTCTTATTAGGTAGAAGACTGGATTCTATTTATCTTTTTATGTACAGCCAACTCAAAAGCTTGCAAGACTCCACGCCTTTTCTGTTCTCACTTGGGCTTTGAAAAACTGTTCCCATTATCAATTCAGTATACCCTTAAGGCAAATTTGTCCAACTCATGGCCATGTGGCCCAGGATGGCTTTGAATGTGGCCCAACACAAATTCATAATTTTTCTGAAAGCATTACGAGAGTTTTTTGTGGTATTTTTTTTAGCTCATCAGCTCTCATTAGTGTTAGTGTATTTTATGTGTAGCACAAGTCAGTTCTTCTTCTTCCAGTGTGGCCAAGGGAAGTCAAAAGATTGGATGCCCCTGCTTTAAGGTAAGAATTTGGGTTTCCAATTGGTTCCATAATGGTTTCTGGAACATAGAAGATGCACAATGTATTAGCTCTATTCTTCCTTCCCCTGCTTTCTTGCCCTCTGGGACCAGGAATCCCAAGAGGTAGTGGCAGTCACACCTGGACCAGAGCTCTGAAGAGATGGGTTCTCACCTGGGCTCTGGCTTTCACTGGAGGCATGATCTTATGCAAGGCGTCTTTCCCCCATTCTTTTGTGCAGTTGGGATCTGCATAAGTCAATGGTTCTCAAAGGGGGCAATTTTGTCCTTCTCAGGAAAATGCCTGGAGACATTTTCAGTGTTCACAACTGTACGTAGGGAGAGTGTCCTACTGACATTTAGTGGGTAGAGACCAGGGAAGTTGCTGAACAGCCTACAAAGCCAAGAACACCTGCAAAGCCAAGAACTTGTCCAAGTTCTTGTCCAAGAACACCTGCAAAGCCAAGACTACCTGTTCGGAGAGCTCCAAAGGGAAAACCTGTCCACCACCTCCCGAAACCCAGCCATGGCCTGTTACGGTAGGAATTTGCCTGACTAGCAATAAAGAGGCAATCCAGGCCTGCTAGGATTGCCTACAACGGAGGGCTCTCCAGCCCCCGGTGTCAATAGTGCTGAGGAACCCTGGTGTAACAGTAAACGATCACCCCTGGAATCATTTACAGTCATGCACTGACTACTGACGTGGATACGTTCTCAGAAATGCGATTTCGTCATTCTGTGGATGTCACAGAGTGAACTTACACAGTCCTAGATGATATAGTCCACTATACACCTCGGCTATTACAGACTGTCCTCTGTCCTAGCGCTCCCAGACTACGAATCTGTCTGGCATGTGACTGTACTGAGTACTACAGGCAATTATAACACAACGGTAAGAATTTGTGTATTTAAACCTATCTAAACCTAGAAAAGGTACAGTAAAAATATGGCATTATAGTCTTATGTGACCATGGTCCTATATGCAGCTCAGTTATGTGGCACATTACTGTAATACAAAGGGAAGGTGTGGACTCCTATTATGTAGCAGGAGCTATGCGAGATATTTACATCCTACTTGATTTGATTTTCACAAAACTCTGCAAGTGTGGATATGAGTGTTCCCATTTTACAGATGAGGCACCTGGAGCTCAGAGAGACTAAGCAGTTGTCATATCACTAGCATGAGTTGCAGTCGAACTTGGAGCTGTTTTCATTAATTTGATGATAAAGACTTTGAAGCACGCATGTGTTTGGTGGTGCTTATAGAATCGTAGACGTCCAGAACTAGAAGGTATCTTGAAAGTAGTTGGTTAGTCAGATGTCCTTGTTTTACAGATGGAGAAACTGAGGCAAAGAAGTTTACTGCATCACAGAGCAAGAGCCAGAGTCTGGCCTGGAGCCCATGCTGACCTAGGAGAGGGCCCAGGCCTTCTGACCAGTGCTTTCTAGGGTGTGTCTGGCCTGCAAGAAGACATGGCGTGGGAACACTTGGTTCTCCTAGCAGGCCTGGATTGCCTCTTTATTGCTAGCCAAGCAAATTCCCACCGTAACAGGCCATGGCTGGGTTTCGGGAGGTGGTGGACAGGTTTTCCCTTTGGAGCCCTCCGAACAGGTAGTCTTGGCTTTGCAGGTGTTCTTGGACAAGGCTCACACATGCTACAGGAGAGTGCCTCTGCTGGTTCAGATGCTGTCTCTTAGGATACATCCTTGGTTCTTCCCTACCTCTATCCTTTCGCCCGCTTTCTCACTCCCCACCTTGCATCCCTCTCTATGCCCTCCAACTCTGACTTGCAAAATAGACCACGGAGACAGGTTAGGAAGAACTTCTGGGAGCAATATAGAAAAAAGTACGTTTCTGGAATCTGGGTCACTATCGTAATCTGCTGCAGAGAATGAAGAGTGAATGTGTGTTTGAAGAGATGGCACTTCTTCCCCTTAGGTCTGAAGGAACTCATTTGGAGAACAGGCATGCAGATGCCCTGAGATCTGGGTGCCACACGATGGACACACAGATGGAGATGTGGCTTCCACACCCTGTGTTCCCACAACTCTCATATTTCAGACTCAGTGCTTTGCCCTTCATTCATTAACTTGCATTCTTTTTCTCTTCTAGCTCCCTCCATTTGGGACGATCAAAATTTTATTTCTGGATGAGTTGCTTTTTCCCCTCTCTGAGAGTTAAATACCTTTGCTGACACTGAATTTGGAAACACAGACTTAGGGAAATTTTTCAGAAAGATTGCTTTAAGAGTAATTTTTTTTCCAATGGACAATGTAGAAGTAGAATTTTATTTACTTGCCTTTGCTATTATTAGCCATTTATATCATATCATAACTTACGAATAAGACATTAAGATGAGCATTGTAAATGAATGCTACCAATTGCATAAGAGAGAGAATTTATTCAGTTTTGCTAGCTTGTATTGTCTTCTGTGTTTCTACCATACAATTAGATGTACAATTGAAATACAATTCTATTGCATTAAAAAGAGTAATACTTGTTTATATGTTACTATGTGATAAGCATATAATTGAAGCTCAAAAATATTTGTTGAATTAAATTGAATGTAATAAGGAATATTTGAAAAATACAGAAAAATAAAATTATTAAAAATATAAAATTTTCCATCCCTATTAAATAACCAATATAAATGTTTTGGTGTACATCCTTTAACTCTTGTGCCTACGTGTGTGTGTATCTCTATCCATATCTCTAACTCTGTGTGTAGCTTTGTCATCTCTACACACACACACACACAAACACAAGATTAACAAATGTGGGATCATAGTTTATAAAATGTGTAGTATTACAACATTTATAAATATTATAGTATAGTTTAGGAGTTCTACATGAGATAATGCATGGTTTATTTTGTATGATTCATGTTGCATCCTGAGAATCTCATCCTTAGCTCAAACCATGGGATTAGAAGTTAGACAAATCTGGATATAATATTGAATATGTTTTTGACTTCTTTGTATCTGTTTCTTTATTCCTATAAAAATGGGAGTAATAATATTCACCACAGTGAAGATTAAATGAGATAATGCATGAAAAGCCTTTAGCACAGTGTGTGGAATGTAGAAGTTTTTCCATATTATTAAAAGCTCACTGTTGCACTTCCATGTATATATATCTTCAGCCTCATCTCTTTGTGTTTTATAAGCATTGATTCCTGGAAGCAGAATTATTGAATCAAAGGAGATAATATTTTCCCCAGAGAACTCATTCCCAATGTTGTAAAAGTAACGTTTATTGAATTCTGTCTATGGGACAGACACTGTTCTAAGTATTTTACATGTTTTAACTCATTAAACCCAATGGTAACTCCGTGAAGTTGGTGATACCATTTTCCACATTTTGCTGATGAGGGAATTGATGTCCCTGGAGCCTGAGGATTTCCCCGAGGTCCCACCATTAGGAAGTGTGGAGTCCAGATCCAGGTCCAGCAGCCTGACTCCAAGCCCCATGCTCTTACCCAGGGTACCCTCCTAAGTGAATCTCTGGTTGTTAAATCAATAGGAAGAGGGAGAAGAGGGAGCATACTGGAAAAGTCCTAAATGCCAGGGAGGAGGGGGTGAGGTTGGCAGGATAGATGAGAAGCTGATGTTAAGTCCGAGGCCTTTAAAAAGATATTCAAAGAGATAGATTTTGGAATGGGGTGGGATGAAGGTGAAATCTATGATTTTTGATAAGATCTCTTAATTTTCTCTCTTTTTTTTTTTTGTGACAGAGTCTCACTCTGTCGCCTAGGCTGGAGTACAGTGGCACAATCTCGGCTCACTGCAAGCTCTGCCTCTCGGGTTCACACCATTCTCCTGCCTCAGCCTCCCGAGTAGCTGGGACTACAGGCGCCCGCCACCATGCCCGGCTAATTTTTTTGTATTTTTAGCAGAGACGGGGTTTCATCGTGTTAGCCAGGGTGGTCTTGATCTCCTGACCTTGTGATCCGCCCCCCCTTGGCCTCCCAAAGTGCTGGGATTACAGTCGTGAGCCACTGCATCTGGCCAATTTTCTTTTTTCTAAAGTTAAATGAACAAGTTGGTTTATTTTATGAATCATGTTGCATCCTGAGACTCCCATCCTTAGCTCAAACCATATTCTTTTCACTTCCCAATGATGAAGGTAATGAGAGAGCATTGAGTATTCTCCCCTTTTCCAGGACCTTCAATGTAAAAACTTGGTGTTCTGAAAAGGTTAATTTGCCATTGAGAACGGGTCCACCGACTATTCTTTAATTCAGCTTTTAAGAAGAGAGTGTCATTTACATGAAAATGAAAGCATCCCTGTTGCAGATGGAAGCCTTCCATCTTACGTTTATGCTGATGGCTGTCCCCACCCTCCTCGCCTAGTTATTTCACCCTCAGATAAACTATGCAGGCCTTTGGGATGGGCTGCAAGGCAGCGCCCGCACCTTTTTATTTACTGCCATGGCTGGTCAATTGGGGGCAGAGTGGATGCTTCACATTAAGAGCACTTGGTTCTATAAGAGTGGTTTCCAGCCCCTGGGCCACAGACTGGTGGTCTGTGCCCTGTTAGGAACCAGTCCACACAGCAGTAGTTAAATGTCAGGTGAGCAAGGAAAGCTTCATCTGTATTTACAGCTGCTCCCATGGCTCACATTAGTACCTGAGCTCTGCCTCCTGTCAGATCAGCGGTGGCATCAGATTCTTATAGGGGTGCGAACCCTATTGTGAACTGCACACAGGAGGGATCTAGGTTTCATGCTCCTTATGAGAATCGAATGCCTGATGATCTGTCAGCGTCTCCCATCACCCCCACATAATATCATCAGTTGCAGGAAAACAAGCTCAGGGCTCCCACTAATTCTACATTATGGTGACTTGTATAATTATTTCATTATATATCACAATGTAGTAATAATAGAAATAAAGTACACAATAAAAGTAATGCCCTTGAATCATCCTGAAACCATTTCCCAGCCCTGGTCCATGGAAAAATTGTCTTCCACAGACAACTCCTTCCACCTCCATGCCCCCATTTGACAGGTGAGAAAGCAACGTGCAGTGTGATTTGCTGAAGGTGAGTCTATTCCTGGCAGAGTTGGAATGGTGTCTCAGGTGACCTTCACAAAAACCACCTGGGTTTATCCCAGCTCCACACTTTTTTCCCTGAGTCCTTTGGGAAAAGGTACTTGGTCACCCTGTGCTTAGACTTTCTTTCTGTAACAACTTGCATAACTGTGGTATTATGGGATTTTGTGGGAAGTTCTTGATTAGTGCCTAGCACCTAGGGTGCACTTAGTGTTAATTAGGTCTATTATTACACCAGTGGTTTTCAATTTTTTGATTTATTGATTTAGCTATTTATTTTTCATTTTTTATTTATTTCCATTGTTGCCCCAACTGTGGAACCAACCTATTCATCAACATTATTTTTGGAACGAAGGCCCAACGTGCTACACAGAGTAAAGCTGGGTGTGACCGAAATCTCTGCTGCCAGAGCCTCTTCCTCCTCCTCCTCCTCCTCCTCTTGCAGCCCTGATGAGGCCTGGCCATGTTGGAGACTGTGACTTGGGCCTGCTGGTTTGATTTTAAACTGCTGTTTGTGTGTAATGCTTACCTCTGGGACTTCATCCCCATCCAAGTCATCCCGTTTGTTAAAGATAGCATGGGGTGGAAAGGAACTGGCCCAAAGTTGTGTTTTGCAAATGTGGCTGCCCATTGGGATCTCCTGGGTGGTGTAGAATATGTCCAGGTCCCACCTCTGGAGGTTCTGATGTGACTGGTCTTAGGTGCACCCCGGGCACTTGGATTTTTTAAAGCTCCCAGGTGTTTGTAAAGTACAGCCAGTGTTCACAGTTACTGGCTTTAATCAATAATTTTCTGCCTCAACTGTACATTGAGATTACTTGGGATCTTAAAAATTAAGTGCATAACTCCTGAATCCTGCCTCGGGAGATTCAGATTCAAAAAGCAAAGAGTTGTGCAGGGGACCCAGGGCCTCCTTCCTCCCTTCCTCCCTTTATTCATCTGTTCCTTCCTTCTTTTTCTTTTTTATCCTCCTTCCTTCTTTCCTTCCTTCCTTCCTTCCGAAGTAAAGTAGAGGTTCCTCTTCAAAGACTTTCCTCCCCATCTAATTAGAAATAAATAGTAACTTCTCTTAGAAGCAAAATTTATTCAAAGACCTGTGCTAACATTATTAAATATCCACTAACCATAATACATACATCAATGTACTTTATGTCCTTGGCTCCAACAATTTAGCCTAAATATTTACCCTGGTACGCTTACACTGGTCCAAGCAAACATGAGGTCATAGCCTGTTCCTCTTCCTTATTTGAAGGTGTTTTTACCTTTCTCAGCGTTCCACGAGTTACTTCCTCCTTTTCCTTTGTTTTCCTCTGCCTCTGCCTCTTTTAAAAAATTCTAAGTTGCTAGCCAATCAGGACAAACACAGAATGTGAGGTCGCGTTCCAGCCAGTGGAAACTGGACACAGCAGTAGGGCGGACGCATCAGGTTATAAATGACCCTGTCTCCTTTGTTCAATGTACTCTCATGGCCAAACTGCTGACAAGTGTACCCTTTCTGCAGAAAGTAAAAATGGCCTTGCTGAGGAAATTAAACTTATGTTCAAGGGTTACTTCTTTATGGCACCAGGGAACAAGCATTTCTAATACTTCCCTCCCTCCCTCCCTTTCTCCCTTCCTTCTTTTTTTCCCAGGTGATTATACCCTGGGGCATGCATTGGTGGGCTTGTCAAAACACAGATGCTGGGACACCTTGTCAAGAGTCCTTGATTCAGTGCTGAACCCAGGAGGTGGAGGTTGCAGTGAGTTGAGATCACACCACTGCACTCCAGCCTGGGCGACAGAGTGAGACTCCATCTCAAAAAAAAAAAAAAAAAAAAATTAAAATTAAAAAAGAGTCCTTGATTCAGGACTAGGCTTAAGAATTTTAGTATCTGCCAAGTTCCCAGGTGAGGCTGCAGGTGCTGACTGGGCCCCCCACTTTGAGAACCCTGGGATGGAAGATAAATGTGATTTGTGAGGGAGTGAGGGGGTGCAGCTTAACCTTCCTTAGGACTTGCTCCAGGTTTCAAGGGTGCCAAGGAGGGATGCCATCCTTCTGTTCCTCCACCACATGCCTCCTTGGGTCACAGCACTCTTTAACCTGTATGGCTTGGGACCAGGTGCCATTTCCAGTGATCTCACAAACTCTGATGGAAAACCTAGTACAGATCCTTCAGCCTGATTCTCCTCCAGGAAAATGTATTCTACAGATCAATTTTAGTTTATCCTTGACATAGAACTAGCTCCAGCCAAAAATGCTTTCCCAACAATGGCAGCATTTCCAGGTGTCAGGAGGGCTATGTTTGCCTAGGGAAGTTTAGAGAAAGGTCAGAGTGGTCAGTGGTCAGAAAAGTAAGCCCAGATACTACAGGCTCACACGGGCAGGCAGGCTACCAGAGCAGGACCCAGCAGCAGACGGAAAAGGGGAACCACAGAAGACAGGCAGCTTTCAGCAGGTGGACAGTGCGTAAGGTCTGGATGTTCATAGCAGACACCCAAGCTGTGCCAGGGAGGACTTCGGCTACCGCGGGATCCAGTCACACAGGAACGTGAGCAGCTTAGCTTGGGGATAAGACAGGGACAAAGGAGCAAGGACATGAGGCAGGGGCTCTGTTATTGAAAATCTGGCCCACAGAGGGTGGGAGCAGGATCAGCATCCACATCTCAGAGCCTGGGACGGGGTGGAGGGCACAGAGAAGTTCAGGGTTTGGCCGGGCATCCTCTAAACACCTGCCAGTTATCACGCACATTCATGAGTACCTTGTGTGCACGACGTGAGCACATGTGGTGCGTGCTGGCAGCCTGCTGGCTGTGGTTCTGTGGAAACAGTCCACCCTGCACTTCTGCAGTGAGTAGCTGTTGGCACACTCTGGCAGTCCGTCAAATCCAGGCAGCCTGAGCAATGACACTGGTCCCTCCCATTCTTACCACCCCAGCTGCCAGCGCTGGAGAGATTTACGAGTGTCCACTGTTGGTACCATTTGCAGGTCCCATTGGCTTTTAAGAGGCCTTGTTAGTAACCTCCCCTCCCAACGTGCCATTACAGATGTGCCCACTGGGCTAAAGTTGTCTTCAGAAGGGTCTTGTTATGATACCAGTTTCCCATATGTTTGTTCTGTGGCCGTGGGGAAGTCAGCACACATAGAAATTTCGCGTCATGGAAAAGGAAATCGTTGAAATGGTTCTTGCAGGATGAGAGGATTTCTGCTGACAATGAATATTCGCTATATTAGCACCGTTTGGTTCGTCAGTGTTTTGACACCTTGAGCTTGCCATTTGGACCAGATTGCATTTGTCTGTGTTTCTAAATCAGTGGATCGCAGCAGGGGACAATTTTCTCTCAGGGCTATTTGACAATGTCTGGAGACACTTTATTATTGTCATAACTTGGCAGTGGAAGGGTACTACTGGCATCCAGTGGGTAGAGGCAAGGGATGCAGCTAAACATCTTGCCAGTGCTCAGGACAGCTCTTGCAGCAAAGAATTATCCAACCCAAATGTTAATAGAGGCTGAGAAACTCTGTTCTAAACAGAGAGAATCTTACATATGTGAGGTTAGTAACAGAGAATCCGACATTTGATTTCCGATGGGTTCTCAGTGCAGAGTTGTGTTGTGTTTTTAAACTGTTATCTGATTTGAGTCTATAAGGCGGCTTACCAAGTACAACTGTGTCCTACTCAATAAGCTGAAGGAGTTGGCAAACTATGGCTGGTGGGCCAAATCCGGCCTGCCTCCTGCTTTTGTAAACAAAGTTTTCTTGGAACAGAAGCGTGCACGTTGTTCTATGTCTTATTGATGGCTGTTTTTATGCTGCAATCTCAGAGTTGAATAGTTGCAACAGAAACCATATGGCTAGCAGAGCCCAAAGTATTTACTATCTAAACCTTTGTAGAAAAAAATGTGCCGACCCCTGGGTAAAGGGATATGTTAAATCGCTTTGTTTTGGTCAAAATACAGCCATGAAAGAATAATCTTTGATTATAGCTCTAAGCACAAGTCTGCAATCTTTTGTAAGATTATTTTTTATGTTCTTCAAAATCACTTTCTAGTCTCTCTGACCTTCTTTTGACTTATTTGGAAAAGAAGGCTTGGATGTTCTTTCTTCCTTAGGTTGGGGGATGAATGTAACCCAAGGCATCTCTCTTACCAGCTTTCCCCAGCTCAGCACTGCACCCAGTCGAACGGGAAGGAACAGGCACAGGAGGGCATTAATCACTGGGATGAACTGGGGAACTGGCTTCTCGGAACTTGTTAGCTGAAAATTGCTGTATTCGTCAGTCCCAAAAGGTGGCTGTGCACGTTAGAGGATGAGTTTCAGCCACACAGACCTCAGCTATGCCCGCTGGGCTTCCAGGCATCTTAGGGCCTGTCATTAATTGGGTGCTATGTAGGATGTGGATCTGTTCTGGGGTAAGCATCAAGTTGGGAAACAGATGGGTCTATCTTTGTAGGGACAGCTTCAATTATACAATTTCATTGGCAGCAACATCTGGACCTAATTTTTCAAGGTCTTTCAAGTCGAGCCAATGTAAGGAGCTCATTCATTCACTCATGAATTAATTTAAAAAGTACTTCGTGCGGAGACAAAGTAAAAAGGAGCTCACAGGCCAGTATGGGAGGAGACAGGTAATATTCGCAGAGTGGTCATTCAGTTGGTGACCACAACGGGGCATGGTGGGCAAAGGAAAGAGGTGTTGAGGCACTGAAGGGGTCTGGGAGGATGGGGAAGGCTGTGGCAGATGTAAGGAAGGGCTGTAGAAATCTGAAAGGAGACTTCAATGAGAAGGAGAGGAGTGGCCCCCAGAAGCCTGGCTTCTTCTGCAGTCGCCTACCATATTGGATTTACACTGGTCCTTGGTCCAGCAGCCTCAGAAACTCAATCCCTTGACTCCTGGAGTTGACCAGTCCTAGGTGTGGCATGAGTTCACGCTGACGAAGCTTACAGGAAACAGTTCTCGGAGGGCGCCATTCCTGCCCTTTCCACCACCTACCGCACCTACTACCAATGAATTGTCTTCAATTAGACACAACAGATAGTGGAGGGATTAACCCTTGAAGCTGTTGTAATTTCTGTTGTACAATTTAGTTTACTCAAATAATGTCCAAAAAGGCAGCATAATGACAACAGGAGGGCAAGGGCAAGAAGAGGGCACAGACAGCCCCGGAGAAGAGGAAGGAGAGGCAGAGTGGCACTGCAGGGGAGATGGATCCAAAAGTGAAGCCCCAGAAGGAGGCTTTGTTTGCTCATGTGTTCATTTTATTCTGGGTTAAAGAATGTGGAACAGCACCGTGGCCTTGCCACTGAACAAACAGTCCTCTCTCTGTGTAAATTTCAGAGGATTTTTCTTTATGAGGTTGAATAAATCAAAGGGAAAGAAAATAAAATCATGTTTGGAAATTGTAATAATAAAAAATTCAAGCCAAGTTAAAGACCTGGAATATTGGACATGGATATTCAGCTGGGAACATCACACATTTTCCCTTTCTTAAGAATAACAAATGAAAAATCTAAAAAGACAAGTAATAGCATGTAAATAGAATTTACTTTGATTCTTCCATCTACTGAACTTCTCTCTGAAGTTCACAGAGGACTGTAATTAACACAGAGGAAGGAAGTACCTTTAAGTAGCTTTTAAGAGATAAATCTTTGACATTTTTAGTGAAGAAAATCTAGAGTTCTGCTATTTCCAGTTAGCTTTGAAAAAAAAAAAAAAGCCCACTTATTAGTGTAATAAATAGTTTGTAAAAGGCCAACCATTCCCAGGGCAAAAGCATTTAATCAAAGCAACAGTATTCAACTAGCAGCCAGTGGGAAATTCTACAGAAAAGGGGAAAAGTCAGATAACAATTCAGACACAGGAGTGCAGGAAAATTCCAATGTGGGGATAAGCTTAGTGCCACCTCGTTCAGTGCAAGTATAGAGAAAGTAACTCAGAGAGATGTCTGATAATTACATTGAACAAAATTGTTGTTCGTGGACAATTGGGCCAAAATGTTTATTTACTTACTTTAATCATGAACTATTACATAATGAAATAAATGTAAAGTTCTACAATGTTCCATCAACTGCATTCAGGTATTTACCAATGAGCTACTTACATTGTTTAAGACTGGACTATTTGTGAAATGAGTTAATGCATGATATAATTCATTTTAATTTTGTTTGTTTTTTTGCTTTTTTTTGAGACAGAGTCTCCTTCTGTTACCCAGGCTGGAGTGCAGTGGCACCATCTCAGGTCACTGCAACCTCTGCCTCCTGGGTTCAAGCGATTATCTTGCCTCAACCTCCCAAGTAGCTGGGATTACAGGTGCCTACCACCATGCCCTGCTAATTTTTCTATTTTTTGTAGAGATGGGGTTTCACTATGTTGGCCAGGCTGGTCTGGAACTCCCGACCTCAGGTGATCCGCCCACGTCAGTCTCCCAAAGTGCTGAGATTACAGGTGTGAGTCACTGCGCCTGGCCTCAATTTGAATTGAAATGTTCTAAGATATCTCTTATCGATTAAAATTAGAACAAAAGGCTTACAATTACCTTATTTCCAGAAACACTTAGATTATCTCATGAGCTCATTCCATCTTCATATTAAGTAAGACTTTTCATTAATTAGTCAAACAACTAATTTGTTCATGCATGAATCCAACCAGTGTTTATTAAATGCCTCTGATGGGCGCAACTCCCTGTCAGGGGCCTGGGTGCCATGGGGCACAGGATGCATGGGAGTGAGCCTGTGGTCAGGAACATCACTTTGAATGTAGGGAGCATCTTACACTTTCAGGATCAACAAAGCTAAATCATATGTCGAAAGGTTCCGTTTTTAAGTCAGAGTGTTGTGTCCCCAAGGAAGCTACCTCAGAGCTGCCTGGCACTCAAGCCAGTAAGCTGCGCTGGTACCTAGAGAATGGCAGACCCGCAGTGGGTTTATATTTATCCAGGGGGGAGAAAAGAAAAGAACATTTGTTTAGCAGCCAAATCTTGCTGAAGTTTGCCTTCCTGGTGATACTTCTGGTTATGTGCTTTCTTTTTTCTTTGAACAATGCAATGGAATCCGAGGGTTTTGATGTCCCTGTGGAAACTGACTTTGAAAACCAGCTGACTCAGCCTCTCTTTCAAAGTAAGCATTCCATCTCAGTATCTCAGGTGAATAACCATACTCTTTACCTTATGAAGCAGAGTGTTTTTCTCTTTTTCTGTTTCTGTTTTAAAAAACAGTTCCAATTTTTTTAAAAAAAATGGTTTTCCCTAGGCTGGGCACGGTGGCTCATGCCTGTGATCCCAGCACTTTGGGAGGCCGAGACGGGTGGATCACGAGGTCAGGAGATTGAGATCATCCTGGCTAACACAGTGAAACACTGTCTCTACTAAAAATACAAAAAATTAGCCAGGTGTGGTGGCAGGTGCCTGTAGTCCCAGCTACTCAGGAGGCTGAAGCAGGAGAATCATTTGAACCCAGGAGGCAGAGTTTGCAGTGAGCCCAGATCACGCCACTGCACTCCAGCCTGGGCGACAGAGCAAGACTCCGTCTCAAAAAAAAAAAAAAAAAAAAAAAAAAAAAGAAAGAAAGGGTTTCCCTAGATTAAATAAAAATCTCTGCAACTTGGATTGAGTAATACTGCCTAGGAATGAACATCTCAAATCAAATAACCCTGCCATGTGAAAACCTTTCAAATGTATTGTATGGGACATGTTTTATTCATTTTTTTCCAGGCCAGCATCTTATACTTTGGAGACTCTTGCCCCGTCCTTGGTAACGCCACTGTGTTTATGCTTTGGGGGCTCTCCCTCTCCCAGCTGCTGTAGGCACAGGGATGAGGCAGCAAATGAGACAATGTCGTCACCCTGGCCACATGACTGGTCTAATAAAGAGACCATGACTCACGGGAGCCTCTCAGTGTTACCAGAAGGAGCTTTGCTGGAGCTATCTGTAAACATGTGTTCCATAGTGAGGGGGAGGGCTGTGAGCCTGGAGCTGTGGTGGTCTTGTTTTCTGCCACATAGAACATGTCTGCCTGAAATGGAAGCAGAGTGAAAGCAGAGTGAAAGGTGAAGAGTGAAGAAGAGAAAGGAGAAGGAAGTAGGGAGGGAGGAAAGGTGAATTTGAGAGAGCACCTAAGGGCTTGGATCTTTCTATCTCATGTTAATCCAATCTGTGGGTCCTTGAGCTGGTAGATTTTTCCTTCTCTCATGTTAGATTCAGGACATTTGAATCTAAGAGTTATGCCTAACACTCAATGACTGCAGCCCCTATGCTCTGCTACACCTTCTCTTTCTTTCTTTCTTTCTTTCCTTCCTTCCTTCCTTCCCTCCCTCCTTCCTTCCTCCCTTCCTTCCTTCCCTCCCTTCTCTTCCTTCCTCCCTCCCTCCCTCCCTTCCTTTCTTCTTTCCTCCTTTCCTTTCTTCCTCCCTTCTCCTTCCTTCCTTCCTTCCCTCCCTCCCTCCCTCCCTCCCTCCTTCCTTCCTTCCTTCCCTCCCTCCCTTCTCTCTCTCTTTCTCTCTCTCTCTCTCCCATCTCTTTCCTTCCTTCCTTCCTTCCTCCCTCCCTCCCTCCCTTCCTTCCTCCCTCCTTCCCTCCCTTCCTCCATTCTCTTTCCTTCCTTCCCTCCCTCCCTCCCTCCCTCCCTCCCTCCCTCCCTCCCTCCCTCCCTCCCTCCTTCCTTCCTTCCTTCCTTCCTTCCTTCCTTCCTTCCTTCCTTCCTTCCTTCCTTCCTTCCTCTCTTTCTCTCTTTCTCTCTTTCTTTCTTCTTTTGAGGCAGGGTCTGGTTCTGTTGTCCAGACTGGAGTGCAATGGCATGATCTTGGCTCATTGCAACCTCCGCCTCCTGGGCTCAAGCCATCCTCCCCGCCTCAGCCTCCCAAGTAGCTAGGACCACAGGCACACACCACCACACCTGGCTAATTTTTGTATTTTTGTAGAGATGGGGTTTCACCATGTTGGCCAGGCTGCTCTCAAACTCATGAGCTCAAGTAATCCATCCACCTCAGTTTCCCAAAGTGCTAGGATTACAGGCTTGAGCCGCTGCACCCGACCTTCAACCTGTGCTCATAGAAGAGGATTCTGACCTTTTACTTTCCTGATAGTTTCTCCTTGGATAGAGCTAACTTGTTAGATTTCTTCTAAAAATGTGCACAACATCAAGCACAGTAATCCAATCATGTTTCACCTCCCTTCTTGTTCCATGGTTTTCCCACTTAGAGAGAAGTTGGAAGCAAAATAGCAGCTGAGCAGTTGTGCCTTCGTTTTTTTTTCTTAGCCCCCGTTGGCGGTCCTTTTTCCCATTGGTTTTCTTTGATCATGTTTGATTGAGGACTTTTGAAGGCCCATTGCTTTTTCAACAAGTTTCCATTATTTTGAGGTCCCAGTTTTCCTGAAACAATTCATTTCAGTGCTCTTCATTTGCATTTGTGGTTGGTCAAATATTCTATGATCTTTTTTTTATACATGTCTCTTTTATTCCTAAGTGTTTCAGAGGTCTTCTTGATTCAATGACATTTTCTGCTTTGGGTATCTTCACTCCTAATTTCCTCATTGGGATAATATTTATTTGTAGAATCAGAGTTTTTGTTTCTTTAAGACCCCTCAATGACTTGAGATGTTTTCTCTCTTGGACTTTCTAGGCATGGGCTTACACTTTAATGTGTTTCAGAGAGTCTTGAAACCTGCTATAGTAGTTAGGTTAGCTTGGGCCATGCCCCAACCTAACATACAAGCCCCAAGTCGTACAACGGTACACAGAAGAGTATGTTTTCCCTTCACTGTGGGTTTGGTCTGCTTCTCAAGGTCACGTCCTCCATACAGAGACTCAGGGACCCAGCTCCTTCCGTCTTTTTTGCTCTGGCTGGAGACACCGCAGAGTAAGGCATGGCTTCTTCACCGTCTCCACCTGAAAATGACCCATGTCATTTCTGCCCACTCTTCCTCGGACAGACCTAGTCACATGGCCTCCCAAGTGCAAGGGGGCTACCAGTACTGTTGTCTTCTGAGTCCCAGAATAATGGGAGAGCTGGTGGTGGTGAGTACTCATCATTCCTACTCTGGTTCATGTTTGACTACACCCAGAGTTCCCTCCTTTTACTATTATCCAACCTAAGATGACAGGCCCCTTTCTCTCTAAATGTTCATGTTGGTGCATTTGCTTAAACCTGGGTTCTCAGTAGCAAGACCTTTTGTTGCTTCCCCAACACTCCTGCGAGTAGACTCCTGGCATACCTTTCTGTTTAGCAAATTAGGGCCTCCAGAGATACGTAGTTTGTTGCACTGCTCCAGTACTACCTCCCTTGTCCCTTTGCAGGATGTGTTATTTTTAGGGGACTCTGAGGCAGACAGCTCAACTCCTTCCAAAGGACTGTGGCCCTTATCTATCACCAGCCAGTAGCAGGGGCCCTGCCACCCAGGCAGACTGCCCAGTACTGCAGTTCACCTGCCTTACCTGTCGAGCTCCAATAGCCCAGGATTCCCGTCAATGTGCCCCAAATTCTTCTCTCGCCTTCACTGTGCACCATTTTCCTGGCACATGAACGGACCTCACTGAACTGATCTGACTACGAGTTGTACCTGCTTGACTGTACCACCTCTGTCGATATCGGCTTTTGCATCATTTTTCCTAGATGCCGACCCTTCTTGGGGCGCTGGCTGTGTTCTCAGTTCTCCTGCATCACGCAAGTCCCGAGTGTTCCTGAAGCAGGACTCTCAGAAGCATTATCCCTTGAGAAAAAGATAGCATCTCCTTGGGATAGACTGAACGCTGCCTTCTCTATACCTGATGTGTATAATGTCACCTGGAAGAACAAAGTCATCAGCCTGCATTTCAACTAGATACCGGGGATAGGATCGGGGGCACCTTGTCAAATAATTTAATTGGATTCTCACAAAAAAGGACTCAGAATTTCCCACTGAGTCTTTCTGTGGCTATGGACTGGCCCTTTAGAAGTTTCTGCTTGGCTACTTAAGTTCTTTTCTTATTTCTAGCACCCAGTGAGCAAATTTGAAAATGTACCAAACACCAAAGAAAAGGAACCACTCCTGCTCTGCAAAATCCTGTGAAGTCTTGTGAAGTACTAACTGCACTGTGGGCAAGGTGGCCTCAAAGGGAGAGGAGTGGTTAGGAAACTGTTCTCTCCTTAAGGGAACGAGAGAAATGGCTACTTGCCATTGGAAAGAGGGTGTGTGTCTGTCTGTGTGTGTGTGTGTGTGAGAGAGAGAGAGTACATGTCTGTGTGTGTGCCTATGTGCCTGTATGTGTGCATGAGTGTGCGTGTGTGCATGTGTGTGCACATATGTGTGATGACATCAGTTACCCTCTGGACGGCTGGAAGAAAAAGGTAGCAAAGTCATGAGCTATAACTCACGTGTAGTTGGGGCCTCAGAGGGGACTGACTTGGCGTGCCTGTGCCCACCCTGAAGGACTCCAGCTGTCAAGAGCCATCTTGCTCTATTTGCAGTTCAAGTGTACCGTGCCTGACAGAATAAATCAGACTTGGGGACACATGCGCTGGATTTGAGAGTGGAGGGTTAAAGAAAGGAGGCCCTCTTGGAGAGCAACTGAGGCCCGGGAACAGGGTGAGAGCTGAGCGCATGCATCACATTCCCAATACCAGTTGTTGGAAGCCATGAGCCATCAGGAGCCTTAGACCCATCTGACCTTCAGGATTGATCACTAACCTGTGGAAGGGAGGGTGATGTTGAATGTTTGAATTTTCCGCCTTATTGAAATTAGACTTTTCTGCAACATTGCTGAACTAAGAATTCGTTAATTCACATGAAACACCTCTCGTGATGATGAACGTAGGTGGTAGCCACTGCAGTTGAAGATTATCTGGGAGTTTACATATAAGAAGGATCGAAGCAAAAATTGTTCTAAAATATTTTTCAATGTGGTCATCCTTTTCCATAGCTCCTGTTTGTTGATTGTGTGGCCTACAGGCTGCCCATGACCATCTGGGGGTCAGGGGGACCCCGATCTAATCAATCCAGACAGGATGGCCTGGGTGAAACTGGCTCTGTCTGAGGCAATTGAAGGCTGCTGGACTCGCACGTTCCATGGAGCGAAGTCCAAGTGCACACGAGGGCATACGGGGTGCTATGGACTGAATGTTTGGGTCCCCCCAAAATTCATATGCTGAAACACTGCCCTCCAACGGGATGGGATGGTATTGGGAGCCGGGCCTTGGGGGCTGATTGGGGTGAGATGAGGTCATGAAGAAGACACCCCATGGTGGGATGAGTGTCCTTATAAAAAGAGAAGGCACCTGGAGCTCTGTCTCAGCCCTGTGAGGGTGCAGCTAGAAAGCGGCCACCCACAGCCCAGGAAACGGGCTCTCCCCAGGCGCAGAATCTGCTGGCACCTTGATTCTGGACATTCACCTCTGGAACTGAAGAATACACGGCTGTTGTTTACGCCTCTAGTCTATGGTAATTTGTTATAGAGGCTGGAGCCTATTAAGATGTGGGAGGAGAGCCCTGAAGGAGTAGGACCTTAAGAAAGGGACACGGTCAGCGTGGTTAGAGAGAGAGAGGCAGGAAGCAGGTGAGAGAGGCCAGGGAGGCCGGGGAAGCCTACGTGATTCTGCAAGTCTGGCCCACCAGAAGAGCTTCCACTTTAGCCCTAGAGGGAGATGAGCTGTGAGTGGTTTGAGCAGGGGAACATGAGTGACTGCATTTTTAGGAGCTCATGGTTGTCGCTTTCTTGAGGACAGCCTCTCGGGGAAGGTTGGGACAGGAAGAAGCAGGCGCAAGGCAGTTATGATAAACCAGGGCAAGGCGCTGAGGGAAAAGGCGGGGCTGGGGAGGTGGGGGGAAGGTGCTCCTTTGAGACAGAGCTGGGAGAATTTGCTGAGGATTGATGTGGAGGGGACCCCAGGCCCAAGGGTATTGCTGTCATCCGCCAGGATGGAGAAGACGACAAGAGACAGGTTTAAGCCCACGTAGAACTGGAAGGAACCTTCTTTCCTTTTTTTCCTTCTTCCTTTCCTCTCTCCTTCCCTCCTTCCCTCCCTCCTTCCCTTCCTTCTCTATTTCCTTCCCTCCCTGCCTTCCTATCTTTCTTTGTTCCGGGATGAGAAAAGCGCGTGCTTGTTTGTGTGCTGACGGGGTGATCCAGGAGAGGGGAAATCCCATGATGCCCGAGAGAAAGAGGAGAGAATTGCTG
Source organism: Chlorocebus sabaeus (assembly GCF_047675955.1). Lineage (NCBI taxonomy): Eukaryota > Metazoa > Chordata > Mammalia > Primates > Cercopithecidae > Chlorocebus > Chlorocebus sabaeus. The sequence goes on from NC_132917.1 coordinate 107,159,469, forward strand.
GAGGCCTGTCCTCGAGACGGCAGGAAGGGATGGGTTTAGTGCCCCCGAGGATTTGGCCTTGGTTGGTTCATGAACAGTTGGCACAAACAATTCCTCTGCAGTAACAGGAGGGAAGGCCAGGTGTGGGTGTAGACATGGGGAGGCGGGTAAATGCAGTAACAGGAGGGAAGGCCAGGTGTGGGTGTAGACACGGGGAGGTGGGTAGATGCAGTAACAGGAGGGAAGGCCAGGTGTGGGTCTAGACACGGGGAGGTGAGTAGATGCAGTAACAGGAGGGAAGGCCAGGTGTGGGTCTAGACACGGGGAGGTGGGTAGATGCAGTAACAGGAGGGAAGGCCAGGTGCGGGTGTAGACACGGGGAGGTGGGTAGATGCAGTAACAGGAGGGAAGGCCAGGTGTGGGTCTAGACACGGGGAGGTGAGTAGATGCAGTAACAGGAGGGAAGGCCAGGTGCGGGTGTAGACACGGGGAGGTGGGTAGATGCAGTAACAGGAGGGAAGGCCAGGTGCGGGTGTAGACACGGGGAGGTGGGTAGATGCAGTAACAGGAGGGAAGGCCAGGTGTGGGTCTAGACACGGGGAGGTGAGTAGATGCAGTAACAGGAGGGAAGGCCAGGTGCGGGTGTAGACACGGGGAGGTGGGTAGATGCAGTAACAGGAGGGAAGGCCAGGTGCGGGTGTAGACACGGGGAGGTGGGTAAATGCAGTAACAGGAGGGAAGGCCAGGTGCGGGTGTAGACACGGGGAGGTGGGTAGATGCAGTAACAGGAGGGAAGGCCAGGTGTGGGTGTAGACACGGAGGTGAGTAGAGGCAGTAACAGGAGGTAAGGCCAGGTGTGGGACTAGACACGGGGAGGTGGGTAGATGCAGACAACCTTTGTTGATTGGTTTTCTCAGTGAGAAAGAAAGTTAGGTCATCAGATGAGAGTGAGGCTGAGAGAAGGGCTGACAGTTTGGGGAGAGGGGAGTAGGAGTGACATAGTCTCCTAGGATAGGGGGATACTAAAGTGACCAGGTGAACACAAGATTTCCAGGCAGCTCGGAGGGTCGTCCTGGGGTCAGCGGTCCTCAATTCAAGTGCGGCCAGTAGACCAGGTGGGAGTGTTTCTCCTGTATAATCAGGTGCAAGGCTGTAGTGAGGGGCTGACAGAGTTGGGTTTAATTGGCTTTGGGGGGTTTTCCAGGCTAACATGACTGTGGGAGAACGGGCAGAAGTGCTGAATGCATATGGAAGGGAAGGATTAAAATGGTGGGCTCTGGAATCCAAGCTGGCGTAGAGGGAATCGAGGATGAAGAGGAAGGGAGGGACCATTGCAAATCTACCATCAGGGAGGTGTAGGTCCCAGGGGGATCAAATTATTGTTGGGGTGGAGGTGCAAGGCCAGAAAATAGGAGGTGGGGTCAGGGACTGGGACACTTGACAGAGATTACGAAGGGTCACAGTTATGATCATGACACTGTCTATGATGTGATAGAAAGGGGCTCCTGGTATCTTGTGGGCAGCAGGAGCCTGGAGGAGACAAGGAAGCCACTGAAGGGTCAGATATTGGAGGTACCATCCATGTGGATATGCACACCTATGAATTATAGCAGAAGCAATGCTGGGAGACAGACAGGGGCCAGGTGCTAAGATCTTTAGGGAATCAGGCCTGTGGCCTCAGAGGGGACCTCTAAGGGTTGGGGTTGGTGCCATAGTCTACAGCATGGGCCACATAGCTTTTTCTTTAGGCAGAGATTATGGGGGACATGAGGAGGGCAGAAGAAAAAGTATAAAGATTTGAAAATGATGGCAAGGAACAAACAGGACTATCTCCTACTTCTAAGCCCAGGGATAGGATGGGTGTGAGCAAAAGACACCCACCCCTCAGCAGGCAGAGGCACAAGTGGCCTCTCAGGACAGCACCAGATCCGTTCAGGCAAGGGACTGACGGCATTGCTCACAGCACGTATTTGTGAGCTGCACAAAATGACAAATACATAGTTGATGAATATTTTCAACTGGATTCCTACGACATTGATTTTAAATAACATGTTTCCTAAGACATATGAACTTTTAAGACTCATTTATTTCCTACCTGCCCATCATTGTTCTTTCAGAATTCAGGCATTTCAACTCTGGAACTGTTATTATCTGGCAAACTGCAATGTATTATAATTGTTATGCTCTTATGCAGACCAGGCAGCTGTGCTCAAACAATAGCTGGATACTGACATTCCACGTTTCTATTTAGTTTCTGTTTCAGCAGTTGTAAAACACAGGCAGCACTGCTACCCCCAGGTGGTGTGCAGGAAAACTGCATCTTCATCTTCTAAGAAATACCTACCTGAGTACCTTGTTGGTACAGGCTGTCTGGCCTCATCTTTTGAACTGGATACAACTCAGTGGAATGACTGTAAAGGCTACTAAATGTAGTGTTTTACTGTAGCTGATACAAACAGGTAATTATTTATTAATTGACAACTCTAAGAAAATGAATACTCCTCTTCACACCCAGTGCTCCAATACGCAACCATTGATGTGGGTATGAAGATAAACATGTATACATTTCCAGTTCCTATGGTGCTTGAAGTAGAGGTGGATTAATGTGAATATTTAAGAATTTTCCATCTTCAGAACTTAAAATGAGCATGCAAATAACCATTAAGCATGTGAAATTAAATAAAAACTGAAAAGAATTCAAACTTAAAGCTGTTGGAACTTTAAATTATCCTGAGTCTTGAGAGGAATGTGACTATGCAGCCTGCATCAAATGTCCTGCAGCTGCAACTTCTGCCTTTCATTTCACCATACATAATTAAGACCAAATGGTGCCAGAGATAAGCCCCCCTCAGATTACTACCCCTTCTCACAGAGTAATAATTATTTTTTTTTGAGGCAGAGTCTTGCTCTGTTACCAGGCTGGAGTGCAGTGGTGTGATCTCAGCTCACTGCAAGCTCTGCCTCCTGGATTCAAGTGATTCTCCTTCCTCAGCCTCCTGAGTAGCTGGGACTATAGGCATGCGCCATCATGCCCAGCTAATTTTTGTCTTTTTAGTAGAGACGGGGTTTCACCATTTTGGCCAGGATGGTCTATTATACTCTTACTTTCCCTTCAAATCACTTTGTGATCTGCCTGTCTCGACCTCCCAAAGTACTGGGATTACAGGCGTGAGTCACCATGCCTGGTCGAGTAACATATTTTTTTAAGAATGTAACAATCTGTAATCAATCAAATCGCTGTAGTGTATGGAAAAGGTTGCAATCCTGCTAAAATTTCCATATAAGTGAACCCTTAACCTCTCCACTTTGGAATGCTGACTCCATTGGTTCAGTGTTTTGGGGTGGCCATCCTTGAGCTTTGTACTCGAATAAACTCTATACTTAATCATATTTTCTGAATCTCATTACTTAAGGTTGACAAGCATTATTAACCAATACAGCAGACTTGAAGTTTTCAAAGTGTATCCCTTGACTGACAGCATCAGCATCACCCAGGAGCTTGTCATAAATGCAAATTTCCAAGCCCCATCCTGACCTATTGGATCAGCTACTCTAGGGAGGGGCCAGAAATCTAAGCATTAATGAGAGATAGTCTGCTGTTCCTGGAAGACTGAATCTGAATCCATATGTGATCTCTCAAGAGCTATTTAACTCTTGGCATTATTGTAGCTCATCTCATTTGCCACCAACTTCACAGAAATGCTGTGAGCCTCACATAAGATGATCTATGTGAAGCCAGTTTGGAGACTGCATAGTAGCAATGAAACGAAAGGAATTATAATAACTGCTATCATTTTTGCACTGTTTTTTTTTTTTTTTTTTGAGAGGGAGTCTTGTTCTGTCACCCAGGCTGAAATGCAGTAGTGCGATCTTGGCTCTCTGCAACCTCTGCCTCCCGGGTTCAAGTGATTCTCCTATCTCAGCCTCCTGAGTAGCTGGGATTACAGGCGTGCGCCACCACTCCTGGCTAATTTTTGTATTTTTAGTAGAGACAAGGTTTTGCCATGTTAACCAGGCTGGTCTCGAATTCCTGACCTCAGGTGATCCACCCACCTCGGCCTCCCAAAGTGCTGAGATTATAGGCGTGAGCCACCATGCTCGGCGGCACTGACTTTTTAATGGGTAAGTTTGAAAACGTTTGCACCAATTCATTTTCTAAAACAGGGAGCCACCATCAGTAAAGGTGATCAGTTAGGGTCTCTTAAATTTTAATTCCTTGATTACTCGACCTCAGGTCTCTTTGGGCTATTATACTCTTACTTTCCCTTCAGGAAAAGAAAATCTGTTTGGAACTACAAATACACAGGAACTTGACCCATCTTTTATTTCCTAGCAGTTGTTCAGCCCCAGCAGAAAAAAAAAAAAAAAATAGGTAGATACACAGTTTCCAGCAAGAAATATTACTTTAATTCAATGCACCCAATTTGATCGTGTCTTTCCTACATGATGGGTGCCATAATAGGGTCTGGAGATAGAAAGCTGAATAAAATATGATAGCTTCCCTTAAAAAATTTAACAACTGTTGGTGGGGGGGGGGGCATAGGTATTTAACAACAATGGTATCTTAGCTGGAAAGAAAGAAGAAAAACTTTAGACACATTAAATGTAACAGAGTTTAGTTGAGTAAAGAATGATTTTCCAGTGGGACAGGCCCCTGAACCAGAATAGGTTCACAGCGCCTCCAGGGCTGCCACGTAGTGAGATAACAGTCACGGTTAGAAAAGAGAAGGTGAGGCACAGAAACAGCTGGATTGGTTACAGCTGGTGCTTGCATTATTTGAATGTGGCTTGAACAGTTGAACATCTGTGCATGACTGAGCCTCATTTGCTGAGAAGAGTCAGTGACAGTCTGTTTACAGATCCAGTTAGGTTACGGTTCACTGTGTATGGAGAACCTTTAGGCCAGGCTTAAAATATGTAAAGAGGCAGTAGGCTGGGCCTAACTGGAAAAATGTGAGCCTTTTGTGGCACTTGTCTTTTTTTTTTTCTTTTTTTTTTTTGAGATGGAGTCTGGCTCTGATACCCAGACTAGAGTGCAGTGGCATGATCTTGGCTCACTGTAGCCTCTGCGTCCCGGGTTCAAGTGATTCTCCTGCCTCAGCCTCCCAAGTAGCTGGGACTACAGGCACCTGCCACCACGCCCGGCTAATTTTTGTATTTTTAGTAGAGTTGTGGTTTCACCATGTTGGCCAGGCAGGTCTCGAACTCCTGACCTCAGTGATCCGCTCATCTCGGCCTCCCAAAATGCTGGGATAACAGGTGTGAACCACCGCCTCCGGCCAGCATTTAATTAATTCTCTTAGCATCTCACACTGCTCTCTCCTCTCTCCGGTGCTCTCATCTAGAGAGGATTCTGGAAGGATGGCAGGGGCAGCCTGGTAGGGTTTGAATTTCCAGGATCTGCCCATAAAAACAAACAAGGAACTTAGGATAGCAGAACCAACGACACACAGACAACATCTCTCAGAGAGCCAAGTGGGCGGTAAGGAACCCCACACGCCCGGAATACAAGCACACAGGATGGGACCTCTTGCAGCCCCAGGACCAATGTGGCATGAGCGCTTGTGCGGAGGAAGCAAAGGGAAGGGAAGGGAAGAAGGAGGAGGGGGAGGGAGGGGAGGGGAGCCAACTGCCCTGGGACGTGGCTCCCCATCCTCCAGCTGCCACCGTGGGAGGTGGGTCGGGCCAAACAGGCACTGTGGAGGCGTCTGCAACATTTCTGTTCGAGAGGCCCTGTAGTGATTAGCCTGAAGGTGTGGGAGAAAGCTGGCCTATACACTCTCCTGACCAAGGAATCCAACTCCCTTCTAGAACAGATCCACAGGGAGGCAAACACTGGAAGGAGAATCCAATTACAGCCAGACGGGAACGATAAGAACAGAGACGAGAAGGTACAGATAAAAGCAGAAGATCACAGATAATGCGTTGTGTATTTCAAAATTCTTAAAAGAATAGATTTTTAACGTCCTCATCACAACAAAATATGTTGATGAGGTGATAGGTATGTTAATTGGCTTGGCTGTATCTTTCTACAATGTAGATGTAGGTGAAAGCATCGCATTGTACCCCATCAATACACACAATTATTATTTGTCAATTAAAAATGAAAGGAGAGGAGGCAGATTGGAGAGAGAACAGGTCATTTTTAACCACTTTGCAAAAACAACATGATAGATAAGCTATGCTGACTCCCAGCTCCTGCCAACATGTTCAGGGAAACTCTTGTTACTAAAATACTTATAATCATAAAAATAAACAGAAAAGAGTCATGGAAAGTTATCATAAGAAAACAGACCATAGGCGCGAAAGAAGTCCCTTGAGATGATGAAAATGTGACAGATGCCCACAAAACGGAGAGAAACTAAGGTTGTGTGTGTGTTTTTTTTCTTTTTCGCCTGAGCTGGAGTGCAGTGGCGCTATCTCGGCTCACTGCAACCTCTGCCTCCCCGGTTCAAATGATACTCCTGCCTCCGCTTCCTGAATAGCTGGGATTACAGGTGCCCACCACCATGCCCAGATAATTTTTTGTATTTTTAGTAGAGATAGGGTTTCACCATGTTGGCCAAGCTGGTCTAGAACTCCTGACCTCGTGATTCACCTGCCTCAGCCTCCCAAAGTGCTGGGATTACAGGCGTTAGCCACCGCGCCCGGCCTAAGGTTGTGGGTTTTTTTTTTTTTTTTTTTTTTTGGAGACGGAGTCTCGCTCTGCCGCCCCGGCCGCAGAGTAGTGGCGCAATCATGGCTCACTGCAAGCTCCGCCTCCCGGGTTCCCGCCATTCTCCTGCCTCAGCCTCCCGAGTAGCTGGGACTATAGGCGCCCGCCACTACGCCTGGCTAGTTTTTTGTATTTTTAGTAGAGACGGCGGTTTCACCGTGTTAGCCAGAATGGTCTGGATCTCCTGACCTCGTGATCCGCCCACCTCGGCCCCACAAAGTGCTGGGATCACAGGCGTGAGCCACCGCGCCCGGCAGGTTGTGTTTTTTAAAAAGAGAGTCCTGTCTTCTGGAGCTGCAAACGCCCGTGTTTAGAGATGAAGATGTGTCCGCACTTGGTTCCTGCCCGTGGGTTTGTGGTCTCGCTGACTTCAAGAATGAAGCTGAGGACCTTCGTGGTGAGTGTTATAGCTCTTAAAGATGTCACAGACCCAAAGAGTGCGTGGCAGTAAGGTTTATTGTGAAGAGCGAAAAGACAGCTTCCACAGCACGGAAGGGGATCCCAGCAAGTTGCGACTGCTAGCTGGGGTGGCCAGCTTTTATTCCCCTATTGTCCCCTCCCATGTTCCATTTCTGTTCTGTCAGAGAGCCCCTTTTCCAATCCTCCCCACCACTGGCTACTTTTAGAATCTTGCTGATTGGTGCATTTTACAGAGCACTTATTGGTGTGTTTTACAGAGTGTTGATTGGTGCATTTTACAGAGCACTGATTGGTGTGTTTTACAGAGTGTCGATTGGTGCATTTTACAGAGCACTGATTGGTGTGTTTTACAGAGTGTCGATTGGTGCATTTTACAGAGCACTGATTGGTGTGTTTTAAAGAGTGTTGATTGGTGCATTTTACAGAGCGCTGATTGGTGCGTTTTAGAATACTCTTGAGTAAAGTTTCCAAAGTCCCCACTCGACCCATGAAGTTCAGCTGGCCTCACCTCTCCAAAGCTCTCGTGTCTGGGAGTTATTTCCAATCTGGGGAAGAAAAAGTGGGTTGAGGTGTAAGAGAAAAAGATTGGTTCATTCACGGATGATGGGTGAAACCTGATGACGGGCGTGTGGCGTTTGGTGTTTGCAGCATGATTGGCAAGGTTTTAGTTCATGACCTCCTCCTCTTCCTAGGGAGGCCCTCACTCAGTTTTCTTTGTGGGCACCTGTGAATGATGGGCTCTGTCTTCAGCCCTCTCTCCTCTCCTCTTTCTATAGAGGGAGGTTCTACATTTTCCACGTAGACATTTCTCCTGAGCCTCAGCGTGTCATGGACTCGAAAGCCCACGGGGGGGCGTGTGTAGCTCAAGGTGGCAAGGGCTGAGCACACTGACTTCTTAACCGGCTCCCTCTCCTCTCTCCATTTCCATGAAACACCTCACCACGCACCTCTTACCCAAGCCAGAAACCTGAGCCTTATCCTGGATTTGGCTCTTTCTGAATCTACAAATCCGATTGTCCCTCCAGCCTGCCTGATGTACCTCACAGGTCCCATGTCTCTCTCCCACCTTCTTGCCACTTATCCTCTGGACGTACAATGGGCATACACCAAGCATCTTGCTTCACTCCACACCGTAGTTACAGTGACTTTCTCAGGTCAAAAGCTGGCCACTCTCGCACGTATTCTGTGGTCACTCAGCACCAGGAGCATATCAACCAGGCTCGTCCCAGGGCACACAGAATTGACCTTCCCAATCTCCTGCCCACCTGCTTGGCCTCATCTTTACTACTCCTGCCCTCTTCTTTACGCCTCAGCAGAATGGAATTCTGATTTGAAGATAGCGATTTCATTCCTATGTTCCTTTGTACATGCATTCCCCTTTCTGAAACAACTTCCCTGTTTGATAGCAAAAGCCAAGACTTTTTCTCTTTGTTTTCTCAGCATTGAGCAAAGTGTTTAATGCATATATGATACTTCGCTAACTGTTTTGAAAAGATAAATAGGAACGCTTCAGAAAACACCATGTTTATTTAGACATATGTCTTTGTTGTCTTGCCTCGCCAATCAGTTAGCAACTACAGATGGTTACAGTGGTTCAATTTAGGAGTTTTTGACTTATGATGGTGCAAAAGCAATATGCATTTAGTAAAATAGTACCTCAGATTTTTAATTTCCATCTTTTCTGGGGCTAGTGACATGTAGAACAATACTCAGAATGCTGGGCAGGGCAGTGAGCCGGAGCTCCCAGTCAGCTATCTGATCGTGAGGGCAAACAGCTGATAAGGTACAGGGTGCTATGATCCCAGATGATGTTACCCGACTGTAGGCTACTGTACTTGTTTAAGGTGGGCTAGGCTAAGCTGTGATGTTCTGTAGGTTAGGTGTGTTAAATGCATTTTTGACTTGGACGGTTTCAACTTAACCATGGGTTTATCGGGATGTAACCCCATTGTGTAAGTCGGGGTGCATCTGTACTTTGAAAGTAACATTCTTCATCAAGCACATAAAAACTCATTCCACTTCCACTCTCTTTATTTCCTTAGATGACTGTGTCATTTGGAAATGAGGACAAAGTAGTAGTCATGTATGAGACACACTGTTGGAAACTTTCTAATTTTCTTATGAGAGTATCTATCAGGTAAAAAGCTGAAATGGCATAGAATTTTTTTTTTTTTTTTTTTTGAGATGGAGTCTTGCTCTGTCGCCCAGGCTGGATTGCAGTGGCGTGATCTCGGCTCACTGCAAACTCCGCCTTCCGGATTCACTCCATTCTCCTGTCTCAGCCTCCCGAGTACCTGGGACTACAGGCGCCCACCACCACTCTCGGCTAATTTTTTGTATTTTCGGTAGAGATGGGGTTTCACCGTGTTAGCCAGGATGGTCTCGATCTCCTCACCTCGTGATCCACCTGCCTCGGCCTCCCAAAGTGCTGGGATTACAGGCGTGAGCCACCGCACCCGGCCGGTATAGCATTTTTTATGGGCAATGTATGAGAAACTGCTATAATTGGCTCTAGATTTATAGCAAATAATAAATATAGCAAACTGGATTGGTTTTTAAGGCAGCAGCCATTGTGAAACAAAAAAATAAGATTGATATTTTTAATCTCAAAATGACTATGTTGTAAACTCTGTTTAGAGATTATCTATTATCAGACTGTAAAAACTCAAACAATCAGAGGAATTTCTCTTAGATTTTCAAAGGTGATTGGGAGATGGACTCAGATGGCACCGTGTGGCAAGAATTCATAAGATTACACACGCTTTTTGTAAATTGACTTTTAAATAGTAGGTTTGACAGAGAGACAAGTGTATGGGCAGATTTGAATTCAGATAAAGAAAGAATGTGAAAGTATCAGTGTAAACTGTAAACTAAGTTATCAATACAGTCTAGGTTTTTTATTCTGCACATAAACATGATGTACACGATTTCAAGCTAGGCTGAATTTATGAAAACTCCCAGACAGCATGAGAAATAAGAAGGAAGCAAGAGAGCAACACTGCCCCTTGCTTGCTGCCCTGTGGGTCATCTCTCGCTGACATCCAAGGTCAAAGCCCTCGGCCGAGGGGCACCGCTGGCAGCCTCTGGGCTGGCTGACAGAAAAATACACTACCACTTTTCATCTTGGTGAGTGGTAAACTGGAGACCTAGGGTCAAAACTGCAGCTAAAGAGATCTGCTGACAAAAAGGCAGAGTGGAAATTATCTAGATGAATCCAACCAGCTGTTAGAAAAACAGAGCAACCCTGCTCTGAAGGTGACAACAGAGGCCAGGCAGGCGTCTGTCTCTTTCCTCGGACTGGGGCCGGCATTAAATGCAGCCAAACTAATCCATGGTACCCCGGTGAACCAGCCAGTCCATGGTGCCTCTGGTTACCTCTAGGATCATCTCGTACGTTGGTAGCTGGGGAGATTGTGGCACCCCATAAAACCCAGGCAGCCTGCTCTCTTACACGGGTGCATAGAGGATGCTGCTGCTCAGAGGCTTTCGGGAGTGGTCCTTCCAGAACCCTCTGAAGGTCTATACTCCAGGCACCCGAGGTTCCCCACCAAGGGCTTTGTTTGCTCTGTTTCATGCTCCTAACATGCCAGAAGTGCAGGGCAGTTGACACCGCTAGGAGCAGCCACTAAAGCAGCTACCAAGAGCCAGCATGCCCAGCATCCTTGCCTTCAGGAAAGGCAGCCCTGGGGCCTGTCCACACTGTCCAGGAGGCCCAGCGGGTTGGGGCCCCAGCTGCCTACAGAGGAAACCACTCATTAGCGTGCCTTATATCTTCTCCTCCCCTCCCTTCCCCTCCCCTCCTCCCCTCCCTTCCCCTCCCCTCCTCCCCTCCCTTCCCCTCCCCTCCTCCCCTCCCCTCCCCTCCTCCCCTCCCTTCCCCTCCCCTTCATTCTCCTCCCCTCCCCTCCTCCCCTCCCTTCCTTCTCCTCCCCTCCTCCCCTCCCCTCCTCCCCTCCCCTCCCTTCTCCTCCCCTCCCCTCCTCCCCTCCCCTCCCTTCTCCTCCCCTTCCCTCCTCCCCTCCCCTCCCTTCTCCTCCCCTCCCCTCCTTCCCTCCCCTCTCCTCCCCTTCTCTTCTCCTTGTTTAAAGACTTTCACTCATAAATCCACAAATCAGAAAAAATTCTTCGTTGGGCCATATGTCCATCTTTTTTCTTTAAAATACTGTATCTGCAATATTAAGCTTAATTACTCCTATCCAGGTCATACTTAAAGCTAAATTCTGGTAATCTTAGTGCCCAACGCCCCCCCTCCCCCACCACCCCCTCAGGCAACTGCTGTTTTGCTAGAAGCTCTTTCGCTCAGCTCCTCTGAGGGCTCTGCCGTCTGTCCCGCAGCTCCCACGTCCTGTGGTTCCCTGGATGGCACTGGCTTCCTCAGCCCCTGCGACGTTACCTTTTATGCTTGTGGATTCTAATGTCTACCGAGCAATCCTCACTTAGACTCAAGGAAGAAAACTGGGTGAAAACCCCAATCCCGCTGCAAGGCCCACAGCTCACAGGTGATGACGGGGGCCGGAAGGAAGCCACCCTGAGTGGAGGATGCTGCCGTGAGCCTGCCCACCGCGTCCTGGTTTGGTCGCTAGACTTACATTTCCCTAATCCTGTCAGAAGTTCTCTCCAGGAAGGAGATGTTTTGGATATTCACCTCATTTTGACGGTGAGCGGCTTGAAGCAGTTTGGAAATTGCTGTCAGTACCGAAGCTCTTCAGATCTTCACACTGATTTATGTAGAAAGAACTGCTAGGGAAATTCCTAATCTGTTTCTCATCTTTATTGCAGCTTAAACTCAAATCCTTGAGCCTGTGAAACGTGTCCTTTTCCTCTGTAGATGCTTCATTTTCAGAAGCCTGCATAAAAACTGCTTAGAAGCATTCCTTTCCACCTGTCACATTCCTTCACTTGTGGAGTTGCTTCATTCCTAGTAGGGTTTCTTCAATTACCTTCTGCAGAACAGCACCGGGTCCAGTCCCTGGGGATCCGCAACATGTAAACCCACAGCCAGCACCGCAGTGGAGCCTTCTGTTCCTTCCCATCCCTGATGAGATGAGAAACTGGAGTGGCAGATTTGCTGGCAATCAATCGCAGGGTTGCTTTTTAGCCACGCCGTCTATCAATCTGCCTTTTCCCTCAGCATGTGTGCAGTAATTTATCCAGCTCTCCTTCACTACAGTTTGTTTGGAGTGTGTGCGTGTGTGGGAGAGAGACAGAGAGGCAGAAAGATAGAGACAGAGCTACAGAGAGACACTGAGATACAGAGACAGGTCAGAGACAGAGAGAGAGAGAGACAGGGAGATACAGAGACAGAGATCAGAGAGACAGAGACAGAGATACAGAGACAGAAATCAGAGACAGAGACTGAGAGAGACAGAGAGATAGACATCCCCCACCTCCCCACACATACTTCTTCAATCAGTTTCATTTGCATGCCGTAAGTTTTATGCTTAGGGGAAATCTCATTTCTTCCGGATAACCCTGGGCTTCTCAAGTCTCTAGTCTATATTGCTTCCGTGAGGATTCATTTATCTCTTTTTCCGTAACCTGAATTTTGACCTTCTTGTCCGTTTTCTCCTCCCAGTGCTTTCTTTTCCTCCTAACCTGGGAATGAAGTTTTAAAGCTGAGGGTCTAGGTGGACCTTAGGGGAGTCGGGCACGGCACCGCCTCCACCCTACGCGTGGCAGGGAGACCCCGCTCTCTCCGCGGGCCCTAGAGGTGCTGCGCTGCTCGTGGCGGGCAGGAGGAAGTGGGCCTCCCTGCTGTTGCCTGGGATGTGTCCCGAGGTGCCTCCCTTTGGACATCTGCGGGTGTTTTTGCTGATGCGTGTTTCTGAAGCTCAGGCCAAGGCGGTGCCTATCCGTGATTGAGCTTGGGAAGCACTCAGGACATATCTGGCATTTTTCTGGCTCATAACCTCATAACCAAACAAATCACAGCTCCCCTCCACCAAAAAAAAAAAAAAAAAAAAAAAAAAAAGAAAAGAAACAAATGCTGTTACCTTGGCTTATATGTATGGAGTAAATGGACCAAAGTGGGGTCAGATATCTGCCTCTGTGAGTTCATTCAAGTGGGGAGAACCCTCCTAAGCGCTCGTGGGGCTTGAACAGATGCCTGCGCCCGGCAGATTCTCCTGCATGGAAAACGTTCAGTTCCACTCAGATTCAGGCTGCTTCCGGCGCTAGTTTCCCAGCTGGGGGAAGTGAGCGGATGCTGCCATCTAGAGTCAGGATGAGGTAAAGCCACCAAACCCCTTGGGTTAACGTTGAGTTTTCTGTTTCCTCTCGCTTTAGAATTCTCTCTCATTATTTGTTTTATACTCCTACATCTCATTGACAATACCTGGAGGAAAGAATTCCAGGGAATGATTCTGTGCTTAGCTGTCTGATGGGATGCTACTTATTCACATATCTGTAGACGCCCCATGTGTGCCTTGCACAGTGCCAAAACCTCTAAATTCACGTAGACAATACATATTCTTGTCAAATAATCTGTGCCCTAAGGTCACTTATTAAATCAGTTATTTAAATAAATGAGTTTATCCGTGAAACAAATTTTAAAAAGGATAATAGCTGGATCATTGGTTGCTTCCATTTAAAATGCTTACGTATTTGACAAATTCCAAATTCCAAAGAGGTGGTGCCTGTTTACCTCTAATAGTGCATAAGGGCAGCTTTCCCTCCAGCACTGCAAACGTTGTGTATGATCAAGCTGGTAAAACAATTTTTACTTGGATAGGTGAAAAGGATCTCTTATAGTAAATAGTTGGTGAATTTTAAAATGTGAGGTTGAAATTGCTAAGAACTTATTTAAAGTCATTTATTTATGTATTTATCTATTTAGGATTGTGTCCTATCGTGTCATTGCTTATTTTATTTTATTTCTGTTAGGTTTTTGTTTTATTTTTTGCTATGGATTTGATAATTTTTTAATGTCATAAGGAAATCAGGTTTTCATTAGATTCCTTGTAAATACCGTTTCTCCAGTTTTCACTTGACTTTTACATTTGTTTATTTTTAGAAAATAATTTTGTCTTGAAGACATTTTGAAATTCTTTGGTTATGTCCACACATCTTCTCCCTTATGGTTTTTGGCCTTAGGAGTACTGTTGATCTAGATAAAGAGGTAAACAGAGACCTGGTGCCTAGCTATTAAAAACAATTTAATGAATGATGAGTCCTTGCATGAAGCCTTTTTGTGATAGTGCTGATTTTGCATCCTTCACATGATCAGTGTGGATGCTTTCCCTGCCCGCATTGGAAGACCATTGGCCATGCCCATGGCAAGGAGTGGAATGGAGGGAAGCCCTGGGAGTATCAGGCTCTGGCTCCACTTCTCTGCAATGCTCCTGGCAGGTCCTGCATGCCACCTGTGACTGCTGTACCTCAGGTTCCCTCCTTTTCTGGTGTCAGGATGGTGGCCTCAGGTATGCACTCCCATCAAACATGGCACAATTCACAGAGAAGAAAAGGCCATGTCTTTCCATCAGTGCATTTCAAGGACTAGGAGGCTTCTCTAAAACAGCACTTTGCCTGTCATAGGCCCACAGTGCGTCAGGTGCCTGTGCCATGGACACACAGCAACTGGAGGAGGCCTTGGGGGGCTTAGGATGGAGCAAACCTCAGCTCTTCAAAGGCAGCAATGCCTTAGGCATTTAGGGCAGATCTGTTACCGAATAGTCAGTCCTCAGGTTAGCTGTCGGACACCTTTTAAGTAAGAAGGGTCCACTGATGTGGTGGCACCAGGTCCAGATTGGCAGGAAAGGACCCTGGGCTTGCTCGACCCAGAGAGACAGGGGAACTGGGAGGGCAGCCTTAAGGAAGAGTGTGACCCAGAGGCTGGGCTAGGGGGTGGAACCATGAAAGACAAGCATCACTCCTGGTTCCTTCCACCTCTGTTCAACACCACTCTTCTTGCTGTGATTGCAACAACATTTCCTGTATCTGAAAACATTTTGAGAAAAGACTCATGAGAATCGTTTCACAAACTTAGAGGCAAGAAGAGTTCAGAAAAGTGGTCCCAACATAGAAAGAAAGCATGTAAAAGTTTATTGTTTTCCTGTATGCTGCAAAAATAATGTTGAATATGTAACGGAAAATATTTTGTTAACAACAAATATAAAAGAATAAGCCAACAGAAGCCATAAAATTCTAGATGAAAAAACTGGAATTTATCTGAGAATCACGAAAGATTTCAGTAAAAGGAAAGACAGTAATTTTGCAGGGAAAAGCAAAGTATTGCAAGTCTGTCAATGCTTTTGACAATGATTTTATATTTATGTTACTTGGAATGAGAGGTTGGTTGTGAGCAGGCATGTGCTTGGGGAAGGTAAGTTAGTAAGTGTGGAGTTAATGAGTGGAATGGGGCATGGTGTAGATAGTGCATGGGTTTACACGGGGTGTAGGTGGGTAGTGGGGTCAGGGTAGATAGTTGAGTGAGTCAGGGCTGAGGGTAGCAAGTTGTGTGGGCTAGGGGTGGATACTGAGTAGGAGGCGGCAGCGTGTGGCTTAGAATTGTTATTTCAAAATATTCTACTTCGTTCAGAAGACTGTTCTGAATCTAGTTGTGTTGTAGTATAGCAGTAGTAGAAATTTTGTTTAATTGCCTTAAATATATTTTATTTCTGTATGTATTTAGGATCTTACTCTGTGGCTTAAGCTCTGTGCAGTGGTGCCATCAAGGCTCACTGCAGACTCAAAATCCTGGGTTCAAGCAATTTTCCCACCTCAGCCTCCTGAGTAGCCAGGACTACAGCATCGTCACGCTCAGCTAATTTTGTATTTTTGTAGTGACAGGGTATTGTTGCTTGTAAATGTCACCAGGCTGGTTTGGAACTCCTGACCTCAAGCAATTCTCCTGCCTTGGCCTACCACGTAATAACTGCTTGAGTTTAGATAGTGTGTGCTCTTGGTTTTTCTAGGTGACATTTGAGAGTTTAATTATTTTGCCTCATTTTTCTTTGGCCATACAGATCTAGCCAAGCCTAGAATACTCGGTTTGTCCAAAGACAATTGGTCTCCTCCCTCCTTCCCTCCCTCCCTCCCTCCTTTCTTTCCTTCCTTCCTTCTTTCCTTCCTTCCTTCCTTCCTCTTTCTCTTTCTCTTTTTCTCTTTCTTTCTTTCTTTTCTTTGTCCTTCCTTCCTTCCTTTCTTCCTTCCTTCCTTCCTTCCTCTCTTTCTTTCTTTCTCTCTCTCTCTTTCCTTCCTTCCTTCCTTCCTTCCTTCCTTCCTTCCTTCCTTCCTTCCTTCCTTCCTTCCTTCCTTTCTCTCTCTCTCTCTCTCTCTTTCTTTCTTTCTTTCTTTCTTTCTCTCTTTTTCTTTCTTTCTCCTTCCTTACTTCCTTCATCTCTCTTCTGTTTTTCTCTTTCTCTTTCTTTCTTTCTGAGATTTTAAAAAAAATGTATAACTGACACATTATCATTGTACATGTTTATGGGGTACAGTGTGTTGTTTCAGTGCACACATACATTGTATAATGATCAAATTGGAATAATTACCACATCCGTTACTTTAGACATTTATTATTTCTTTGTGGTGACAACATTCAGTATCTTCTAATTATCTTGAAATATACACTACATTATTTGCTGTGGTCACCCTACTGTGTAATAGAAACCGTTCCTCCTATGTAACTGTGACTTTGCCGGGTTGACCAACCTCTCCAGTTCCCTGACTCCTCCCTGCTCTCCCCATTGTCTGGTCACTATTTTACTCTCTCCACGAAATCAACTTCTTAAGATTCCAGATATGAGTGAGATCCTGCAGTGTTTGTCCTTCTGTGTCTGTCTTATTTCTCTTGACCAGAGTCTTCTGGGTTCACACACAGCCCCTCTTAGGGATGAGCTTGCAGTGCTGTGGGTCAGCCGCAGGGGATCAGCCTCCGGGTGGGCGCTGTGGTCCCGCTATTCTTGCGCTCCGCGGCCCCCTGCTGCGGAGCCAGGGTATGCGCAGCGAGTGGGGAAATCCTGTGCGGCCTGTGAACCTTCCTATTATGTCTTGTTTCTTGGCCAAAAAATGAGACTTACGTTTTCATTGCTTCTGCTCACTTCAGAAGAATGGACAGAAAGCACTCACTACCCTTTAACCTAAATCAAAGATAAGCCAACATTTCTAACAAGAGCACGGATTCTTACTTTGGAGTCCACGGACTCTTAAAAGGTATGCAGGTGGTGGCCGGGCGCAGTGGTTCACGCCTGTAATCCCAGCACTTTGGGAGGCCCAGGTGGGTGAATCAGGAAGTCGGGAGATCGAGACCATTCTAGCCAAAAACCCGTCTCTACTAAAAATCAAAAGAAAATTAGCCGGGCCTGGTGGCACGCTCCTTGTAGTCCCAGCTACTCGAGAGGCTGAGGCAGGAGAATCTCTTGAACCCAGGAGGCAGAGGTTGCAGTGAGCCGAGATCGCGCCACTACACTCCAGCCTAGGTGACAGAGTGAGACTTCGTCTCAAAAAAAAAAAATTAAAAAAAAAAAAAAAAATAAATAAATAAATAAATAAATAAAAGTGTGCGGGTGGGCCTCCTGGAGGTGACTAAGCCGTCGTGACAGTTAGTGTGAACGCGTATTTATCTAAGGTTACACCTTTGGCTTTCACCAGATTCTGTATAAGGTTCATATTCCCAGAAGTTTAATATACATTGCTCTGGAACAGTGCTATTGAAACTTTTTGGACTGTGCACCCCCAATATATGTTTATTTATTTACTCATAACTTGTATATGAGTACTAAATGATGAGCTGAAGGTGAAATAAGGATGTTGAAAGACATGAAGGACATTGAAAGACATGTAATAAGGATGTTGAAAAGGATATTCAAAGACATCCTTATTTCATGTCTTTCAATGTCTTTTAATATCTTTCTAATGCTGATGGGTTTATAATAGCATTAACCGATATGGCAAGTCACACAGGCAGAGGTTTGCCACCAGTGGTGGATATATAACCATATTCCTTCTTGACAGTTTCTGTTTAACTTCTTTTCTTCCCTGACAAATATTCTCATTGCTTCTATCTTGAAATGTGGTTGGTGAAGAACTAGTATTAGAGGTAGTATTAGGACCCTTGTACTCCTAATACTAGTTATTTTTTGGAGGTTCACCTGGGCTGGCATTATCAGGACCATGTTGAATCTATACTGAATACACAAGAATCTTTTTAAAGTCACTTTTCCATCACGTGAAGTTATTTCGTTTAAAATGAATCAGCACAATCAGCAGTCCAATCAACAATTGGCTCTGATACAAGCCCTTTCTCTATTGTGGTTGAATAATATTTTTAAAATATTGTTTGAAAGTCTGATTTCTTTTTCTACCTCCCTGTTAGTCTTGAATATTACTACCATTTACAAAACAGCTAGGTCCGTCTGGGACTCGTTGCTTCTAGGAAGGAATGTTTTGATATTATTGTGTGAATATATTCCAAAAAACCTGAGAATTAACTCAGTATTATGACTAATAATAAAGTTCACTAAGCTGGCTGAATACCAACATGTATGTACAGGTACAGGTATATACGTATACAGTACCGTTCCTCTGTATCGGCAAAACCAGCTAGAGAATAGAGTTCATTCAACGTGTATGTATTGAGTGTGGATTTTCCTCTAGGTCCCTTTAGCCTTGGGAATATGGCTGTGAACAAAGCAGATAAATCCCTATTTTCACTGGCATTTATATTCTGGCAAAGACCGACAGAGAATTAACAAATAAGTAAAATATGCCAAGTGTGAGATGTGTTATGGCCCCTGGGAGATGTAGAAGTGAGGAAGGAGGAAGATTGTGGGTGTGGGGCTGTGACTTTAAATAAGGGGTCATGGAAGGCCTCATAGAGAAGGTGTAAATTGGTAAAAACCTGGAGGTGGTGAAGGAGACAGGTTTCTGGGCGGACAGCATGCCAGGCAGAAGGAAAAGCAAGTGCAAAGGCCTTGAGATAGAAAACTTGCCATTCTGGAAGCAGCAGGTCAGTGGGGCTGGTCAGAGTGAGTGCATGGGAGATGTGTTGTAGGAAACGGGTTAGAAAAATAGGTGGAAGCCAGGATACACAGGATTTCAGAGACTGTTGGTGAGAGACACGGAGGCTT
Organism: Chlorocebus sabaeus; assembly: GCF_047675955.1. NCBI lineage: Eukaryota > Metazoa > Chordata > Mammalia > Primates > Cercopithecidae > Chlorocebus > Chlorocebus sabaeus. Next base: position 107,178,648 of record NC_132917.1, read on the forward strand.
CAAGGAGGAGTGGCATCATCTGGCTTTTTTTTTTTTTTTCCATGATCATAGCACACTGCAGCCTCTAACTCCTGGGCTCAAGCCATCCTCCTGAGCCTCCTGAGTAGGTGAGACTACAGTGTACCACCGATGCCCAGCCGATCTGGCTAAATTTTTAGCAGGACATATCTGCCTGCAGAACAGAGACTAAGCAAAGGGTGGGAAGAGCAGACGTGACTTTGGAAGAGTTGGGATATTTTTTAATAATAAAATAATGTCATTCTGAGGCACATGGTGCCTCAGAATCCTGAGGCTTATGGGCAGTCAGGGGAACTAGCATATCCTCACCTCTGTGCCTCACTTGTCAAATCTTTGCTTGCTCCTGCAATCTCACAAAATCTGGCATCCTCTGAGCCTTGTTAGTGCCCATTCCTCTGTTGTCTTTATGTCTTCTTCCCTAGGACTTGTCCTTAAAGCAACTTGCCTATGTATCTACCTCCAACTTGGAGATCCTTTTGCCCTGATGCTTGTGGAACCACATTCCATTTGAGAAGAGGGCTTTTCTTTGTATTTGCCTAACCATGAAGTCTATTTGGCTGTGTATGGACACAGCTGTCTTTTTCCTCAGTGTGAGTTTGGGTTCAGAGGACTAAGACCTCTCACCAGACCTTTTTGATGTCGGGTCAAATCTGGGTTATGTAGTGGTGTACGTAGTTAGAGATCAGAAGGTATCTTTGAATACAGGGTTTTATGCCCCTAAATCACTTTACCCTAAAGTGAGGCAGGGCCCTTGTGAATGGATTAATGCCATTATTCCTGGAGTGGGTTCCTGATAAAGGGATGAGGTCTGGCCCTCTTCTTTCCCTCTCTCACCCTCACACCTCTGCCACAGGATGATGCAGCACTAAGGTTCTTGTCAGATGCCAGCACATGCTCTTGGACTTCCCAGACTCCAGAAACATGAGTTTCTGTTCATTCTAAATTACCCAGTCTGTAGTTTTATTCTATAGTAGTGTAAAACAAACTAGGACACCACTACATATAGAAATGCTTTTTATATCAGGACTGATGTCATTTGAATAAACACACAGGCTATACACTGCACAGCTCTGGAGGCCATCATTTATACAGGCTGGAATGCAGGTTGATATCCCTGGGATTAAACCCCAGGTGGCCTAGAAAATCTAAAAATTTGAAGCAAAATCTTCATAAATAATAGTTACCTTTACTCTCTATGGTGCATTGACATTATCCTATGTTATCCTGCCCCATCCTGTCCTATCTTAACTCTGTCAGTCTATTTTACATTGCTATAAAGGAGTATATGAGACTGATTAATTTATAAAGAAAAGAGGTTTATTTGGTTTACAGTTCTGCAGACTGTACAAGAAGCATGGTGCCAGCATCTACTTGGCTTTTGGGGAGGCCTCAGGAAGCTTTTCCTCATGACAGAAGGTTAAACAGGAACAAGCATGTCATATGGTGAGAGAGGAAGCAAGAGAAAGAGGAGGAGGTACCAGGCTCCTACAAAAACCAGCTCCCATGTGAACTAATAGAGTGAGAACTCACTCATTACCATGGGGAGGGCACCAAGCCATTCATGAGGGAGACATCCCCATGACACAAACACCTTCCAGCAGGCTTCACTTCCAACATCAGGGATCAGATCACATTTCAACATGAGATTTGGAGGGGACAAATATCCAAACCATATCACTGATGTATGCCATCCTATCCCATCTTCTTCCATTTAAAAATGATGGTCAAGCCAGGCGCAGTGGCTCACACCTGTAATCCCCGAACTTTGGGAGACTGAGATGGGCAGATCACTTGAGGTCAGGAGTTTGAGATCAGCCTGGCCAACATGGCGAAAACCCATCCTACTGAAAATACAAAAACTAGCCTGGTATGGGGGCGTGTGCCTGTAGTCCCAGCTACTCAGTAGGCTGAGGCATGAGAATTGCTTGAACCTGGGAGATGGAGGTTGTAGTGAGCTGAGATTGCACCACTGCACTCCTGCCTGGGTGACAGAGAGTGAGACTTTGTCTAAAAAAAAAAGAGAGAAAGAAAAAAATGATGGTCAAGACCCACTGCATGGGGTCCAATCAGGGAAGCAGAGCCACCATGAGTATTATAGAATATGAGATTGCTTGTAGGGCTTGTTACTTTTACACAGTTGCACAATTCCTATTGTGGTGCCAGGGAAGCTTTGCTTAACTGGAGAAGTAGAGATCTGAAAGATGACAGTGATTCGGAACTACACAGGTGAGAGTGGACAAGTCTGAGGAAAACTGTTGCCTCTGCAGCTATTGAGGTCCTGAGGTGGTTGTTGTGGGCCTGCAGAGCAGGCAGCTGGGAACACATACTGGACATAAGGTGGAGAAGGACAGAGACAGACTGGAACTCATGGAGATAAGCGAGAGGACACCCTGGAGCCTGGTCTGTCTCTCATGGAATCTAACTCTGAAGATGTGTTTGAACAGCAGAAAAAGCTGGTTCCTCATCTTGGAACTGTATACATGTCCGGCCTGGGGGCACTGAAAGAGATGATCTGGCAGGTGCTGGGGGAGCTGCAGGCCAGGCTGCTACCCCATGCAATCCCACGCCAACAGGCTGAGCCAACACATCAGTGACAAGGCGCACAATCCACTGCTGGGTTGGGGCCGTATGTTGAGCTTCTGAGAGTCATGGCAGTGGCTTCACGTCGATTTCCACATCCTGCCCAGATTTCTCTTACAGCCAGCCCCAATCTGGTGCCATACATGGAAGGGAAATTTGAAACAGAGGGTTCTAGTTTAGATAAGATTACAGTACAAAATCAGCCCCTCCAATAATGGGGTGGTTTCAGTGACGTGCTAGAGTCAGCTTGAAGCAGCTCCTGGGAGCCAGTTGTTAAATTTTCAGGAGTTTTGCAAGCCGGTAGTTAAGCACAACCATTATTAAGGTTCAATTATCTGAACTTACAATTAAAATAAATTATGCTAAAAACAAAGATAATACAATACTCCAAACTCACACTAATATTTTCAGTTTTGTCTATTGTGTCTTCATGATGGTCAGCAAAGCTTTGGCTCAGTTCTTCCAGGTTCCAGCTGCTACCCTCTCTGTTGGCTTACTGGGGTCTAACCCGTACATTTGAAGTTTAGTAGTCGCCAGAGATTTGGAGGATAATTACATGTAGATTTTGGGGTATGCTTTCTCCCAGGATTTTCCTTATACTTTTCTAGCTGTTCTGCCAGACTCTAACTCTGTCTTCTAGTACCTCTTGCCAGAACAGCTACAATTTTCTGACCCTCAAAACTGTGCCCACGTATCGGGTGGTACCCATAGGCAAAAAGCCACAGATTCATACATGTTCCCTTCTAGGTTCCATCTTTCAAGGCTGGACATCCCTCCAATTTCTGCTTGCATTAGCCTGGGCTCCAGGTGCCTTCCATAGTCATTTTGTTTGGTTTTAACTGTGTTTTATTTCTGAAGGAGACTTAATCTGATCAAACTACTTTGCTATGACCAGAAGCTGGACTATTTCTAGTTATTCTGGGAATTCTAGTTATTTTTAAATTGAGATCAGACATTATGCCTGAAAACACCTGGCCACTAGAATTGCTGAGAGGAAGTCTCCTATTAATTAACTGTTTTTAAATGGTAGGGCAGGTGTCTTTTTCTTCTGGTAGGCTTTTAGATTTTCCTCTCATCGCAAATGTTTTGCAGTTTCACCACTGTGTGTCCAAGTATAATTTAATTTTAATTTTATTTCTAAGAATTAATATATGGAATTGACTTAATTTTTCTAAATTAATTATGGATGTGCAGTTTTAAGAAATAACACGTAGACATCCTACATACCTCTCACCCAGTTTCACCCCCATGGTAACATCTTGTGTAACTATAGTATGATTTCACAACCAGGAGTCTGACATTGATAGGATCCGTTGACCTTATTCAGATTTCACCAGTTTTACATGCACTCATTTATGTCTGTGTGTATTTTTTGTTCTATGCAATTTTGTCACCTGTAGATTCCTGTGATGCCACCACGGTCAGGATACAGAACAGTTTCATCCTAAGAATTTCTTTTGCTACCTTTTTATAGCACCACTTTCTAGTGACTGACTACCACTAAGCGGTTGCCATTTTTTTTTTTTACAATTTTAAAAATTGATGCATAATAGATGTACACAGTTTTGGGGGTACATGTGATCATTTAATGCTTTCATATACTTTGTAAAGATCAAATCAGTGCACTTGGGATATTCATCACCTTAAACATTTGTCATTTCTTTATGCTAGAAACATTGAATTATTCTCTTCTAGTTACTTTGAAATGTACAATAGATTATTATAAACTATAGTCACCCCACTGATCTACAGAACACTGTGTGTGTTTTTTCTTTTCTATCTTTATACATTTATTTCAAAAACATTAAAGAACATTAAAAAGTTATGCACTATGTAGCCTTTGCAAAATATTTAACATAAAATATTTAAAAATAAAAATAAAAAAATTGAAAATATTTAAATGAGTCTCAGTGGTTGATCTGAAGCAACCTGATTTGCCATGTCTGGGACTTGTCTTCAGATTTTGATTTAGTTTTCTGTGATCTAATATTAGAAAGATGGCTTTTAATAATTTTCCTTTGCATTTCTCTCCTCTCAGCATCTAAAAGAGATAACAAGCTTGAGCCCACTCAAACATTTTTCGTGTTTGAATTGATTTAAAAAATGTGAGCCATTTTTAGTAGTGTTTTCTTCTGGAGGGAAGCATCCTTGGAGAAAAAAAGTGTAAAACATTCAAATAATCTTCACTACTTCTTGTAGATACTACATATCATCTTCAGTTACCATGCTGGGCTCTCAATGAACCTGGCAAATTTCTGATGGTATCAGAGGATTTGCTGTTGCTCACTCAAGCTGTTGATTCTTGATTTAAAAATTCCTCTGCTCATTGAGAATCTAAAGTGTATTCCTTTTTCAGTTTGGTTGTCTTAACTTGCAAACCTTCTATATATTTTATCATGATGCTGCTTTAGCTTTACTCATTCATTGTTCTCTAAAGTAAGTAGCTATATGTGCAGAGTGGGGCTTTCACAACAGCTTCTGAGGTTGGCCCTCTGGCTTACTATAGACTTCCTCTTGCCTGATGTTTTCTCACCATTTTTTCATATACATGTTAGAGGGATGAAGCTGTCTCTGAGAGCAAGTGGCTAACCTGCTGGGATTGCTTGCCTTTGGCATCCTGTGAGGTCAACCATGAAGTCAGGACTTTACAAGATTATAATGGAGCAATTGCTCATTTCCTCCATGTTCCCTCATCCTTTGTTACCAGGAAGCCCACAGACTGCCCAGGGACCAGGCTCATGGCTGGAAGTGGCAGCTTGAGGTTGGCCAGACCATACCCTCACTATGATCTCCATAAATACTACTTCTGGGATGTCTGTTACACAGATATTTGAGCCTCTCACTCTGCCCTCCATAAATCCTCCCTGCTCTTCCGTACATTCTTTTCTCTTTGTCTGTATATGACGCATTCTGGGTGAATCCCTTGGTACCTCTATTAGTCCATTTCACACTGCTGATAAAGACATAGCCAAGACTGGGTAATTTACAAAAGAAAGAGGTTTAATGGACTCACAGTTCCACATGGCTGGGGAGGCCTCACAATCATGGCGGAAGGTGAAAGGTATGTCTCATATGACAGCAGACAAGAGAAGAAAGCTTGTGTAGGGAAACTTTCCTTTGTAAAACCATCAGATCTTGTGAGACTTATTCACTATCACAAGAATAGCATGGGAAAGATCTGCTCCCATGATTCAATTATCTCACACACATGGGGTCCCTCCCACAACCCGTGGGAATTCTGAGAGCTACAATTCAAGATGAGATTTGGGTGGGGACACAGCCAAACCATATCAGTGCCATATTCCAATTAAATAACTTTTCCCTACTGTGTCCAGTTTATAGTTTATCCCATTGACTGCGTTTACTTATTTCATTGATAATTTTTTTATTTTCCAAATTTATAATTGTTTTTTCATACTTATCTATCTTATGTTTTATGAATTTATTTTATACTTTCTTTTATTAATGGAAACTGTGCTTTTATCATCTTAGATATCATAATTATACTTATTGAACATAATGCTCAATCATTAATTTCCACTGGAGTGAACTCACAGTCCTATTTTTAAAATTTTATTGACTTTTTCTTAGAGAATAGCTTCTTTGAGTTGGAGATTTTCTTGCTTTTGTTCAGTTCTATTATTTATTTGCTTTTCCCTGAGTCTCTTTTCTTATCTGGTAATTTTCTAGTTTTGCCGTTGCTCTCAGTCAGCCCCTCAAGCCTCCTGGCCTTAAGTAAAAATCATGATGGATTTCAAGGACTTCTGTTCCATTACAATATTGGGAATATTGTTTAAAATAACTAGAGGTAGCTCGGTTTAGTTTCTCATCATCTCGAGCTCACATTTTTGCCAACCCCAGAGAGAAGGTGGCCCAGAAGTGGTCAGCTTAATTCTTAGTCACCATCCATGAGCTGGCTCCAAGATACCTTCTTGCTAAAGAACTTCTAGTGCTTGTTGCCCTGCAGTAGCCAGGTTACTATTCACCTATCTCTTGTGACCCTGAAGGCCAGGAGGCCTTCCTCTTATGACCTGGCAGTTGTCTTTTGATTTGGTTCACAGAACTATTTTCTTGGTTTTCAGTCCAGCTATAGTCTTTGGGTTAACTCTTTCTGAATTTTGCCATATTGCTGTGGGTTTGGCACAGAGAGTATGGCCTTAGCAAGGATACCTAATCTCTCTAGATAATCTGAAAAATTGGGATGATAGTAATGTTCTTTACTTTGTAGGGATGTGTTAAGAATCAAATCAGTTAGTGCATATAAAACGCTTGGCACATAGTTATTTTTACCATAATATAAATAATACCTAGCACAAAGTACATGCTTGATAAATATTTGTAGGGTGGAGTAGTTTAGTTTAATACAAACAAATGCATGAGGCGCTCCTGGTTACATCTGATAATGATTGTATTAGCCAAGGTAAGCTGGGTTATGCTGCAGCCACTAACAACTTCTGACATTTAGTAGTTTATAACAACACAGGTCTGTTTCCCGCTCTCACTGCCTGTCCATCACAGGAAATTTGGGCTTTGCTCTGCTCTGTTTTTATCCATATTCTGGGTCCCAGGTCATTGGAGGAGTTGCTTGCTTAGACACCATGGTAGTAGGAAAAGAGAATGGCCTTTAGCACTTCCTCCTCAAAGTGGCAAATGTTGATACTGCTCACATTCTTACCAAAACAAGTAATGTGACCATTTGTTCGATGGGGCCAGAGATGCAATTCTACCATGTGCCCACAAGGAGAGAACTGAATATTTGTAAACATCCTGATGGTTTCTGCAATGATCACCATGAATAAACATTCACTGGATGCTTGCTTGAAGTAAGGTATTGTACTAGTTAGCCTACAAGGAGGTAGAAGTAACTTTTAACAACAGGACTCTTTTGATAATAGCAGCTTTATCTTTACTCAAGAATAAAATTATTTTTAGTAGTTGGTGACAAGGATAAACTCCTGGCTATTACAAAAGAGACCCGATTGTGGTCTTGGCAAAAATATCATTCCAGTGCAATAATATATTTGTTATAAAGTCTTGGAACTAAATGATCTGTTGAAATATTTATGGTTGAATTTGTTAATGCTTTGAAATAAAAACACATCTCATACAGTGACAGATACAAGGTGTGGCCATAAACTAAAGAGTCTTAAATAAAATAATGCCTCTTATGGTAAATGATTACATGCATTTAGTAATTGCTGTAAGCATACGTACTCCAAATTTCCCCGTGTACCACCTGCAAACCTTGCTACAAGATAAAATCATTACCAGCTCAGTAAAAGAATGATTAATATTGTTTTGAAGTGGGTTTCTCATATCCTTGGCCTTTCTGCTATGTTGCTATAGCCTCACTTTGAGCTGAGGAAGGAGAACTGTTGGTGTATTGGGCTAAATGCTTCTATTTTAAAATCTAATTTTCCCTTCAAAGATACATCCTAGACACATCGTGTGCATGCTTTAAGGCTGCAGGTACCCATGAAGTTTCCTCATTTTTATAACGAAAGGTTTTTAAGTCTAGTAAATTAAACTTCAAGAAATAAAATGAGAACTCAGTTAATAAGCTGACAGTCTGCCCATTGAAATTGCTGGAGGCTTTTTAGGTTCTAATGTACTAATTTCATTTCCTTACTTGTGTTTGCAATTTGGCTGGGCTTAGAAGCAGATTTGGTTTAAATTGAAGGTGAGAAAGGAAAGAGATGATGTTCAAACATAAAATAAGAGCATTTACTTGCCATTTCGCCCTTACAGATTTATTGTTTTGGATTTTTAATTTACCTTTTGGTCTTTGAATTCAAAGTAAATATCCTGGAGAATATGATTTAATAATAATATATGATCCACTGCCTTTAAGGGAGTTACTGGCAGTCAAAAGAGCAGGACACTGTGGGAATAAGACAAAAACCAGTCTTCTGGATGTATATATAGTGTGTGTATGTATGTATGCATATAACACGAATGTGTATGCATGCACTTATGTGTATAATTAAGTTTGCATGTATGCAATGGATGTGCAAGTATGCATGTAATGTAAGTTTGTATGTATGTAATGCATGTGTGTATGTATGAACATATGCATGTGTGTAATGTGTGTATGCAATGTAAATGTTATGTTCATGTATACAATGTAAGTGCATACATATAATGTATATATACACGTGATGTGTATATGTATGTATGCGTGTAGTTTCGTATGTATGTATACACAGAAATACATCTATCATTGGATTCCATTGAAGCTCTGCTTCTGCAGGGTGTGACATATTTAGTTTTCAGTATCAGATGTCTCTAATTTAATTTTCATTTTAAGGTTGCTTTTGATGCTCTAATTCTTTTGTATTTCCACATACATTTTATAAGCAATTTATCAATTTCTATGTAATAGCTTGTTGGGATGGAGTGGAGTTGCATTACAGCTATAGGTTTAATGAAGCCATTAAACGAACCAAAAGTTGACTTTGTTGGAAAGTTTTTAACTATAAATTCAGTTTCTTTTTTTTTTTTTAATTATTATTATTTTTTGAGACAGAGTCTCGCACTCTCTCCCAGGATACAGTGGCGCAATCTTGGCTCACTGCAAGCTCCACCACCTGGGTTCACGCCATTCTCCTGCCTCAGCCTCCCGAGTAGCTGGGACTACAGGGGCCCACCACCATGCCTGGCTAATATTTTGTATTTTTTAGTTGAGACGGGGTTTCACCATGTTAGCCATGGTGGTCTCGATCTCCTGACTTTGTGATCCGCCTGCCTCGGCTTCCCAAAGTGCTGGGATTACAGTTGTGAGCCACCATGCCAGCCAGTTTCTTTAAAAGATACAGAAGTATTCAAGTTATGTCTGAGCTAGATTTGATAGTTTTTATCTTTCAAGGAATTTGTCAAATTTATTGACACAGGATTTCATAATACTCTTTTTATTCTTTTTTAACAACTTGAGATAGAATTCGTATACCATACAATTCAAGTAAAGCATACAGTTCAATGGTTTTTAGTATATTCACAGACATATACAACCATCACCTCAGTCAATTTTAGAACATTTTCATCACCTCAAAGGGAAACCCCATGACCTTTAGGTATCACCACCCTATACTCCCCATCTCAGCCCTGAGCAACACCAACTCCTTTTTGTCTCTGTAGATCTCCTTACTAGGGATTTCTACGTGAATGGAATCATATAGTATGTCATGTTTTACAACCAGCTTCTCTCACTTAGCATACCATTTTCAAGGTTCATCCATATTGTAGCCTATATCAGTAGTTACTTCTTTTTTTTGACCAAATCATATTTCATTATATGGATATAGCACATTTTGTTTATCTGTTCGCCTGTTGATGGGCACAACTTGTTTTCAGCTTTTGGCTGTTTCAGTAATATTGTTATAAACATTCACGTACAAACTTTTGTGTGGACATACTCTATCAATTCTTTCTTTGGATATATGACTGGGAGTGAAATTGCTGGGTCGTATGGTGACTTTTTACTTAATCTTTTGATAAACTACCAGATTGTTTTCCAAAGCAACTTTGCGATTTTACATTCTCACTAGCAGTGCTGAGGGCTCCAATTTTCCCATAATCTTACTAACATTTGTAATTATCTGACTTTTTTATTGTAGCCATCCTAGTGCTAGTGAAGTGATATCTTACTGTGGTTTTGACTTGCATTTCCGTGATGACTAATGATGTTGAACATCTTTTTATATGCTTATTGGCTATTGTGTGTCTTCCTTGAAGAAATGTATATCCAGGTCCTTTGCCCATTTTAAATCTGTTTTTTTTCTTTTTATTATAGATTAAAAAAAATTTATATAAGAGTATATCTTATAATATTTAATAATATTTTTATTGTTGAGTTGTTCTTTTGAATTCTATATATACTCCAGATACAACTCCCTGATCAGATATATGGTTTGCAAACATTTTCTCTCATTTTGTGAATTGTCTTTTTATTTTTTTTGATGGTATCCTTTCAGGTAATAAGTTTTCCATTGATGAAGTCCAATTTATCTATTTTATATTCTGTTGCCTGTGCTTGTAGCATCATATCCAAAAAATTATTGCCAAATTCAGTGTCAGGAAGATTTTCCCCTATTTTCTTTTAAGAGTTTTATAGGTTTGGCTCTTACATTTAGGTCTTTGAGCCATTTTAAGTTAAGTTTTGCATGTTGTATAAAGTAAATCTCCAAAGTTTTTCTGCAGGTGGCTATACAAATGACTCAGTGCATTTGTTGAAAAGACTGTTTCTTCCCAATTAAATGGCCTTGGCACCCTCAAAAATCAGTTAACCATAGGTGTATGGGTTTATTCTAGACTCTCAATTCTATTGCACTGATCTACATGTCTATTATCATGCCAATACTACACAGTCTTGATCACTGTTACTTTATTCTAAGTTTTGGAATTGGGAAGTATACATTGTTCTATTTTGTTCTTCTTTTACAAGAGTGTTTTTGCCATTCTGGGACCCATGAAATTCCACATGAATTTTAACACTGGCTTGTTAATTTCTATCAAGAAGCTCCCTAGGACTCTAATAGATACTGCCTTGAGTCTGTAGATCAATTTGAGAAGTATTGCCATCTGTTGGTCCATTTTTACATTACTATAAAGGAACATCTGAGACTAGGTAATTTATAAAGACAAAAGTTTTAATTTGCTCATGGTTCTGCAGGGTGTACAAGCATGGCAGCATCTTGGCTTCTGGTGAGGACCTAAGGAAGCTTACCATTATGGTGAAAGGTGGCGTGGGACCAGGTAGGTCACATAGTGAGAGTGGGAACGAGAGAGGAGAGAGAAAAAGAGAGAGAGAGAGAGAGAGGTGAGGTGCCACACTGATTTAAACAACCAGTGCTCCTATGAACTCAGAGCAATAATTCCTCATGATCACAAGGACAACACCAGACATTCATGAGGGATCCACTCCCGTGATCCAAGCATCTCCCACCAGGCCCCACCTCCAACACTGGAGATTACGTTTCAGTATTACATTTGGAGGGGACACACATCCAAAGTATATCATTCCACCCCTGCCCCTGCCAAATCTCATGTCCTTCTCACGTTGCAATATACAATCATCCCTTATCAATCGTTCCCCAAAGTCTTAATTCATTTCAGTTTTAATTCAAAAGTCCCAATTCCCAAGTCTCATCTGGAGATGAGTTTTTTCCTCCGCTATGAGCCTATAAAACCAAAACAAGTTATTTTCTTCCAAGATACAATGTAGGTATCAGCATTGGGTAAAGATTCCTGTTCCAAAAGGGAAAAATTCACCTAAAGAAAGGGGCTACAAGTCCCATGCAAGTTTGAAACCCAGCAGGGCAGTCATCAAATCTTAAAGCTACAAAATAATCTCCTTTGACTTCACATCCCACATCCAGAGCACAGTAGTGTTAGAAGTGGGTTCCTGAGGCCTTGGGCAGCCCTGCCCCTGAGGCTTTGCAGGGCTCAGCCCGTGTGGTTGCTCTAACAGGCTGGTGTTGAGTGCCTTGGCTTTTCCAGGTGCAAGCTGTTGGTGGATCTACTATTCTGGGGTTTGGAAGACAGTGGCCCTCTTCTCACAGCTACGTTAGGCAGTGCCCCAGTAGGGACTCTGTGTGGGGCTCCAACCCCACATTTCCCCTCATCACTGCCTTACTAGAGGCTCCCTGTGGGGGTTTCACCTATGGCTGACTTTTGCCTGGGCACCCAGGATTTTTCACACATCCTCTGAAATCTAGGGGGAAGCTAGCAAGCTTCCTTCATGCTTATATTCTGTGGACTTATAGGCTTAACACCATGTGGAAGCTGCCAAGGCTTATGACTTGTGCCCTCCAGAGCAGAGGCCCAAGCTGTACCTGAGGCCCTTTGAGCCTCAGCTGGAGCTGGAGCAGCTGGGATTCAGGGAACAGTGTCCTGAGACTCAGCAGGCCAACAGGGTCCCCCACCTGGCCCCTGAAACCATTCTTTCTGCCTAGGCCTCTGGGCCTGTGATTTAAGGTGCTGTCTCTAAGATCTTTGAAATGCTTCCACAGCCTTTCCCCATTGTTTTGGATATTAGCACTTGGTTCTCTTTTAGTCAAGCAAATCTCTTTAGCAAATGGTTGCTACACAGCCTGCTTACCTTCCTCTTCTGAACATGCTTTTTCTTTCTGTGCCACATGGCTCGGCTGAACTTTTATGCTCTGCTTCCAACTGTAAGTCATTTCTTTGCTTCTGTGTTTGATCATAGGTTGTTAGAAGCAGTCCAGCCAGATCTTGAATGCTTTGCTGTTTAGAAATTTCTTCCATTAAATACCCTAGGCCATCACTATTAAGTTCAAACTTCCACAGATCTCTGGAACGTGGACATAATGCAGCCAAGCTCTTTGCTAGGATGTAACAGGGGTGACCTTTACTCTAATTTCTAATAACTTCTGCATTTCCATCTGAGAATTCATCAGCATAGCCTTCGCTGTTCATATCTCTGTCAGCATTTTGGTCACAACCATTTAACCAATCTCTAAGAAGTTCCAAATATTCCCTCATCTGCCCACCTTCTTCTGAGTCCTCTAAACTCTTCCAGCCTCTGCCTGTTACCCAGTTCCAAAGCTGCTTCCACATTTTCAGGTATCTTGAGAACAACGCCCCACTCCTCAGTAGTAATTTTCTGTGTTAGTTCATTTTTTCATTACTGTAAAGGAATACCCGAGACTGGGTAATTTATAAAGAAAAGAGATTTAATTGGATCACAGTTGTGCAGGCTGTACAAGCATGGCACCAGCATCTGATTGGCTTCTGATGAGGGCCTTAGGAAGCTTACAATCATGGTAGGGCAGGCACAACACATGGTGAGAGTGGGAGCAAGGGAGAGAGAGGGGTGAGGTGCCACACATTTAATCCACCAGATCTTGCAAGAACTCAGAGCAAAAACTCATTATCACAAGGACAGCACCAAGCCATTCATGAAAGATCCACTCCATGACCCAAACACCTTCCACCGGGCTCCACCTCCAACACTGGAGATTACATTTCAGCATGAGATTTGGAGGGGACAAACGTCCAAACTGTATCACTATACTCATGCCAAATCTCCTGATTCATTTATGTGTGGTATTTCCCATTTATTTTTATTTTCTGTAATTTTTTTAACGATGTTTTGTAGGTTTTTAGAGTATAACTTTGGATTTCTTGGCCACACTCACCAGAATTTAGTCTCTGCAGGTTGGGTTGGAGGATATGAGAAATGGTGGCAGCCTGCCCATCCTGGGAAGACACCATAGCAGTTGTCTGGGAAATCAGGACTAAAGGGCCCTCTTCTTTGTCACACTCACGTGGAGCGGAGCTCCTGTCAAGCTGTGTAGCAGGAGAAAGAGAGAGCAGTTAGTGGTTCGAGAGCTACAGACTTTCACTATTTTGCTTGAGTTTAGTAGATTTGAATAAATTATTCTTGGATAATAATTCTTCTTTAGCTAAATTATTCCTTAGGACAGTTTCCAAAGGTTTTAGATGCTTTTTAAAAAAGAGTTTCTACTAGTTATGCTTTTATTACTGGGCATGAGATCATGGAGCCATGCATGCCGCCAGCCTCCAAGTGGAACCTTCTTAATCATCACTTTTAAAAGCCCCGGAGGATGCACACATAAAAGCCTAAGACTCTCTGGGGATTGCAGGCCTGAGAATCCACCTGACACCAGTAATTCGTTCCTGAACAATTGTAAGGTTGGCATTACTACTCACCAAATGGGAAAGCCTGCAGCAGAAGCTAGTTTGGGTGCCATATGAGGAGTTTGATTTTGGAAATGCTAAATTCGAGATGCCTATGAGACATCCACGTGAGATATAAGTGGGAAGATCGGTGTACAATCCTAAAACTTAGACACGAGGCCTTTGGTAGGGGTTTAAGTTTGGAAAGAACCATTTAGAAATAAGACTACTTAAAGTGACTCATAAAAATCATGTGCCCAGGTAAGATCTGACTTACTTCTGTTTTCCTGGTGTAACTATTAATGGCACCCTCTTTCTCACTCGTAAATGTCCTTATTTAGAGAACAACTTATATGGTTATCTTCTTCATGAAGTGAATAAAATATTCAATCAAGGATGCCCATAATTATTTATGACATCACACATTTTGGTGAAAAAATTCAATAATGTCTATTTTGTATAATGATATATTTAAATTTAAATTATTTTGAGAAAGTTTTTAAGAGAAAATTATAGATACATACTTCTTGCATATTCCTTGGTGATAAAACAATGACATTGAACTTTTGTAAAGTGGACTTTTTAATTGTAATATCACAAATCTGTAAAACATGAAATATTGTAACTAAATCCAATTAAGAACAGACAATAAATTCAGAAGTCTTGAAGAAAGTGGGCTCACTGGTGAAAAAATAATTTAACAGGCCTAAAGTTCATGCAGTTTGGTGAATGAGAATCTTTCAAGAGTCATGGTATATCAGCATTTGATGTTGATGCTTTAAAAATACTGAGTAGCATTTCACTCAAGTATTTCTCCCATGTGTGCTCTAGTTTTAGTGGCTTAAATAGTGTCTAGCACATTGTATTAGTTCGTTCTCACACTGCTGTGAATAATTACCTGAGACAAGGTCGTTTATAAAGAAAGGAGGTTTAATTGACTCACAGTTCTGCAGGCTGTACAGGAGGCATGGCTGCGGAGGGCTCAGGAAACTTACAGTCATGCAGAAAGCAAAGGGGAAGCAAGCACATCTTCACATGGCAGCAGGAGAGAGAGAGAAAAAGGGGAAGTGCTACACACTTTCAAACAATCAGATCTCATGAGAACTCCATCACTATCACAAGAACAGCAAGGGGAAGTCTGCCCCCATGATCCAATGACCTCCCGTCAGGTTCCTCCCCCAACACTGGGGATTACAATTTGACATGAGATTTGGGTGGGGACACAGAGCCAAACCATATCACACATAGTCCATACTTAGTGCATACATGTTGAATGAATGAAGAGATAATTTGACGTGATAAGACACTGCATGAGCTGTAAAATATGGAATGTGTATGCTTTAATGAGATCAAGTTTTTGAAAGACTACTGTATTAAAGAAATGATAAGTAAGGGTTAGTTAAGGTGAATAGATCTTCATAAACTCAAGTTTATGAAGTTTAGCCTCAACTGGGGCCCTAGAGTCATGACCAACTGGCACTAAGTTCCCTTTAGGGGAGCCCAATTCAGGTCCATTGTATTATTGCTCGCTTCCAGTCATAGAGGATAGTCTTCAAACAGGTTGTCTGGAATAAGGTAAGTAATCACACTTGCAAAATGTATTAGAATGGGCAATTATTTTGATTGTACATGACTCTACTCAGATAAATTAAGCATTAGAATTTTTTTAAAAAGTCAGGGTAATGAGGAGTTTCATCTTACTACTCTTTCTAATTTTGCTTTCTGTTTGAAAATTTTTATAATAAGAAATTTAAATGTAGACGACCACCAATTTGAACCAGCTGAGTTTATTAAATTCCTTGCACCCATGCTAATAGTAAAATAGAAATTAATATAAAGTATGTTGTACAGTACAGGGTTGTACGCGCATATGAGTGTTTCATAAAGTTTAGAAAATGGCATTGATATATCTAAATTAGTAATATTCTCCACTCATGGCATGGCTGTTACTCAGGTTACAACTTGTTAATTTGAAGATATTTGGCTCAAGGGTCTCAAGGAATAAGCCGGTACTTTTAAGGAGGTGAGGTCTCAATTTTTGTTTATGACTATTTTCAACTACTGTGAGAGAAAGAAAAGAAAATATTACCACTCTATGTATGGAAGACTATTGTGTCCGTTATTGTTTCTATTACCACCAGTTTTTCAGAGTTCATTCACAAACATTTCGTTTACAAAACAATTAATTGCTTTACATAAGATTATCTTATTTTAATTTGCATTATACAATGGCATACACTCAGAAACTAATGAAAATGGTTTCCTATGACCTGCTTTTCATAAGGTCATATTGCAAGGAATGGTGAAGATCTAAACAAATGCGTTCATTAAAAAAACTCAAATATTGATGGCTTCACTTCTGTGGCCATGATGATACAAAAATTCCTCCATTGTTTATTGCCCTCTATCTCCCCCAAAAGTCAGTACAATATTGTACCATAGGGAGCAACAGGGTTATGTGGAGGTATCAGAGAGAAAGTGGAGGGAAATCAGAAGAAACTAAAGTGAGGAATAGTTACGTAAAATGAGATCCATTGTAATATACAGTCATCCCTCAGTATTCACAGAGGATTGGTTCCACGACCTCCATCAAATACCAAAATTCAAAGATGCTCAAGTCCCTGGTATAAAATGGCACAGCATTTGAGCATCACCTATGCACACCGTCCCATACACTTTAAGCCGTCTCTAGATTACCTATAATACTTAATGCAGTATAAATGCCGTGTAAATAATTCTTACACTGTAATTTTTATTTGTATCTTGTTTTACTGTTGTTTATTTATTGTGTTGTTTTTCTTCTGAACATTGCTGAATCCCACAATGCAGATGGGGGGATCTGCCATAATTGTTGGTGAGGACACCTATGGGAGAGTGTAGAACCTAAGAAGCAAATTATTTACGAATGAGCAGCAGTTGCTAACCATTTTATGGTTTCAATTTAATGTAGCCTGACATCCATCAGGAAAGTGTTCTGTGCTTAAATGGATTCCTTGCTGATCTCAGTCATTCTGAAGCAGCAAGGGGAATACACATTTTTCTCAAACTGTCCCTTAGAAGCATCTATATTTAAGTAAGTGTACTGGACAGAAAGCTGAATTACATATAATATCTTTTTTCAATTCGAAAGAAAAATTATAAATGGAATAAAATGGCTTTGTCCAGATTACATAATTATGTATATATTAATAACTTTTTGGCACAAAGAAGAAAAAAGAAATCGTTTTAAATAATATATGATATATAAGAGGATTCAAATTTCATAAAAACCAAAAATGTAACGATGATTAACAGTGGCATGCCAAGGGTGGGACAGTAGGAATGCCCATCCTAGATTTAGTTGGTAATGGGGAGCGGTAGCGAGGGTGGAGTTTGGGAGGTGGGGGTATATTGTCTATGGAGAATAATAAGAATAATAAAAAATCTAACCTGAACCTATCTACTTCTGTTATTACTATGTTTTGCCTTTTGTTGGTTTAAGTTCTAGATCAGGGCTGCAAACTTTTTCTATAAATGGCCAGCTAGAAAAGATTGTAGGCTTTGCAAGCCCTACATCTCTGTTGCTGCAACTCTACCTTGTATCTGGAAAGCAGCCATTGACAATAAGCAAACGACGGTGTGGCTTTATTGGCTTCTGCTTTCCCCATAAAAAGATCGGGTGTCCCGCCCAGAACTGTGTGCCTTCTGAGTGCCTGGTGTGGAGAGTGGCTTCCCTTCCATTGGCATTGGCCTTAGCCATGAGTCTTGTGAGATGGCAGGACCCATAATACATCCATGTGGACACTTTAGGAGTACAGTTGGGCTGCCTTTGACCTCACCCCTATGCAGTGAGATGAAGTACAGATGGACCAGCTCCTTCTACATGCAGGCTGGGATGAAGAAGACACTGGGGAGAGGAGCAGAGGTGCCTCTCTTTTGCAGCCGACTGTGAAGCTTTGTTGTATGACCCTGCGGGTTTGGGATTGTGTGCTTCCACAGTAAAACTTAGAAAACTTAGTGAAAGATGATGGATATATTTTCATCTTAACCAATATCAGTCTTAGACTGTAGGAAGAGGGGAAGCCTGAAGGCAATTTCAGAAACTGTTTTTTGCTCATGAGAAACATGATTTCACACTATTTCCAACTTTTAAATGAGCTACCAGGGAGCAAAATTTTAAAGAAATGAAACTTCTGTGAGACATTCAATTCTTCCTTCCACGTATTAATCCTCATATACTGAAATAGCAAACCTAATAAAGATTTGAAATCATCCACTTATAACTTAGGTTAGACTAAAGCCTTACATGTCTTCTTCCAATAATCTCTATATAAATCTATTTGGTGCTGTGATAGAGAACATTTTGCACCTACTGAACAGACTCATGCAGACTTCTGAGCAATATTTATTAAACTTAATTCCTTTTGTTGACTTCTGTAGGGGACACAGATGGTTGGAATTATTTTAATATTATAAGCCTTACACAAATCGGCTATAGTTCCAATATATTTTATTAGGAGGGAGAATTTGCCCAATAATAATTATTGATAGAAAGATGCTTGGAAAATAATGTAATTTCAAGCCACTCGAAATCTAATTGTATAGTTTCCATTTTGTTCCAATCAATGCAAGATAAAGACAGGGATTTTGTTTCCATTGTAAATGGCTCAGAGTAGATCATTGTCTTAGTCAGTTTGGAATGCTATAACAAAGTACCACAGACTGGGTGGCTTATAGACAACAGAAATTCATTTCTCACAGTTCTGGAGGCTGGAAGTCTGAGATCTGGGTGCCAGCATGGCCAGGTTCTGGTGAGGGCCCTCTCCAGGGTTGCAGACTGCCAATTCCTCATTGTACCCTCATGGTGGGAAGAAGTCAAGAGAGCTCTCTGAGGCCCGCCCTGTTTTTAAAACACTGTACTTATTTATTTAGAGACAATGCTTGCTCTGACACCTAGGCTGGAGTGCAGTGGTGACATCATAGCAATCACTCAAGTGATCTCATGCCTCAGCCTCCCCACCCCCAGAGAGTAGGTGGGACTGCAGGTGTGCACCACCATGCCTGGCTAAGTTTTTAATTTTTCTTTTTTACAGAGGGGGTCTTACTTTGTTTTGCAGGCTGGTGTGAAACTCCTAGCCTAAAGCAACCCTTGCACCTCAGCCTCCCAAAGTACTGGGATTATAGGCATGAGCCACTGTGCCTAGCCCAAGGTCCTGTCCTTTTCATAAGGCACTAATCCCATTCATGAGACTCCACTCTCATGATCTGATCACCTCTCAAAGCCCCCACCTCATAATACCATCACCTTGGGCATTAGAATTTCAACATATCAATTTCGAGGGTACACAAGAATTCAGTCCATTGCCACTCTCAATAAATTGAATCCATCTAACAAATTATTGTTGAGCAGTGTGCTAGACATGATGAGCAGAACAGACAAAAATTTTGCCATCATTGACCTCTGGAATACACACACACGCACATATACACACACACACACACATACACACACACACCAGAGACAGACATGAATCAATCACCCAAATACAACTAACACTGTAACTCAGGATATGAGGATGAAAAACATAATGTATGGAGAATGCATTGTATGGGAATTTGCCTAGCTTGAGGATCAAGGAAGGTTACCCTGAAGACTAGACATTTGATCTACTCTGGGAAGAGTAACAGTCACAAGGTAAAGAGATGCAAAGATGCGTTCCAGGCAGAAGGGATGGTGTATACAGAGATCCTGTGGTAGAGAAAGCGTGCTGGATACTTAGGCCTGAGACAAGGCCAGCGAGTACCACCTGGTGATAAACATAGTGTAAGATAAGACTAGAAGAGGGGCCCAGACACCACAGGCCTTGTAGGCCAAGCGAAGGAATTTTATGTTAATTAGAGTGAGTTAATATTCCCCATGAGGAAGAGAGGCTGGATGCAACCAAATTGTGTTTGGAAAACATCACTCTTGTAAGAATGAAAGGTAACATAGCTGACTCCATCTTGCTTCCAACCTCACTAGCAAACTGTTTTTACTCATTCCTGAAAGTAGGCCAAGCTGACGGTGAGAGGTATTTAGTTTATAGTTTAACTATAAGGATGATTACATTTCCTTCCCAGTACCACTCCTGAAAAGGTAAGGAGGGTGTGTACAAAAGTAACCATGTTTAAAGACTTATAGAAGCACTGTGACCTGACCAAGTGCAAAGACTCCTCAAACCTCTGCCGACGCCCAGATGTCTGTGGTCACCTGTTGCCTCCTGACTTCAATGCTCTCCTTATTTCCCTTCCCCTAATATAAAAAGAAGCTTGAGATTCATGCCTTTTAAGATGGTTCTATAGGACATTAGTCCACCATCTTCTTGGTTTGCTAGCTTTCTGAAATAAAGTCACCTTCTTGCCCCAATACCTATCTCTTGACTTGTTGGCTATCATGTGGCGAATGGCACAGGCTTTGGACTCAGCTATACTCTGGCTGCAGGAGGTGAACAAATGGGATGCAGAGCAAGAATGGGTGTAGGTGTACCATCGAGTAAGTTGCTGCAAGTGCACAGGGAGGAGGTCATTGGGGTGATCCGAATGAAAGTCTACTGGGTCATAGGCTAGGGATGGTGGCTATGGAAAAGAGAGGAGACATTAAATTTGAGGTTAGCTTTTGAGACACACAAGAAGAGATGTGAAATAAAGAGTCGAATATAGAGATCTGGAGCTCAGAGAGGTCTGAACTGAGACACAAACAGGCAAGTCATTAATATCTTACACACATATTTCAGGTTACTTAGAGAGAGTACACAGTGAGAAACAGAGAGAGTTTAGGCTTGAACCCTGAGGGAGGCTAACTTTTAAAATATTTTGCAGGTTTTCAGCCATGATTTTTCTGAATATGTGTCATGCTCCTTTCTCTCTCTCTTGTCATTCTGTGACATCCATTATGCATATG
This sequence comes from Chlorocebus sabaeus, assembly GCF_047675955.1. Taxonomy (NCBI): domain Eukaryota; kingdom Metazoa; phylum Chordata; class Mammalia; order Primates; family Cercopithecidae; genus Chlorocebus; species Chlorocebus sabaeus. The sequence continues at coordinate 107,199,823 of NC_132917.1, forward strand.
TTGCTGTGCTTTACATTGTCTCACATTTCTTTGGGCACTGGTTTTGGCAGGATTCTTTTTGCCTGTTGCTTGTCCTGACCACACCCAGCTGGTGTACTCTATTAATTGCTGGCTGATTGCCCTTTTGTTTTCGGCAATGCCCTGAGGCATCAATAGTCCCACAGATCTAACCAATCATGTAACGCTTCTTTAAATGAATAATTTCTGTGGTCAGTGTATGATATTTATTCTGATACCAGGTGAGCTCCTCCCAGCTATCTCTTTTCTGGATTCTCCTGGGCAAACTAGCTGACCTTCAGTTTCTTGTGTATTTTCAATTAATCTGAACTTTCAATCCATCTATCTCCTCTTAGTTGGCTTTCATGATGACTTCCACTATTTTTGAGAGTGCCCTTAGGCTTGAACTTCTCTGTTGCAAATGGAATCAATTTCTTTGGGAAGGGATTAGTAGCTACAGGTTTATGGCCTGTTTCTCTCCTTAGGCAAAACTTCTGAGCCAGGGATCTGTAGCTGAGGATGAGGACAACAGTGCAGTTCTTTCTGAGTGATATTTTCACTACAGGAGCTGAGTACTTGGTGGAGGTAGCAGGCAGTAGATTCATGTCTTCTTGGCTTGCGTCTCCTGGCAAGGAACCAGTGCCTTATGAGCTAGCACAAAGGCAATCCAGGCCCTGGTATTCTCAAGGTAGAGCCTCTGTCTTATGGGTGAGGGCTAGGCAGAAGAAGGGGGAGTCTGCACCTTTTGGCCATACTCACCTGGAACTTGGAGCCTCAGTAACAGTTAGCTGGAGGCAGAATGAGAAATGCTGGCATCCTGCCCCTCCTGGTAAGAAAGGCCTCTTCCTAGCTGCTGGGAGGAGAGGAGCTGTGTTTTCTTGGCTGCACCAGTCTGGAGTAGAATTTCTATCACAGTGAGTTGGGACAGGGGAAGAAGGGAGTGAGTTCCGATTTAAATACCAGAGACTCACTATTCTTACCAAAATTTTTAAAGATTTTCTTCATTTATTTCTTCATTTGCCGTATGCTCTTGGGACCATTTCCAGAGACTTTAAATGGTTGTTTTTAAAAAAAATGTTTACCATTTTTGCTGGGGGTGGGAGTTGGGGGGCTGGAGTCTCCATGGCTCCTCATAGTGTGATGCTAGAAGTTTCTCTCTGAAAACTAACTTTGAGCAGCAAGGATAGAAGAGGCTCCCTGCTCTCCTTCAGCAAGCTGCTGAAGGAAAGAAGGATAGACCAGTGAGGCAGAGAAAAATGAGAAGCTGTGTCATCAAAGCCAGGAGGCCATTTCTGGTAGGTCAAGCAAGACTGACAATGTGCATTGGGATGTACACAGGAAGTCAGAGGCATTGTTAATTTTGGTGGAATGATGCTTCTGGAAGCCAGTTAGAAGGGCAGTGGCATGGGACCTAGGCAAAAAAAGTGGATATAAAAACTATTGATAACTTCTGTATTTTTAAAATATAAAATATATAATTAGAAAATAATGTCTAATGATCACCTATGCACCTGCCACCTAGCTTTATCAATTCTTAATATTTCATCATATTTGCTAAAAAATATACAGAGCGATTTGACTTTCCCTGTATATTCCTTCTCAGTCCCACCTCCTACCTTCCAGAGATAACTATTATTGTTAGTTTGGTGTCTTTCACTTCTGTGTATTATATTTAATCCTATCAATACATTTGTATGTTTGTATAAATAACATACTATTGCTTTGCAGGTCTGCAGTCTGAATAGAAATGGTATTTTATATCGTCTTTCTTCCTGCAACTCACTTTTTTAAGCTCAGTATTATATTTTAGAAATTTATTGACATGTCCACTGGAGATACAGCTCAGGTTTAATTATAGTATAAATATGCCTTAATTTAGCAACTTCCATTGATGGATGTTTAAACTGTATCCAAGTTTTAAACATTACAAACAGAGTTGCATTGAACATTCCTGTATGTGCCCCCTTGCATGCCTGTGTCCAACTATTCCTGGGAATGGGAATGCTGTGACGGGAGGCCACACACCTGGAGTTTTCCCAGAGAGTGCTGGTGGCTCTCACAGTACTACCCACAGCATATGACTTTCTGTTACCTTCACATTCTCATCCTCTCCACTTGGTGTTGTCAGACTTTCCAGCTTGACCTTTCAGAGGAATGGGAAAAGGTATTTCACTTTGACTTTATTTTGTTTTTCCTTACTTTTGTTTTCTTTGAGATGAGTTTTCACTCTGTGACCCAGGCTGGAGTGCAGTGGGGCAATCTCGGCTCACTGCAACCTCTGCCTCCCAGGCTCAAGCGATCTTTCTGCCTCAGCCTCCTGAGTAGCTGGGACCACAGGTGTGTGCCACCACAACCAGCTTTTTTTTTTTTTTTTTTTTTTTTTTTTTTGCATTTTTGGTAGAGACAGGGTTTTGCCATGTTGCCCAGACTGGTCTCAAATCCTGAGCTCAAGTGATCCACCTGCCTCAGCCTCCCAAAGTGCTAAGATTACAGGTGTGAGCCACCGCACCTGGCCTGTGGCTTTAATTTCTTTTCCCCATTACTCACGAAGTTGGGCATCTTTATGCTACTTTCTGGCAACTTGCTTTCCTCTCCTGAATTGCTTTATTATCTTTTTGCCTGTTCTTCTCTGGAGATTTTTGTTATTTTCCTTATTGACCTGTGGGAATTCTTTATGTATGCTGGACTCTAATCTTTTGTCAGGAATGTGCATTACAAGTATATTTTTCCAATCTGTGCCTTATTCCTCAGTTTGTTTTGTTGTCTTTCTTTGAGCAGATGTGTTAAATTTTAATGTGTTCAGGCATATAAATGTCTGTTTTTATGGTTTGTTCTTATTGTTTTTGTTATTGAAATAGGCTATTTTGTTTTGGTTTTCTCTTTTTATATTTTATTTATCACTGATGTTAGAAGAGGGGGTGGATCAAAACATGAATTTATTACTCCATCTGGATATTCTAAATAATTCTTAAAGACATTTATGAAAGGCCAAAGGGAGATATGATACTGTGTAAGGTACAGTGAGGGTCACATTAGAGTGCACTTAAAAAAAGTGTCAGGAACTTATAAAAAAACAACGGGAAGGATCCTATCAAAGTAGGAAATGGCTAATTCAGGCCAGCAGAAGGAATGCATCTACTTGAGATGAAGAGGTTGAATGTGCAGAGATAAGATCAGATTACTATGCATAATCACACATAATCACTATAAAGGTGTACTGGGATCCTGAGAAACTAGGAAGTCATGGAACAAATGGCCAGGGGAGTTCTAGCCCCAGGTAGGAGGAAGGGCAGGATTCCTACTGTTAACAAAAGCCGGGAAACCGGGCTGTGTGAGATGCAGCTCAGTTAGGAAGGGGAGGCTGTCTCACCTGATAACTTCTTCTCTGCAAATAGAAATAATTCATCAACTGCTGAGAAAGAGGCTGGGATGGAAGAAGATTGATGACTTTCATCTTTTGAAAAAAGCAGAGCAACTATGCAACACTGTGACGTGTTGGGAGAATAAATTGAGTAGAGGAATCTAGTAGGTTTTCCCATGTCATGAAAGGCCCACATGAAGTATTTAAAAATTCACAATAAAATCAGTTACCACTGTGGTGTGATGATCTTCAGCAGCAGTTGGTTCTCAGGGGCAAGCAAAGAAGCAGAAAGTCACGAGGAATTAAGGCAACTGTGCCACTGGACGATGATTGTGGAATACAGACTGGATAAAGTAGGTAAAGGAAGAAAATGATCATGGATAGAGGAGGGAAAGTGGAGAGGAGATAAAACTTCACTACTCAGGGAGGAGTTGCCAAGCAGGCTGGAAAGACAGCGATTGTAGGCGAGCAGTGTCAGTTAATGATTTTTGGAGTTGGCACCGTTACAAGAAATGACAAGGTCCAGAGTGCAGTTATGTGATGGACACCTGATAGCAGTGGAGGAAAATGGGTTTTGAGATTAGCACTTTGTGAAAATCAAAATGTCAAATTCAACTATTGGCAGAGCTTGGGAGTAGGAAAAGCTGCAAGCCAGGTGCCAGAGTGGTCAGTCAGTGGGGAGGGTGAACCAGAGTTCAGCAAGGAGGAGCAGCATGTGCAGTTTTAAAAGAGCAAGGTTTATTTTTATTTTTATGTATTCTTTTGATGGTTTTACAATTGAATGGAAGGATGAGGGAAGTAAGAAGCATCTGAACTCTACTTTCTGACCCGGAGGTATCTGAGGTGGTAGGAGTGCCTGATCTCTGTGTGGAATAGGACACCTACAGGGAGGGTCACTGGCAAAGAGTTGGGAGTGCTGTTCCGTGGTCCTATGAAGCTGGATCCCATAGGTCACAGCCAAAGGTTTGGGGAGGTAGGAGGGCTGGGGCAGGGCAAGGACGCATGCAACACTGAGGGCATGAGGGTGCACTCAGGGATTGCAGAGTGCGGCAGGAGTGGCAGCTCCACTTCACTCACTGGCTAAAGAAAACCGCTATAAACACATCAGAGGATTCAGACTGAGGAGAAGGGACACTGGGTCTCACCAACAGAGGACCCATCCCATGTGCTTGGGTGAGGGCAGCCTGGGAAGAGATGGATCCCATATCTTGCCTGGGCAGCTAACAGACCAATGCCTTGCAATGGCTGACTTCTGAGTCCCTGTCTGACAAGGGACCAGAACTGAACAATTCCACACAGCCCCTGGGGCTAATGGTGGAGAGAAGGAGTTGCTTGGAGATGCAGCTCACTTAGGACTCGTATGGAAGAGTGGCAGGAGTGGATTTGGGGAGAAATTGGGCCTCCCTAAGGCGATAGCTGCCTAGTGATCATGTGGAACCACGACACCATCTTCTCAGGCCACTGGAACAAATACGTTATTATTTATGTATGATTAGCTATTCGATTGCTATTCAGATTTGAGTTTATTACGTTATCATTTGTTTAAATATCAGTAAACTATATTTTTGCACAATTTTACATTTATAGGAAGTTGAGCAGAAAGTACAGAGATTTTCCATATACTCCCTCTCCAACCCTACAGTTTTCTCTATTACTAACATGTTGCATTGGTGTGGTACATTTTTTACAACTGATAAACCAACATTAAATATTACTGTTAGTTAAAGTCCATAGTTTACATTAGGGTTCATTGTTTGTGTTATATATTCTATAGGTTTTGAGAAATGTATAATGTCATGTATCCACCAATATAGTATGATACGGAATGGCTTCACTGTCCTAAAAAACCTCTGTAGTCCACCTGTTCATTCCATCCCACCTCTCACCCACTTCTCAACCCATGACAAACACTAATCTTTCTGCTGTTTCTATAGTTTCTCCTTTTTCAGAATCTCCTGTAACTGAAATCCTAAGTATGTAGCCTTTTCATATTGACTTCTTTCACTTCACAAAATGTGTTTAAGGCTTCTCTATGCCTTTTTGTGGCTTATTAGCCCATTTCAATTTTATTGCTGAATAATATTCCATTGTATGGATCTACCATACATTGTTTATCCATTCATGTATTAAAGGACATCTTGTTTTTTTTTCAAGTGTTGATAATGATGAATACAGCCACTCTAAACATGCATGTGAAGGTTTTGGTGTAGACGTAAGTTTTCATTTCATTTGGGAAAGTACTAAGGAGTGCCATTGCTGGATCATACAGTTAAGATTATGTTTAGTTTTGTAAGAAACTGTCAAACTGTCTTCCAAGGAGTTGTACCATTTTGCATTCCTACCAACAGTGAATTTCTGTTGCTCCGTGTCTTTGGCAGCACTTGATGTTGCCAGTGGTTTGAATTTTGGCCATTCTAAAAAGTGGGCAGTGGTATCTAATTATTGTTTTAATTTATAATTTCCTAAGATGCTGTTGAGCATCTTTTTGTATGCTGATTGTTAACTGTATGTCTTCTTTCATCGCTTCAGAATTTTTTGTCCACGTGTTTATTAATTGGGTTGTTTTCTTGTTGTTGAATTTTGAGAGTTCTTTTTATATTTTGGATAACAGTCTTTTATCAGATACATGTTTTGCATGTATTTTCTCCCAGACTGTGGGTTGTCTTTTCATTCCCTTAACAGTGTCTTCCACAGAGAAGTTTTAGTTATGTCCAATTTATCAATATTTTATCTCATGGATTATACTTTTGGTGTTGTATCTAAAAGTCATGCCAAACACAATGTTACCTAAGTTATCTCCCAAATATAACCTTCTAGAGATTTTATAGTTTTGTATTATTTTACATTTAGGTATATGATTAATTTTGAGTGAATTTTTGTGAAAAGTGTAAATCAGTGTCTAGATGTATTTATTTATTTTTTGCATGTGGATGTACCGTTGTTCCAACACCATCTTTTGAAAAGACTATATTTTCTCCATTTTGTTACCTTTGCTCCTTTGTCAAAGATCAGCTGGCTACATTTATGTGAGTCTATTTATGTGCTCTCTATTCTGATTTATTGATTAATTTGTGTATTCTTTTATAATACCACACGGTCTTCAAGTGAGGTAATGCCAGTCCTCTGACTGGCACTTCTTTTCTCAATATTGTTTTGGCTATTCTGGGACTTTTCCCTCTCCATGTAAACTTTGGAATCAGTTTGTTCATATCCACAAGTAACTTGTTGGGATTTTGATTGGGTTTGTATTGAATCTATATATTAAATTGGGAAGAACTAATATCTTGATGATATTGAGTGTTCCTATCCATGAACATGGAATATTTCTCAAATTTTTAGAACTGATTTTTTTTTTTATCAGAGTTTTGTAGTTTTCCTTATATAGATTTTTGTTTTAAAATGTAGGTTTTGTTTTTTGGTTTTTGTTTTTTTAAAATATGACCCAATAATTCTATTTCTGGGCATATGTCCAAGGGAGGTAAAACCAGTATGTCAAAGACACATCTTCACTTCCTTGTTTATTGAAGCATTATTCACAGTAGACAAGATATGGAATCAAATGAAGTGTCCATTGATGGATGAATGGATAAATAAAATGTGGCACACACCACACACACAAACACACACAATGGAATACTATTAGCCCTTAAAAGATAAGGAAATTCTATTATTTGTGACAACATGGATGAAACTAGGGGACATCATGCTGAATGAAATAAGCCAGGGACAAAAGGAGAAAAACTGCAAGATCTCCGTTTTGTGTAGAATCTAAAATAGTTGAGAAGTAGAAGCAGACAGTAGAATGGTGGTCACCAGAGCCTGATGGTAGGGGTGAGGGGAATAAACATGGAGAGGTTGGCCAAAGAGTACAAAGTGTCAGTTAAATAGGATAAACAAGTTTTGGTGATCTATTTACAGCATGATGACTATAGGTAACAATAATGTATTAAATATTTGAATATTGCTAAGATGGTAGTTCTTAAATGTTCAATGCTCTCACCACAAGAAAGATAAGTATGTGAGGTGATGGCTATGTTTATTTGCTTGATTTAGTCATTTCCCAGTGTGTGTGTAATATTGTACACTGAAAATATGCAGTATATAAATTTTATCAATTACATCTTAATAAAGCTAAGGGAAAAGAAATAGAAATGGAGGTTTTACTATTATTCGAATATGGTGAGAATAGCACATGAGGAGATGACTGCCAATGAAAAGATAGTTTGTCATTCATCATTCCCAAGAGGAGAAGGCACACCACACATGAAGGCACCACACAGGGAAGTGCTAAGGTTGGTCAGGAAGCAGAAAGAGGGAGGAAAATATAACAAGAGGCTTTATTGTGGTTTCTGCAGGGAAATGGCTAAGGCAGGCTTCGCAGGTTTAGGATTGGCTCGTTTGAATAATTCAGCAGGCTCTCAGGTGTAGGGTACCCAGACCTGGGATAATTAGGGCATGGAAATATTTGCCCTGAGTGTGAGAGTTCCATAGAGAAAATTGGGGGTCGGGGGCAGGGGATATGGACTTTGGATTGCTTAGTTTGCATATGAAATGCACGCTCTTGGGCGAGTTGTTTACTATCTCTAGAAATTAGCTAACACTGGGAGGGGCAGATCTTCCCTGGTCAGGGAGGCGTTAGATAACAGAGCATCCAAAATACAGAAAATAATACGATATAATTAATAGAATCTTGTGCATACTTTGTTAGATTTATATCTAAGTATTCCAATTTTTGGTATTAACGTAAATGGTGTTATCTTAAGTTTCAAATTCCAGTTGTTCATTTTTGGGTATATAGCAAAGCAATTGACTTTTGTGTATTAACCTTGTATCCTGCTATTAAGTCCCGTAGATTTTCGGTGATTCTTGGAAATCTTTTACATAGGCAATCATGCCATCTGTAAATGAAGTTTTATTTCTTCCCACTCAATCTCTATACCTTTTATTTGTTTTTCTTGTTTGTTGCATTAGCTTGGACTTCCAGTACAATGTTGAACAGTTGTAGTGAAACAGGACATTTTTGCCGTGTTCCTGATCATAGTGGGAAAGCATCTAGTTTCTCATCATTAAAATGTTAGCTGTAGGTTTTCTGTAGATGTTCTTTACCAAATTGGAGAGTTTTCTCCTATTCCTAGTTTGCCGAGAATTTTTAATCATGAATAAATGGGTGTTACATTTTGGCAAATGCTTTTTATGCATCTATGATATGATGATATGATTTTTCTTGTCTAGCCTGTTGATATAGTGGATTAGATTAATTGATTTTTAAATGTTTAACCATCCTTACATGGAATAATTCTCACTTTCTGTGGTGTATACTCCTTTTTACACATTATTATATTCAATGTGCTAATATTTTGTTGAGGATTTAGTGTATATATTCATGAGGAATATTGGTTTATTGTTTTCCTTTCTTACAATGTCTTTGTTTTAGTAATAGGGTAATGCTGGCCTCATAGAATGAATTGGAAAGTGGTGCCTCTGTTTCTACTTTCTGAAAAAGATGGTAGAGAATTGGTTTAATTTCTTCCTTAAATGTTTGGTAGAATTTACCAGTGAACACATCTGGGCCTGATGCTTTCTGTTTTTGAAAGCTACTAATTATTGCTTCAATTTTTAAAATAGATATATTTTAAAATGCTAAATTAAAATGTTAGCTGTGGGTTCTCTGTAGATGTTCTTTATCAGACTAGAGAGTTTCTTTCTATTCCTAGTTTGCTGAGAATTTTTCATCAAATGAATGGGTGTTAAATTTTGTCAGATGCTTTTTATGCATCTATTGATACGATCATATGATTTTTCTTGTCTAGCCTGTTGATACAGTGGATTAGATTAATCAAGTTTTAAATGTTTAACCATCTTTGCTTACCTGGAATAAATCTCACTTTTAAAATAGGTATATTTAAAAAATTGAACCTGTTTAGGCTATCAATTTTTCCTATGTGAGTTAGGTAGCTTGTATCTTTTAAGAAATAGGTCCATTTCATGTAAGTGATAAAATCTGTGGGTAAAGAGTTGTTAGTAATAGCTTTTATTATCCTTTTAATGTCTGTGAGATTGGTAGTGATGGCCTCTTCATTTTTAGTATTAATGACTTATGTCTTCTACTTTCTTGGTTACCCTAGTTAGAAGTCTATCAATGTTATCGGTCTTTTCAAAGAACCAGCTTTTGTTTTCATTGATTTTCTCTATTGTTTTTCTGTTTTTAATTGTATTGATTTTTATTATTTCTCTTTTTCCCACTTACTTTGCATTTACTTTTTAAAAAATTTTATGGTTTCCTAAGGTGAAAGCTTAGAATACTAATTTTAGAGTTTTCTTCTTTTTAAATACATGCATTCAATGTTATAAATTTCCCTTTAAGCACTACTTTTACTACGTTCCACACGTTTTGATAGGTTGTATTTTTAGTTTCATTTGTTCAAAATGTTTTTAAGTTCCTGTTGAGACTTCTCTGACCATGTGTTATTTAAAAGTATGTTGTTTAATCTCCAAACATTTTGGGCTTTTCTAGTTATCTTTCTGTTGTTAATTCTAGTACAGCTTCATTGTGGTCTGAAAACATACTTTGCATGATGCCTATTCTTTTAACTTTGTAAGTTTTTTTTTTTTTTATTATACTTTAAGTTCTAGGGTACATGTACATAGCGTGCAGGTTTGTTACATATGTATACTTGTGCCATGTTGGTGTGCTGCACCCATCAACTCGTCAGCACCCATCAATTCGTCATTTGCATCAGGTATAACTCCCAATGCAATCCCTCCCCCCTCCCCCCTCCCCTCTCCCCATGATAGGCCCCTGTGTGTGATGTTCCCCTTCCCGAGTCCAAGTGATCTCATTGTTCAGTTCCCACCTATGAGTGAGAACATGTGGTGCTTGGTTTTCTGTTCTTGTGATAGTTTGCTGAGAATGATGGTTTCCAGTTGCATCCATGTCCCTACAAAGGACACAAACTCATCCTTTTTTATGGCTGCATAGTATTCCATGGTGTATATGTGCCACATTTTCTTAATCCAGTCTGTCACTGATGGACATTTTGGTTGATTCCAAGTCTTTGCTATTGTGAATAGTGCCGCAATAAACATACGTGTGCATGTGTCTTTATAGCAGCATGATTTATAGTCCTTTGGGTATATTCCCAGTAATGGGATGGCTGGGTCATATGGTACATCTAGTTCTAGATCCTTGAGGAATTGCCATACTGTTTTCCATAATGGTTGAACTAGTTTACAATCCCACCAACAGTGTAAAAGAGTTCCTATTTCTCCACATCCTCTCCAGCACCTGTTGTTTCCTGACTTTTTAATGATCGCCATTCTAACTGGTGTGAGATGGTATCTCGTTGTGGTTTTGATTTGCATTTCTCTGATGGCCAGTGATGATGAGCATTTTTTCATGTGTCTGTTGGCTGTATGAATGTCTTCTTTTGAGAAATGTCTGTTCATATCCTTTGCCCACTTTTTGATGGGGTTGTTTGTTTTTTTCTTGTAAATTTGTTTGAGTTCTTTGTGGGTTCTGGATATTAGCCCTTTGTCAGATGAGTAGATTGCAAAAATTTTCTCCCATTCTGTAGGTTGCCTGTTCACTCTGATGGTAGTTTCTTTTGCTGTGCAGAAGCTCTTTAGTTTAATGAGATTCCATTTGTCAATTTTGGCTTTTGCTGCCATTGCTTTTGGTGTTTTAGACATGAAGTCTTTGCCCATGCCTATGTCCTGAATGGTACTACCTAGGTTTTCCTCTAGGGTTTTTATGGTATTAAGTCTAACATTTAAGTCTCTAATCCATCTTGAATTAATTTTTGTATAAGGAGTAAGGAAAGGATCCAGTTTCAGCTTTCTACTTATGGCTAGCCAATTTTCCCAGCACCATTTATTAAATAGGGAATCTTTTCCCCATTTCTTGTTTCTCTCAGGTTTGTCAAAGATCAGATGGCTGTAGATGTGTGGTATTATTTCTGAGGACTCTATTCTGTTCCATTGGTCTATATCTCTGTTTTGGTACCAGTACCATGCTGTTTTCGTTACTGTAGCCTTGTAGTATAGTTTGAAGTCAGGTAGCGTGATGCCTCCAGCTTTGTTCTTTTGACTTAGGATTGTCTTGGAGATGCGGGCTCTTTTTTGGTTCCATATGAACTTTAAAGCAGTTTTTTCCAATTCTGTGAAGAAACTCATTGGTAGCTTGATAGGGATGGCATTGAATCTATAAATAACCTTGGGCAGTATGGCCATTTTCACGATATTGATTCTCCCTATCCATGAGCATGGTATGTTCTTCCATTTGTTTGTGTCCTCTTTTATTTCACTGAGCAGTGGTTTGTAGTTCTCCTTGAAGAGGTCCTTTACATCCCTTGTAAGTTGGATTCCTAGGTATTTTATTCTCTTTGAAGCAATTGTGAATGGAAGTTCATTCATGATTTGGCTCTCTGTTTGTCTGTTACTGGTGTATAAGAATGCTTGTGATTTTTGCACATTAATTTTGTATCCTGAGACTTTGCTGAAGTTGCTTATCAGCTTAAGGAGATTTTGGGCTGAGACAATGGGGTTTTCTAAATATACAATCATGTCATCTGCAAAGAGGGACAATTTGACTTCTTCTTTTCCTAACTGAATACCCTTGATTTCTTTCTCTTGCCTGATTGCCCTAGCCAGAACTTCCAACACTATGTTGAATAGGAGTGGTGAGAGAGGGCATCCCTGTCTTGTGCCAGTTTTCAAAGGGAATTTTTCCAGTTTTTGCCCATTCAGTATGATATTGGCTGTGGGCTTGTCATAAATAGCTCTTACTATTTTGAGGTATGTTCCATCAATACAGAATTTATTGAGCGTTTTTAGCATGAAGGGCTGTTGAATTTTGTCAAAAGCCTTTTCTGCATTTATTGAGATAATCATGTGGTTCTTGTCTTTGGTTCTGTTTATATGCTGGATTATGTTTATTGATTTGCGAATGTTGAACCAGCCTTGCATCCCAGGGATGAAGCCCACTTGATCATGGTGGATAAGCTTTTTGATGTGCTGCTGAATCCGGTTTGCCAGTATTTTATTGAGGATTTTTGCATCGATGTTCATCAGGGATATTGGTCTAAAATTCTCTTTTTTTGTTGTGTCTCTGCCAGGCTTTGGTATCAGGATGATGTTGGCCTCATAAAATGAGTTAGGGAGGATTCCCTCTTTTTCTATTGATTGGAATAGTTTCAGAAGGAATGGTACCAGTTCCTCCTTGTACCTCTGGTAGAATTCAGCTGTGAATCCATCTGGTCCTGGACTTTTTTTGGTTGGTAGGCTATTAATTATTGCCTCAATTTCAGAGCCTGCTATTGGTCTATTCAGGGATTCAACTTCTTCCTGGTTTAGTCTTGGAAGAGTGTAAGTGTCCAGGAAATTATCCATTTCCTCTAGATTTTCTAGTTTATTTGCGTAGAGGTGTTTATAGTATTCTCTGATGGTAGTTTGTATTTCTGTGGGGTCGGTGGTGATATCCCCTTTATCATTTTTTATTGCGTCTATTTGATTCTTCTCTCTTTTCTTCTTTATTAGTCTTGCTAGCGGTCTGTCAATTTTGTTGATCTTTTCAAAAAACCAACTCCTGGATTCATTGATTTTTTGGAGGGTTTTTTGTGTCTCTATCTCCTTCAGTTCTGCTCTGATCTTAGTTATTTCTTGCCTTCTGCTAGCTTTCATATGTGTTTGCTCTTGCTTCTCTAGTTCTTTTAATTGCGATGTTAGAGTGTCAATTTTAGATCTTTCCTGCTTTCTCTTGTGGGCATTTAATGCTATAAATTTCCCTCTACACACTGCTTTAAATGTGTCCCAGAGATTCTGGTATGTTGTATCTTTGTTCTCATTGGTTTCAAAGAACATCTTTATTTCTGCCTTCATTTCGTTATGTACCCAGTAGTCATTCAGGAGCAGGTTGTTCAGTTTCCATGTAGTTGAGCGGTTTTGATTGAGTTTTCTTAGTCCTGAGTTCTAGTTTGATTGCACTGTGGTCTGAGAGACAGTTTGTTATAATTTCTGTTCTTGTATATTTGCTGAGGAGTGCTTTACTTCCAATTATGTGGTCAATTTTGGAATAAGTGCGATGTGGTGCTGAGAAGAATGTATATTCTGTTGATTTGGGGTGGAGAGTTCTATAGATGTCTATTAGGTCTGCTTGCTGCAGAGATGAGTTCAATTCCTGGATATCCTTGTTAACTTTCTGTCTCGTTGATCTGTCTAATGTTGACAGTGGAGCGTTGAAGTCTCCCATTATTATTGTATGGGAGTCTAAGTCTCTTTGTAAGTCTCTAAGGACTTGCTTTATGAATCTGGGTGCTCCGGTATTGGGTGCATATATATTTAGGATAGTTAGCTCTTCCTGTTGAATTGATCCCTTTACCATTATGTAATGGCCTTCTTTGTCTCTTTTGATCTTTGATGGTTTAAAGTCTGTTTTATCAGAGACTAGTATTGCAACCCCTGCTTTTTTTTGTTCTCCCATTTGCTTGGTAAATCTTCCTCCATCCCTTTATTTTGAGCCTATGTGTGTCTCTGCATGTGAGGTGTGTCTCCTGAATACAGCAGACTGATGGGTCTTGACTCTTTATCCAGTTTGCCAGTCTGTGTCTTTTAATTGGAGCATTTAGTCCATTTACATTTAAGGTTAAGATTGTTATGTGTGAACTTGATCCTGCCATTATGATATTAACTGGTTATTTTGCTCGTTAGTTGATGCAGTTTCTTCCTAGCCTCAATGGTCTTTACATTTTGGCATGTTTTTGCAATGGCTGGTACTGGTTGTTCCTTTCCATGTTTAGTGCTTCCTTCAGGGTCTCTTGTAAGGCAGGCCTAGTGGTGACAAAATCTCTAAGCATTTGCTTATCTGTAAAGGATTTTATTTCTCCTTCACTTATGAAACTTAGTTTGGCTGGATATGAAATTCTAGGTTGAAAATTCTTTTCTTTAAGAATGTTGAATATTGGCCCCCACTCTCTTCTGGCTTGTAGAGTTTCTGCCGAGAGATCTGCTGTTAGTCTGATGGGCTTCCCTTTGTGGGTAACCCGACCTTTCTCTCTGGCTGCCCTTAAGATTTTTTCCTTCATTTCAACTTTGGTGAATCTGGCAATTATGTTTCTTGGAGTTGCTCTTCTCGAGGAGTATCTTTGTGGCGTTCTCTGTATTTCCTGGATTTGAATGTTGGCCTGCCCTAGTAGGTTGGGGAAGTTCTCCTGGATGATATCCTGAAGAGTGTTTTCCAACTTGGTTCCATTTTCCCCCTCACTTTCAGGCACCCCAATCAGACGTAGATTTGGTCTTTTTACATAATCCCATACTTCTTGCAGGCTTTGTTCATTTCTTTTTCTTCTTTTTTCTTTTGGTTTCTATTCTCGCTTCATTTCATTCATTTGATCCTCAATTGCTGATACTCTTTCTTCCAGTTGATCTAGTCGGTTACTGAAGCTTGTGCATTTGTCACGTATTTCTCGTGTCATGGTTTTCATCTCTTTCATTTCGTTTATGACCTTCTCTGCATTAATTACTCTAGCCATCAATTCTTCCACTTTTTTTTCAAGATTTTTAGTTTCTTTGCGCTGGGTACGTAATTCCTCCTTTAGCTCTGAGAAGTTTGATGGACTGAAGCCTTCTTCTCTCATCTCGTCAAAGTCATTCTCTGTCTAGCTTTGATCTGTTGCTGGCGATGAGCTGCGCTCCTTTGCCGGGGGAGATGCGCTCTTATTTTTTGAATTTCCAGCTTTTCTGCCCTGCTTTTTCCCCATCTTTGTGGTTTTATCTGCCTCTGGTCTTTGATGATGGTGATGTACTGATGGGGTTTTGGTGTAGGTGTCCTTCCTGTTTGATAGTTTTCCTTCTAACAGTCAGGACCCTCAGCTGTAGGTCTGTTGGAGATTGCTTGAGGTCCACTCCAGACCCTGTTTGCCTGAGTATCAGCAGCAGAGGCTGCAGAAGCTAGAATATTTCTGAACAGCGAGTGTACCTGTCTGATTCTTGCTTTGGAAGCTTCCTCTCAGGGGTGTACTCCACCCTGTGAGGTGTGGGGTGTCAGACTGCCCCTAGTGGGGGATGTCTTCCAGTTAGGCTACTCAGGGGTCAGGGACCCACTTGAGCAGGCAGTCTGTTCCTTCTCAGATCTCAACCTCCCTGTTGGGAGATCCACTGCTCTCTTCAAAGCTGTCAGACAGAGTCGTTTGCGTCTGCAGAGGTTTCTGCTGCTTTTGTTTATCTGTGCCCTGTCCCCAGAGGTGGAGTCTACAGAGACAGGCAGGTTTCCTTGAGCTGCTGTGAGCTCCACCCAGTTCGAGCTTCCCAGTGGCTTTGTTTACCTACTTAAGCCTCAGCAATGGTGGGCGCCCCTCCCCCAGCCTCGCTGCTGCCTTGCTGGTAGATCACAGACTGCTGTGCTAGCAATGAGGGAGGCTCTGTGGGTGTGGGACCCTCCTGGCCAGGTGTGGGATATAATCTCCTGGTGTGCCCACGTGCGCAGTATTGGGGTGGGAGTTACCCGATTTTCCAGGTGTTGTGTGTCTCAGTTCCCCTAGCTAGGAAAAGGGATTCCCTTCCCCCTTGCGCTTCCCAGGTGAGGGGATGCCTCGCCCTGCTTCAACTCTCGCTGGTCGGGCTGCAGCAGCTGACCAGCACCGATTGTCCAGCACTCCCTAGTGAGATGAACCCAGTACCTCAGTTGAAAATGCAGAAATCACCGGTCTTCTGTGTCGCTGGCGCTGGGAGTTGGAGACTGGAGCTGTTCCTATTTGGCCATCTTGCTCCGCCCCCAGCCGTAAGTTGTGTTTTATGGCCCAGAATGTAGTCTGTCTTAGTAAATGTCCCATGTGAGCTTGAGAAGAATGTATATTCTGCTCTTGTTGCATGATGTATTCAATACATGTCAGTTAGAGCAAATTGATTGATGGTGTTGTTCAACTCTACCTTCAATGATTTTCTGCCTGCAGGATGGGTCAGTTACTGATAGAGAAGTAGTGAAATAGTGAAGTCTCCAACTTATGGTAGTAAATTTGCCTATTTCTCCTCACAGTTTGATCAGTTTTTGCCTCATGTATTTTGATGCTCTGTTGTTAGGCACACACATTAAGGACTGCTATCTCATCGTGGAGAGCCAGGCCCTTTATCATAACATAATACACCTTTTTATCCCTGATAAGTTTTTTATTTTTGCTCTGCATTTGCTCTGTCTGAAATTGAGTCATCTACTCCCCTTTCTTTTGATTAGTGTTATGGCATGTTTGTCTTCATCTCTTTACTTTTATTCTATCTGTCTTTATATTTAAGTGGGCTTCTTATAGACAACATATATTTGGATATTGTGGGTAAAGGTTATCCACTCTTACAGTCTCTATCTTTTGATGGGTATATGTAGAACATTCACATCTAAGATGGTTGTTGATATTGTTGGATTAATATCTACTACTTTTATACCTTTCTTTCTTTCTCTCTCTCTCTCTCTTTCTTTCTTTCTTTCTTTCTTTCTTTCTTTCTTTCTTTCTTTCTTTCTTTCGTCTTGCAATCATTTTCTGCTTTCTTTGATTTTAAATGATCGTTTTACATAATTCTGTTTTCTGTCATCTCATATCAATTATAATTTTTTCAAAAATATTTGGTGGTTTCCCTAGAGTTTAAATAAATTTCAACCAGGCACAGTGGCTCATTCCTGTAATTCCAGCACATTGGGAGGCTAAGGTGGGTGGATTACGAGGTCAAGAGATCGAGACCATCCTGGCCAATATGGTGAAACCCTGTCTTTACTAAAAATACAAAAATTAGCTGAGTGTGGTGGCACTTGCCTGTAGTCCCAGCTACTTGAGAGGCTGAGGCAGTAGAATCGCTTGAACTCGCGAGGCAGAAGTTGCAGTGAGCCGAGATTATGCCACTGCACTCCAGCCTAGCGACAGACTCCGTCTCAAAATAAAAAAATAAATAAATAAAATAATAAATAAATAAATAAATTCCTTGAAATAACGACAGCATTATGTGTTTTAGGAAATGAGTGCTTTGTAAAATATAAATTTAATTTACTAATATTGGGATTTAAAGACATTTAATAAGGAATTTATACAAAATGATATTTCAATAGATCAGTCAGTGGAAAAGTAGAGAACAAAACACTGTTTGCCCAAATTTTCTTCTTTAAACGATTTGTGTAAATTTATGGGATATAAGAGAAAATTTGTTAAATGTATATAATGTGTAGTGATCAAATCAGAGTATCAGGGTTTTCATCACCTGAGTACAATATACTTTTTAAAGTATAGTCATCCTACTCTGCTGTTCAAACTTGGAATTGAGTGTTTTAAAATTGTTGATTAAAATTATTCATGGCTTTGCATCTATCTACAGATTTATTCTATGTATCTTCAAAGTAAGAGCAATATCACATTTTGTTGCTTCCATTTTCATGCTATTATAATTGTTTTTTCCACATTAGTGCAAAACTTTTTATAAACACAATTTGAATGGAGGTATAGCATCCATTTAAGATGCCAACATTTATTCACTGATTTCCCTATGACTGAACAATTATTTCTAATATTCCACTGCTATAGTAAACACTGTGATAAGCCCCAATTTGGGAGTCTTTCCCCATGTTTAGGATTATGTATCTAGAATATCTCCTGAATAGAAGTTACCTGGCTTCAGTGTACAAACAGTTTTAAGGGTCCTAAGATATACTACCAAACTGTTATCCTGAAAAGGTACACCAATTTACAATTCTGCTAGCAAGATGTGAGCCTGCTGATTTCATTTGACTCCTTATCACTGAGTTCATATAAACAGCATTTACTAATTTCATGAGCAGTTTTCTGTATTTTCTGATTTCAAGTTTTAACATTTCATAGCATCCTATTTGTTTCCAACTGTAAAGGAGTATGAACTTGCTAATCAGCACACTAGGGAGAAGGGATATGTTTTATTCTACCTTTGTTTAGTAATTTCTAAAATAAAAATTTCAAACACACCTTGTGTTCCATTCCCTGTGATGTACTTATTTGTATACTTATTTGTATACACATTTTCAAATAGAAATCATTAGCTGATTATCTCAAGAATAAACTAACGTTCAATCAGGCACCATTAGTATTCATACTGGAAACAACCAACATCTTCATTGTGAATGATGAAAATTGCCCAGCCTGCAGAGAAGAGATGAAGCAGAGACAATTGCTATAGAAACTAAGAGCGCAATGCCTTTCAGATTGCAGGAAGAGCATGCATTTCTGCTTCCTGCACACCTGTTTCCATTTGTGCTTTCAAATTGAAAGTTTACGGTGTGTCCCAGCAACAGCTTGAACTACATGTGAAAGACAATAATCGCTTTGGCCATTGGCTTCATTATAAGAAGTGTAGTTGAGAAATATCATTTTACAATCTGCAATAAGAAGAAATAAAGAGTGACTTTTCTCTTTTATGTGTGTTGGAGCACCTCGCCTGCACCTGCATTGGCACTGACTTCTACACAAGCACATATTGAATGTATAATTTGGGAAAGCAGGCTCTAGTAAGAAGCATCATATGCTAATGATTTACCTAAAATATCTTTTTTTGTAGTTGTTGTTAATTCTCTCCTTTAAACCCGACCACAACTCTCTGGGGAAAGGAGGAGCCTTTCAGGAGACAGGTTTGAGCTCAGGACAGTCTCCTGGTATGAGATTATGAGTTTAACTCTTAAAATCCAGAGCTCTTGTTCTTCTGATGCCAGAATGTCTGCCCCTCATCTCTCAAATAAGATCCACAGACAGAATTCTATGTTTCATTTTCTTTTCCTGACAGCTGGAGGTGCTGATGTGACTTGGAAGGGTCATGCTAAATTTCACGGGCTTTATGGCCTCCATCCAAGTGACCCCTTTAGCTCACCTAAAGGGAAAGTCCAAGTGGGTGGAGGGATGATGTGGGCACAGGGCTTTTCATTTCTTGGGAACCCCCTACATTTGACTGATAAGGGTGATGTGGTTTGGCAATTCACCTTTGTGAGAGTAACATTAGTCATCATCAACTGGAAAGTTCTTCCTCATCTCCACTGCCAGGTTCCACGCTGATTTCCTTTAACTCTGCTCCTGGCTATGTAGCATCTACAGGTATGGCCAGGCATTCACCTTGCCCTGACACAATGTAGCTATTGGGCACAAATGGAGGGCAGGACAGTTGGAGACGGCTTCTACTGCAAAGGAAGTGGTATATCTTGGGCACCTGCATCATGTCATATGACAGACGGATATGGCTTCTTTGGGAAAGAAAACAACAGGAGTTTGTATTAGAAGGATTCAAGACTGTATCAAAATAGATGCTGGCCCTGGCTCTATATTAAGTTGCTTTTTGTTCTGAAACACTCGAAGTTTTCTCAAGGTCTTGTTCTTTTTGCCTGCATAATAGAGATAAGATCTTTTATACATTGCAACGTTTGGCTGCATCGAATTCGATAATTGAGAAAATACTTTGTAAAATTAAAGCTATTTGCAAGCTGGGCATGTGGATATCTGTTTTCTTAAAACGTACATTTATCTTTCTTCTGCCCTGTGATTCCTCATCTCTACCTGCCACCCTCTGCCCCCACCATGTGCATAATGGAATTCTGTCAGAATTGTTAGACAAAGGTGATTCCCATCCAGAGAGCAGCTCAAAGTCAGCTCCCTATGGTAAACACTGCGGGTATGAAATGCTGTCAGTCCTATGGAGTGAATGTCTGATTCATGACAGCTCATACTTCTTAACTGCCTCCGTCTCTGACTTTCTGGCTAAGAGTTACCTCTCCACTGGCCACAGCCTATACGAAGGAAATTGCTCTTGTGTAGTTGTTCAGAATTAGGTAGCAGAAAAGAAAATATCACTACTCTGCTAGGTAAGCCATAAAATGGGATTTAGCCTTTCAACCTCTTGTAAAATTAGAAGACCAATAAAACAGAGAGCACAGAATGTGTTTCACAGAAGTAAAAGATAATGGAACATATGGTAAATTGAACAAATAGTGGATGGCAACAGTGTGATAGCTGAAGAGGAAATTGCAAGAACATAGGCATTTCAGTGTTCTCTTAATTCAAGACCTTGGCTGTGTATGGGAAACTTAATTTCATTAGGTCTACGTGGTTCAAAGAAAAGTTTTCAAGATAAATTTTATGATGAGCAAGGCAAGAGCAACCCTTGAAAGGACACAAGGTAATTCATTCAGGCTATCCACTCAACAGTGCTTGAACTTGGTTTTTTAAAAATGTTTTATTTTGAACTAATTTTAGTCTTTCAGAAAAGTCTAAATAATATTGAATGTTTAGATACCCCTCACCCAGCTTCTTCTAATGTCAACATTTTACATAAGTATAGCACAATAATTAAAACAGGAAATTAACATTAGTACAATACTGTTAATAAAGGAAAGACCTTATTCTAATTTCATCATTCTTTTCACTAACGTTCCAGCATCTGAACCAGAACCTCACATTGAATTTGGTTTTTATTTCTCCTTATTCTCCTGAAATCTGTAATTCCTCAATCTTTCCTGTCTTTCATGATCTTGACATTTTTAAAGAATTTTAGTTAGTTATTTTGCTGAATATCCCTACATTTGGCTTTGTCTGATGTTTTCTCCAGATTGGCCTGAGGCTATTCACTTTTGCTGAGAATACCAAAGAAGAAAGTTGCGTTCTCAGCACATCGTATCACAGGTTCCAGAGATCAATGTGTCTAATGACTGGTGATGTTGACCTTCATCACTTGGTGAAGGTGATTTCTGCCGGGACTTCTTCATTGTAAGACTTCTGTCATTCCCTTTGCAGTTAGTAAATATCCTGGGATATTTACTATTTGCTTTTTTTTCTGAAACTTTGCCCATTAATTTTAACATTCACCAGCAGATCTTTCCTGCAATAACAATTACTGTAGTGTTTGCCTAATGCTGATTTTCTATTCCCCTCTTTCCTTCTACATTCATTCACTAAAATTCTACCCAAAGGAAGAGGTCTCTCTTCTCCTCCATTTATTTATTTATTACATCAGGTTTTAAAATGTATATCAGTAGGGATTCATGGGTATTTATGTTATGTTATGTGCTATAATCTAATTCTATCACAATCTATTTTGTTCCTCAAATTATTCCAGCTTTTGCATTAGGATCTTCTTCAGACAGGCTCTTGTGGTCTATATATAAAATATATAGGATATCCTATATAATATATATACACATATAGGATAGCCTATATGTGTATATATATTATATATATTATATATATGCAATTTTCTTACTTTCTGGAACCACAAGATGCTTCAGGTTCACCTTGTATGTATTTTCCCTGCTGTAGACCTGGAACCAACCACTTCTCAAAGAGCTCCAGTTCCTTTTATTGGTGAAGGGCGTTTAGAAATAAGATCTGAGCACTGAGAGTGTTTATCACTACTGGGAGTCATTGCTTCCAGCCCTGTCAGCAGACAGAGTTAGAGCAATATGAGCATACAAACACTTGCATATGCACATATCTGTACTTCCGTATCTCTCTCTCTCTCTCTCTCTATATATATATCTATATATATCTATCATCTATCTATCCATGTATCTATTATATCTATCTATCTATCTATCTATCTATCTATCTATCTATCTATCTATTATATCTATCTACCTATCATTTTTATCTATTATATCTACTATCTATCTATTGTATCTATCTATTATATCTATCATATCTATTCTATCTATCTATCTATCTATCTATCTATCTATCTATCTATCTATCTAATCTATCTCTGTGTATGTGAAAACCATGGGTGTATAGGTTTATACTGAAAATTCAGATTCCAGTCCAACACCAAGGGCTCCATTTAGCTTTCTCCATTTCCTTTTTTGCAACTTTCCCTCTAACAGTGAGCAACCTAGTTCTCCTTATTTACAAAATGTTCCTTGTTTTCCCAATTTTAGCATATCCATGAATTAGTTTAGGAATTTCTAACGCACATTCCTGTGAGAAACATGTTTGCTGATTAGCTTACAATTTTAATATGTGGTTCTTTTGGTTTTTGTCCCCACAGTATGTAGACTGTTTTAAGCAGTCATTTAGGCGAGTTTTTCCCTTTTGTGTTGCCTTCAGCATGGTTATGGTGTTCATTGTAAATACAATTTTTTTGCTTTTTTGGCTTTTGAGATGAAGTCTCGCTCTGTTGCCAGGCTGGAGTGCAATGGTGCGATCTCAGCTAACTGCAACCTCCGCCTCCTGGGTTCAAGCAATACTTCCACCTAAGCCTCCTGAATAGCTGGGACTACAGGGGCGTGCCACCACGCCTGGCTAATTTTTGTATTTTTAGTAGAGATGGGGTTTCACCATATTGGGGAGGCTGGTCTTGAACTCCTGACCTCATGATCTGCCCACCTTGGCTTCCAAAAGTGCTACGATTGCAGGCATGGTAATACAGTTTTTAAGAGAAAACAGGTACTCAGGTTCACAGCCAAGGTGAGCAAACTCATGACTAGTTCTGTCTGTCTGGCTTTTGCTTACAAAGCAGATCTGCCACCTCTGCCTTTCCATGCACAGTCAAGCTCTATTCTCTAGCTTGAATTTTTTATTATAACAACTGCCTCCAGTGTTTTCCTTGTTTGAAGAAGTGGGCATACCTTGGTTCATAGACTTCTCCAGGATTAGGTCCCGTAATTCTAGAGGAGAACACTGGAATCCCAGTTGGAGTTGGTTTTGGCCTGCGCAGGCATGAGGGGGCCTTCCTGTGGATGAGCTGGGGCAGGCTGTGCCACATGTCAGGCAAGGGGACTGCATGGAGGAGTACTTTTGGGTTTGTTGGAGACCAAAAAGAGAAGGGACCCTGTTGATGTGTTTCATTAGTGCCAAGTGGGCATCCTGTGACTCCTCTTACCTGCGTGTAGATCAGATCTGCAGGAGCATCTCTTCAGATGCATGCTCTGGGCAGAATTCTTCTTCTGTCTTCAGCCCCTTCTTGCCTCTTGCCCCCAGTTGGCCTACCACAGCTGAGCTCTTGAAACTGACCCATTCTTCCTGTACAGCTGATGTTTATGGTTTCTTTGAACAAACATAGAAACTTAACCTCTCAGTCTTAAAACTTGAAAAAGTTACATTTGTCTTATCTGAGTTCCTTTCTCAGAAAAAGAACTATCAGGCCACCCAGACTGTATAAAGGAGTTGAAATTTACCAGATTCCTGTGTTTGAACAATGAGAAGCCAACCCCTCACCCATGATGACTGCCTAAGTGACCACCTGCTGCCTGTTGTTTTCCAACACGTGGTTACATTTCTTCCCTGCTATATAAATTCTTAATTTTAGTTGGTCAGGGAGGTGAATTTGAGACTGAGCTCCCATCACTGGGCTGCAGCACCCGATTGACACCTTCTTCCCTGACAATACTCATCTCAGTGATTGGCTTTCTGTGCAGCAAGCAGCAGGACCTAGACCGAACCTCTGGTGTTTTGGTAACATTCTGAGGAGGCATGGGCCTAAGTGTGCCTCCTGTCAGCCTCGAACAGGCAGGGAGGAGAACAGGAAGGTGTCAAGGCAGCAGCGCTGCCAGCCTCGCTGCCATGTGAGCTCAGCCCCTCTTCTATTTGGCCCACTCTGAGTTCTAACAGGACAGGATTTTGGAGTAGATCCAGTTTGGAAGCCTCTCGCCCCTCTTCTAGCCTTTTCCCAATGGTGTGTCTGTATTATTCTGCTAGAGCTGCCATAACCAAGTCCAAGTACAGTTGTCCTTCAGTATCCTGGAGGATTAACTCCAGGATCCCCCCAGCAAATATCAAATCTGCGGAGGGCTCAGGTCCCTGATAAAAAAAATGGTGTAGTATTTGCATATAACCTGCACATACCCTTTTTTATACTGTAAGTCATCTCTAGATTACTTAAAATAGTTAATACAGTGCAATCTAAATGTTACATAATGATTTTTACACTATTCTTTAGGGAATAGTGACAAGAAAAAGTCTGTACATATTCAGTACATCTACAAGCATCCATTGTTTTTCCAACTATTTTTTGACCTGTGGTTGGTTGAATCGACAGATGCAGAATCCACACACTTGGAAGGCCTGCAAGATTGCGGTGCCCTCCACCCCTGGGGTTAAGGGTGGTGGTGGGAAGTGAGAGGCAGGGTAGGCACAGAGATAAGGATGGAAGGAGAGGTGAGTCTTTTCTGGGTAACAACTTTCAATTTTCACTCTGTAGCTTACTTGAAAACTCTCAGGGGTCATTCTACCTCTGGTAAATGTATAAATTCACAGACTCTCAAGGTGCTCATTACTGTAAAACCTTCTAAATCACAATTTTGAAGCTAAAGGGCATATGGAATTTTCCAGAGTGACGCTCTGTTGGAGCAGAGCATGTTCCAAAACATCTCTAGGAATGCTTTAAAGGGAGAAAAAAGGCAAATGTTCTTTTTTAGTCCTGACGAGCCATCTGGGGTCTGAAGTGATTTACATCTGACTTTTTCCCAAGTTTGTAAATTATTGCACTGGCTTGACAGTCTCTTGTTCTTATCACCCCTGGATTCCCTTAACATAGGCTGACTGACGTGCTGAAAGGAAAGTGCTCCTTCTTCATGCTGTTTCTGCTGATGGATTTAGGTAGCTCACAAGCGAATGCTTTAATGGAGCAGTTCAGGCAGCCTGTCTCATGTGTTGTTATAATACAGCCCACATCTCAGCATGGGAAGCAGCAGAGTGGGGATTCAAATGCACGGCTGGGAAGCCCAGATTCCTTCTCTTTCAGTTGGGGAATATTAATGAGATGGGTTTTTAGGGAACAGGTGACGTCTGCTCCCATGTAAGCTGATTTATAATCACTATTTCTTATTTACTGGTTATAAATACTGGATTAGGCACCTGTATGATTAAGAGAAAGAACCGTATTTCTTATTGGTTTTTGATCTGGCACATTTAAAAATTGATGAAAGGGTCAAAATTAAAAAACAAAGGAAGTTTCTGAGTTATCGATAGATAAATTATCAAAGTGAAAGCGGAGACATCCTAAGATCCTGGAAAGTTCACAAAGGTTTGAGCTCAGGTTGTGACCTGGAAGGCTGAGGACCTGGAGCTGGCACAGTGCTGTGACCCTCTGCCATCCCCTCCCATAAAGGTGGTGGCTGCAATGTCTGTTTCACAGGGAGGTTGTAAAATAGCATCAGTTTAGTTTAAAGCATTTTGAAGACTGTGCAACCCTTATAATTGGTGCTTAGTGGCGTGCTTTGCACATGAGAACCCCTTCACTGCACCTCCTCATCCAAGCCGTCCCAGACCTGCAGTGCAGCTCCATGGCCTCAACTGACCCATGAGCAGACAGGGCTCCACGTGCGCTGGAAAAGGATGGGGCAAACCGTGGCTATGGGAGGCTGCCACGGAGTTGCAGATGATCAAGAAGGGACAGTTGATAGACTGGCAGTGAAGAAAACCTTGACATTTTGTAAGTAGAAGCTAAGTTAATTAAAAATCCAAGCACAGAAAACTGGGATCACTTAATGTATGGAAACAAACACTTCTGTATTTCTTAATCACCCTGGGAGTATCCATGTGAGCATGTGTAGTGCAGTGGTGCGATATCTTAAAGCTTCATTGTGATGATGTGCAGGCATTCAGAGATGGTTAAATTAGGCTTAATATTATTTTTTAAGAGGGCGGTGAAAAATGCTATTCTTATATCTATCATACTGGCAAAATATTTGAGTGTAGATGTTTATACTCATTCTGTCCTGAGTTGAATTCATTTTCTCCTTCCCGATATCTACCAGATCTTGTTTCGTGCCAGGTGAACCTGCTTCTGGGCTTCCACACTAGTAACAATAGTTGCTTGCAAAACCATCCCAAAACTTAGTGGCTTAAAATGAACAGCTCATATTAAGCTCATGATGTGGGCAGGACTGGAGACTTTGACCTGTGCTCAGCTGGGCAGTTCTTCTGGTCTCACCTGGGCTGAATCCTATGTCTGTGGTCAGCCTCCAGGCTTTCCTGCAGGGGCTTCAGCTAGAACCACACACCCCTCCAAGAGACTAACCTGGACCTTCTCACATGGCAAGAGGCAGGGCTCCAAGAAAATGAGGGAATGTGTCAAAGGCCTTCCAAAGCCTGGGCTCAGAACCAGCCGCTTCTGCCACGTTCTGTCAGCCGCAGTAAGTTATGAGGCCTGCCCTGATGCAAGGGGAGCTCCTCTTGTTTGGGGAGCTGCAAAGTCATATTGAAAAGGACTTATAGGTGGGAAGCCACGTGAACGTAGGCCACTTTCTAACCTACCACAGCTCTGTGCTTGGCTCTGTCAGGGGAACTGTCCAACTCTGCGGTAATTTTTGGTAGGCTTTTTTCCATCTCCTTTTAGACTGGAAGTTGCTAAAGACAAGGGCATTTTCTTTACTTCCTGTATCCTCAGAAAACATGCCAATGGAGTGAAGATTCTACGAAGAAATAAAATAAAAGGGTGAGCTTTAAAACACTAGTATATTAAAGAATGGATTGCTGGAGTGCGGGTGTGCAGGAAGCTCCACTGACGGGGGGAGCCTGACCTAGTCACAGAGGGTGGGGAGCGGTGAGACAGAGAGCTGCGAGTGGGGAAAGCACTCAGGTAAGAAGAATGGGGTGACTTGGTTATAAAGGCAACACTGAAACTGGCCTTCTTTCCCTGTAGAACTGATGTTTATGGTATTTTTAAATAAACATAGAAATTGACCATCCCAGTCTTAAAGCTTGAAACTTACATTCGTCATATCCAAGTTCCTTTCTTAGGAAACCAACCCCCAGGTCTCACAGATTGTATCAAGGAGCTGAAACTCACCGGACCACACCAACTGGACAATGACATGCCAGACCCTTCACCTATCATGATGAAAGGTAGAGGCTTTGTTCTTGTCACTGGAGAGATTTAGGTTCAACTCAAAGACATACATCCAGTTTCTGTGGCTTCTCTTCCTACAGACCACCTGCTTTCTGTAGGCAAACT
This sequence comes from Chlorocebus sabaeus, assembly GCF_047675955.1. Lineage (NCBI taxonomy): Eukaryota > Metazoa > Chordata > Mammalia > Primates > Cercopithecidae > Chlorocebus > Chlorocebus sabaeus. Next base: position 107,227,106 of record NC_132917.1, read on the forward strand.
CCTCTTCCTTACTCCTACCTAATTTCTGTTTTCCTGCACATGGTTACATTCCTTCCCTGCTATATAAACCCCCAATTTTAGTTGGTTAGAGAGATGGATTTGAGACTTCTTTCCTATTCCCTTGCATCACCCAAATGAAGCACTTCTTCCCTGGCAGTACTTATTGTCTCAGTGACTGATTTTTCTATGTGGCAAGCAATGGGAGTTAGACTGGACCCCTGGCATTTCAGTAACAACAATACTTAGGGAACTGAGGCTGAACTAAGTGCAGGGAATTAGGAGGAGACTATAGTGATAAGGTTGGTTAGGACCAAATGGTGGAGAGGTCAGTAGTTGTAACAGAATTGGACTTTGTAGTCAAACAAAAGATGCATTTGGTTTCATACAAGCCTGTATGTGAAGGACCCTTTATTATTATAGGTGTGTTCATATACTTGTGTTAATTAAAACAACTTGAGGCTCAGATCTCTCTCTCTCTACCTCTATCTTTCTATTATCTATCTATCTATCTATCTATCTATCTATCTATCTACCTACCTACCTACCTATTACCTACCTACCTACCTACCTATGTATCTATGGTAGCGGTTAAATCTGTAAATTTAAAAAGTTATGAAGTTTGGGATCAGTTTGTCAGAATTTAAATGCTATTCTTCAACTCTTGCCATCTGTGTGACCTTAGGCCAGTCACTTCATCTCTCAAGTCCTAGTTCTTTAATCTGTAAAGTGGAGTGTTGATGACAATACCTGGCTCATGGGTTACTGTGAGATGGAATGCCCTATGTACCATGCGGCAAGGTGCCTGACCCTGGGAAGCACAAATGTGTGTTGGTGTCTTCATCATCAGTAATGATATTAATGCTGCATGGAGAGGTTGCTACCTGCCCTGTGTCCAAGCCCGAACAGCTGGCATTTCTGAGAAGAGGAGGAGCATGTAGAAGTGGTGCTTTGGGAAGGTTGATCCCATATATCGCATTGAAGACATGAACCTTACCTTCAGAGCCTCAAAAGCTGGTTGTGGATATAAGTCATTCACATAGGAAAACACAGCAACGCAAGATGGTAAGTAAGTTCCAGGTGAATGACACGGAGAGGGAAGCCCCTATAAAGATTGAGGGTGATGAGATAAAGAATACGGGTGAGAGAGGAGGCATGGAAGAAGTGAGTTCCGGGATTGGTTTGATTCTGGCCTTGACTGTGGCTTTAGGCAAACAGAATATTATTTGTTTGCATTTAAGATGAATTTCTAGGGGAAGCCCATGCAAAATAGAGCGTCAATATCATATAATGCTGTCTTTTCCTATGTAATATAATACTATGCTTTCTGGAAAAAAATATGATTTGTTTTTATATCTAATTCCTCTAACTAGGCCAGGGATGGCCAGCCCTCTCAAAGACATTAAAAGCCAGTAAAACCTAGTTAAAAGGTGTGCATCATACTGATTCTTGAAGGTAAGATTTGAGTGAACAGACTGAACTGACTGAATAGCAGTCACTGTATTCAGGTGTTGGGGTGGAGAGAAGGTGAGGGTGCATTTTATTTCTTGCAACTAAGAAGATGTGGTCATACGTCTCCAGAAAGGTATGTGTGGGTTTTCCTGAAAAAAAAAAAAATGTCGTATTTAGTAGTATACTATAGTTACAATATTATTTTCTTGGTGAAAGAATAAAAACAATACAAGTAAAAAGTATGTAAATATGTCCCAGAAGAGTAGGGTGGAGCTGTGGATGCCCGGTGGATGTTGACCACGTATTTCATTGGCCTTCACTCAGTCTAGGAACTTCTTTACACTGCCCAAGGTACTCTATGAAGCTATTTGTTCATCAGTTATTACACAACTATGAGTTGCCCCTGTGTGTGAATATATACATATCTGTTACCCAACCAGAATTTTGCTGGAGTGCATTTCAGATCTTCACTTCAACCTCTTCTACTCCTGAAGGGAAATATGTCCTTTCTGCTCAATTATAATTTTAATCCAAATTTTTTCTCCCCTACCTCCTCTTTTTCTGTCTTCCCCCCTTCTTTAAATTTCTCCCCTTCTTCCTCCTTCCTCATCTTCCTTTTCTTTGTCTTGGGTTCTCATGTGGAATCATAATATCTCACTCAGATGAGTTACTTCTTATATCAGGGACTGTGTCCTCATTCCAAAGGACTCTCCTACCCATCATCCCGTGTCTCCCTTCCCTCTTGCAGTCTGTTCTTTAGCATGTCAATCTCACTACGTGTTATGGGTTGAGTTGTGTCCCTCCAATATTCATATGTTGAAGTCCTACTCCCTTATATGTCAGGATGGAAATTTATTTGGAAATAGAGTCATTGCAGATGTAATCAGTTAAGATAAAGACAAACTGGATAGTGTGGGCCCTAATCCAATATCACCAGCGTTCTTATAGAAACGGGAAATTTGGACACAGGCACACACACAGGGAGGAAGGCAGAGATAGAACTGATGCATCTACAAGCTCAGAAGTGCCAGAGTTTGCCAGCAAACCACCAAGAGCTAGTAAAGAGATAATGGAGCAGTGTCTTCCTCACAGCCCTCAGAAGGAACCAAACCGGCTGACACCTTGATCTCAGACATCTTGCCTTCAGAACTGAGCTAATAAATCCAGTTTTTGGTACTTTGTTATGGAAGCCCTAGCAAACTAGTGCACATTTTTATAAGTGTTCTTAACGTAGGTACGCATTTAATCCCCTTTATTATTTCAGAAGTGACTTGAGATGTTGGTACTGAAGAGACAGTAAATCTTAAAACGAATAACGTTGGATTTATAGAGTGCAGTTAAAGGAAGACAAGGCAAGAATTCTGACAATAAACTCATCTTTCCTCTCAGCATTTATTGTGAATCAAATTAATTTGGAAGTAGGAAAAGGTGTATTGATGTTTAAACCTGTGAAAAGGCTCATACTTTCAAAGAGTTATTGGCCAAAGTTCTGAGCTTAAGGTTAAACTGGGAGCTCCATGAGGGCAGTGACTCCGTTTTGTTTAACATAGTATTCCCAATACATAGTGCAATATCTGGCACATAGTAGGTACATAATACATTTTTATTGATTGACTGCTTGTCTAGGGAAATAAAATTAGTCATGTGGCAAAACAGAAATCATGTGGGCAAAACAGAAGGCAGATGCCATTGCTCAAGTGAGCGAAGCATTAAACTGACTTTGTTAGGTCTGAAGAGATGTATTATCAGTTTCTACCTGTCCAATTGGGGGATCATTTACTAAACATTCCTCAGATGTGTAGCTCAATGTAGACTCTACAGAGAGTGCAAAGAAATAATGTTTCATACTCTTTGGCTTCAAGGGCTTTATGATCCAGTTGGGGAAATTAGACATTGAGTGGAGATGAGCAGCAATAATACAATAAAGTGCTCAGATCTATCCCAGTGAGGATAATGCTGTGGGAGGTCCCAGGAAGAGGCATGGGCGTGGCCATAGAGATTCACAGAGAATGCAGAATAAAGTCTCTCTGGGGCAGTGTCTTTCACCCGTGCATCCTCAGGGTACCAGAAAGCTTGGTCTGCAAAAAGAGTTTGTCGAATAAACAAATGGGAAAATGTGAGGCTGGCCTAGAGAGTTAGGTTTAGGGTGGGGGTGGAGAAGTATTCCATGTGGTCAGGATTGGTTTCACGGGCATGTCGCCCCTAGAGTTGCATGGGGCCCCATGCTCAGAAGGGCCTGAGACTAGACTGATGTGCTGCTGCTATATGTTGAAATTCTTAATGACTTTTGGACAAGGGGACTCACATCCTTGTTTTGCACTGGGCCCTACCAATTATGTAGCTGCACCTGCATGTGCTTCAATAGCACTAGAGTGTTTGCTTCATGGATGCAATTTGCTACAGTGGCACAATGTTTTTCATCAATATAATTTTGAATTCTGCCTGGAAAGGACCTAAGCCAACCTGGTCATTGACAATTCTTAAGCCCCTCATTCTGGACTGTATAGTAGTCATGAAGAAGTTTGGGATGGGTAAAGAGAGTTAGCATCTCCCTTAAATCTTCATACTCACTTTCCTACCAAGCGTCAACAAGAGCAAGCCTCAGAAAAAATCAGCCTCATGTACCTGCATTAACTGAACAACCATTCTTTAACAAGCAGGCACAAGACCATTGACATAGCTTGTCTTATAGGCTCAATGAAGCCTGTGGATTCCGTCTTTGGAGCTCAGGCCACCACTTGCCGGAAGGATTTGTCCACAACACTAGGTTAGCACAACAACATTACAGAGCAGGATTCTCCAGCCTTATAGCTGGCATCAGGCAACTGATGGCTGAACCAAGGGTTCCTTAGGGATAAAGGGGATGTTATCCTAAGGGTAACTGATACAGGTCTCTCTGGATATACTCCATGGATGCAAAGACGGGCAGTGCCTAGTTTATGTCAGCCAATCACATATCTTGAGTACGTTTATCTTTCCCAATGTTCCATCATGCTATGACAGGTCCCTATCCTCTCCAGTGAAAACCTCTCCCTGATACTCAGTAGGATCATTAGAAAAGATTCAAGTGGGCCGGGCGTGGTGGCTCATAACTGTAATCACAGCACTTTGGGAGGCTGAGGCGGGCGGATCACGAGATCAGGAGTTTGAGACCAGCTTGGCCAACATGGTGAACCCCTGTCTCTACTGAAAAAAAAAAAAAAAAAAAAAAAAATTAGCCGGGCCTGGTGGCGTGTGCCTGTAATCCCAGCTACCTAGGAGGCTGAGGCAGGAGAATGGCTTGAACCCAGGAGGCGAAGGTTGCAGTGAGCCAAGATCGCGCCACTGCACTCCAGCCTGGGCGACAGAGCAAGACTCTGTCTCAAAAAAAAAAAAAAAAAAGATTCAAATGTTGGCTGTGATGTGAATAACAGGAGTTCTTGTAGAATCCGCTGTGCTACCAATCAGGAAACCAGTGGGTTGTCCTGGATCTGCACATTTTTATCTTCAGCAACTAGTTAGCTTGAGTGAACACACCTAAGATTATACTAACTGTTCTGAAGTAGTTAAAAGTAAATGGCAAACACTGTGACGAATGCTTTAGGTAGGTCACGTCAGTGAAATAGAGTCCCTGTCACTTCCTAATGTCTTGTACCCATGGCTTCTACCACATGTGCCCCTGTTTGTCTCCTGCAGTGTTTTGAATCTGTGAAGTATGAAGGTTGAGGACATGGGCTTTGGAAGCCAGGTGATGGAATTTACAGTTGACTCCACAAGACATTGGTCAGCCATAATAAAAATGGGACGTAGGGGAGCACATGAAAGTTCATTAAATGGGCACGCTTGAGACAGGCTTCGGGTCCCAATTCTACTATTCCCTGGAGGTGTGGATTCGGCTGCTACTTCATCTCTGGGGCTCGGCGGCCTCCTCTATAAAAAGCATAAACTGGATGAGATGCTCTTTAAAGATTCTTGTAATTCTCAATTGCATAATTTTACATTCTACCTGGTGGTCATAGGCAGGATGGAGTATTCGTAGAGGGAATATAAGTAGAAATTCAAGTAGGGAGAGAATAAGTACATTTAAAAATTTGCAGACATGTCTGTAAACATTCAATACACAGTATGGAATGACTTAAATGTATTGGTTTATTAAATCCTACCTACACCTTTATGCTATAGGCACTGTGGGACGAACTTGCTATGTGGTGACATTTTTCCTATTTATGCACAGATGTATTCATTGTACTCGGGTTAGGGTAGGATTAAAGGTAAAATTAATTCTACTGCCATCTTTCTAATAATGATTTCATAATTTCTATGCAGAGCACTAGGTGGCAATGTTGCATCTTTTTAAAACCAGTTTTCTTTTTAGAAGAGATAAATGATGGGTGAGATACTACTTAAAAATAATTATTACATTTTAAATTGTAGCTCATTTTGGAATCATATTTCCTAGGATTTTTTCATTGTTGCAAATGTGACAGGAAACCTTAATCCCTAAGTTCAGAGGAATTGGATTATTGTTGTTGTATGAGGTAAATATCCCAATATCGACTTAAAATAAAATCTCTCCTATGGTAATAAGAGAATTTGAATTTCTCCTTTAAAGGGAATTTAGACTCTACCCTGAAAATATTTAGAGAATGGACAGATTTTTTTTTAATTCTCCACAGAAAGAGAGTGCAGAAGCCAGCATTAATCTTTTTAAAGTATATCTGTTTTCGGAGAAAAAAAAGAAAAGAAAAAAGGCTACTCTAAAAAGCAAAGGTCATTTGGAGTCATTATAATCATATACTTTTGGGGGAAGAAAGAAGTTAATCTTGCAGAGAGATGACTATTTGCAAAAAGGCAAATTGCCCAAGGCATGGTTTTCTCAAGTGAAGGTGAACTCTTCTTGAAGAAAGGGAAGTAAGTACACAAGACCAAGGATTTAGAGAGAGTGTGTTTTCTCCTGGATGACAGTGAAAGTATAGATTCATCTCTTTCACAGCTACTGGCTCTAGAAACTATCAATTTAGAGGAAAGGTTGTTTGTATGTTCTATTATCCGAGATTGGTTTTCTCCAAATACTGTTATATTGACAATGGACAAATGGCGGCAGGAGGAAGAATGAATAATATGGTGCTAGTCTCACTCACTCTGCCTGTCATAAACGTCGCAAATCCTCACTTACTGATAAACACGCACTAAGCCAGTGTCTCAGAGAGCCATAGCAGGTGGTTTAATATCACAGTTGGGCCGGGAACTCTGGAGCTGAACTATTTGACTTATGTTATCTCCATAGCTAGGGAGTCAATGTTTCAGGGTCTTGACTTTCTCATCTGTAAAATGGGCAATTTGAAAATTGTGACTTCTGTCTGTTAGAATTGTGAAGACTCAATACGTGACAGCCTTTAAAAAAAAAAAAAAAAGAACAGAACAGAACAAACAAACAGACAAAAACAAGCACAGTGCTTGAAACGTAGTAGCTTTTCTCATAGTCTTTCCTTTGTACTGAAGGTTGAGCAAAACAACCCTACCATTATCTGACCTGAATTACTGGCCAAACTAAGTAAGATTGATAACTACTTATTTTAATTTCATGTATATATATATCTTCCCCTACTTATAGCCATTTTCATAGCAAATTCATAAGTTGTTCCACATTCAAAACAAATTACTGTCCTTTCAAAAAACCCATGGACTGCTCCCCCACAAATAAAAAGCAAAAACAAACAAACAAAAACCCTCATCTGTGAAACAATGGCCTCCACAAGTGACTTAATCAGCAGTTCTAAAACTGCCCTCACTTAAAGGTTTAGAAATTCTTGAGATAAATACATATGGATATGAAAGTTTGGTTTTGATTTGATTTCCCAAACTTATTTAATTTTTAGACTTAAAAAATTCTGCATAAATAATTTTCATTTACTTTGTCTAATTCAAAAGGCAGTAATAGAAGTGCTGCTAGGATGCACTATGATAAACATTCTTCTGTAAGTCGCTGAAATAATGAAACTTTATTGTCATATATACTGGAATACACATTACATAATACATATATCATGTTACATATATTATACATATATTATAGTATATATAGTCCACCAGATTGATGGTTCTTTGAACTAGTATCTGTGGAAGAGATGAATCTGTACTCTTCACTGCTAAACAGGCGAAGACATCCACTCTCTCTAAATCATTGGTCTTATCCCTTCTCTTCCTTTCAACTATTCACCTTCTCTTGAGAAAACAATGCCCTAGGTAATTTTCCTTGTATGCAAAAATGTCTCTTAGATAGAATAACGTCTTTCTTCTCCCCAAAGTATATGATTTGAAATAATGAAACCCTGAGCTGAGAAGGTACTTTCTTGTGAGTGTGACAAGCAGCAGCACAATCTTCCCAAGCAGGTGAATGGGAAGATGAGATCCCTTGTTATGGAAGGACCTCTGGGGACAGTGTCATCAAGGTGAATGATGATGATGATGGTGAAAACTGAAAGCCAACTGCTCTCCTAGAAGTCCTTCCAAGTAAAGGCCTTATTGACCACCCAGTGTGTGCTAGCCATGGGATCCCACCAGTCTTCCTGGGTCAGAGCAGTGGTTCTTAGCTTTGCCCCCTGCCCCACTCAGGGGACATCTGACAAACATCCGGAAACATTTTTGGATTGTCACAACTGGGAGAAGGGCTACCACTGACATCTAGTGGAGAGAGTCCAGGGGTGCCACTAAACATCCTACAACACAGGAAAGTCCCTACCACAAATAACTGTTCAGTCCAAAATGTCAACACGGATGTGATTGAGAAAACCTGGCTTAGAAAGAGCTTCCTTGTTATGGGATCCAGAGCCCTCTTGTATAGGTTAAAATTGTAAGGTGATAATGGGATGTCTGGGCTGCAGGTTAGCCCTGAGAATGCCCTGCAATGAAAAGATAGAGAGTTTTACCCTTTGCTTTTTTTTTTTTTTTTTAATCATTATGTCCAGAAAAAAGAAAGCTATGTGTGGGCTATTTTAGAGGACTTCAATGATCTTTCTAAGAAAATTACACAAACAAAACATTGCATACTACTAATATTACCTAAGTACTTGAACATAATATGAGCTGTCATTCTGGATGAGCCTGTTAGAAATAATCAGTGTTTTGTTGGCATGTAAAACAAGACGGAAGTGAATTTGAGGATCAATATTCAGTTGAGGATATGCTACAGAGCAGATACTAGGGATACGCTGGTGGGCAAAAAGTTGCATTCTTCATGGAGCCAACAGACCTAGGGCAAAGACAACTGCAAATCAAATGATAACCTAAATCAGTGTAAAATTAGTTTGGGAGAAATGGGTTGGGGTAGGTAATTGTATTGTTCTTATTATATAAGTGATATCAACGTCCCTCTCCAAACAGGGTTTGTTTAGATGAACACGAGGTGTTCTTTGTAATATCCTGGAGTACAAGGTGGGCTGCTTCACCATGTTGACGTATGGAATCAGGGTGAGAATTCTAAAGGAGGGTGCTGAAGGTACATACAGCAAGGTCTCAGTTGAGGCAAGTGGTTCAAAACCAAAAATCCATGTGTCGAGGTAACAGGCATAAGCTAAGATGGACACTAAGGTTCTGAGAAGTTCAGTGATGGAGAAACACACAAAGGGGAAGGAAGGAGAGCCTGGAAGGATCCGCAGACCATGGCTGGCTCACTGCCTGTGACTCTTCCTATGGACAAAGCAGAGCAGGCACCTTCCCCGAGAAAGCCTTTCCCTTAAGAAGGGTTGGGGGAGGAATCTCCTAGGGTTTGATGATCAAGTGCTCTTAATGAAGTCCTGGAAATTCTTCCTGTGGGGTATGAATCTCTCAAACCACTGTTCCAGTTTGCACCTTCTGCAATGTGCCAATGCTGGGCCTGGCCTTGCTATCATCAGGATCCCAGTACTTTTTAAAAAAGATTCTCTAATTTCTTGCTAGGTTGCTGGAATGCATGGTGGAATATGGGGTCTTAGAAGGTTAGCTGAAGTAGGTAGTTGAAAAAAACAAGTTGCATGTCCATGGAAGGGACAGTGGAATAGAGGCCAGAGGGCTGATGACCTCTGTCACCTCAGAGTTGTTGTTGAAAGTTTATGCCAGAAGACGTGGAATTACACACTACTTTAAGTCAGCCTCTCCCTCATTCCAATATTTACGGCCTTCTTTTTCTACACCTGTCTGCCTTTTTGCTAATCCAGGCCCTGCGCTGTTTTTTGTTTTTGTTTTAATGAGGGGTACTTTTTGTTCTTGCCTATCACGAAGGGGCTATCCTCATGAACAGGGGCACCGTGTTGCATGCTTACAGGAGACACCACGCCCAACACAGTGTGTGTGAATGATGCCCCGGGGCTTGCTCAGTGGACAACCCTTGCAGGAAGCTTATGCGTGTGTTGCTGGATGATCCACAGGGGAAGTGCAGGCAGCTGTTGTTAGCAAGCCTTCCTCCTGCAGGGATGAGAAGAACGCGTGAGTCTGCCTTTGATTGATGAGCTTCCCCAAATAGGGGGCGGTCAGCATGCCTCAGCTTGATTTCCTTTTCCTCCCTGGAACTGGAGGTCATGTCATCTCTCAGCGCTGGTTCCTTCCCCTCTCCCTCCTTCCCCCAGGATCTGTCTGCTTGTTTCAGCTCCTAACATCTGCCCATATTGCTCCCGCAACCTTCTCTCTCACCACCTACCCTATAAAGCCCTCCTCTTGTTTTCCTGGGAGAGGGAAGCTCTTGCCTCTTTCTCCACTCTGTTTACATTACTTTTTATGGCTCACAGTATCTTCTCATTTTTTTTAAGTCATTTTTTATCATTTGGATCATCCCACCCTTTACCCTATGATCGAGATCCATATTTGGAAGTTTAAAATCAGGATATTAACTGTTTCTTGTCCTTTGCATTCCTGCTATAATGCAATGCCCCTGACTAATGAAGCAAGTAGAAACTATTGGAAAGAAAGAAAAATACAGAAATGAATGTAGCAAGAGTTGACCTTTTAGAATTCATGGGTAAATGACCTGGTCCTCCTACTCTTAATGTGAGTTCCAGGATGTGGGAACCATGTGTCTTGTTCTATGTTTACAGAGCTTCTGGCATAGTGTCTGACACAAAGCAGACACTGAACAAATATTTGTGGGCTAAATAAATGAACATTATCATTTCTGTGGACATTGTTTTATATCAGTTTAGGGTTGTTTTCAGTTGCACATAAATGAATCATTATTACAGATGCTTAGCCAAATGGGGAGCTATTTTTTCCCTCATACATCTAGAGCCTGGAACCCCAGGATGGAGTAGCTATGCACAGTTGCCACCAAGGAAACAGTTTTTTGTTTTGTTTTGTCTTTTTGAGACGGAGTTAGCCACTAGGCCTGGCTAATTCTTTTGTATTTTTTTGTACTTTTCGTATTTTTAGTAGAGATAGGGTTTCACCGTGTTAGCCAGGATGGTCTTGATCTCCTGACCTCATGATCCGCCCACCTCGGTCTTCCAAAGTGCTGGGATTACAGGTGTGAGCCACCGCGCCCAGCCCAGAAACAGTTTTATTTTTCTGCTCTGTTCTTTGCAGAAACTCAAAGTTCAAAAAGCCTTATGCAAAGGTGGCTTTATGCAAAAGCCTTATCCAAAGGTGGTACCACCTCCAAGCACACAGTGAATCTTTATGATGAACCAGATGAATTGGTGTGTTTTCATTGGGAAAATTATCGCCTTCCCAGAAGCTTCACTGACATCTCATTAAGGAAGCTGTATTGCCCCTTGCAGCAAGAGACCTGGAAGTTACATTTATTTTCATCTAAGCATGTCATCACCTGGATTGTCTTGGTGTCTACTACTGTTGTAAGAGTTTTAGTAGTGATCATGTTGTGCTTACATTTTGTATTTTATATTTTTGATTAGTATAAAAATATGTTATTAACAAAATAATTTTATAAACATGATTCCTAGCCCTATATTTTTGAGAAACTTTTTGTATAAGACCTAAAGTTCCTTAAAGGAGGAGACCTAGAAATATTTTTGACAATGTCTTTTAAAAAAACCAAAACCTTGTTGTAATCATGCTCATGAGCGTAAATCCAAACTGATTGCAACTGATCAGTAATTTAAAATTTAGATTAAGCAAGAGTGGGAATGAAAGATAAATGATCTCTTTAAGGAAACATTCAGTTAGTGTCCTCCTATTCATCTGCACTAAAGGCATATTTTTTCATATATTCAAAACATGGATTTATTCATCGGTTAGCTCTGAACAATCGCTGCACACCTCCTAGGTTAGGAGTAGGGTTACAGGTGCTTTGCAGGCTCACGAATGCATCTGCTGAACAACACGTATGAAACGCCAGCACCTGCTGGAGCTAGGACCCCCATACAGTCGACAGGATGGAGCCCTCACAGAGGTTGCATTCTAGTGGCAGAAGGCAACAATATAAACAAATATACAAACCAAAAAATAACACCATTTTATGCAGAATTCAGTGCTTGAAGAAAATAAAATAACGCAATAGAGTAGAAGGTAATGGGTAGAACAGGGAGCCCCTTCAGACTGAGACCCAGTAAAGAGGAAGGAGCCATCCATGGCAGAGTGGGGACAAGGGCTCCAGGCAGAGGGCGCAGACAGTCCAAAGCCCTGAAGCAGGAATAACTTAGGGTTCTTGACCAAGGGAAATGGCTGATGTGGCTGAGTGTGGCGGTGGAGGGGACAGTGGGACCAGAGCACGTAGGCTCCCAGGACACCTGAAGGAGATGAGAGTTTATCTAAGTGAAATTAGAGGCCACTGGAGCATCGTGCCTGATTTATGATTGAAAGCCTCTCTCTGATTAGCTGTAGGGGTCAGGGCTGGGTACAGGGAGGTGGGCTGGCAGGCATTGCTGTGGAGTAGGAGATAGGGGTCGGTGGCTTGGATTAAGGTGATCGCTGTGGAGTTTTGATGAGAGATACGGTTTAGGATCTACCTAGGAGGTGGAGCTGATAAAATTTGCTGTGACCCGCTGTGGGGTGGAGCGGGGAAGAGAATCAAGGATCACTCCTAGGTTTCAGCTCAGGCTGCAATAATAAAATCCCACCGGCTGCGAAGCGTAAACAACGGAAACTCTTTCTCACAGTTCTGGAGGCTGAAAGTCTGACATTAAGGAGTCAGCAGGTTTAGTGGTTCCTGTGGCCTCTCTCCGCTTGCCGATGGCCACCACTTTCTTGCTGTGTCGTCATGTGGTCTTTCATCTGTCAGTGCATCCCTGTTGTCTCTCTGTGTGCCCACATTTCCTCTTCTTATAAGGACATCAGTCAGATTAGATTAGGGCCTACTCTAACTGCCTCATGTTTGACTAAATCACCTTTCAAAAATCCTATTTCCAAATACAGTCCAACTCTGAGGTGCTAGGAGTGAGGGCTTCAATATAAGAATTTTGAGGGGACACAATTTGGCCCACAACAGTCCCCAAGGTGCAGGTGCACAGATTAAGCCCAGCAAAGGAGCTGAATAGGAGAACACAGAGAATTGCTGGAAAAGTCAGAAATGCCAGGAAGATGAAGACTGCATTGAAAACCAGAGCTGGGAGTCTAAGATATTTCTGTTGGTTGGAATAGTACTCCCAGGGTTCACAATGCCAGGAAGGAAATTAAAAGGAAGATGAGAGTGGAAGTGAGGGTGAGGAGGGAGGGGGAAAGGGAGGGGAGAAGAAACCTTTTGAAATGACCCTGATTATTATGCTGAGTGAGAAACACTATCATGTGTAATTATATTTACTCAGGTTGATTCTGAACTTTTGCTTTAAAATAAAACGAATTTCATGATTGCAGGTGAACTTTGATACTGATAAGATTGGTGATTTCTTTGGGGAGTGAGATGGACGGAAGTAATTCATGTTGTGAGACTGTGGGGGTAGTTGGTAAAAAAGAGTAACCCAGCTCCAGGTTACATTTGGCAGCTGCCTCCTTAGTGCTGTGAAATCATGGCAATGCAGGGAAAAACTTTCTCACAATGAAAACACTTGTTTTTTTCCTAATTATACAAATAATATGTGGTTATTCATGTATCACTTGTGCACTATGAAATATTCAAACAGTGTTGAAAATGTATTTGAAAGAAAGTGAAATCATCTGATATTCCACCCCTAAGATAACTGTCATTAACAATTATTAGTTATTATTTCTCCATGCTCTGCTTTATGCATATACATGCACATCTATAATTCACACCATGCAAGCAATTTTATTTCGAGCGGTATAAATGTGTGAATGTGAGTGTGCATGTACACATGTGTGCATGCGTGTGCATGTTTGTGCACAATGCCAGAGTGTATGCATGCCTGTGTGTGTGCATGCATCCCTTCCCTCTCCTCCACCATTCCCTGGGAACCCATGTTAGCTGTCTGGTTTGCATCCTTCTCTCTTTTCTCCAAGGACTTATGTCTATTTACCAATACACACTGATATGTGCATTCAAGTGCAGGTGCAATTTTAAAATTAACATCTGTTTTTGCAAAAATGTGATCTCGAATGTATCTGTATATGCAAACACATATTTTCCTCATCTTACTTTCTTATTCCCCTCTATTCTTATGAGCGTTCTGCCTCGTGAGTGCTAATAGTGCATCTGCTCTATTCATGGAACTCAATTTCTATGTCTATCGAGGTGCTGCCGTATTTCATGAACATCCCTTCTGTTCTCATGGCATCCTTATATCAGCGTGGCCTCAGCTCTCCTGGCTTCTCTTTCTTCCCATGTCTTTGTGCGGGAGCTAATGGGGCGCTTGTTGATGGACAGATGATGAGATTAGATGCTCCATTAGCATACACCTCAATAAACTTTTCTGAGCGCACGCTCCCTGTCTGCATGTTCATTTCTTGTAAATGTCAGTGAGTTAGAGGGTATTGATAAACATCACTACTATTAGTTATTCAGCTATCTGGATCACAGTTTGAATTGCTCCTGACCTTGGTTTAGATATCCACAAAGCACTTCTCTGACCTTTTTGTCTTTGTTGCAGCTTTCATAAAGGTAGAGGCTTTGTTCTTTTCTCCTCACTGGAGAGATTTAGGTTCATCTCAGAGGCGTATATATATCCAGTCTCTGTGGCTTCTCTTCCTACAGAGTCTACCCAGGCAACTTCCCTACCACCTGCTGGCCTCTTTCCCACCATTTTACTAGCCTTGATGCAGAGGATGTGCATTACTTACCTGAACCTGCCTGATAAGCAAGGTTATTTCTATTGAAGTTATATTCCAATACTTAAGTGAAACTTTATTCTATTTGAGTATGCTTAGGTGGCAGAAAGGAAAATTGGCCTATTTTCCTGATTAGTGTACTTTCCACTGTAGAAACTGTTCTTAGCCTAGATCTTGACCCCACGGAAGCAAAATGATTGATCGCTGGTTTTAATGTTATGAAACTTGGGCAAACCAGATATTATTGGTTCTACATTCTTAATAACACACACTAAATGAGTTAGTGAGTTGCAACTGTGAATATCAATCAAATGAGATTTAATGGAAATATATCTTGCTATTATTCAAGTTTAATGCAAACTTGCCAAGATTTTATTTAAAATATTTCTGAAAAGTGAAATAATAATGAAACTGTTCAAAGGAAGAAGTTACGGATTGATCAAGAAGTAGATTAACTTGTGATGAGCCTCTGATAGTGGTTCTTTCTCTGGCTGTCATCCGGCAGGAACGGACTTATGCCTGTTTCTGTATTCTGCAGAGGCCAATTCTCTGTAAAGATCAGTTTGATTATAGACTTGGTCTTACCCAGTTCTGACCCTGCACCCTAGGCTGGGATGAGGCAGTCTGGAGTAGCTAGTGCACCAAGTTCCTATCTTCTTGTGCAGGGACTGTGAGGCCACAGGCCAAAGGGGCAGGTGTGGGATTGGAAAGGAGCCTGTGGGGGCTGCCTATGTCCAGCTACATGTGCAGAGTGGTGAGCAGGTCTGTGTGCTGCTTCTGCTGGGAGGACTCTGTCACCAGAATTTGAGCTGTCCAGGGGACTGGCACATAGATTGATGGTCCCCATGTGATATGGTTAGGCTTTGTGTCCCCACCCAAGTCACATCTTGAATTGTAATCCTCAGGTGTTGAGGGAGAGACCTGGTGAGAAGTGATTGGATTACGGGAGTGGTTTCCCCCATGCTGTTCTTGTGATAGTGAGTGAATTCTCAAGAGATCTGATGGTTTTATAAATGATAAACTGTAGTTTTTTCTGCACTTTCACATGCTCTCTCTTACCTGCCACCATGTAAGATGTGCCTGCTTCCCATTCTGCCATGACTGTAAGTTTCCTGAGGCCTCCCTCCCCAGTCATGCAGAACTGTGAGTCAATTAAACCTCTTTCCTTTATAAATTACCCAGTCTCGGGTAGTATATTTATAGCAATATGAGACTGGACTAATACATCATACCCGGCCCTCTTGTCACTATATCTGGGAATGTGCAGGGAAAAAAATCTTTTGTTGCTCAAAAGTAAAGCTTCTGCTGCTAGAACATTTCCACAATCACATGACTTCAGCAGCTAAATATTGGCCTGCTGTGTGTGACTGTGTGTGTGTTCACGTGTGCAAATGGTTCTGACTTTCTTTTAGCAATTTAAAAGCAAGTTAAATCCCTGCTGACAGAACTTGGTTTTCCTGCTGTGTGGGTGCCTGGGATATTTAATTGAATCTAACAAACGTTTCACTTTGTAGAAGGGACAGATGAATTTTCTTTTGGGAATGGCTAATACTAGAGGGTTCAGGATCGAGAGACAGTCTGTGAGAGTAAAATGATCTCCACACTGGGAACTGTGAGACTCTCACCCTAACTCTCTTCTTATCTCTCCCGGTACGACTAAGCAGGTCATTTAAACCCTCTGAAATTTTCTACGTCAAAATTTTATCGCTGGTGAAAGGACTAAATTGACCAGCTTACAGAGAAAGCTCCTTTCAGATCAAAATCTGTCTTTCAAAGATAAAGTGATAAAAGAGTCATTACCTTCATCATCAGACACATATATACAAAATGCATTAACTATGAAAGCATTTGAAAAATCTTGCCATAAGCAAACGAATACCATAACTCCCAGCATTTAATTTATAACTAGGATATAAATTAGATGCTCTAAAAAGTCCCTTTAGTAATTATTGCATTACACAAATCATCGCCCTGATCATTCATTGATTCATAACTCTGTGGGAGGCAGCTTCAAGGTGCTAGAGACAAAAAGGGACTGAGACACATAGTCCTCACCCTCAAAGAATCGTGGGAGGTAGGTCTTAGAGAAAGGACGAGAAATAAAGGCAAAGAAACTAATTACCTTATAGTATAATGAGGGCTACAGCATGCCATATCTCCTAAATTAAAACTTGCTACGTAGAAAATGCCAACTTCATTGCGTATTTCTATTCACATCATAAAAATATAGGATGAAAGTGATTGTAAAATGTTAATACGGACATACCACGCTGATATTGCAGGCTTGGCTCCAGGGCACTGCAATAAGTGAATATTGCAATAGAGTGAGTCACAAAGTTTTTGGTTTCCCACTGCACATAAAAGTTATGTTTAACAGACTATACTATACTGTAGTCTAGTAAGTATGCAATAGCAGTATGTGTAAAACAATGTACACAATCTAATTCAAAAGACTTTATTTCTAAAAGTCCTAATGATTATCTTTTTGCTGTTGGAGAGTCTTGTCTCCAAGTGGATGGCTGTTGACTGATCCGGGTGTTGGCTGCTGTAGGTTGGGGTGGCTGTGACAACTTCTAAAAATAAGACAATAATGAAGTTTGCCACATTGATTGACCCTTCCTTTCACAAGAGATTTTTCTGTAGCATGTGATGCTGCTTTTTAGCATTCTTTCCACAGTAGAATTTATTGAAAATTAGAGTCAGTCCTCTCAAACCCTGCCACTGCTTTATCAACTAAGTTTATGTAATATTCTAAATCCTTTGTTGTCATTTAAACAATGTTCACAGCATCTTTACTAGGAGTAGATTTCATCAAGAAACCACTTTATTTGCTCATCCACAAGAAGTAACTCCTCATCTGTTCAAGTTTGATCATGAGATTGCAGCAATTCAGTCCCATCTTCGGGCTCCATTCCTAATTCCACTCCTCCTGCTATTTGCACCGTATCTGCAGTGGTTTCCTCCAGTGAAGTTTTAAACCCCTTAAAGTCCTCCATGAAGTTTGCAATCAACTTCTTCCAAACTCCTGTTAATCTTGATATTTTGATCTCCTCCCATGAATCACGAATGTTCTTAACAAGATCTAGAATGGAGAATCCTTTCCATAAGGTTTTCAATTTACATCGCCCACTTCCATCAGAGGAATCACAGTCTATGGCAGCTGTAACCTGACACTTATTTCTGAAATAAGAGGACTCAAAATTCAAAATTTTTTCTTGATCCATGGGCTGCAGAATGGATGTTGTGTTAGCAGGCATGAAAACAACATTACTCTCCTGTATACATTTATTAGAGCTCTTGGATGACCATATACATTGTCAATGAGCGGTAATATATTGAAAGAATCTTTTATCTGAGCAATGGGTCTCAACAGTGGGCTTCAAATATTCAGTAAATCATGTCACACACAGATGTGTCGTTATCCAGGCTTGTGGTTCCATTTATATAGCATAGGCAGAGTATATTTAGCATAATTCTAAAGGGCCTTAGGAATGGCAAATGATCATTGCCTTCAACTTAAAGTCACCAGCAGCACTAGCCCCTAACAAGAGAGCCAGAATGTCCTTTGAAGCTTTGAAGCCAGACATTGACTTCCCCTCTCCAGCTATGAAAGTCCTACATGGTATCTTCTTCCAAGAGAAGGCTATTTTGTTTACATTGAAAATCTGTTGTGGAGTGTAGCCTTCTTCTTCAATGATCTTTGCTGGATTTTCTGGATAACTTGCTGCAGCTTCTACATCACCACTCTCTGCTTCCCCTTGCACTTTTGTGTTATGGAGATGGCTTCTTTCCTTACACCTTGTAAGCCAACCTTTGCTATCTTCCAACTTATCTTCTGCAGCTTCCTCACCTTTGCCAGGCTTCATAGAATCGAAGAGAGTGAGGGCCTTGCGTGTGCTCCTTGGCTTAAGGGAATGTCATAGATGGTTTGATCTTCTGTCTGGCTCACTAAAACGTTTCCCCCATCAGCAATAAGGCTGTTTTGATTTCTTACATTCATGTGTTCACTGAAGTAGCATTTTCAATTTTCTTCAATAACTCTTCCTTTGCATTCACAACTTGGCTGTTTGGCACAGAAGCCTTGCTTTTGGCCTATCTGGACATTCGGCATGTCTTCCTTACTAAGCTTAATTGTTTCTAGCTTTTTGATTTAAAGTGAGAGACGTGCGATTTTTCCTTCCTGAACACTTAGATGCCATTGTAGGGTTATTAATTGATCTAATTTCCATATTGTGTGTTTCAGGGAATAGAGAAGTTCGCGTTGAGAGAGAGGTGGGGGAACAGCAAGTTGGTGGAGAAATCAGAACACACACATTTATCAATTAAGTTTGTCATCTTATATGGCTGTGGCTTATGGTGCCGCCCAAACAGTTACAATAGTCACATTAAAGGTCACTGATTACAGATCACCACAACAGATAGAATAATAATAAAACTTGAAATATTGCAAGAATTACCAAAATGTGACACAGAGCCACAAAGTGAACACATGATGTGGGGAAAATGGTGCCTGTAGACTTGCTTGATGAAGGATTGCCACAAACTTTCAATTTGGAAAGAATGCAGTGTCTGCAAAGCACAATAAAGCCAAGTGCAATAAAACAATGTATGCTGGTACGTACTTCTTTTTTTTATTTTATTTTATTTTTATTTTTACTTTTTATTATTATACTTTAAGTTGTAGGGTACATGTGCATAACGTGCAGGTTTGTTACATATGTATACTTGTGCCATGTTGCTGTGCTGCACCAATCAACTCGTCCTTTACATCAGGTATAACTCCCAATGCAATCTCTCCCCCCTCCCCCCTCCCCATGATAGGCCCCGGTGTGTGATGTTCCCCTTCCCGAGTCCAAGTGATCTCATTGTTCAGTTCCCACCTATGAGTGAGAACATGCGGTGTTCGGTTTTCTTTTCTTGTGATAGTTTGCTAAGAATGATGGTTTCCAGCTGCATCCATGTCCCTACAAAGGACACAAACTCATCCTTTTTTATGGCTGCATAGTATTCCATGGTGTATATGTGCCACATTTTCTTAATCCAGTCTGTCACTGATGGACATTTTGGTTGATTCCAAGTCTTTGCTATTGTGAATAGTGCCGCAATAAACATACGTGTGCATGTGTCTTTATAGTAGCATGATTTATAATCCTTTGGGTATATACCCAGTAATGGGATGGCTGGGTCATATGGTACATCTAGTTCTAGATCCTTGAGGAATCGCCATACTGTTTTCCATAATGGTTGAACTAGTTTACAATCCCACCAACAGTGTAAAAGTGTTCCTATTTCTCCACATCCTCTCCAGCACTTGTTGTTTCCTGACTTTTTAATTATCGCCATTCTAACTGGTGTGAGATGGTATCTCATTGTGGTTTTGATTTGCATTTCTCTGATGGCCAGTGTACTTCTGACTCACTGATACTTCAGAAGCTAAAGCCAATCACAATAAACAGGAAAATGTGTGTGTGAGTATCATATATTAATAGATACGGTCTGGGGGAAATGGTGCAGCAAACTATAGTTAAAGGAATGTTTTCTCTGGAACAAGGTAGCTATGAATTTAGATTCTGACCCCTTCTAAAACTGTGATCTTAGTTCAGTCACTTAGCTTCAAGTTTTTATTCCCTCATTTGTAAAAACAAAGGCGAACAGTGCCTTTCTCACATAGGTACTATGACAATGAAGTAGAATAATGTGGAAGTATCTAATTTTCTGAAACCTTCCCATGGAGTTGTTATTGTTTCAGCTTTTGTTGGTCACAGTTTCCTCTAAGAATCGGGAAACTCTTTATTTTACCAAAAACTTCCATCACACAAGTGACACAGGCCTCCCTTCGTCTCTGGTACCATTGAGGCACTTTGACATTCGGAATTCAATTTGCCTTGTTAAGAAGTTCCCTTTCACACAGCAGTGGGATTCATGTAGTCAGGATGTCTCCACGGGCTCTCAAGTCAACATGCGGCTATCTCTACTGTCACTTGGTTCCACTTCACTTGCTCTCAACCTCCCAGGGGTCATTTTCACTGTTTCTCTCTGTCTCTGTCACAAGTTGCATCCCTGGTGCCCCACTCAGCCTAATGCCCTTGTTCTCTTTTCAGTTGGCCAGCAGCAAACAAGCGAGGGCCTAATGCATGCCAGATGCCAGTCACACAGTGACTTTGTAGGTGTTGTTGCCTGTGACATGGAACTTGCCAATCTAGATGCTCCATTCCCTCTACTGCCTGGATAATCTCTGCTATTACCTTGCCTTTGCTTATGGGGAAATAGAATCTACTCCTCTGATGTCTACCCTCACAGAGGGGCTTTGCTTTACAGTTGCTTGACCCAAGGGATTTATGTTTCTTTTAATTTATACATCATTTTGCTTCTCAGCGCTATATTTGCCACAAAGTTGCTGGTCCAGTCTGGGTCCCTAAAATCCACACCACAGTTTAGTTTTTGACATACCTATTGCTGCACTTCAGCTTTCTATCTAAGGACCTAAATGGTGCTATTGAACACTTTCGAACTCTTTCCCCAGGAGGCTCCTTGACCCCATACAAGTAGATGGGAACAGACAGACATCTGAGCACAAAGGGTTGCTTAATTCCACTCACAGATATGTCTGTATTCCAGGATCAACTAAGTTCAGACATGCAGAGATGTTTCAAGATTTAAAACAAAATGGAATATTCGTTTTAAAGTAGCTCTTGACTTCTAGTCAAATTGGTGGATTGAATGTAACAAATTACCTTCTTATATTGCAATCACCTTCTTATATTCTGAATGAAATATGTAAAATGCTTTTAAAGGTGCAAACATCTAGATGGAAGCAGAGGATAAATTGAGCTGGCCCCAGGGCAATGGCCGGCTTTTGACACTGTATGGGATTGGGAAGCAAGTTTGTAGGAGTCATGCAGAGCAAGGAGTAGAAACTGAGCTCCTACATGAACCCAGAAGCTGGGAAATTGCTGCTTGTTCTTGACAAGGGACTACACTATCTGTCCTTCAACCTCAGTCGTAGCAAAGAGCAAACTGACCACTCCTATTCAGAGCTGTAACCAGAGTCATCTATGACCTGAGACCTGTGAAACGTCAGGTTGCTGGACTCGGCTTTACATTCCCCCAGAGACTGAGTGGCAGGGTCCACAGTAGGGTTTGAGCAAAGGCAATCAATAGACCAGTATCTAGAGAGGTCTCGATGACCCAGAGAAAGAAACTCAAGGAGAACCTATAATGGGAAACAAGGTCATAGAGAAGGATGATGCAATATTTGAGATAGTTCCAAGAAAATCAGCCTACATTCCCCTCCCCACTGGTGAATGCATAACTAAGAAGCAAGAGCTAAGAGAAGAAATGAATCCAACTAAGTATGTTTAAAAGCAGCCCAAAAAGATAAAAGAGGAAATAGTGAACATGATGAAAGAACATGAGCTTATAAAATGGAACAAGCTAATGTAAAAAATAGCCTAAAATATAGTAATTTGAAATTTTTTGGGGGATTGATTAAATAGACGAGGCAAAACTGAAAGGAGAATCAGTGAAATGGAAGATAGATTGAGTAAACCTTTCAGGAATCAGCACTGAGACATAATGAGATGAAATATAGAAAAGAAAAAATAGATAAAGAATAGAAAATGAGGCGGTCCAATTACCTTTAGCTGGAGTTCCAGAAGTTTATGGAGGGAATAGTGGAGTTAATGTTTAAAACTATAATACTGACAATTTTCCAGAAATGAAAAAACTCTCAAATTGAAATGGTTGAATAATATAAATAGGTTTTATAAATATGTGGAGAAATGTTGTCATAAAACTGTAAAACCTCAAAAGAAAATCCTGAAACACAACAGAGAAAATTCAGAGTACTGATAAAGAACAAATAATCTGATAGCCTTCCATGTTAAATAAAAGAAGAAATAAGACAATGGAATCAAGTTTTAAAACTCCAAGAATATATTTTCATTTAAAATTCTTGCTGATAAATGAATATTTAAGAATGTGGACAAAATGAAAACATTTGCAGTGTACAAATACTTGTTATTATTTAAATGAGAGGTATAGTGGCTCATGCCTGTAATCCCAGAGCTTTGGAAGGCTGAGGTGGGAGGACTGCTTAAGGTCATGTATTCGAGACCAACCTGGCAACATAGCGAGATTCTGTCTTTTCCATTAAAAAAAAAAAATAGCTGGGTGTGGTGACATGTGCCTGTAGTCCCAGCTACTCAGGAGGCTGAGGTGACAGGATCTCTTGGACCCAGGAGTTCAAGGCTGCAGTGAGTGATGATTGCCATACTGCACTCCGGCCTGGGTGACAGAGTGAGACCCTGTCCCTACAAATTAGTAAGTAAATATATAAAAATAAAGATTATTACAGCAAGATAGATGAAATATACAAAATAATGTACTTGAGCAATAAATGTGAATCCATAAAGAAGGAGTGGGGTGCCAGAAGTAATTGTGAACACAGAAACACTGTAGAACATGGTGGTATATTTAAATGCATGTCCACTTATAAAATAAGATTATAGTAATAAGGTCAAAAGTGAAAAATATTTTGTTCATATATGAGTTTATAGGCTGTACAGAAATAAATAACAATATTAATCATGTGAATTGAGGTTTGAGAGTGTAGAAAGTTTGGAGGGAAGTTATTACTAATTTTTTTGAATTGTCTAAGAAGAGATGTTGATTAATGTTATACTTGTTTGTACAACAGAAATGTAAGTATGTACGTTAAAAAAACCTTAAGGGTAAATACACAAATAATAAAAATACAGTAGATAATTTATAAACAAATAGTGGAAAAGACAGAAAATATATGGAGTGGAATCAGCCTAGTGGAAGCTAGCAAAAAATAAAATAGAAGTGGATAGAATATATATAAAAAACAGAACAAGGTGTCAGAAATAAGTTCAAGTGTATTAAAATCATAAAATATATGAATGGATAAAACAAAAAGTAAATGACAGATATACTCAGATTTTATCTAGTCTGCATTTTCAAGAAACAAATGTAAAACATAAGGATGCAAAAATGTTGAAAGACAAAGGACTAAAACATATAGGCTCGGTAAATATGAAAATAAAGTGATAAAGATTAATAACCAAAGATAGTATTAGATTAAAATAGAAAAAGAAAAAGAATATATTTAAAAACAAATTTAAAAAATCCCAAGAAGTTATATCAATAATAATCCTATGCATAATAAATTCAATTTCCAAACTTTTGAACCAAGTACTAAAAGAATAACAGATGAAATTGACAAAGCCACAATAACAGTAGGAAGTTTAACATATTTCCTTCAGAAAACGATGACTCAAACATCTAAAAAAAAATAGACATTTAGAAAAACACAGTTGAAAATTTTGATCTAATAGTTTTATATAGAATTTTGCGTCTGACAAAGAATACACTTTTTTCAAGTGTATATGAAACTTTAGAAAGTACCGTATATTCATTAAAATGTTTCAACAAATCCCAGAGAATTGATATCATATACCCACACTCTGACTACAGTGCAATAAAATTAGAAAATAATTAGAAATACATAAAAAAACTCTCAAAGATTTGTAAAAACACTTAGAAAAATTACATTTCAAACAATGCATAAGTTATAAGAGAGGTAATGAGGAAAATTAAGAAAAAGATTATATTAAAAAATTTGTACTACAGTTAAACCAGTTATCAGAATGAAATTTATAACTTTCAGTAAATTTGTTAGAAAATAAAACATTTTGAATACCAGGTAGCTAAGCACCCAGTTCAAGAAGTGAGAAAAAGATCAACACAGCTGTCACAATTCTTTTTCAATTCTGAAAAAATTCAGACATTATCTCTTTAAACATTGCCTCTGTCCCATTCTTTCCTCTTTTTGGCATGCAGATTAAAGTATGCTAGACCTTCTTGTTCTATTTTCTGTGCCTTTTTTTCCCGCATTTCTTTCTCATATTTTTGTCTCTGTGTACTGTATTTTCAATAGTTTCTCTGACCTACTTTCCAACTCATTAATGCTTTCATTAGCTATGTCTAATCTACTGGCAAACCATACTTTGTGAACTTTTAAAAAATTCTAATATTTTAATCATAGATGTTCTGGTTTTGTTTTGTTTTGTTTTCAGATTACTTATATCATTTTTTTTAGAGTTTCCTGCTCCCTGCTGATAATTTCAAGTGTTAATTTTGTTTTTTTCTAAAGTGGTAATTATAGTTGCGTTCTTAATCATATGTAATAACTTCAGTATCAGGTCTTTGTACGTTTGTTTCTCTTGTCTGTTCTCTCTCTGTTTTAGTGTCTTTTGTGTGTGTGTGTACTAGGTTATCTTTGACTGTGTGCTTGTCATTGTATTTTAAACTTTTTTTGTAGGAATTATGTGAGGTCTAAGATGAGGGTATATTCTTCCAAAGAGGATTCACATTTTTCTCTATCAGGCATTTAGTGACACTACCAGTTTGTGGATGATTTTAATGCCAGATTAAAGTTTGTTTGTGGATGATTTTAATGCAAGATTAAAGTTTGATGTTATCTGGATCATGCAGATGATAAGAGCTCTGATTTCAATAATTTCCTGGTTTATTTTCACATTTTGAGAGTGGTTTTGGTAGTCCCCAGTTAATATGTGACTCAATGTTCATTGGAATCTCCACTTTGGGCAGATCTGGAATTTGACCTGTATTCTCTTGTCCTGTGAGATGGCCAGTACTACAGCTCGAACTCACAGTTTTTTGGTGGTGGTAGTTGGGGCAAGGGGTTGCTAGCAAATAATCTTAGAGAGCTGTGTTTACCTTTCTAGATTCTTACATTTTCCTAGAAATCTATAGCAGTGAGTTTTAGGAAACCCTATATTATTCTTAATCTATATTCCTAATTCTGCAGTTGTTTTATGTTTTGGATATTCATGTTGCTAATTCCCCTACTCCTTTGTTTTCTCTCTAGATAGCAAGGGTCTATTTGACATCCCTTGGACGGTTTGTTGATATCTCAGACCTAACCTGATCAAAAGAAGACCTTTATTCACACACACACACACACACACACACACACACACACACACACACACGCAAGCGCGCGCGCACGCGCACTTTCTCTCTCTCTCTCTCTGTCTCCTCTCTCTCTCTCTCTCTCTGTCTCCTCTCTCTCTCTTCCTCTCTCTGTCTCTCTCTCTCTCTCTCATACGCCCACACACTCACAACCCTCTGGTATTTTCATTCCCTTACCCTGGTGCATCGTTTAACTGCAGAATCAAAAACCTAGGACTCAGGCTGGGCATGATGGCTCATGCCTATAATCTCAGCACTTTGGGAGACTGAGGCAGGTGGATCACTTGAGGTCAGGAGTTCGAGACCAACCTGGCCAACATGGTGAAACCGTCTCTACTAAAAATACAATAATTGGCTGGGTGTGGTGGCATGTGCTTGCAGTCATAACTACTCAGGAGGCTAAGGTGAGAGGATCACTTGAACCCGGGAGGTGGAGGTTGTAGTGAGCTGAGATCGTGCCACTGCACTCTACCCTTCTTGCTATCTGCTCCCAATTCACTCTGTTGGCAAGTTCTCTCAATATAACCTCAGAATCCACCCATTTTCCTCTAGTCTCCAAATCCACTATCACCACTCTAGTTCTGGACTGCCATCACCCCTTCCTACATGAATCCAGGCACCAAGTAAATTAGATTAAAGCTTCGCTTCTCTTGCTGAACACATCACTTCCATCTTTAAACTCCAGACAGAATGATCTTCAGAAATGTAAATTGTATCCTGTCCTGTCCTTGCCTGTATAAATGGCATTCTTCATTGTTGTTGTTGACATGGAGTCTCGCTCTGTCACCCAGGCTATAGTGCAATGGCACGATCTCAGCTCACTGCAACCCCTGCCTCCCAGGTCCAAGCGATTCTCCTGTCTCACTCAGCCTCCCCAAGTAGCTGGGACTACAGGCGCATGCCACCATGCCCAGCTAATCTTTTTTTTTTTTTTTAATTTTTAGTAGAGACGAGGTTTCATTATATTGGCCAGGCTGGTCTCGAACTCTTGACCTTGTGATCCGCCTGCCTCGGCCTCCCAAAGTGCTGGGATTACAGGTGTGAGCCACTGTATCTGGCCTTAAATGGCATTCTTTCAGTTTAGATTAAGGGCCACTGACAACAAAAATCTATGGGTCAGATGTCCATCTGCCCTCTCTCCTCCTCTTGTGACCATGCTCCATGCCCTTGTGTTTATTTCTGTTTACCCGACAGGTGGAGTTTATACTGCACTGGCGACTTCTTATTCTGCTAAGGAACATGCTTCCCTAGGTCTTTGCTGGTTTTGCTTCTTCTGGCTGTTCAACTCTCAGCTTGTGTGGTGTCTTCTGTGAGGGCTCCCCTGACCATCTAATATGAATCACCAACCCTGCTCTTGTGCCACTGTTCTGTCCACCAAGTCATGTGTCACTAATTCCTATCTGAAATGGTTCTGCTTCTTTATTTTCTTGTTTATGGCCTGTCATTTATATTGGAATGTGGCTCCTAGAATACTATATGACACAGAAAAATGTTCAACAGGTATTTTTTTAAATGTGGTTGTTGAAATAGGGGCCTTTCCTATGTATTCACTGAGCTGCTTTATTTTCAGAAACACAGGTTGCATTTGAATATATGAAATCTGTTTCTCCTTTAGAAAAAAAAGGGCAGAGGTATGGGATATGATCTGTGCTTAAGAAGACATCCAGGGAGAGCTTCCTTCCCTCTGCCGGAAGAGGCATGTTAATATCCATTGCAGATCTTTCCCCAAACCTACTCATGTGAAATATGAGCGTAGGCGGGTCCCATCTGTCACTGTACTGGCACCTAGGACCCACCCAGCATGCGTCCTCTTCCCATCACTCTGTCTTTCTCCTCTCGCCTTCCCTACCCCCACCTCTGTTCGTCTTGCCTGTTTTCTGGTTGACTGTTTACCACTCCTTTTACTCCAATGACTCTTAATAGTTGTATTCTTTTTTTTTTTTTTTTGAGATGGAGTCTCGCACCATCACCCAGGCTGGAATGCAGTGGCACAATCTTGGCTCACTGCAATATCCGCCTCCCGGGTGAAAGCGATTCTCCTGCCTCAGCCTCCTGAGTAGCTGGGATTACAGGCGCCCGCCACCACGGCTGGCTAATTTTTTGTATTTTTAGTAGAGGCGGGATTTCACCATGTTAGCCAGCATGGTCTCAATTCCCTGACCTCGTGATCTGCCCACCTCAGCCTCCCAAAGTGCTGGGATTATAGGCGTGAGCCACCGTGCCTGGCCCAGTAGTCATATTCTTTTAAGAAATATTGTCTCGAATTTGTAAGAGTTTGATTCTTTCAAACAGTTGCATGTTTAATTTGGTTCTTAAAATTACTATGGACTTAAGGATAAGAGTTTGAGACAAACATTAAATGCTTAAAAGATGTTTAATACGTGAAGGAATACATAAATGAAGAAAGGAAAATATTTAGGTGTGTAGATTTTAGATCTTCAATTGGTAGTTGGTTAATATTTCTGTCATAATTATCTTGAAGAGTTTCATGTTTATTTTATATTAGGTTCCTTTTTTTCCTACCCTCACCAGAAAAACCAAACCAAACAAAACGAAAAGGAAATGAATTCCTAGTGTTTGGGCTTGAATAAAGAAACTCTTAGTTCTACTATTATAGAGGGTTTCATAGCAAATACAGGGAGAGGAGAGAGACAGGGAAGCTGGGACGCCAATCTGGCTCCTCTCAGGCCAAACTTCTAATTATCCCTGGATCACCTAACTCACATTTTGAGGAAAAGACAGATTGTATTGCAAGTGAACATTAAAGAAATAAAAGAGTGTGGCATTTCTGAAGCTGTAGTGGCGGATGCAAGGTGAGCTGTGGCCTTTGGTTGCATGTTATTGCTGCTTTCTCTTTATGTATTCTGTCTAGCAGGTTAATCTTTCAGCTTTATTCATGCCGCTATTCACAGGGAATTGCTATGCTCTACCACTCTCTAATTCAGATCATGGGCTAATGTTTTGCCTCCACTCCCTGTGTGCATTGTTGCTTATACAGTCATTTACTGTGCACCTTTACAGTATTTCTAATTTCTTGAGGGTTCATTCTACCAGTTCTGAGGAGTATATCTTTACTGTGTGCGTAAAGAATTTAGAGCTACAGTAAAAATGAAATACAAGCAGTCCCTGACTTACACACAGATGGGGACATTCCAAATATGGTTTATATTAATACATTTCTTGTTTAAAAATCAGAATGTATTTTGCCATAGCCACAATATGATAAGAGGTTGCTAAGTTCCCAATCTAACCCAAAAAAGCTAATTAAATTGTTAAGCTTTTGGGACTAGAGTAAGGACTCATTAAACCGCAGACTAGGATGGACTATAGAATTGGGAATACTCACGAGTCTAATTGCCCTTTTCAACCTTCTTTTGAAGTCCTAAGGGTACCAGAAATTTATGTCTGCTGACACATTCTTTCTCTTCTTATTTGGTTTCGGGTGGAATTCATGGTGGATTCTTTTGATGGGGATTTTCCTGCTTTGAAAGGAAATTATAGGATGTTTTCAATGTGGAACAGGGCTGAGGCTCTGACTGCTGCCCTAAAAAAAGTAAGTAGCTGTTTAGATCTATATGATAATTTCTGCTTAGGAGAGTGACCAAGTGGGAGAGAGCTGTTCTGAGAATCACAACACAAGAAACACCAAAGGAACTGGAAAGCAGTGAAGTGGTTTAAACTGTGAAGTAGGAGGAATGTAAAGTACTGAATGGACTTCTGGAAGGAATGATTCATTTATGTACAAGGTGGTAAAAATTGCCAATATAAACGCTGCAGTAATGTTCACAGA
Source organism: Chlorocebus sabaeus (assembly GCF_047675955.1). Taxonomy (NCBI): domain Eukaryota; kingdom Metazoa; phylum Chordata; class Mammalia; order Primates; family Cercopithecidae; genus Chlorocebus; species Chlorocebus sabaeus. Next base: position 107,256,489 of record NC_132917.1, read on the forward strand.
ATAAGGTATTTAACCCAGAGCCTACTAGTCCCTTGTCTATTCAATAGAACATATGAGCCACATTACCATTTCTCTTTTAGAATGCACAACTGGTAGAGTCATTAAATCTTATTAAATCAGTCTAAAACTATTGGGAGTTGTAATTGTCAGTTTTTATGCACTGTGTAAAGTCTTATCAAACTATAGGCTTCCATAATTGTATTTGAGGCACTTCCTCCCAGAGCCCACACAAATAATTCCCAATACCAAGGTGCTTGGAGATTCCACTTCTTTTATGTTTGGTCTTATAGGACTAAACATATGGTTGATTTGACCCTCCAGCAAAGTAATGAAATGAATTAATTTCTGGGATGATTAGCTACATTTTATAGTGACTATATTGGCTTAGTAATGAAGAAAAGCCATATGTACATGTGCTTCTGTGTGGATACAGATTAAGAAAATGAGAGAAGGCAAATGCTTTGTTATGATACCAGAATGTTGAATTTATGTTATCTTCATTCTACTCCAAACAAGAGGCTGTCGTTTGAATAACTCTGTTAATCAGCTCAGGTAATAAGTGTTGTGACTACTTATCTTACATCTCATTCTTCCAAAACAGAAGTGAACGACAACACAGCACAGTGTTATAATTACCCATAAGAGCCCAGGAATCTGATCAAAATGAAAATAAATGGAACAAATACCGACGTAATTTTCTATTCTGGTCTGACATTTGGGGAAGGCTGTAAGGTAAATTTTCTCTCAACTTTTTAAGAATTTTTTATAAAAATGTTATTGTTACAGGCCTTCCATACTTCTGATATATTGAAAATTTCATTATTTATTGCCGTGTTTTACCTTTTTTTTTTTTTTTTAAATCTCAGAAATAAAGGGCAGTTAAAATTTTGTAGTCTTAAGCTCTTGAAATAAAATGGTGTCTCTCCACCATGGCACACGTTTACCTATGTAATAAACCTGCACATCCTGCACTTGTACCCTGCAGTTTAAAAGTTGAAGAAAAAAATTGCCATGGCACCTTTTCTTTTTCTTTTTTTTTTTTTGCATCATGTTAAATGTTTGATGCATTTTTAAGTTAAAACCATTAAATTGTAGTCTGAGTCAGAATCTCAGAGGTTTATGTACTTTTTGAGGGGAAGATAGAGTCATGTGTTTTTACCACTCACTACACTCCCCTCTACCCTCTAGAGGTAACCACCAATTTTATGATAACTTTTTCTTACTTTTATTTATATGTGTACCAGCAATATATAACTCTAAACAAAATAGTTTATTTTGCCTGTTTTGGAATTTTATATAGTGGGTTCATCTAGAATGTATTATTATTATTATTATTATTATTATTTTGTTTGTTTTTTTCAGACAGAGTCTCGCTCTGTTGCCCAGGCTGGAGTGTAGTGGTACAATCCGGGTCCCTGCCAGCTCCGCCTCCCCGGTTCATGCCATTCTCCTGCCTTAGCCTCCCGAGTACTTGTGACTGCAGGTGCCTGCCACCATGCCCGGCTAATTTTTTGTGTTTTTAGTAGAGATGGGGTTTCACTGTGTTAGCCAGGATGGTCTCGAGCTCTTGATCTCCTGATCTGCCCACCTCGGCCTCCCAAAGTGCTGGGATTATAGGCGTGAGCCACCGTGCCCAGCCAGAATGTATTATTTTTATTTTGTTCTTTTAATCAATGTTTTATTTTCAGTTTTTCATATGTATTGCATGTAGGTTTGCTAAATTTTATTACTATAAGTGTTTCATTGTATGTTTCATTGTATCACTGCAACTTATTGATTCTTTTGAAGCTGAACATTGGTATAGTTTTTGGTAATTGTGAACTCCACTGCTGTGAATATTCTTATCCGTATCTCCAAGAGCACATGTGCAAAAATTTCTTTAGGGTGTATATGTAGAAGTAAAATTGATGAGTCATAACCCATGTGTATCTAAAACCTTGACAGATAATGCCATTTTCCCCCTCATGTGGTTTGGCTTTGTGTCTTCACTCAAATCTCATCTTGAGTTGTAATACCTCAGTGTTGAGGGAGGAACTTGGGTTGAGGTGATTGGATCATGAGGGCAGTTTCCCCCATGCTATTTTTGTGATAGTGAGTGAGTTTTCACGAGACCTGATGGTTTTAGTAGTTCCTAGAGACTTGTTGAATGGTTTTGACCAAAATGTTGATAGTGATGTAGACAGTGAAGTCCAGGCTGACGTGGTCTCAGATGGAGATGAGGAGCTTATTGGGAACTGGAGCAAAGATCACTCTTGCTATGCTTCAGCAAAGAAACTGGTGTAATTTTGCCCCTGCCCTAGAGATCTGTGGAACTTTGAACTTGAGAGAGATGATCTGAAATGGGAACTTAAGTTTAAAAGGGAAGCGGAGCATAATGTTTGGAAAATTTGCAGCTTGATGATGGGATAAAAAGAAAAACCCATTTTCAGGGGAGAAGTCCAAGCCAGCTGCAGAAATCTGCATGAGTAATGAGGAGCCAAAGACAATGGGGAAAATGTCTCCAGGGCATGTCAGAGGTCTTGGCAGCAATCCCTCTCATCATAGGCCTGGAGACCTAGGAGGGAAAAATGGTTTTGTCGGTCAGGCCCAGGGCCACCCTGCTCTGTGCAGCCTCTGGACTTGGTGCCCTGTGTCTCAGCTGCTCCAGCTTCAGCTGTGGCTAAAAGGGGATAAGGTACCTCTTGGGCCATTGCTTCAGAAGGTGCAAGCCCAAAACCTTGGTGGCTTACATGTGGTATTAGGCCTGGAGGTGCTCAGAAGTCAAGAATTGAGTTTTGGGAATCTCTGCCTAGATTTCAGAGGATGTATGGAAATATCTGGATGTCCAGGCATAAGTCTGGTGCAGGGGCAGAGCCCTCATGGAGGACCTCTGCTAGGACAATGCAAAGGGGAAATGTGGGGTTGGAGCCTCCACACAGAGTCCCCACTTGGGTACTGCCTAGTGGAGTTGTGAGGATAGGGCCACCAACCTCTAGACCCCAGGATGGTATATCCACCAACAACTTGCACTGTGTGCCTGGAAAAGTTGCTGACACTCAATGGGAGTCATGAAGGCAGCTAGTGTGGAGGGTTGTACAATACAAAGTCACAGGGGTGCAGCTGCCCAGGGCCATGGGAGCCTCTCCTTTGCATCTGCATGCCTTAAATGTGAGACTTGGAGTCAAAGGACATCATTTTGGAGCTTTAAGGTTTGACTGCCCTGCTGGATTTTGGACTTGCTTGGGGCCTGTAGCCCCTTTGTTTTGGCAAATTTCTCCCATTTGGAATGGGAGCATTTATCCAATGCCTGTACCCCCATTGTATCTTGGAAGTAACTAAGTTGATTTTGATTTTACAGGCTCCTAGGTGGAAGTGACTTGCCTGGTCTCAGATGAGACATTGGACTTGAACTTTTGAGTTAATGCTGAAATGAGTTAAGACTTTGGGACACTTGTTGGGAAGGCATGATTTGTTTTGAAATGTGAAAGAGACATGAGATTTGGGAGGGGACATGGGCAGAATGATATGGATAGGTTTTGTTTCCCCAACTAAATCTCATATTGAATTATAATCCCCTAGTGTTAAGGGAGGAACCTGGTGGGAAGTGATGAGATCATGGGGGCAGTTTCCCCGATGATGTTCTTGTGATACTGAGTTCTCACAAGATCTAATAGTTTTACAAGTGTTTGGCAAGTTCCTTCTTTGCGCACTCTCTCACCTGCTGCTTTGGAAGATGTGCCTACTTCCTCTTTCACAGTGATTGTAAGATTCCTGAGGCCTCCCCAGCCATATAGAACTGTAAGTCAATTAAACCTCTTCCCTTTATAAATTATCCAGTCTTGGGTAGTGTCTTTATAGCAGTGTGAAAACGGACTAATACACCCTTTGAGGGTTAAACCTTTGATGATTAATTTGTTTTGGATGTTGCTGGATAAATAGTTCATACTTTGGTATTTTGCATGGATGTTTGTCAGTTGACATTTTTGTTTAACTTCCTCTATTTATCTGGACTTGGTATAAAAGTTTTACTAGCATCATGAAGTGAATTGGATAACTTTTATCACTTTTATCTTTTATTGAATGATTTGTATAAGATAGAGAATGTATGTGCTACAGCATTTGGTAGAATCACTCGTAAAACTACCTGGTCATTTTGCAGTAATGGCAGATGGGGAGATTTTGATGCCCACATACATTTCATTAATTGTTATTTTTTTTGGAAATGTTTCCATCGTATTGTGCCAGGGTTTTTGTGTTTTGCTTGAAACTTTAAGAAACAGATTTATTGAGATATAATTCATGTAGTATAAAACTCACGCTTTTAAGTTTGAAGTGTACAATTCATTGTTTTTAACTATATTCAGAATTGTGCATCCATCACCTACCTCATCTAACTTTAGAATACTTCCATTTCCCCTAACAGAAAACCTAATACCTATTAGTAGTCACTCCCCATTCTCCCAACATCTCAGTCGTAAGGAACCACCAATGTGCTTTCTATTTCTATATATTTGCCTATTCTGGGTATTTTTTATAAATGTAATCATAAAATGTGTGGTCTTTTGTGACTGCCTTCTTCACTTAGCACATTGTTTCCAAGTTTCATCTATATTTTAACATGTATCAGTACTTCATTCCTTTTATTCTTGGATATTATATTGGCTATTATAAATAATTCTGCTATGAATATTCATGTACAAGATTTTCATGAACACATGTTTAAATTTCTCTTGAACATATACCTAGGAGTGGAACTTCTGGGTAGTATGGTAAATCTGTTTAACATTTTGAGGAATGGCCAGCCTGTTTATAAAGTGGCTGCACCATTTTACCTTTCCACCAGCAATGTATAAGGGTTTCAATTTCTCCACATCCTTGCTAGCACTTATTATTATCCATTATTATTATTATCCATTATTATTATTATTGTTGTTGTCATTCTATTTGATGTAAAGTGATATTTCACTGTGGTCTTGATTTGCATTAGTTAATAGCTGGTGATTTTGACATCTTTTCATGTGCTTAATGGCCATTTGTATATTTTCCTTGGAGAAATGTCTACCCAAATCCTTTGCTCATACTTAGATTTGTATTTTAATTGTTGAGTTATAAGAGTTATACTTTGGACATCTTATCAGATGATAAGTTATAGTTTGAAATTTTTTTTTGTCATTCTGTGGGTTGCCTTTCCTCCCTCCCTCCCTCCCTCCCTCCCTCCCTCCCTCCCTCCCTCCCTCTCTCTCTCTCTCTCTCTCTTTCTTTCTTTCTTTCTTTCTTTCTTTCTTTCTTTCTTTCTTTCTTTCTTTCTTTCTTTCTTTCTTTCTTTCTTTCTTTCTTTCTTTCTTTCTTTCTTTCCTTCTTTCTTTCTCTTTCTTTTCTTTTTCTCACTTTCTTTTGTTATTGTTGTTGAGACAGAGTCTTGCTCTGTCGCCCACACTGGAGTGTAGTGGCATGATGTCAGCTCACTGCAACCTCCATCTCCTCAATTGAAGCAATTCACCTGTCTCAACCTCTCGAGTAGCTGGGATTACAGGTGAGTGCCACCTCACTTGGCTATTTTTTGTATTTTTAATAGTGATGGGGTTTCACCATGCTGGTCAGGCTGGTCTTGAACTCCTGACCTCAGGTGATGTGCCCACCTCAGCATCCCAAACTGCTGGGATTACAGGTGTGAGCCACTGTGCCTAGCCGCCTTTTCACTTTCTTGATGGTATCTTTTGAAGCAAAAATATTTTCAGCTTTAATGATGTACAATATCTATTTTTTCTTTTCTCTCTTGAACTTCTGGTATTAAATTTAAGAAATCATTGCCTAAATCAGGGTCATAAAGATTGACTCTTATGATTAGTTCTACAAGTGTTATAATTTTCACTCATAAATTTAGGTCCGTGGCATATTTTGAGTTACTTTTTCATATGGTGTGAAGTAGGAGTCTAAATGTATTCTTTTTGCATGTAGATACCCACTTGTCCCACCACCATTTGTTGAAGACCATTTCTCCCTTGGATTTTTGTGTCAACTTCGTCCAAAATCCGTCGACCATAAATGTAAAGGTTTATTTCTGAATTTTTCCACTCTATTCCATTGATCTTTTTGTGTTTATCATTATGCCAGTGCCCCACTGTCTTGATTACTGTAGCTTTGTAGTAAGGTTTGAAGTTGGCAAGTTTGAGTCCAAATTTGTTCTTCATTTTCAAGATTGTTTGGTTATACTCAGTGGATCTTTATGATTCCAGGCCTTTTTGTTTTCCTTTTTAAAATAGGGTCTCACTCTATCATCTAGGCTGGAGTATAGTGGTACAATCATGGCTCACTGCAACCTTCAACTCCTGAGCTCAATTGATTCTTCTACCATAGCCTCTCTAGTAGCTGGGACTACAGGCGTGCATTACCATGCTTGGCTAATTTTTTGTGTATATATATAATTTTTTTTGTAGAGATGGGCTTTTTTTTTAATGTTGCTCAGGTTGGTTTTGAACTCCTGAGCTCAAGTGATATGCCCTCCTTGGTCTCCCAAAGTGTTGAGATTATAGGCATGAGACACCACGCCCAGACCCCAAGCTTTTTTGTGGGAGAAGGAAATGTACTATTAGAATGTCAGCAAACATTTATACCACCTTAATATATAGTAACCCTTCATGTAGCACTGGAAACTGATAGTTCAAGCAAACCTGTCCCCAGCCTGGCCCTGGACATCTGGGTCCAAATCTAGCTCTGGACGTTCATGGGTAGTGTAATTTTAACCTCTCCAAATGCCTGTTTCTGTATCTGTGAAGTGGAAGTAAAATAAATCCTACTCACAGTTATGTCAGCTACCTATCATGGCAATAATGCTGGATAATAAATAACCACAAAACCTCACCAACAAACAATAAGTGCTTATTGCTCACATGCCTGTGGTCATCTGGGAGCAAACCAATGAGCTCTGCTGATATCAGCTGGGATATCTCTCAGGTCCGAGTATGGGTCAGGGTGGCCTGGTGATTTTGCTCTGCTCCATGTGCTTTTTTTTTTTTTTAATAAAAAAAAAACAAAAAAGAAAAATACATTTTTTTTTTGAGATGGGGTCCTGCTATGCTGCCCAGGTGGAGTGCAATGGTTATTCACAGGTGTGATCATAGCACATTATAGCCTTGAACTCATAGGTTCAAGTGCCTCAGCCTCCAAAATAGCTGAGATTATAGGTGAACATCACTTTGCTGGCTTCCATGTACTTGTTGTACTCCATAGTCTTATGGCAATGGCACAATTGCAAGAATGAGAAGCCCAGTCATACACGTGTGTTTCACGTGTTATAACTTCTAACATCCCATTGACTCAAGGAACTTGGGCAAAGAAGGGTCCCTGAAGAACCTACCCAAGCTACTCCATAAAAATAAAGTCATCTGCCACACCCATGTGGCACTCTTGCTATGTTACAACTATCCGAGCCCATTGGGGTCATTTCTGTCCCTCCTCTCATGCTTTTCAAACTTAAAGAAGCAAGGGACAGCGCAATGAGTCTAGGAGGAGAAATGGAAGAGGAGTGGGAGAGAATAGTGATAAAGGTCTCCTGCCCCATTGCAGGCTTCCCCACCTGAGCCAGAACTGAGCTAGAACAGGGGATAAACTTTGAAGTCAGTGCAAGATAAAAGTTTAACATTGAATTAATTTGGAGTTTTTAATACCTAAAAATTGGGACTAATTGTAATAACTGGGAATGACCACAGTAATTGTGAGATCTACTCAAGGCTATCTCCAGGGCTAGAGGTGGGAGATTTGCCATAGAACAGAGGAAAGATAGAGTTGGCCAAAAAGCAAACTGACTTTCTGCTTGCCCCCTACAAAATTCAACTCATTCAATAAATCTGTTACAGTGACAGATAAAAGTATTCAGAAACAGTATCTGGGTAAGCAGAATTCACTGTTCATGTAATAATAACCAATATTTATTTTTAATACAAATTGCTTTCACATATATTACCTTTGCTTTCAAAAAGTTTCTACCTGACAAAGCATAGAATTTCCTATTTCTCCTCTATGGACATTGCTCTCTCAACCGTTTTCACATCCGTAATGTTATATTCATACCTACAAAACCTGTGTACACAAGTTTTATGGTTCATCCTAAAATTGAAAAGAGTATGAATACTCTTCAGAGTATATGCTACTAAACCATCGTTTTCCTAGAAAATTCAGTGACTATAATAACCATGGGGTTAGCGCTTATGTCTGACCCAAATAAGATAAGGTTTTTGGTTTGTAGCCATTCTCTTGGTCGATATTCCCATGAAAAAATGTTTAATGTTTGTCCTTAGAGAGCCACATACATGTGTCTCCCGTTGGGGAATCAATATAATTTGGTGGTCAGGATTATATTATCAATACCGTGACACCATGTAGCTCCTCAAAACAAAAACCTGGAAGTCTTTTATTATTAATTTCATTTTTTGATTATAAAATATTTAACTGAATATCTGTATGTAGCATATATATAAGGTTTAAAAACCGAGAGTAAATACTCATGTACGTGCTCACCTCCCAGGGTAATTAACAGAATACTATGCCTTGCCAACCTTCCTCAGTCACCACACCCTCTCTTCTCAGCAATGGCCACCACTATTGTGAATGCTATGCTTATCGCATCTTTAATTTTTCTTAGAGTTTTCCCTCAGATGTATGTGTCGATAAACAATATAGCATCACATGTATCTCAACTCTATGTAAGTGATGCAATCCTGTGTGTTTATTTTTCGCATCTTGCATTTTTCATTCAACTTTGCTTTTTGCTTTGTTTTTGAAAATTAGTATTTAATCTGTGGGTTGCAAGTGTAATTTTCTTACATGCACAGACTGCATAGAGGTGATATCAGTGTGTTTAGAGTATCCATCACCCAAATAACATACATTGTATCCATTAAGTAATTTATCATTATCCACCCCAATAAGGTTTGGATCTGAGTCCCTGCCCAAACTGCATGCCAAATTGTAACCCCTAATGTTGGAAATGGGGCCTGGTGGGAGGTGATTGGGTCATGAGGGCAGTTTCTCATGGTTTAACACCATCCTCCTTGGTGTTGTCATGGCAATTGTGAGTGAGTGAGTTATCATGAGATCTGGTTGTTTAAAAGTGTATAGCATCTCCCTCTTCCCTCTCTTCCTCCTGCTCTGGCCGTGTAGGACATGCCTGCTTGCCCTTTGCCTTCCACCATGATTGAAAGTGTTCTGAGGCTTCCCCAGAAGCTGCTATGCTTCCTCCACAGCCTGTAGAACCATGAGCTAATTAAATTTCTTTTCTTTAAAAATTACTCAGTCTCAGGTACTTCTTTATAGCAGTGTGAGAATAGAGTAAAAGAGAAAATTGGTACCAGGAGTGGGATATTGCTGTAAAGATACCTGAATATCTGGAAGTGACTTTGGGATTCAGTAACAGGCAGAGGTTGGCAGAGTGTGGAGTTCTCAGAAGAAGACTGAAAGATAAGAAAAAAATTGGAACTTCCTAGAGACTTGTTAAATTGTTGTGACTAAAATGCTGGTGGTGATATGAACAGTGAAGTCCAGGCTGAGGAGGTCTCTGATGGAAATGAGAAACTTATTTGGGAACTGGAGAAAAGGTCACTTTTGCTATGCTTTAGCAAAGAGCCTGGTTGATTGCGCCCTTGCCCTAGGGATCTGTGGAACTTTGAACTTGAGAGGGATGATTTAGGGTATCTGGTGGAAGAAATTCCTAAGCAGCAAAGCAGTCAAGATGTGGACTGGCTGCTTCTAATAGCCTATGCTCATATATGTGAGCAAAGATGATCTGAAATGGGAACTTATATTTGAAAGAGAAGCAGGGCATACAAGTTTGAAATATTTCCAGCCTAGCCATATGGTAGAAAGAAAAGCCCATTTTCAAGGGAGGAATTCAAGCAGGCTGCAGAAATTTGCGTAACTAAAAGGAAGGAAAATGCTGATAGCCAAGACAAGAGGGAAGCCTTGAAGGCATTTCAGAAACCTCCATGGCAGCCCCTTCCATCAAAGACCCAGAGGCATAAGAAGAAAGAATGCTTTTGTGGGCTGGGACCAGGACCCTGCTGGTCTTTGCAGTCTCAGGACAGTGCTCTCCACATCCCAGCTACTCCTGGCTAAAAGGGGTCAGTATAGGCCTCTTGCTTAACAGGGTGCAAGGCATAAGCCTTGGCAGATTCCATGTAGTGTTAAGTTTGTAGGTGCATAGAGGGCAAGAGTTGAGGCTTGAGAGCCTCCACTTAGATTTCAGATGATGTATGGAAAAGCCTGGATGTCCAGGCACAAGCCTGCTGCAGGTACAGAACCCACATGTAAAACCTATCTTAGGGCAGTGCAAAGGGTAAATGTGGGGTTGGATTCCCCCACACAGAGTCCCTACTGGGGAACTGCCTACTGGAGCTATGGGAAGAGAGCTGCTGTCCTCCAGACTCCAGAATGGTAGATCCACCGACAGCTTCCACCATGCACCTAAAAGTTATGCCTGGAAAGGCACTCAATGCCAACCCTTGAGAGCAGCTGCAGGGACTGAACCTTACAGAGTCACAGGGGCAGGCTGCCCAAGGCCTTGAGAGTCCACTCCTTGCATCAGTGTTCCCTGGATGTAAGACATGGAGTCAAAGGAGATTATTTTGAACTTTAACATTTAATGACTACCCTGCTAGGTTTAAAACTAGCATGGGGCCTGTAGACCCTTTGATTTGACTGATTTATCCCTTTTGGAATGGAAGTATTTCCCCTATGCTTGTATCGCCATTGATTTTACAGGCTCATAGGTGGAAGGGAGCCTTGCCTCAGATGAAACTTTGGACTTTAGACTTTTGAGTTAATGCTGGAATGAGTTAAGAGTTTAAGGGACTATTGGAAAGGCATGATTGTATTTTGAAATGTGAGAAGGACATGTGATTTGAGAAGGGCCAGTGGTGGAATGATATAGTTGGGATCTGTTTTCCTCCCAAATCTCACATCTAATTGTAATCCTCAGTATTGGAGGTGAGGCCTGGTGGGATATGATTGAATAATGAGGGTGGTTTCTCATGGTTTAACACCATCCTCCTTGGGGTTGTCATGGCAAGAGTGAGTGAATAAGTTATCATGAGATCTGATTGCTGAAAAGTGTATAGCACCCTCCTGCTTTCCTCCTGCTCTGACCATGTAAGAAATGCCTGCTTCCCCTTTGCCTTCCACCATGATTGAAAGTTTCCTGAGGCTGCCCCGGAAGCTGCTATGCTTCTGGTACAGCCTACAGAACCATGAGTCAATTAAACTTTTCTTCATAAGTTATCCAGTATCAGGTATTTTTTTATAGCAGTGTGAGAACAGACTAGTACAATCCCCTTCCTACTTCCTCACCCTTCTGAGTGTTTATATTTTGAGTTAGTCTATAATGTGTATGGCTGTAATTAATTTTTTCTCTCTCCTATCCTGTATTTCACTGTGCTACCATTTTATCCTTCTGTCCCGGGATATTTGGATTATTTGCAGTTTTTGCTAGTAAAAATAATTTTGTTATGAACATTCCTGTGTGTGAAACATATGGTACCTGTGCAAGGTTTCCTCAAAATACATGGCTACAAGGAGAACAGTTGCATAATGTAATGCTATACTTTTGTCATTTACATAGGGTGAGAGTACCATTGATTAGCATCCTTTCCAATCTTAGTAGAAGTAAAATTATGTACTATTTGGTTTCAATTTCTACTTCCTGGTTATTAACAAGGTTAATAATCTTTTCATGTGTTTTTCAGTCAGTAATGGATCTTCTGTGAAGTGCCTGTTGATGTATTGTTTTTCCATTTTTTTTCTTGAGACTTCTTTTCCTTTTGATTTTTAAGAAGTTCTTTATAAATACTGGATACTAATCCTTCTCTGGTTATGTCAGAAAGACCTTATCTTTTCAGATGCTTTATGGTGTTCTTTCAATAATGGAAGTTTTAAATTTTGAAGTGGTCAGGGTTATCAATCTCTTTGGGTTTTGTTCAGTGAATTCTCACATAATTATAAAAGTATTATGCTATGTCCTCTTCTAAAAGTTTAACATTTTTGCTTTATACGTTCAATCCTTGATCCACATGGAACTATTCTAACTGATGTTTGTAATTGCTGTGAGATTTGTACCAAATTTCATTCTTTCTACACACATTCCCAGTACCAAACTCTACTGAAGAATACTTTCCTTTTTCAAAGATCCACAGTTCCCTCTGCTATTTATCAAGTTTCTAGACAGGGGTGAATTTATTTCTGATACGTATTATGTGCCACTGATCTATTTTTCTATTCAAAGCTGATACCACAACATTTTAATTATTGCTTTAATAAGTCTTGATATTTGACAAGTTATCTCACCTTGTGCTCCCTGAGCAATCTCTTTTCTTTCATATCATAAATTCAATTTATATCGAGTTCAAAAATAAGCAAAGCCAAATTATACCAGTAGAGGTCAGGATAGTGATTAGTTTTTTAAAAAAATTTATTTTAATTTTAAGTTCTTAGATACATGTGCAGGACATGCAGGTTTGTTACCTAGGTAAATGTGTGCCATGGTGGTTTGCTGTACCTATCAACCCATCACCTAGGTATTAAGACCCACACGCATTAGCCATTTATCCTGATGCTCTCCGTTCCCCTGATCCCCCAATAGTTCCCAGGGTGTGTTGTTCCCCTCCCTGTGTCCATGTGTCCTGATTGTTCACTTCCCACTTATGAGTGAGAATATGCAGTTATTTGTGTTAGTTTGCTAAGGATGATGACTTCAAGCTTCAACCACATCCCTGCAAAGGACATGATCTTCTTCCTTTTCATGGCTGTATAGTATTCTATGGTGTGTATGTACCACATTTTCTTTATCCAATCTATCACTAATGGGCATTTGAGTTGATTTCATGTCTTTGCTATTGTGACTAGTGCTGCAAGAAACATACACATACATGTATCTTTGTAATTGAATGATTTATATTCCTTTGGGTACATACCCAGTAATGGGATTGGTGGGTTAAATGGTATTTCTGTTTCTAGATCCCTGAGGAATTACCACACTGTCTTCCACAATGGTTAAACTAATTTACATTCCCACTAACAGTGTAAAAGCATTCCTATTTCTCCACAGCCTCGCCAGCATCTGCTGTTTCTTGACTTTTTAATAATCGCCATTCTGTCTGGCATAAGATGACATCTCATTGTGGTTTTGATTTGCGTTTCTCCAATGATCAGTGATGTTGAGATTTTTTTCATATGTTTGCTGGCTGCATAAATGTCTTCTTTTGAGAAGTGTCTGTTCATGTCCTTTGCCCACTTTTTGACTTTTTTTTTCTTGTAAATTTAAGTTCCTTGTAGATTCTGGATATTAGACAGTTGTCAGATGAGTAGATTGCAAAAATTTTCTCCTCTTCTCTAGGTTGCCTGTTAGCTCTGATGATAGTTTCTTTTCCTGTGCGGAAGCTCTTCAGTTTAATTAGATACCACTTGTCAATTTTTGTTTTTGTTACAATTGCTTTTGGCAATTTCATTATAAAGTCTTTGCCCGTGCCTATGTTCTGAATGGCATTTACTAGATTTTCTTCTAGGGTTTTTATGGTTGTGGGTTTTACATTGAAGTCTTTAATCCACCTTGAGTTAATGTTTGCATAATGTGTAAGGAAAGGGTCAAGTTTTAGTTTTCTGCATATGGCTAGCCAGTTTTCCCAGCACCACTTATTAAATAGGGAATCCTTTCCCCATTGCTTATTTTTGTCAGGCTTGTCGGAGATCAGATGGTTGTAGACATGTGGTCTTATTTCTAAGGCCTCTGTTCTGTTTCATTGGTCTATGTGTCTGTTTTGGTACAAATAGCATGCTGTTTTGGTTACTGTAGACTTGTAGTATAGTTTGAAGTCAGGTAGTGTGATGCCTCCAGCTTTGTTCTCTTTGTTTAGGATTGTCTTGGTTATATGGGCTTTTTCTTGGTTTCATATGAATTTTAAAGTAGTGTTTTCTAATTCTGTGAAGAATGTCAATGATAGTTTAATGGGAATAGCATTACATCTATAAATTACTTTGAGCAGTATGGCCATTTTCATGATATTGATTCTTCCTGTCCATGAGCATGGATTTGTTTGTGTTTTGTCTCATTTCCTTGAGCAGTGGTTTGTAGTTCTCCTTGAAGAAGTCCTTCACATCCCTTGTTAGCAGCATTTCTTGGTATTTTATTCTCTTTGTAGCAATTGCAAATTGGAGTTCATTCATGATTTGACTCTCTGCTTGTCTATTGTTGGTGTATAGGAATGCTTGTGATTTTTGCACATTGATTTTGTATCCTGAGATTTTGCTGAATTTGCTTATCAGCTTCAATGAAAAAAACCACCAGAACAATTAAGAAACTCACTTAAGAAACTCAAGATTAAGAAACTCACTTAAAAATTAACATACCAAGTCCTATGAAAAACTTTGTGTTTTATATTTTGACATTGGCATACCTGCTAACATTATTCTATGCTCTTTTCTTGCAAAATTACATAATTGTTTTTAGACTTTGAAACTACCAATCAGTGATTTAAAAACCATCTTAAGGCCGGGCATGGTGGCTGATACGTGTAATCCCAGCACTTTGGGAGGCTTAGATGGGTGAATCACGAGGTCAGGAGTTCGACACCAGCCTGACCAACATGGTGAAACCCCATCTCTACTAAAAAGACAAAAATTGGTCAGGCATGGTGTTGCACGCCTGTAATCCTAGCTACTCAGGAGGCTGAGGCAGGAGAATTGTTTGATCCCAGGAGGTAGAGGTTGCAGTGAGCCGAGATCGCACCACTGCACTCCAGCCTAGGTGACAGAGCGAGACTCCATCTCAAAAAACAAAAAACCAATAAACAAAATAACATCTTAACAAGTGACCAGAGTTAATATCAAGATACTACATCATATGAACATCATAATTCCCTGATATGATGTACTCCCTCTGATATTTCAGTTTCCAGAATTGCCCCATTCCAAATCATTTGCCGCCTGCAGCCAGAATAAGCTTTGAAAATGCAAATGTGACCATGTCGTTTATTTAAAACTTAAAACAATGGTTTTCTGTGGCCCTTACAAAGCAGTCCAAAATGTCAGTATGTCCCTCCAGGTCCTCCATGATTTGAACTTTACTTATTTCTCTGGTCTTCCATCTCCTTCACCTTTGCCAGTTTGCCTGGCCCACACTTAGAGATCCTCACTAGTGCCATGCCCTCCCAGCTCACCTTAGAGCTGTGTCATACCTTGTGTCCCAAAGATCCCCTCTAGAGTAGTTACAAAACTATTGATCTTTCTTTATATCATCTCCCGTCTTTTCTCCCTTCTCTTCTCTGCTCCCCGACATTGACACACTTCTCACACTACAGTGGAATGACTCAACCTTAACTACCATAATGAATTTTAAGGACCTCTATTAGTTTGGAAGCTGTGATGGCAACCAACAAAATATTGGTAAAAAATAGCTGAAACAATAAAGATTTATTTTTTCTACAAAATAAGCGTTTGGTATTGGTCGATCCAGAGTTAATTCTATGGCTCAACGAAGTCAGGGTAAGCTTCTTTCTTTCATTGTTTGCCTCATGGTCACAAGATGGTCATAGCAGCTGCAAGCAACACAGAGAGGAAAAAGGACTCCTCTTCCTTATTATTCTCTTTTTATCAGACAGGAAAACATGTCTCAGAAATCATCTGGGAGACTCACTCATGTGCCATTGGCCAGAGCTGTCCCAATAATTTGGATCTGGCGTATCTGGCAGTTATGAACACAGGCTTCCTCTGCTTGCAAGGAGTAGAGGTGAGGGGGATCATGGTAGAAAACTGTCTGACAGAGGATTTCTCTGTTTACACTGAAGATTTCCTCTGTGTGAACTTGTGAAGGAAAAGTATTCTGAAAATAAGGGGTTAATATCCAAAATCTATGTGATAATATCTTGAGCTGTGCTGCCTAATATGGCAGCCGTTAACCATCTATGACTTTTAAAAATTAAAATTAGATTAATTAAAATAAGATTAAACAAAAAAATCAGTGTCTTTTTTGTGAGTCGTATTTCAAGTGTTCAACTGCCACTTGTGGCTACCATACTGAATAGCACATACAAAAAAAATTCATCCTTGCAGAAAGTTTTGTTAAATAACTGGTTTGAAGCTTACTTAGACAAGCTTTTGAGAGCTGATCCAGACCAAGCCTGTGACAGGGTCCTGTACATTGATAGTTCTTAACAAACATTTAGTAAGTTGAAAGAAGTTAGAAAAATTGCATAAAGTAGATTTATTGCATCTAGGTTTATCACTTTTTGCTCTACTTCGTTATAGGTAATTTTATTCTAGTAAATTTCCTTTTAAAAGTAACTATAAAATCAATCATATGACACATTTTAGCTTTTTTCTACTTTGTAATTAGTAGACACTTTTTTTGAAAAGGCCACATTCTCGAAAAGTTGAAGTACAAAATTAAATTGTCAAACAAATAGTTATGACTTGCATTGCAAGCAGAATTATTGTAAATTTATATTAAGCCAGTTAATTATTCAGACCATTGAATGAGTTCCATTAATATGAGCAAATTCAATCCATTAATTATATTTCTAATGGTTATCCCTGTTAAAGTATGAAAAATAAAAGAAAGTAAAATTCATTTGTAGTGTAAGAGTAACTCAACAGTTCACACAAGGACTTTAGGCTCCAGCAAAGCTAACATACATGTAGTGTCCTGAAGGCATCATACTGTATCACCCTTTCAATCCTATATCAAAGCATATTTAATTTGCATACTTTGTGTTTTTATTATTTACTTGAATATTTTACTTTAAAAAATATTTTGTTTTTAATCATTATAGATTCATAGGAAGTTTCAAAAATAGTATAGAAATGTCCTATGTACCCTTTACTCAGATTGTCCCAATGGTTACATCTTATGCAATGCTATTAAATATGTGATGGCATAGTACTCAAACCAGGAAATTGACATTGACACAAGGTGTGGGTTTAGTTCATTTATGCAATGCTATCAAATACTGATGGTACAGTACCAAATCCAGGAAATTGATATTGGTGCAATATGTGTGTTTGGTTCAGTATCATTTTATTACACATAGAAGATCCATGTAATTACTACAATCAAGTTACAAAACTGTCCTATCATCACAAGACTCCATTGTGTTACCCATTTGTAGCCCAAATCACTCCCTATGTCTCCACACCCTTCCCTTAACCCCATTATTCCTAACTCTGGCAACTGCTAATCTAGGTTTCAGTTCTACAATTTTATCATCTTGAGAATGTAATGGAAGTGGAATCAGAATATACTATCTTTGATATTGACTTTTTTTTACTCAATGTATTGTTCCTGAGATCCACTGACGTTGTTGCAAATCTCAATAGTTTGTTTCTTTTTATTGCTGAAGTGTATGGTATGAATGTAACACAGTTTGTTTAACCATTCATTGATTTATAGAATATTTTTATAGTTTTTAATTTCTGACTATCACAAATAAAGCTGCTATAAAATTTTTTGTGGGGACGAAAGTTTTCATTTCTCTAGGATAAATGCCAAGGAGTGTGACTGCTGGGTTGTAAGGTAAGTGTATGTTTCGTTTTTTGAGGAGCTTTCAAATTGTCAGTATCACTGTACCATTTTACATTCCCAACAGCAAAATCTGAAAGATCTCAATTCTCCACATCCTTACCAGCATTTGACATTTTCGTTATTTTTATTTTAGCACTTCTAATAGGTGCATAGGATATCTCATTATGGTCTTCGCTGTGGTTTGAATGTGTCCCTCCAAAACTCATGTTGAAATTTTAAACGCATTGTGGTAGTCTTAAGAGATGGGGCCTTTTAGAGGGAAGAATAAGTAATAAGTAATGGATTACTGATAGATTAGTGTTTTTTTGTTACTTGTTAGTAATCTGTTACTTATAAGATATTTTATTACTTATAGTAATCTATATTTATTACTTATAGTGTTTTTTGTTACTTATAGTAATACTAGTAATAGGTCGCTAATCTATTACAGATAGATTAGTGTTTTTTATTAGTGCTTTATAAAAGGACTGGAGAATACTAGCTAGTCCCTTTTGCCCTCTCGCCTGCTACCATGTGAGGATGCAGCATTCATGGCATCATCTGGAAGCACAGAACTGCCCTCACCAGACATCAGACCTGCTGGTACCTTGATCTTGGACTCTTCAGTCTCTAAAATTGCAGGAAATAAATTTCTATTATTTACCAATTACCCAGTTGGTGGTTTTTAAAATATCAGCACAAATGGTCCAAGACAGTCTTCATTTGCATTTTCCTAGTGGCCAGATATTGAACACATTTCTATGTGCTTGGTGAAATGTCTCTTTAGATCTTTTGTATATTCTAATTTCTGTTGAATTTCTAGACTTACTTTCATATATAAGCCCTTTGTCAGATATGGGGCTTGCAGATATTTCTTCTTGTATTTTAATGTTCTTAACAAAGTTTCATACAGAGCTAAAATTTAATTTTGATGAAAATTAATTCACAAATTTTTTCAATAATTTGTGCTTTTTGTCCTAGGTTTAAGAATTCTTCAGCAAGCCCTAGGTCCTGAAGATTTCTCCTGTGTTATCATATAGAAGTTTTATAATTTAATGTTTTGCATTTAAATCTATGATCCATTTTGAGTTAATTTTTGCAAAAGGTATAAGATTTATGCTGAGGTTCATTTCTGTGCCTGTGAATATACAGATTCTTTGGCATAATTGTTGAAATGACTATTCTTCCTCTGATGAGTTGTGTTTGCACATTTGTCAAAAAATCAGATCGGTTGGCATTCTTGTATCGGGTTGTTTCTGAATTCTCTGTTGTGTACCATTAATCTGTGTGTCTGTTCCCTCTGCCAATACCACACAATCTTGATTACTACATCTTGCGGTAGTCATGAAGTTGAGAAAAATAATTTCTCCCACTTTCTTCATTTTTTTCAAAATCGATTTAGTTATTGATCCAGCTTCTAGTTTCTTTGCCCTTCTGTATAAATTTTACAACAATTTTATCTATGTCTACTGAAAGTCTTGCTGAGCTTCTCATAGGAATTGCATTATACATGTATACAAATTTAGGGAGAGTTGACATCTTTACTGTATTGAATTTCCAGTCCACAAATATGACATGTCTTTTGATTTATTTAGATCTTCTTTGATTTATTCCATTAGCAATTTTTAGTTTTCACCGTGCAAGTTCTGTATATTTGGTTAGACATGCACCTAAGTATTTTGGGGACAGTAATAAATGGTATTATATTTTAAATTTGCTTCCCCATGTTATTGCTAATATATATGGCTACAATTGAGTTTTATACATTGATCTCTTCCCTGAGATCTTGCTTCACTCACTTATTCTAAAGTTTTTGTAGATTTCTTGAGCTTCTCTGTATAGACCATTCTGTCGTCTGCAAATTGGGGCAGTTTTACCTCCTCTTCTTTTTGTCTGCATGCCTTTTATTTTGTTTTCTTGCTTTATTTTTAGTACTATAGTGGATGGGAGTGGTGAGAGTGGACATCCTTGCTTTGTCTCTTTTTCATGTCAGAATAATGCTGAATTCTCAGAATAAGCTAGAAAATGTTTCTTTCTCTTCTGTTTTCTGGAAGACTTTGTGTAGAATTAATGTTAATTCTTAAATATTTGGTAGAATTCTCGCATGAAGCCATCTGGGTCTGGAAATATTTTTGGGGGGATTATTAAGTTATAAATCCAATTTTCTTAATCTTTATAAGGTTATTCAAACTATTTTATGTTGGGAAAGTTGTGAAACTTTGTGCTTCTCAAAGAATTGACCTGCTGCTTCTAAGACATAGCATTTATGTTTGTAGAGTTGTTCCTAGTACTCGTGTATTATCCTTTTCTTATCTGCAGTAACAGTATTCCCGTTTCATTTCTGCTATTGGTGATGTGTGTCTTCTTTCTTTTTTTCTTTTTTCAAAAACATCTTGCTAGATGTTTGTCAATTTTAAAGATTTTTTCAAAGGATCAAGTTTCTGTTTAATTGATTTTCTTTCTTTTTTATGTTCTAAATAACATTGATTTCTTCTCTTGTCTTAAGTTTTCCTTTCTTCTGCTTGCTTTGGGTTTATTTTGCTTGTCTTTTTCTGGGTTCTAAAGATGGAAACTGAAGACTACAGGTGTGTGATTTTTCCTCTTTTCTAATATGTGCTACTAGTGCTATAGATTTGCCTCTCAAAACTGCCCTAGACAGCAACTTTTGGTATAGTTGAGTTTCATTTTCACTTATATCAGTGTATCTCTTGAGACTTTCTGTTTGACTCTTGGGTTAGTCAGAAGAGTTCTGTTTAGTTTTCAGGTGTTTGGAGATTTTACCGTTATCTTTATGTTATTGATTTCTAACTTTGTATCATTGTGGTCAAAGATCACAACCTATATGATTTCAATTCTTTTAAGTTTGTTGAAGATTATTTTTTGGCCCAGGATATGTTATGTCTTGATATATGTTTTATTTCATTGGCACTTGAAAAGAATGCATATTCTGGTGTTGGATGGTATGTTCTATAAATGTCAGTTAGATCCTGTCGATAATTTTGCTGAGCTCTTCTGCTGATTTTCTGTCTAGTTGTTTTATCAATTGTTGAGAGAGAGGTATTGAGGTCTCTGCTATTGTGGTTTTTACATTCTCCTTTTAGTTACTTCAATTTTTGCTTCACATGGGTGCATACAGATTTAGATTTGCTATACCTTCTTGGAGAATTGCTACTTTTTAAAATCATGGGATGCCTCTTTTTGTTCCTGGTAAATTTTTTTTTTTTTTGGCTTGGATATTGACTTTATCTGACAACAATGTAGCTATTCATAGTTTCTTTTGATTAAAGTTTGCAAGGTATACCATTTTCCATTCTTTTACTTTCAACCTACTTATAACCTTACATTTGAAGTGAGTTTCTTATAGATAGAATATAATGGAGTTGTATTTTTTGTTTGTTTGTTTTGCTCTTAACTATTTTCTCAATCTGTGTTTTCTAATTGGTATATTTGTATCATTTGCATTTAATGTAATGCAATTTACAGACATGTAAGGGCTTAAGTCTGATGAGTGTTTTTGTTGTTGTTTTGTGCTTGTTCATTTTTTATTTCTGTTTTCTTTTTTCTTCATTTCTGTGAACTTAGCATTCTCTTTTGCGTTATCTATACATTTTTTAGAAGGACTACTTATCACAAACTACTGGTGTCAGCATTTTACAGTTTGAATGAAGCGTACAAACTCTTACTTCCCTTCACATTTCTTTAATATCCCCCATTTATAATTGTTTTCTATATATTATCTACATACAGGGTGCTTCATTTTTCATTGGGTGGGTAGGTTGTGTGAACAAAGTTAAAAGGCTGATTAGTGCCACCAAGGAAAGAGACCAATGCATGATTTGAGGCAGCTGAGAACAGACAATAGACACATCAGGCTCAAGTTGCATGGTGTTTACTTGCAGAAAAAGGAAAGAGCGTGAGCACAAGATAAAGCCCGTTGCAATGCATTGGCCCCCATGTGGCCAGCAGATCCGCTACACATACAACATTGGCAGTGTGACTACACACGCTCCAGTTTGTCCTGCAGTAGAAGCACCTTCTCCTTCCCCCATGGGGACCTGAAATATAGAAAGCCAGGGACATGACTGAGGAAACTGACACATACACATGCTTAGGCAGAGCAAAGGAGTAACTACATCAAGGCCAGAACAGGGAAAGATACTCTCTCACAAGGCAATAAATCTAGCATTGGTTATGAGGGCTCTTTACCTCTTTGTAAGGAAATGTTCCAGGCCTAAGTCTACTCTCATGTAGCCGTTCAAGGGCCGAGGAGCTGTGCATGACTGCCTTTCCCAACACATTAAGAATCATGTCAGACAATGTTGTCATTTTTGCTTTAACTCTCAGTTTAGAAAACTGGAGGAAAAATATTTACCAGTATTTTTACTTTTTCTTTTTCTTTCTTCCTTCTGCATATTCCAAGATTCCTTCTTTTATCTCTCTTCTGTGTAGAGAATTCCCTTTAGCCCTTATTTTAAAGTAAGTCTGCTGGGGAGAAATTCTCCTAATTTTCCTTCATCTGAGAATATCTTAACTTCTCCTTCATTTCCAACATTCATTGTTCCTGGCTATAGAATTCTGAGTTGACAGTTGGCTAGTATCTTGAGAAATATGTACCTCTTCTTTCTAGCCTCCAGGGCTTCTAATGGGAAATCTGCTGTAATCTAACTGGTTTTCCCCTGTAGGTTAGGGATCATTTTTCTCTCCTCACTGCTTTTAAGATATTTGTCTTCAATTTTCAAACATTTGACTGTGATATATCTTGTGTGGGTTTCTCTCAGTTTATCCTGTTCAGAATTTTTCTAGGCTTTTTGAATCTGTAGAATTTCAGCTTTTTCTAAGTATATTAGTCATTCTCATGCTGCTAATAAAGACAAGCCTCAGAATGGATAATTTATAAAGGAAAGAGGTTTAATTGACTCACAGTTCCACATGGTTGGGGAGGCCTCACAATCATAGCAGAAAGCAAATGAGGAGCAAAGTCATGTCCTACGTGGTGGCAGGCAAGAGAGATTGCGGAGGGGAACTCCCATCTATAAAGCCATCAGATCTCATGAGACTTATTCACTACCATGAGAACTGTATGGGAGAAACTGCCCCCATGATTCAATTATCTCTATCTGGCTCCACCCTTGACATGTGGGGATTGTTACAATTCACAGTGAGGTTAGGGTGGGGACACAACCAAACCATATAGCCAAATATAAGAAATTTTCAGTAATTATTTCTCCAAAGGCTTTTTCATCCCATCTTATATGTTCTACCTTTCTGGGACATCAATGATATGAATGCAAAACCTTTTATTATCATCCCATAAGTTCCTGAGACTCTGCTTTTTTTTTTTTTTTTTTTTTCAGTTTATTTTCTCAGTATTGCTTGGATTAGGTAATTTCTATTGTTTTATCTTAAGGTTTCCTAATTCTTTCCTTTGTGTTCTCCATTCTGCTTTTGAGTCCATTTATTGAATTCTAATTTTGGTTATTGTATTTTTGATTTCCAAAACTTCTTTTGTTCTTTGTATTTTCTATTTCTTTGCTAAGATTGTTTGTGTATGTTTCTATTTTTATTTAGTTTGTGGCATGTATTTGTAATTCCTCATTGAAGCAATTTTATAATGGCTGCTTTAGCTTCCTTGTCATATAATCCTAACTTCTGTGTCATTTCTGTTGTGTACCTGTTAATTGTCTGTTCTGATCCAAGTTGAGATTTTTCCAGGTTTTGGTACAAGTGATTTTCAATTGAACCCTGGGTATTTTGAATATTGAATATTATGAGACTCTACTTAAAACAAATATATACTCTTTTAATAGGTTTCCTGTGACATTTCACTGGCAGGGGAAGTGGGTACCACTCTTTTACTGCCAGATGTGAATGGAAGTCCAGGTTTCCCACTTGGTCTTCGTTGACACTCCCTGGATGAGTAGGACACCTTGTTATTGCCTGGGAGGGGTAGGATTTCAAGATCCCCACGATGTGTTTGTTGGTATCAGTTTAGCTGCATGGCATAGGGATTTCTCATTGCTGCTTCTCACATGACCTCCACTGACACGTGACAGTGGCCTCATCACCACTGGTCAGTGGTGAAAGTCTTGACTATCCAGTAGACTTCTGATGCCACTCTGGCAGTGTTCCTGGTTGGTTTAGTGGCTTCCTGCGAGTGGCAATTCAGGAGCCCTGGCCTTTTCTTTCCTGCCTTTCCTCCATTCCCCAGGATCTTGCAGTTCTTGGTTCCAGATAGTAGATGGGGAGAAAGTAGAGAAGGCACACCTCTGTCCTTAAAACCCCAGTCCACAGTGATGTACACTAATTTCTCTCACACTCTTTTGGTGAGAACTGATCACATAATTGCACCTGGGTAAAAAGTAGGTTGGGAAATGTAGGCTTTTGCTTGAGAGGTGCTTCCCAATGACTACACCATGAGAACAGTATTATTGAATGTGGCCTATTAGCTTTCTGTATTTTTCATTAATTGCTCTTTCTATGATTTATAGTTATGTATTTGTATGATTATTTGGTAAATATCTTTTTTTGACAAAATGGTAAACTCCATACACTGTGTTTGTTTTGCTCATATGTGACCCCACTGCTTCTTATTCCTCAGAAGGTGATCATAGGTTTAATAGCATACAAGTTAGCAGATTGTGTTTGCCAGAAGTTCATTCATTCAACATGTTTATGAGTTTCTACTATGTGCCAGGCACTGCCCTAGTTACTGGGGAAACAGCAGTGAATAACGTGAGCAAAACTCGCTGCTCCCTATAGCTTACATTCTAGTGAGGGAGACTAGGTTGGGAACAAATAAGTGAGTAAACTAGATAGAGGTTTGATGATTATGAATATCAAGGAGAAAAAGAAAGCAAGAAAGGAGATAAAGGTCTGCGGGTTGCAGATTTTAGAATAATGACAAGGTGGAGCAGGCCCCAAGGAAGGTGGTATATCTGAAAAGCCAGGAGGGAGGTGAGGGAGCCAGCCATGCAGAAGACTGGGAGAGGGGGCTACTTTTAGAAGAAACAAAAAATGCAAAAGTCCTGAAGCTGGAGGGTGCTGAGCATGTGTGAAAGAAAGGAAGGAGGTCTGTGTGGCTGGACCTGTGTGGGCCAGGGACAGAGAGTAAGCAATGGGATCAGCAGGGGCAAGTGGTGGGGCCTTGTAGGTTGCTGGGCTTTTACTCTGAATGTGATGGGTGTCAAGAACTGTGCAGAGCCTGGAATTTTACCTTCCTTGTAAGCTAACAAGTGTGCTGGTTACTTCGTGGATGCAAACAGAAGACATGAGACTCCTGGGCCAGAGACAGAGATGGCCAAACAGTAGCCAGAGTTCATACTGGTTTGTGTACAGCTATCCATTCCCTGCTAATTTGCACAGAGGCAGCACAAGGCCCCATCATGGTGTCTGCACACACAGTGGATTGTGTTACAGGAGAAGAACTCAGAGCCAAGAACCTAGCACTTTCTGAGTGAGCAGCAAACCTTCTATGAAACAGCCAACAAGCCAGTCTCCCTTACTCCAGGAAACTTAACGGCCTACAGGGCCAGTTAGAGAAATTGCTCGCTCTCAGAGGACGGATTAGGATTGCAGTTTGGCACAGTAAGCAGGAACAGGCAGGGATACTCAGGGCCTGTGTGGGCGGCCTCTTCCAAAGGGGGATGTTTTCAGGGATTTTGAGCAGAAGAGTATCATGATTAGACGTGTATTTTAACAGGCTTAATCTGACTGCTGTATTGAGAACACAATAAAGAAGTTCAAAGGCAGAAACAAGAAGAAAGTTAGGAGGCTGTTAAAATAACCCAGGTGAGAGAGATAACGATAGCCTGGATTAGATGGTAGCAGTGGAGATGGTGAGAATGACAAGTGTGGACCTACCTGGAGGAGGAGCCGGCAGGATGTGCGGATGGATTCAACACGGATAAAAGAGAAACAGAGAAGTCAAAGTGGACTCCATGGCTTTTAGACCAAACAAATGAAATAATAAGGTTACTGTATTAGACTGGATAATTTATAAAGAAAAGAGGTTTAATTGACTCACAGTTCCGTATGGCTCAGGAAACTTACAATCATGGCAGAAGGCACCTCTTCACAGGGCAGCAGGAGAGAGAATGAATGCAAGGGAAATGCCAAATGCTTATAAAACCATCAGATCTCATGAGCGCTCACTCACTATCACAAGGACGGCATAGCGGTGCTGGGCCTGGTGGCTCACACCTTTAATCCCACCACTTTGGGAGGCCGAGGCAGGTGGATCACTTGAAGTCAGGAGTTTGAGACCAGCCTGGCCAACATGGTGAAATCCTGTCTCTACTAAAAAATAAAAAATACAAAACTCAGCACCAGGTGTGGTGGTATGCACCTGTAATCCCAGCTCCCCAGGAGGCTGAGGCAGGAGAAGCGCTCAACTGGGGAGGCAGAGGTTGCAGTGAGCTGAGATCATGCCACTGCACTGCACACCAGCAGAGCAAGACTCCATCTTAACAAAAGAAAAAACAAAAAACATCATGGGGAAACTGCCTCGATGATTCCATTACCTCCCACCGGCTCCCTCCCCTTACACATGGGGATTATTGGGTTACAATTCAAGATGAGATTTGGGTGGGGCCACAGCCAAGCCATATTAGTTACCATTTAGTGCAGTGAGGAAAGCTCTAGGACTAGTTTGGTAAAGCAAAAGTGATCGGGAGCTCAGTCTTAGACAAGATAGTATTAGATGCTTCCATATAGAAATGTTGATAAGGAAGCTCAGCAGATAGATCCAGTCCAGAGATATAAATTTGAGGGTCTGAGTATATAGATGATGCCTTAAGTCTGGTTCCTTAGAAGGAGAGCCTGAGACAGGGATTCTTGTGTAAATGGTTTACTCAGGGATTGGGTAAATGATTTATTTCAGCCTCCAGATGAGATCTATAAGAAAGCGAGGGAAGTAGGATAGGATGGGGGAAGAAGCTAGGCAAAGATGTTGGTTCAGCCAGGCGCCATGGTTCATGCCTGTTATCCTAGCCAAGACGTGTTGATCACCTGAGGTCAGGAGTTCAAGAACAACCTGGCCAACATGGTGAAACCCTGTCTCTACTAAAAGTACAAAAATTAGCTGGGCATGGTGGTGTGTGTCTGTAAGCCCAGCTGCTCAGGAGGCTGAGGCAGGAGAATCACTTGAACCTAGGAGGCGGAGGTTGCAGTGAGCCAAGATTACGCCATTGTACTCCAGCCTGGGCGATAAGAGTGAAACTCTGTCTCAAACAACAACAACAAAAAGATGTGGGTTCAGCTCACATCTGGCCTCAGCCTTATCCCATGGGTGAGCTCTGGGAGTAAATGGCATCAGAGTGTGCCACTGTGGGTCACTGGAATGGCCATTTGTACCCCCTCACCCCCACCTCCCCATATCAGCCAGGAAGTGATCTGGGTCGGATGACAGCAGCTCTTACTACGGACTGTGTTCAAAGCCATGATTACCAACGAGCTCCATCCACGTCAGGGGTGTAGACAGTAAAAGGGAAAATGGGTCAAGAATAGGCCCCAGGGCACTTTACCTATTGTCGTTCAGGAAGGTGAAGAGAAACCAGAAAAAGAACTTATGTTAAATTGAGTATAAAACACCATAATAAAAAGAAAAATTGCTGCCTATCAGTTATGACACAATGCATTAACAATATTCCTTCCTAATCTATGAATTGATCCTCAACAAACCTCTTGTCCCTTCGGAGCCTCCTTTGTCCGCTGGAGGGATTTGGTTACTTCTCTGGGCTTCAGTGCACTGCTGAATGTGTGCTCAGCTTTTCTCCTTCATGGGTCACAGTCACAGGATGTAACCCGGCTTCATCCACTCCAGGAAATTGTTCTTCTCAGAGCCCACAGAGAATTTGGATGTTGCTTTCCAAACTAACTGGAAACGTGCACATTTCCTTATGGTGAATGTTTGCTTCACCAACATTAAATCTTCACCCTGCTCCTCTGTCGTCATGCCATCCTGTATACCCAATATCTTTTTGTTTTAAAACCAAATCAGAATGTAACTTTTTAAAGACATGTGAAATGTAATTAAATCCAACAAGTATAGTGTCAATATGCATATACTTTCCATTCATGCCACAACAATACGAGCAAATCCACAACCTTACAAATGCCCGGAGAAGCCCACTGCAGAAGGGGCAGGTGGAGGGCTGAGCCTAAAACAAGCAGACCACTCGAAGGTCTCTAATAGAGAATAGTCTGTTGCCCACCAGGTCTCGGCACCACCACCTCGAGATGAATGTCTTAACCACCAGCAGTGCAGCTTCCAAGCCAAATAGAGGAAACATGAAAGAGCCACATGAATTTTTTCTAAAGAAATTAAAGTTACTTTTTTAGGAAAACTAGTGTAGTTTCTAATGAGGAACTAGCACTCTTAAATTAAATTAAATTAAATTAAATTTCTGCATCCTTGGCTTTGTGCCCCAATCTGCTCACCCAAGCAAAGCCTGCTGGTCAGGAAGCCTTGTGCTCCTTCCCCAGGACTCCCACTAGCCTTCATACTGGATATTCTTTATTTTAAGTTTTATTTTATTTTTGGTTGACACATAATAATTGTATATTCTCATAGGGTACAAAGTGATATTTTAATACATTTACACACTGTGCAATGATCAATTTAGAGTAGTTAGCATGTCTATCACATCAAATACTATTTCTTTGTGGTGGAAATATTTTAAATCCACTCTTTTAGCAATTTTGAAATATAAAATGCATTATTATTAACTATAGTCAACTTGTTATGCAAGAAAACACCAGAACTTTTCCCTTCTATCTAACTAACTTAGTGCCCATTGGCCAACAACTTTCCTTTCCCCTTCACCACTCCCCACCCAGCCTCTGGTACTCTAGCAACCACCGTTCTACCCTCTACTTCTATGAATTTGACTTTTTAAAATATTTTGTATGCAAGGAAAATCACAGGGTATCTGTCTCTGTGTGCCTGGCTTATTTCACCTAACCTAATGGCCTCTAGGTTCATTAGTGTTGTTATGAATGACAGGGTTTCATTCTTTTTTCTGACTGAATAGTATTCCATTGTTTATGTATACCATATTTTTAATCTATTCATCAGTTGATGGATACTTAGGTTGTTTCTATAACTTGGCTGTTGTGCATAATGCTGCAATAAACATAGGAGTGTAGATATTCCTGGCAGAGTGATTACACTTCCTTTCTCTGCGTATCCAGCAGTGAAATTGCTGGATCATACAGTAGTTCTGTTTGTAGTCTTTTGAGGAAAGTTCATCCTATTTTCCAAAATGGCTGTACTAATTTACAGTACCGCCAACAGTGTATAAGGGTTCCCTTTCTCTACATCCTTACCAACATTTGTTATCTTGGATCTTTCTGATAACAGTCAATCTAACGGGTGTGAGTTGATGTTTCATTATGGTTTTAATTTGCATTATCTGATGATTAGGGATGTCAAACATTTTTTCATATATCTGTTGGCCGTTTTTATGTGTTCTTTTGAAAAATGTCGGTTCAAGTCCTTTGACCATTTTTAAATAGAGTTATTTGATTTCCTAATATTGAATAGTTTGAGCTCCTAGTATATTTTGGATATTAAATCTTTATCGATGCATAATTTGTAAATATTTTTTCCCGTTTCGTAGGTTGTCTCTTCACTCTATTAATTGTTTCCTTTGCTGTGCAGAAGTTTTTCAGTTTGATGCAATCCTATTTTTCATCTGTAAAATGAAAGAGAAAAATGGAGAACCAACAAGACTTAAAGAAACTATTACTGAGTAATATACAAGACATTGTATCCATTCAGTAAGAACTGGATGCTATGGAAAGAAGGTGCAAGAAAGAGTTCTTGGAACTTAAAAACACAATGGTCTAAGCAACAAAATTCAGTAGAAGACTGCAAGGAAAATTAAAGAAATTTCCCAGATCAAAAATAAGGAGGTACAAAATTTGCGAGGAGACATAAAGACTACAGTCAAGACTGGAGATCAAACATCTAATAGGATTTCTAAAAGGTAACAACAAACAGGAGGGAAACAATTTTTTCCTCCAAAGAAATAATATAAAATCTTTTATACAGTTGAAGGCAACCCTATTTCTTAAATGGAAAAAACTTACTGAGTGCCAAGTCGAACAAAGGCAAAAAGCTGTTGACATAGACACATCGTTGTGGAATTTCAAAATATTAAGATAAAGGCTTTTAGAGTAAAAAAGTCAACTGAGAATCACATTGGCATAAGATTTTTCATCACGACATCACATGCTAAAAATAGAAGACACTTCTTTTTTGTGTATTTCAAAATTTTCCTGTTGTTGTCCATTGTTTTTACTGTTGCTTCTGAACTCTTAGGAAGAAAAATAACGTGTTTACAAATTCTAGGGCTGTTTTGTTTTTATTAAGTAAGTGACTGTGAGTCGGTGTGGATTGCAGGTCTTCCCATCAGAAATAAGCTTCTTTGTAGACACAACATTCTTTAAGATACGCTTGACTTGGTTTCTCCTGTGATCACAGGGATTCATCCTGGCTGGGGTTCAGAATGCTTGGTGGCTGGAAAGGGCAGAGGTGCACATCCACTCCCCATCTCCAAGATATGGAAGCAAGTGTTCTGCATAGGGTGCCCAAGGGAAAAGGTCAAACTCCAGTCTAGAATTGCCAAACCAAAATGGGGCTTGACAGAAGCAAAACTTAGCTTCAAAAGTGAAGTTCCTAGAACTGGGTTCAGTGGGAAGGTACGTTGATTCTAGGGGGAAAATAGGAAGGAGAACTAGAGAAATTCTCTAAGGGGAGATACTCAGGCAGGTTTCCTTTGATAAGACCCTGTACATTCAAAGGAGAATGGAAGGCCATTTAAAAGGTATTGGATTTGTTCTAAATATCCACCCGTAACACAAATGGAAACATTTTATGAGAACAGCAAAAACAATTAACTGAGACTGCTGGAGAGTAAAGCCCAAATGCAGTGAACTATATAATCTAACTATAATTATACGCAGTAAACATGAATGATCGACAGCGAGATTCTCACAGCAATTTCTAAGTCTTTCATACTAAAGACGTAGTGAAACCTTTCGCAGACAATAATTGTTCTTCCGCTTTGGTGCAAATTTCTTTTATTATTGTGCAATCCAGTTTCTTCTGTGTGTTGCAGGCTGTTTGGTCCCAGGATGAGTACACCTTTATAGGAGGGTCTATATTAATGTCTTGCCAAAATTATATATATATTTGAAATTCACGTGTATGGATCGTTTTCACCGGAACCATGAAAGAAGTCTGCTTTTTCCCACTAGCTTTGTAAAATTTACTAGTACTGGTCCTGCCATTTTAAAAATGCAACTCAACTTCTAAGCCTCTTTGCTCATTTGTAAAACAATTATAATAGGACCTACTATAACCTCCCTCATAGAGATAGGGGTATTATAAGGATTAAATGAGATAAAACATGTAAAATGCTGAGCACAGTATTTAGAACATAACAGTCCTAAATGATGTTAGTCATTAGTACTATCATCATTATTGTCATCATTCTTATTAAATCTAATTATCAAACATGCTAGTGAAAAGGCACTGTAGTATTTCCAATTTTACATAGGTCCTGATAACTTTAAGAAGTAACTAGGAAAATCTAGCTGTGTGTTCTATATTTAGAACATTTGTATTCATATAGCTCACACAATTATTTCTAATTTGTTTTACTGTTAAATTAGGCAGTTTTTTTTTTTTTTTTAAATCTCACTCTGTCTCCCAGGCTGGAGTTCAGTGGAGCAATCTTGGCTCACTGCAAGCTCCGCTTCCCGGGTTCACACCATTCTCCCGCCTCAGCCTCCCAAGTAGCTGGGACTACAGGCACCCGCCACCACACCTGGCTAATTTTTTTTAAATAGAGGCGGGGTTTCACCCTGTTAGGATGGTCTCGATCTCCTGACCCCGTGATCCGCCCACCTCAGCCTCCCAAAGTGCTGGGATTACAGGCGTGAGCCACTGCGCCTGGCCAGGCAATTTTCTATAGACTGAAACTCCTCATCAAAAATTTAAAATCTTATATGGTACAAAGGAAATCGTTGTTTTAAGTAATATTGGTGAAAAAGTTATCTAGGGTTAAAACAATGTACCCATTTTGGAACTCGCATACCTACTGTGTCGTCTGAGTCGAAGTCACCAGGGTGACTGGGAGACCTTCATGCTGATCCAGTTTTGGTTGTCAGGTTTCAAGTACAATTGAATGCCATTAGAAAGTGTTATTGTATTGACTTATTCTTAACATACCCAAAGGGCCTTATGGTTCATGCAGGCTAACTAGAAAAGCCAAGAAAAAAAAAATTAACTCCATGCGATTGTGCCATTTCAAAGCTGCTCAGGAAAGTGATCCAACAGGTGTGATGCCCGAAACAAAATCTCTGGAATTAACATTTATATTCATTTCAACTTCCATTCCCAGATATAAAGGCAAATTAGGGACACTTAACAGAATACTTTCAGGGCAATGGGATTGGAGAACTATGGGTCTCAACTACTGAAGAACATCGGAAACTGCTTTAAAAAAAATTGGTTTGCCAATACAGAGTAATTTCCACTGGTTTGGGGTGACTGATTTATTTGTATCTTAATTCATAGTGTTTCAACCGGAGCTTCGCAAATTACTGTAACTGAACCCAGGTTCGGCTGCTTGCTGCTTGAAAGCCAAACACGAGAGATGAGGTTGGTGGGAGGAAAAGCAGGAAGATGGTGAACTAGTGTTCTAAAGTACCATCTTCAAATTTCCAGGCTGGCTGGAGGATTTTTACGGGAGGAAGATATAGGGAAGAGGAGGGTGTTTGTATCAAGAGGTGATGAGGTCTGTAGATATCTGGGCTCCAGTGACAAATGGAGGAGGTGGGGAACCTCTTTGTCCTTGGTCGGGTCACAATGCTCATTTAAATCATTGACAAGACATAGTAGTTGTTTACATTCTTTCCTTAATTCCAGACTTAGTTTAAAAACTACATGATTGCTGTTTCTGCATATGATCTCAGTTCTCTAAAATTATTCTAACCTATGTGCACGAATGGGTAAAGGCCTCTTAAACAAAAATGGAGTCAGTTATGTTAGTTGTTTTACTGTTGCACTGTTGCATTACTATCTCGGTGACCTTAAGCAAGAACATTTGGGGTCATGGCAATTTTTCAACCTTTTTTTTTCGATTTTCAAATATATTTAAAAGTATTACAGCTACCTAATCATAACATCATTATATCAAAAAACCTAGCAATAATTCCTTAATATCATCCTATATTCAGTATTTTCACATTTCCCTAATTGGATATTTAATTTTTTTAAGTTTGTTAAATTGAGAACTAAATGAAGCCCACCTTTTGATTGCCACTCTGTCTTAAATTCCTCTACACCATTTTTTTTTTCTGTTGAAGAAACTGGGTAGGCTGTAGGTTTTTGCACAGTCTGGATTTTGTTTATTTTATCTCCATGGAATTTAAACACATTCCTCTGTTCCCTGCTCCTATAGGTTGATAGAGAGACGTTTGATCAGACTCAGTCTTGATTTTGTTCTTTTTCTTGACCATGCTACTTTGCAATGGTGTCCTTCCATCAAGAGGCAGGTAATATCTAGTTGTCTCTTTTATTGGTGATGCTTATCAACCATTGAAATTCTTTGCCTAGATACTTTAATTCATTAGTATTGCAAATGGATAGTCTATCTCACCTCAGTTATTTACTCATGAGGTAATTCCAGAAAGACACTTTTCTTTCATTATTTGGATATTCCAACAAACAGATTTTATAGGGAAGGCCTGATGATTGCTCCCTAATTTTTCCCTTAATTTCTTCTCCCTAATTTTTAAAAAATCAGTCCTAAAAATTTAGTCCTAAAAAAATTAGTTGGCTCTCTGCATGTATCCAAGGTTGATTAATGAGCTGAATTTTTCTTTTCTTTAGTATAACTATAAACTCCTGCATTAAATTATATGTAATGTCTTTTAATGCATTGCAAGTATTATCTTTTTTAATATTCAACTTTCTTCGTTTTAATATTCAACTTGCTTCATTTTCTACTAGTGAGAAGCTATTCAAGTTAGTTCCTCAGTCCTTTTGATAAGACACTAGTAGTCTTGACAGGTTCCTTGCTTTCCAGCATAAAGAGATCTTCCAGGCTTTTCTTGAACATTGGAACCAGGCATTTCTCAAGGAGCCTACTTTCCACTGCAAGAAATGTTATTTGAAGTCTGCAATCCAAGATGTCAACACTACTGGGTTTGTCTTGGTTTCTAGGACTGTTCAGTGTATAGAACTAGGAAATGTATGTGTGTATGTGTATAGTTTCACACACACACATACTCACACACACACACATATATATTTAAATATAAGTAAGAAGTTCAGACTGATATTTTCAATTCTAACTGTGGGTTTTTACTTATTATTATCTATACAAATAATAAATAACATATATACATTTTTAACACATTTTATCCAGAGAACACTCAAAAACTCTTGGTGGTAAGTGGCTAAGAAAGTAGTGCCTATTCTGGCCTTTTGTGTGCGTATGTCTTGGGGGTGATGCTTTGATTCCTTTGATCTTTTTCTCTGTGTTGCAGCCCCTCCTGGCTGGGATGGAGATTTAGATGCTGAGGGGAGGAACGCAGAAGAAACTCAAGTTTATTTATGTTAAATGTTACTTTGTAAAATCTAGCCTCCCACCTTGGAGAATGACTGATTCTAGGACTGGAACAAGAAATACATAAGCCTGGAGCATCTTTTAGTGCCAGAAAAGAAGGAAATGCTAAAAAAAAAAGGGAGGAAGGCGCAGGAGAGATGGGTATACGTCAAAGGGACTCAGGAGCCAACTGTAAGAACTTCCAGTGGTTCATGCTGAAATTTGAGCAACAAAATAAAGCAGCACCAAACTACAACCCAAATTATAAATATCTGTGAGTTCATGCTAATATAAATCAATTATTTGCTAAATAAGTAAATGGGGGAGAAGAGCCACATCTCCCATGCAGAGGACTTCCGGTAATTCATGCAGATAGTCTGCCCTCAAACAGGTATAACACAACCGCAACTCCCACCCTTAAGTGTGGGCTGCTCATGGTGACTTCCTGCTGAAAAACTATCTCAGTCAGACAATCAAGGTCAGCAGCAACTGTGTTGTGATGCTGGCAGAGTGTACCTTGATGCAATGTGATGAAAAGGATACTTTGCTTCTGTGGTTTTTCTTCCAGAAACCTGGAATGGTCTAATCATATACACACAAAAAATCAGACAAATCCCAGTCTACAAAATATCTAACCTATCCTCCTCAGAACTGCCAAGGTCATCAGAGCAAGAAGACTCTGAGAGACTGCCACAGTCTAGAAGAGGCCTAATGAGGCATGACTACTAAATGTCACATGTTCTGCACAGGGTGCTGGAAGAGAGACAGGATGTTGGGTAAAAATGAAGGAAATCAGAATAAATTATGGACCATAATTAATAATAATGTGTCATGTTGATTAATTGAAATAAATGTACCATACTAATGTGAAGTGTTAATAAAAGAGAAAATTAAGTGTGGGATACATGAGTATCTCTGCACTATCTTTATATTTTTTCTGCAAATCTGTAACTTAAAAAACTGAAGTTTCTAATGAAGTCACTTTATTTCTAAAAATAAAGATTTATTAAAAAAATTCAGCTTCCCATTTCAATGTGAAGAGACTTTTTTTTTTTTTTTTTTATTCTCAGACACCCTGCATTTTAGGTATCTCTGCTGTTCCTGGGTCATTGGTCAGTTTGATCACTAGAAAGGCAGCCCGACAGGAACTGACAGGAAATTCCCTTTGTTTTATTGTATATAATAAAACTCTTTTATTATACATAATAAAACTACAGAGAGCTGCTTTTCAGGATGTGCAAAAGACCCTCAAGATCCAACTAGTCTTAGAGAAACTGCTTGACATGGTGCCAATTTAGCTGGTCACTAATTGGCCCAATTTGTTCTCTCTGTTTGCATAGGCTAACTTCACAGTAGCATTTCTTTGAATAAATTTTAAGCCTCACTATGGAATAAAGAATGAAAACAAGGCTTCTGTCAATGTAGGAGTAAATTTTACCAGTTGATGAAACTATTAACTGTTAGAAAATTAGTATGTAGGAAAACATAATGTGTTATGTTGGAGTCTTAGTCGCCAGGTCAACAGAAACAAACAAACAAAAAACCAACCACCACTCAGAAGGTTTAACTAAAGAGAGAGGTATGTGCAAGTCCAAGTCATCTATAAAGGGTGAGGAGAGGCTCTCCCAGCAGGAAGCTCTTCCCACCCTAGTGTCTGAAGGGCAGCTGACAAGAGGATCTCACTGGATTTATGGAGGAGAGGCCACCTAAAGGGAGCAGTAAAAATGAGGGTGCAGCTCTGCCCAGAGGGCCGTGTGAAGTTTTAGTGAGGTGAGTGAAGAGAAGTACACTCTAGCCTCCTTCCCCTCCTGCTCACCGACCTCCTGTTGGTCCCTGCTGTTTGCCAAATCTAGCCGAAGCCCAAGGGTAAGGGCACCCTAGTGATGGCCACTCCAGCACTCAGCCTCCTGGGGCACTCAGTAGAACAGAGAAGGGGAGAGGATGGATGCCGAGGACAGGTGGAGAGGGAGCAGAACTATTAAAAACCAAGTGCATGTGGGATTTTTAACAAGGTCTGTGTTTCCCAGCTCTGTCTTTACTAAACATGGTGCCGAAGTAATAGGAGGGTGCTTCCCATCACCTACTCCTCCAACGCCTAGACTTCAGTGTCTAGTCTGTTCCCCACAAAAGGAACCAAGAATCATTGTAGGGTGGCTGATTCCATGCCTGTAGCAGGGTAAAATCAGGATGGATCTGGAAAATTTAGTGGCCAAAAAGCAAAGGGCTGTGCTGAAAGAACAAAGAGAACAACTTAAAGACAACTTAAAGAGATACCCACAGCCAAGTTGTAATCATCTGAGCCTCAAATAGAATTATGGTGTGATTTTTTTTTCAAATATAATTAAATACCGTATTTTACATATTTAGTCTTTAATATATTTATGTTTTATATAATATAAATATCAAATGTAAGTATGGCTATAATCATTTGGGTCTCAAATATAGAGTTATGATGAATGAGGATAAAGTGTCCTTAAAGCCATGAATTCATGAAGATACCCCAGAGAAAAAAGTCATTAAGAAAAACACAGACAGGTAATTGTAACACAAAAGGAGGATGAAAATAGTGAAATGGCTTTCATTACTTTACAGATTTGAATAAGTAGGTGATGTTAAAATATGCAGGTATTTCTTCTATTAATTCTAAGTCTAGTTTTAAAGACCAAATATATACTTGCTTCTGTCCACGTACATAAGAACACACCAAAAGAACTGTAAACAAACCGGAGAATCTCAGAAAAGGTAGATACTGAAACCTCAAACAGGAAGGATTAGCTAAGTTGTGATCACCTACAAATAGAGATGGGCCGTGTATTCCAAAGGGAAGAATTACTTAAATATCCAAGGGAGGAAAACTCATTATGTAGACTCAGTCCTTCTTCCAGGAAATTACATATTTATATGGCTGTACTAATTATAATTTACTATGTGTTTAATAAATTGTACAGACTATACCTAGCAATACATCCCAAAGCATGGACTCTGAACTATGTGACACAGGCCAAGTCATATTTTAATATTACTGCTTGGAGACATATTACCTTCCTGTGGTTGCTGTAACAAATTTACAACAAACTCAGTGGCATAAAACAACATAAATTCATTCTCTACAGTTCTCGAGGCCAAAAGTCTGAAATCCAGGTGTCAGTGGGGCCTCGTTGCCTTTGAAGGCTCTGGGGAATTTCCAAATCCACTTCTGGCCGCTGCTGGCGATTCTTGTCTGTGGCTGTGTCGCTCCAGTCCCTGCCTCTGTGGCATGGTCACGCTGCCTCTTTCTTTCTTCTTTCTTTCTTTTTTCTTTTTTTTTTTGGTCAAATCTTCTGTGAGTGTTTCTTGTGGCATTTTGGGCCCACCTGAAAAACTCAGGATTATCTTTTCATCTGAAGATCCTTAACTTAATTCTGTCTGCCAAGACTCCTTTCCCAAATAAGTTCATATTCACAGCTTCCAGGGACATATCTTTTGGGGGGACCTCTATTCTATCCACTACAGTGGGGAGTATGACTAATACTGGTTAAAACAAAACCCAAAACCTAAAACCTAAGTACAAGGTCTAGAATTTGAAAGTCTTATTGAATAGCACCCCCCATTTCCCCTGCTATTCAACAAGCCTAACATTTGAGCTATGCAAGATGGATGAATAAGGTTGAAAGATCTGCTGTACAACACACTGTGTGCCTATAGCTAATAATACTGTATTCTGCACTTGGAAATGTTGTAAGTGGGTAGGTCGTATACTAAATATTCTTATCACAATAAAAGAAGTCTAACTGCAATTTAATTACAAAAGGGAAATGCAAGTTGATGCTTTGTTGCTCCAGTTGGAATTCCCTTGGGAGAAGAAATCATGTCAAGTAGCTGGGTATCTCAGCTCACTGAACAGAAGACAGTTGCCCTAAGAAAGAATTCTCTTTCTCTGGAGTCTGGCAAGATTTCTGCAGTCCCAGGGAGGAATCAAAATATTATTACCTAACTCTTGCAAAGATATTAGAATAAGCATACCAATAACACTTGGAACATATAAACACAGTATAGAAGTAAAAAAGAAATGAAGTAAATCCATGGTGTTGATAGTTCAGAATAGTTTTGAATATATCTGAATAAATGTATTTTGTGGCCATTACATTTTTATTTTTCTGATGCTTCAGGTATTTGAACCATTGAAATAAATATGGCTTGCTAAATTTGTTATTATTTAAAATGTTTTTAGACATATAATGATTCAAATTTGTAATCGATGTTGAAATTCTCAAGGAATATTGGTTTTCTGTATTTTATTATTAAATATATTAACTAATTAAATTTTGCACTAAATAAATTCCAAAAAGTAACGAATATTTCACTTCACATACTCAGACTCTTTAGACTTTAAAGAGGGTATTAACTGTTTCAATTAGTATTTGAAATATTTCTTAAAGGGAATCCTGCTTCATTTTCTCATTTCTGCTCTTTGCAGACACCTCTGAGGGTGACCCAATCTTCTTCCTCATCCTCTTTCCTAAAGGGTTGAGGAACCTCAGTCTTTAGAGGTGTAGCTGAGTTGTTAGGTCCTCCTTCTCTGACATGAGGTCTCTCAAGGTGATCCACATTGAATTTTCCATTAATTCAAATCTAACATCAGTTTATTTTTATTAAATTAAATATTCAATCATATTTTCTCACATAAGTGGGAGCTAAGCTGTGAGGATGCAAAGTCATAAGAATAACGTAATGGACTTTGGGGACTCGGGGGAAGGGTAGGAAGGGGATGAGGGATAAAAAACTATACACTGGGCACAGTGTACACTGATCAGTTGATGGGTACACCAGAGTCTCATAAATCACCACTAAAGAACTTATCTGTATATCATAAATCACCACTAAAGAACTTATCTGTATAACCAAAACCCACCTATTCCCCCAAACTATTGCAATTAAAAAATAAATTAAATGTCCAGCCTTATTGTTACTCTAATGAATAATTGATATTTATGGAGTAGATATTTCACAGCAATGCCTCACCCTCTAGTCTCATTTCTTCAACAAAATTATATTTTTATGCAGAATAGGAATATATACCTTTCCCAAGACTACAGTATTTGCTTTCCTTTATATGTAATACATATGGACATACGACTTTTTTCCCCCTCTGAGAACTAATTCTAGTTTCTCTACTCACTATTTTTGATGTAGTGATTATGTTTTTATTCTTAGTTTAGTTTCTTATGTTCTCAACCATGGTTTTGAGATATGAAGGGACTTCAAAAAGTTTGTGGAAAAATAAAATTAAAAGATAAAAATAAAAAAAAAACTTTATTTCTTCACATAAGCTCCATCAAGTTCAAGACATTTTCATAAGGTACAATACCAGCCATGTAGTCCATCCCCAAACAAACAAAAGTCCTGGGAATTTAACCATGTCAATGCAGTCTATTTTTACATTTTTAAGTGAAGAAAAATGGGAGCTCTTTAAAGATTCTTTTAAGATCGGGAAACAAAAGAAATCAGAAGGAGCCAAATCAGGACTGTGCAGTAGTTGCCTACTGATTTCCCATCAAAACTCTCATAAAATTGCCCTTGTTTGATGAGAGGAAGGAGGAGGAGCATTGCTGTGGTGGTGGAGGACTCTCTGGTGAAGCTTTCCTGGGTGTTTCTCTGTTAAAGCTTCAGCTAACTTTCTCAAAACACTCTCATAATACGCAGATGTCATCATTCTTTAGCCCTCCAGAAAGTCAATGAGCAAAATGCCTTGAGCATCCCCCAAAAACGTTGCCATGACCTCTGCTCTTGACTAGTTCACTGTTGCTTTAACTGGACCACTCCCACCTCTTGGTAGCCATTGCTTTGATTGTGTGCTTTTTTCATACTGGTAAAGCCACATTCCATCTCCTGTTACAATTATTTGAAGACATCCTTTAGGATCTCTATCCCATTTGTTTAAATTTTCCATTGCAAACCCTGCTCCTGTCTGAAGCTGATCTGGGTGCAATGGTTTTGGAACTCATTGAGTGGAAAGTTTGCTTAGCTTTAATTTTTCAGTCAGAATTGCGTAACTGAAACCAGTTGAGATGTTCATGATGTTGGTTATTATTTGTGGTGTTAATCGTCAGTCCTCTTCAATTAGGGCATAAACAAGATGATTTTTCTCCTTGAAAATTTATGTGGATGGTCTGCTGGTGTGGGCTTCATCTTCAACATGCCACATCCCTTCTTAAAGCAAGTTATCCATTTGTAAATTGCTGATTTCTTTGGGTCATTATCCCCATGAATAAAGCATCAATGTTTCACCATTCTTCCTCTGAAGGTTCACTGTACATTTTATGCTTATTCTTGCTTCAATTTTAGCAGAATTCATGTTGCTTTGTTATGGGCTTTTTTTCAAACTGATCCGCATCAGACATGTCATAACAAGTTAGCACAAGTATGCATTGGTGCCAGAAATTGAAATTTATGCATAATTTTTTCATAATATGCGTTTTCCATGAGTGTTTTGATGACTCATTGTAAGTAAGCTTTAATGTTGAATGGATACAAAGGGATGATCCCTCTGGAAATTGGTACCCATAAAATGGCAGAGCACGCAACTGGTGGAAATACTCGTTTTCTCCTCTTAATTCAGCAGGTTGATTCAGAGTTCATGGAGAGCAGCTTGAAACACAAATTGAGTTCATTTTAAAATTTGTAGATTTTTATTTGATGGGAGAAGGATAAGAAAGATTACATATGGTCTTGCAACAAAGGAAAATTCAGCATGGAAAGGTGCAATTCTTTCCAAATTGAACAGTTGGGGTGATCCTTTTCAGGAGGAGCATGATGGGTTCCTTGGAGATGATTAGGGAAGGCAAGTTGAGGCCTGAAGTCCAAACTTCTCTGTAATGTGTCTCATCATCTTCTTACACGGTGGTTTAGAGACATCACAAACATTTTATCTTTGCCTTTTGAAATTTTGGGGAGGTGTCCTCCTCAGAAAACGATGCATCAAGTGATAAATAAGATTCAACAATTCCTCAGACAGACCTATATTGTTGAAACCATTTCATGAGCCAGACAAGGGACTGGGCGCTGGAATCACAGAGATTGCAAAGCCAGGGCTAGGCTGGAAGTGCCATTGTGCATGGTGGCAGTGTGTCTGGGCCTTGGGAACATGTCTCTGCCTGTGGGCAGCTCCCTTCTGGCGCTGCCTTTCATGATACCT
Organism: Chlorocebus sabaeus; assembly: GCF_047675955.1. Classification (NCBI taxonomy): domain Eukaryota; kingdom Metazoa; phylum Chordata; class Mammalia; order Primates; family Cercopithecidae; genus Chlorocebus; species Chlorocebus sabaeus. The sequence goes on from NC_132917.1 coordinate 107,297,800, forward strand.
CCCCTGCCTGTGATGATTAGCTCATATGACCATTTCAGTACTCAATTCACCAAGTGAGGTACTGGACCTTAATTTTCCAAGAGTGAAGGAGGACACCATCCATGGATGGGCAAAAAGTGTGTTGGAAAGTTATATTGACACATGAGACAATCCTCTACGCAGGATTAGAAAAGACCATGCCAACATCACTGTACAGATCAGCATGTCTTTTGCCCAAAAGTGTCACCTCACTCCCCTACGTGGACTTGGTCCTGTACAAAGTCACAGCTGCAACTGTGTGACACTTTGTGTGGCAGGACATAATTGCCCCGGTGCAACTGGGTCCAAGTCTCTAAGATTAGGAAGGATGGGACAAGGACCTGGTGGCTAACAGTTAGCCCAGCTTCACCTCTGCTCTTACATTTTGTTCTTTGTCTAGTGTTCACTGGTTTCCACTTGATGCTAACAACTTTGGGAGACTCCTGAGATATTCTCCTGGTTTATGGGGCCACAGTGCACATGTTGGAAACAAAGACTTATCTTCTGGGATCCAGCGTGATAGATTCAATAGACATGTTTCCAGAGAAGGTCAAGGAGGGACATCTGGAAAGGTTGCAGTGAGCCAACACCTCTACCATGTTGTTGTCAACCTAAAAAACAAGCAGAAAGAGATTATCTTAAACAGAAGATATTTGGTAATACAGCACTGCAATAGGATTACACATACTATAATAACTATGTGCATATTCAGGGGGGTAAAGGAAGACAAAGGTTTTTAAAACATGAGGAGGACTACATAACCGTTTTGAAATAATTATTCTTGGCTACAAAGATTAGTAACAAGGGTGATGCCAGTCCTAGGTTGGACGGGAAGCTGCTGGGAAGTACTTGCAGAAGATTTGTGTATAAGGTTGTGATGGTCTTTGAGCAAGGTTGTAGTTTTTGCAGAGTCTTTTTTGTTATCAGGCATGCCAGTGTGAGACCTTCTTTTCATGGCATTCCCTGGTTCTGTTTGTCAGGGTTACCTTAACATTAGTGACTCCAGTTTGATTCTGACAACTTTCCCATTGTTCAGTCACCCTAATGGAGAGTCATTTGGAACCCTTTACAAGAGTAGCTGTGGTACAAATCCTCCCTTATTGCAGGATGGGATGACCAATCCTCTGCAATTCCTGTGGCACCCTTTAAGGAGCTGCCAAGCAACTGCATTCTACACCAGGCAGCATGTAACAGAGAAGTATCAGCACTTTCTGGCTGGGAATCACCAATCCTCCTATTCTCATTTTTTCTCCTTGTTTTTGGCAGAATTTTCTTCTGCTTGGGCTTTCCTTGTACTTATGATGTGAGACACAGCAGCACTTTCCCAGCTGTGCCCTGCAGTCCACACACCAGCTTCCCTCATCTTTCTGCCTGAGCTCCCTTAGATGGCAGCCCTCTATTCCTCTGGGGTCTCGAGATCTTCTACCCACCCTGAGTAGGGTCGCTCTTGGTTTATCTGAGCCCTGCAAGGGAAGCTGATGTCACCCTGTACAAATGTACACCCTGGAAAATTGAAAAAAAAAAAAACTACTCTTGTAATTTAAAAATAAACATGAAAATGAAGACTATAAGCTACTGACAGTAGGAAAAAAGAACTCTTCTGGGAAATTCACTCCACAGGAATCTTTTGAAAATCAATTAAGATCTACAACAGCAGTAGCAACATAGACTCCATGACACAAATCAAGGTAAGAGGCAAAATGCCTTAAATGCAATTCACGTTTCTTAATTTTTTTCACTTGTGGAAGACTGCAGGGTTTGGCATTGCAATGCTGTGTTCCAGAGTCCCTAGTTGTAGGTGGTTGTAGATTAGTTCTAATTAGCTTAGTCTTTCACAGATATTGCGTATATGAAACCTTTGCCATTCACTGTGGTTGCTAGCAGACTGACATCCTCACGATGAATCACATTAGTACTAGGCATGGCCAGAAAAGAGACCAGTGCCTCTGTGAGTGACTGGATCATCTGTTGGGTGGAATACACATTAGACAACAACTTGCACTGGCCTTCTATTTAGAACTGAAATTTTGTGTTTTCAATCCTGTATTCGACATTGCAAGCTGGGATAGTTGGCAAACACGTATAATCTTAGTATTTGGCAATTTTTTTTAGATGGAGTCTTGCTCTGTTGCCCAGGCTGGAGTGCAGTGGTGCGATCTCGGCTCGCTGGAAGCTCCACCTCCTGGGTTCACGCCATTCTGCTGCCTTAGCCTTTGGAGTAGCTGGTACTACAGGTGCCTGCCACCACACCTGGCTATTTTTTTTTTGTATTTTTAGTAGAGACAGGGTTTCACTATGTTAGCTAGGATGGTCTTGATCTCCTGACCTCATGATCCACCCGCCTCAGCCTCCCAAAGTGCTGGGATTACAGGCGTGAGCCACCGCGCCCGGCCAGTATTTGGCAATATTTTTAATGTGCACTTTATTTAAAAAAATACATACATGTTCTCTATAAAACAGCCACAGAAGAAATCAAACACAATAAAACTCTAGGCTAACTCAATGTTGAGATCATTGTACCTTTGCATTACTGTCTGAGTCTAAGTTATTGTCTACATGTATTTTATCTACACATTGTAGATGGAGCAAGTTCAAATAGACTTTAGAGTTGAAATTGGAAATATGATAATTTATGTGACAGGATTCAATTTGATACATACAGTTAGTTCTTCACTGTATTACACAATTCCACTGCTTAATTTCCATATAGTGTTTTCTTCTGTCATCTCACATAAAATTTTATATGTCAATGGACAAACACCCCAGTTAAATGTCATTTGTGTTGACTTTTTCCAAGAAAATTTAAAAATAGAAATTCCTGAAATAGACAATCAATGTTAATGTAAGAATTAGAAGCAATGGACCCCAAAGCAGACCAGCAAATTCAAATTCAGTTCACCATGGAAAATACTTGCAGCTCCATGTGTGTTATGCACACACCTGTGCACGTATACACATTCAATACATATTAAAATTCACCCAGTTTTTAAGCCTAGCTATAAATAGCCACATTAAGGTGGAAAAATAGTATACCATCTGACGAGAAGAATGAAGTGGCTTCTGAAATATCTATAAGTTATGTAGATCTTTAAAAAGTCTAGTAAAGATGTAAGAGCAAATCAGAAGGAGTGAGGGGTTCTCTAATGCAAATTACTTTAAGTGTACAAATGATTCATGATGGGCCAATGTGTTTTCCCCTCATGTTAACTGAGATCATCCATTAGTTACAATAAGAAGCTGCCTGAGAAGCAGCAGATTCATATAGAGGCATGATGAAATTCTGAATTGTTCCCTCTAGGGTAAGTCTTCTTCAAGTGGGTACCAGCATAAGCTGCATCCTCCTAGGATCCCCCTTCTTTCTAATCACAGACAAAATGAATAATTTGATTTTGGTTTTTGTTTTTGGGCTTTTTAAGGTAGATTTTTTTGGCTGTGGGATACAATGAACCTATCAATAAGTCTTCACATATTTTCATTAAATTGCTTTCAGATTATAGTAGTTGGTGCACATCAAATGATATGACGGAGTCTTCTCAGGAAGCCTGATTTATTCTGTGGAACTGGAGTTCAAGAAAGTAAGGAAATTCCTCTGCTCTTTCTTTCAGCTGCTTTTGTCAACTGTGATGATTGTTACAGTTGGCCTCTGTTTCTTCAAGAAGAGCTCTTCAATAGTTCTTTCATATGACGCTTCCCTCTCATTTGCCAAGTCTTGAAAGCCTTAACCTTTGCATCATTCAGTAAGATGAACTTGACTTTGAGCCATTAACTCCCTTGAGCCATCCACTTGGAGTTGACATTCTTGTTTATGTTTGCTGTTTTTCGATGTTTTTAAAATCAGTGAGTTAAGTGGCTATGTGATACAATAGTAGAGGGTAATGAGGAGGGAGGACGTGCAGGAAAGAAGAGAAGTTTGGCTAAAACAAATTTCTCTTTGGATACGAATGTTCAATATTCCTAATGATTAGAATTTGGGTCTAAAAAGAAGAAGAAGAAAAGCCCAATGTAAGAATTGCTTCGACAATATATGTATGTGAAACCAAACCAAATGGATCCTACAGGATGGGGCTACATTTCAATGAATCTGTACAAACCTCCAAATAGCCCAGAGAGTGTATATATATGTAACTTCCTTTTGGAATTCTTTTCATTTCAAAGTAAGTTTTCTTAAGGTAATTTCCTTTTGGAGAAAAGAACTAAAAATGCTTTCAGAATATGTGCTAGGGTTTGAAATGAACAGTTATGGTGGTTCTTACATACCAGAGAAAATATGCAGGTAGATTAGTCTCTTGAATGACTAGGAGAAATGGTGATTATATTCACTTCAAAAACATAAAATGTTACAAAAATGCTAAATAACAAAGATAAAATGCTACTGACTCATTGTAGTTTTGGTTATTATCAAAACTTGACTTCACTGACAATAGGGGTTGGTGAGTTTTTAAGCATCAAACTGGAATTTGCTGGTTCCTGGGTTTCTGTTGAGATAAGGAGCTGTAGTTTGGATGTGTATTAATAAAGCTACTTCTGTGTTTGACATATCTACCTCTGATGATTTCATAAAAGAATGAAGAGTCAATCCATGTCCTCAAAAATGGCATCTTAAAAATTCACAAATTGAGTTTTATAGGCCCAATTATGTCAAATGTATCATCTGAGTAAAATTTTCATGTCAAGAATAATCATTATATTCCATTACCTTTAAAAAAACATGAGCAACTAAATTATTTACAAGTTATTGACAAGCGGAAAATGTGAAAAAAGGTAAGAAAAACTCTTTTTAAAAAATATCTGAATGGTAGTATAATTGTTGGACAGGTTCTTCTTGCCCACTGCACAGATAAACCCAATTCACTGAGACAGCATTATTGCAGTAAAGAAAGAGTTTAATTAACACAAGGCTGGTCAAGTGGAAGGGCAGACGTCTATTATTACTGTAATCAGCCTCCCTGAGTACTCAGAGGCTAGGATTTTTATGGATTATTTGGTGGGCAAGGGGCTAGAGAATGGGTGCTGCTGATAGGTTGAGAATGAGCTCATAAGGGTGTGGAAAATGGTCCTCATGTGCTGAGTTTGCCTCTGGGCTGGTGCCACAGGACTGGTTGAGTCATGAGCCATGGTTCATGGGTGAAGTCAACTGGTTTCCAGAATGGAAAAGTCTGAAAAGCATCTTAAAATCTCAGGTTCTACAGTGGTGATAATATCTACAAGAGCAACTGGAAAAGTCACAAGTCTTGTGACCTCTGAGCACGTGACTCCTGAGCAGTAAGGGGGTCATTTTAGCAGAATTCACTGCCCTCACATAATCCTAATCTTGTGCCCTTTTATTGATCTTACAAAGACAGTTTCAGTCCCCGAACAAGAAGGGGATTGATTTTAGGGAAGAACTATTATCATCCTTGCTTAATTAAAGGATAAACTAAATTCCCTCCATGATTAGCTTAGCCCGCACCCAGGAGTGAAGACAGCCAGCCTGTGAGACTAGAAGCAAGACTTAGTCAACCATGCTCGATTTCTCTCACTGCCATATTTTTGCAAAGGCAGTTTCAGTACAGTCCATGTTGTAGGTATGTAAGTGCTTAATGTAAAATACTTTCAACTTTGCTGTAGCTTTGAAAATTTTTAGAGTTAAGATGTTTCTAAAAAAAAAAATCTGTCTATTCTTAAGGCTTTGAGAACAATTACTGAAACAAGCAGCTGACCAATTAAAAAGCAAGGAGATATCCGAAGTTTGGAAGAGAGTTAGCAGCTGTTCTGCTCAGACCTTGACCAGCCCAGTGCCTCCGTGCCACAGCCCTAATTGCAGGTCACTGCTTCTGCATCCTGCTCAAGCATGCCTTTATGACACAGTTTTTCCCCTTGCTGGCATCTACAGAAGTAGAAAGTTGGTGCTCAACATTGAGTTAAAAGCTTCCTCCTTCTTAGTTACGCATTTTTTCCCATAGGTTAGGGTGGTGCCTCTCAACAATAGACTTCTGGGGCTGACTAATATTTGTTGTGGGGACTGTCCTGTGCATTGTAGAATGTTTAGCATCATGCCCGGTCTCTAACCACTGAACTCCAAGAGGATTCCCTAGTTGGGACAACCATAAATGTTCCAAACATCTCCTGGAAGACATTCCCTGATGAGATCCATTGCTCTGGAGCAATTCCCAGTTTTTTGTCTCTTTTTTAAAGTGAAGTGCTGCTGAGGAGTCAATGTGTAATTTTCTAAACTAAAGCTAGAGTTTTATTTGTATCAGATTTCATCTTGTTGAATTGGAGATGTCATTTGGACTGTTGAAGTCTTTCTGAATTGTAACTTCCTTGTATCCTCTAAGCTCTGTCTTCCTGAGTCCACTTTCTTGGCTGGAAAGCCAGGCAGGCTGATGTGGTAACATGGCTTCTGTGTCCATCAGGGTCCTAGTGGAAAACAGATGCCTCACTCACTGGGTAACTGAGGAGAGTTTAATGTAGATTTACTGATAATGGGAGAATTTTAGAAGTCAACAAGTTGTCATTCATAGTTGCCAAAAGTTGGAAGCATCCCCTGTCATCAATAGATGGGATAAACAAAATGGGGTCTATCCATACAGTGGAATGTTATTCAGCCTTAAAAAGGAAGTAAATTCTGATGCATGCTGCAATATGGATGAGCCTTGAGGATATTGTGCTAAGTGAAAGCCAGTCACAAAGGGAAAGATTCTGTATGATTCCACTTATATGAGGTCCCCAAGCAGACAACTTCATAAAGACAGAACATAGGATAGTGGTTGCTGGGGGGTGGTGGGGAGAGGGGAGTGGGGAGTGATTTACCAGGTACAGAGCATTAGCTTTGCAAGATGAAAAGAGTTCTGGAGATTGGTTGCACAGCGATGTGAATATATGTGGCCCTACTGACTGTGCACTTAAAAATGATTGTGATGATAAATTTTATGTTATGGGAATTCTACCACAACTTTTGAAAAAGGAAAAAGAAACTAATGAGCACTAATGTGGTTCCCCAAAGCTCTTGACAACCTTGGAGGAGCAATACGAAGGCTCCCAGGCTTGAGTGTGTAGCTCTATGAAGAGGACTGCCTGGAAGGAGCTGTGGCCTTCAGGGGAGAATGCTAGGGAGAGACACATGTGGAGAACAAATACATCAGGCATCCTCTACTTGCTTGCTCCCTCTGATGTCTGCCAGCACCTCCAATGGCAGAACCAGCCTGGAAGGTGACGACCCACTGATGTTACCATTTGGGTCAGCTGTCTGGGGCACACAGCACAGTGGAGAAGAAGGGCCAGGGCCCTGCAGCAGGTGGGGACATCCAGCTTGGGTCACACTGGCACATGCTGAGGGGACAAAAGGGGTCTCTCTTTCAGAGACCCAGAGGGCAACATTTGGGATCTTTCAAGGGGAATCAGAATCAGAAAAGGATGAAAAGGCACATTCACCATGTAGAAATACGCTGAATTGAGTATGGAGCCCTAAGAACATGCCCACAACACAACCCAACCCTTGAAGACACCCACAGAGTGAGTGGCTGGTCACATCCAGTAAGCAGAAGCAGACAGCATGAGCACAGCGGGCCACCCAAGAGAGGAGCTTTTTATAGAGACTACATGACCAGCAAGGATGAACAGTCTTCTCAGGTTTGTATGCCCATGTAAGTTGATAGATGTCCTACATCATTCTCACAGTACTGGGGTCGCAGTCAGCATCCCAGGGCTCTTCCGATTTTGTGAAGGGTGGTTTTGGCCACTGATCTTCAAGCTTGGCCAAGAGAAATCTTAGAGCAGAGAGTAAAGAAACAAAAAGGAAATGAGCAGGACTGATGTTTCTGGAGAGGAGGTGAAGGCAGGGGAGGGGCACAGGCTTCTCTTCTCTGCCCTTCTAAGGTGATCCCTGAATAGACTCTCACAAAGCCCCCCAGGCTCCATAAAGCATGGCATGGGATCTACAGGTGTCCCTGTCTGCTAGGGTTGCCATAACAGAATGCCACGGACTGTGGGCCTTAAACAACAGATATTTATTCTCTCACAGTTCTGGAGGCTGGAACTCCAGGATCAAGGTGACTGCAGTTTCACCTGAGGCCTCTCTCGTTGCCTTGCAGATGCTGCCTTGTCTGTCCTCACATGGCTTTTCCTCTGTGCCCAACCGTCCCTGAGGTCTCTTCCTCTTCTTATGAGGACACCAGTCCTATTGGATTTGGGCCCCACCCTTGTGCCTTATTTAACCTTAACTACCTCCTTAAGGGCCCTATCCACAAATACAGTAACATTAGGTGTTAGAGCTTCCACGTATGGATTGTGTTGCCCTGGACATAACCCAGTCTATAACAACTGGTAAGGTGGAAAGCATACAGACTGCAAAATCAGACTAGCCCCACCTCCACTCACCTTGGGCAGATACTTTGACCTCACAGCAGTGACAACATGGCTATCCTTAAGGACGGTGTTGTTAGGAACAACTCACGAAAAATTCACGGAAAGTGACTGGCATAGGACCTGACCCATGGTAGCGGCTTAACGAATGTAAATGCCTTTCTCTTCCCCTTCAGTTTCAGTTTTCCAGTCTTGCCCTCCCTCACTCACCTCCCCAAGCCCTAATAAGCACACTAGAATCTATTGTTTTACAAAAATTCACTGACTTTATTTTTTCTTTAAGATTGAAATATAAAAATTGTTCATATTTATGGTGTTCAACATGATGTCTCTCTCTATATATATATATCTGTCCATACTGCCCAAAACATTTACAGACTCAATGCACTCCTTCTCAAAATACCAATGACATTCACAGAAATAGAAAAAATGTCCTAAAATTTGTATGGAAATGCAAAAGACCCAAATAGCCAAAGCAATCTAGAGCAAAAAGAACAGAGACAGTGAACTGAAAAGGGGTTAAGTCCACAGGTCAATTTTAGGGGCTCAGCTTAGGGAAGAGGGGAGTTAATGAAAGTAGGATGAGGAGTCAGATGGAGACTTCCTTAAAGAGAATTCTAAGCGCCTTCAGGGCTTTTTGGTTATGTTTGCTGTCACTGCTAATTTTAGCTAATTTTAGTTCAAAACACAGGGTTTTGTTTGGGCTTTAAAATGTTTTATTCATACTACTCTCATGTTTAAAAGTCATCAATAGGTGAAATGAAATGAAACAAATAGGAAGGAAAGAATTTTTCTCCAATAATCAGGCAAGGGCTGGTTTAAAGAAAGAAAGAGAAAAATGTGGTTACAGAGAATCTGCCTGGAATAAGTTTATGACCACTGCAGCCCAGATTGTCCCTGTTGTAGTCCCCACTCTATGAGATGAAAACAAATGTTTCAAAAGTGAGATACTAGCTGAAGTCACAGTAAGAGTTAATCTACCAGAATCCTAAGGAACGTGGGTCCTTCTGTTTCACAGGCTCCCTCCTAGGGACTGAATGCTTGTGTCATCCTTACCCTAACTTCATATGTTGAGGCCTAATCCCCAGCTTGATGGTATTTGGAGGTGGGGCTTTTGGGAGATAATTAGATGGTAAGGGTGGAGTCCTCCTGAATAGGATTAAGGCTCTTGTAACAAGACATGAGAGAGACTGCTTCTTTCTCTGCTCTGTGAGGACACAGTGAGAAGACTGCCATCTGCAAGCCAGGAAGCAGGCTCTCATCAGGCACCAAATTTGCCAGCACCTTGATCTTGGATTTCCCAGCCTCCAGAACTGTGAGAAGTAAATGCTTGCTGTTTAAGCCCTGCCTCCCCCTACAAAAAAACCAAACAAAATAAAAAACAAAGAATCATTACACTACCTGACTTCAAAATATACTACAAAGCTATGCTAACTAAAACAGCATGGTAGTGGCATAAAAACAAAAACAGACGAATGCAAGAGAAGAGAGCCCAGAAATAAATCTGCATGTTTACAGCCAACTAATTTTTGGCAAAAGTGCAAATTGCATGAAATAGGGAGAGGTTACTCTCTTCCATAAATCATGCTGGGCAAACTGTATATCCACGTGCAGAAGAATGAAATTAAACCCTTATCTCTTACCATGTACAAAGACTAACTCAAAATGGGTTAAAGATTTACATGTAAGACTTGAAACTATGGAAACAACTAGAGGAAAACATAGGGGAAAACTCCATGACAATGGTCTAGGCATAGACTTTATTTTTTAGAGCAGCTTAAGGGTTACAGAAAAATTGAATGGAAAATAGAGTTTCCATCTCTCCCCTTCCCATATGGAATTTCCCCTATTATTAACATCTTGCATTAGTGTGATACATTTGTTACAACTGATGAATCAATATTAATATATTATTAATGCAAGTCATAGTTGTATTAGTCAAAGTTAACCAGAGAAACAGAACCGAAAGGAGATACATAGATATACGTAAGAGGATATTTATCATGGCAATTAGCTCAGGCCAATTATTGGGGCAGAAAAGTCCCACTATCTACACCTGCTAGCTGCAGACCCAGGAAAGCCAGTGACACAATTCAGCCAGAGTCTGAAGGATTGTGAACCAGGGACCATTGGTGTAAGTCCTTGAGTTCAAAGGCCTGAGAATCGTAAGCCCTGATGTCTGAGAGCAGGAGAAAATGGAAGTTACAGCCAAAGAAGAGAGAAGTTGCCCTTCCTTCACCCTTTTGTTTTTTTCAGGCCCTCAACAGATGGGATGATGCCTGCTCATGTTGGTGAGGGCTGATCTCCTTTATTCAGTCTCCTGACTCAAATGCCAGTGTCTTCTGGAAACACTCTATGTCCTGAATGGTATTGTCTAGGTTTTTATAGTTTTGAGTTTTATATCTTAGTGTTTAATCCATCTTGAGTTGATTTTTGTATAACAGAAGGTGTAAGAAAGGGGACCAGTTTCAATCTTTTATATATGGCTAGCCAGTTATCCCAGTATCATTTATTGAAAAAGGAGTCCTTTCCCCATTGCTTGTTTTTGTCAACTTTGTTGAATATCAGATGACTGTTGGTGTGCAGCCTTATTTCTGAACCCTCTGTTCTATTCCGTTTGTCTATATGTCTGTTTTGTACCAGTACCATGCTGTTTGATTACTGTGGCTCTGTAGTATAATTTGAAGTCAGATAGTGTGATGCCTCCAGCTTTGTTCTTTTTGCTTAGGATTGCCTTGGCTATTCAGGCTCTTTTTTTCAGTTCTATATAAATTTTAAAATATTTTTTCTAGTCCTGTGAAGAATGTCACTGGTAGTTTAATTGAATCTATAAATTGCTTTGGGAAGTATGGCCATTTTAATCATATTGATTCTTTCTATCTATGAACATGGAATGTTTTGCCATTTGTTTATGTCACCTCCAATTTCTTTGAGCAGTGTATTGTAGTTCTCATTGTAGAGATCTTTCACCTTCCTGGTTAGATGTATTTCTAGGTACTTTATTGTTTTTGTGATAATTGTGAATGGGACTACATTCCTAATTTGACTCTGGGCTTGGCTGTTGTTGGTGTGTGGGAATGCTAGTGATTTTTGTATGTTGATTTTGTATGAGACTTTGCTGAAGTTGTTTATTAGCTGAAGGAGCTTTTGGGCCAAGACCAAAGTTTTCTAGATGTAGGATCATGTCATCTGCTAACAGAGATAGTTTGACATCCACTCTTCCTATTTGGAAGCCCTTTATTTCTTTCTCTTGCCTATTGTTATGGCCAGGACTTTCAATACTATGTTGAATAGGAGTGGTGAGAGAGGGCATCCTTGTCTTGTGCTGGTTTTCAAGGAGAATGCTTGCAGCTTTGGTCCACTCAGTATGATGTCTGTGGGTTTCTCATAGATGGCTCTGATTATTTTGAGGTATGGTCCTTCAATACCTAGTTTACTGAGACTTCTTAATATGAAGGGTGTTGATTTTGTTGAAAGCCTTTTCTGCATCTATTAAGATAATCATGTGGTTTTTGTCTTTAGTTGTTTATGTGATATATCACGTTTATTGATTTGTGTATATTGAACCAGCCTTGCATCCCAGGGATAAAACCAAGTCGATCATGGTGGATAAGCTTTTGAATGTGCTGCTGGATTTGGATTGTCAGCATTTTGTTGACGATTTTTCCATCGATGTTTATCAAGGATATTGGCCTGAAGTTTTGTATATTTTTGTGTGTGTCTCTGCCAGATTTTGGTTTCAGAATGTTGCTAGCCTCATAGAATGAGTTAGGAGGGAGTTCCTCCTTCTCAATTTTTGGAATAGTTTCTATAAAAATGCTATCATCTCTTTTTTGTACATCTGGTAGAATTCGACTGTGAATCTGGTCCTGGGCTGTTATTCATCGGTAGACTATTTATGACTGATTCAATTTTGGAACTTGTTATTGGTCTGTTCAAAGATTTAGTTTCTTTCTGGTTCAGTCTTGGGAGGGTGTCTTTGTCCAGGAATTTATCCATTTCTTCCAGATTTCTGGTTTGTGTGCACAGAGGTCTTCTTAATATTCTCTGATGGCTATTTTTATCTCTGTGGGGTCAGTGGTAATATCCTCTTCATCATTTCTGATTGGGTGTATTTGAATCTTCCCTCTTTTCTTCTTTATTAGTCTAGCTAGCTGTCTATCTATTTTATTAATATTTTCCAAAAAACTAACTCCTGGAGTTGTTGATCTTTTGAATGGCTTTTCATGTCTCAATCTCCCTCAGTTCAGCTCCGATTTCGGTTATTTTTCGTTCTCTGCTAGCTTTGGGGTTGGTTTGCTCTTGGTTCTCTGGTTCTTTTAGTTGTGACATGGGGTTGGTAAATTGAGATCTTTCTAATTTTTTCATGTGGGTGTTTAGTGCTACAAATTTCCCTCTTAACACTGCTTCAGCTTTGTCCCAGAGATTTTGATATGTTGTATTTTTGTTCTCATTAGTTTCAAAGAATTTCTTGATTTGTGCCTTAATTTCATTGTTTACCCAAAAGTCATTCAGGAGCAGGTTATTGAATTTCCATGAAATTGTATGGTTTTTTAGCAATTTTCTTGGTCTTGATTTCTAATTTTACTACACTATGTTATTTTAATTTTCAATGCCCTAATAACATATGAGTTTGAGCATCTTTTCATATGCTGTTTGCCATCTGTGTATCTTCTTTGGTGAGATGTCTGTTTAGATCTTCTGCCCATTTAAAAATTGTTTTTTTTTCTTGTTGTTGAGTTTTAAGAGTTCTTTCTGTATATATGTTTTGCAAATATCTTCCCCCGGACTGTGGCTTGTTTTTTCATTCTCTTAATGCCTTTTATGGAGAATAAGTTTTTCATTTTAATGAAATATAGTTTATCCTTTTTTTCATGGATTGCGCTTTTGTGTGTGTGTGTGTGTGTGTGTGTGTGTGTTTCATGGATTGTATTGTAACTCAAAAGTCACTGCCAAACTCAAGGTCACCCGATTCTCTCATAGGAGTTTCATAATTTTGCATTTTACATTTAGGTCTATGACCCATTTAGAGTTAGTTCTCATGAAAGCTGTAAGGCGTGTGTTAGATTTTTTTTTTTTTTTTTTTTTTTTTTTTTTTTTTTTTTTTTGCATGCGAATGCCTGTTTGTTCCAGCACTGTTTGTTGAAAAGATGCTTTTTTCTCCACTGTATTTCATTTGCTCTTTTGCCAAAGATCAGGGGACAATATTTGTATAGGTCTATTTCTGGGCTCTTTATTCCATTCCATTGATCTATGTGTCTGTTCTTTGGTCAATACCTCACTGTCTGGACTATGATAGCTTCACAGTAAGTCTTAAAGTTGGGTATTGTTAGTCCTCATTAGAAACTTTTGATGGTTTTAATTTGTGTTTAGATTTTATTCCTTTCTTTTAAAAATCTGAATTTATCACAAGATTCTTATTGCAGCATCATTCTTAGCTTGTTTCCTCTCTTTTATTCTGTATGTACGTTCTTTGCAGGTACATTGTCAAGATTTTAATTTTGGAAACTCCCATATTTTCCTGAGTTGTTTTTCCCTCAATTTTGAATTAGGCAGGTTACGACACTGTCAGAATGGACATGTAGTGGTAGTGAATACTTTTGGACTGTTTTAAGTAATGTCCTATGTCCTATATCTGCAAAGAGCAAGCCTGAATGTTGCAGTGTAGCCTATCCAATTGTAAGTTGGTAATTTTTACAGATATGCTACAATATATACTGTTTTCTATTTGATAGTTGTGTTTTAGAATATAAAATACCGATATTGTTAAATGACATTTTTGTTAATAAAATAGTATTACATATTTAATATGAATATGGACAAAAATCAATGATGCATTAAAACATAAAGGAGTGGGGTATGAATATAATTTCTGAAGCAATGACAAAATGGAATCAATAGAAAATTTCAAAAATGGAATTATTTGATATAGTCTATATAAGTAAAGCTAACTCTTACAGTAGTTGAGACAGAGATGCAGATGCTAGAAAATTCTACTGAGATTTATATTTTAATATTTCTTAAAGACTCAAGTACATACAGCTAGAGGGTGCAGAAAAGCAGAAAAAGGCTTTCACTTAAACAACGATTTATCAAATGATCTATGGGTCTCTAGCGTTAATAATTGTTTTGAAAATTGCTGTTTCTTCTGAGGTTGCCTTTTAATCAGTACTTGTTCAGCTGCATCATTGTAGGAATTTGTTTATTGCTTTTTGAAGCTGGAAAATTATAGGCCCTCTCTCTTTTATTTTACTTTTAAGAGTCAGCTTTGTGTTTGCAGTGCCAAAATTTACATTTTAAGAAGATAGATAGGGAAAGAAGAGAAACAAAAACCTGCATCTTAGAGAACTTTTGTCCTCTTGGCTGTGAAATTCACAGTGAAAAGAATATCACACTACTGTTTCTGTTCATTTCCAGGAACTTTCAAGGCAGGATTTTAACAATGCCCCATTTTTCTTATTTTCTTTCCTTTTTTTAAAACATGGAAGTATCTGATAGTGGGGTTAGTTATTCCATTCTATTGAGTAAACATTCAGAACCAATGACTGGATAAGTGTCATTTCTGTATTTCAGTGGGCTAAGGTGACCAGGTTTGCTGCAGAGGCTGTGCAGTGAATAAGGGTGTTGCTTCTAAAGGACATTTATACCTCTAACAGCATTGATTTCTATTTTTATGACAACAGTTTTCCAGCTAGTGAAGATAATGTCTTGTCCTAGCAAAATTAATATACAATTAATCGTTGAACAATGCAAGGTTTAGGTGCATCAACTTCCTGCCCATTGAAAATTCTTGTAGAACTTTTGATTCCCCTAAAATGTAATTACTAATAGCCTACTATTGACTGAAAGCCTTACCAGCAACATAAACAGTCGAATAATAGATATTTTGCATGTTATATGTATTACATAGTGTATTCTTACAATAAAGTAAGCTAGAGAAAAGAACGTGTTATAAAGAAAATCATAAGGAAGAGAAAATACATTTACTATTCATTAAGTGGAAGTAGATCATCATAAAGGTCTTCATCCTCATTGTCTTCACATTCAGTAGGCTGAAGAGGAGGAGAAATGGGAAGGGTTGGTCTTGCTGGCTCAGGGGTGGCAGAGGCAGAAGAGATGGAGGAGATGGGAGGGGAGGCAGGAGAGGCGGGCATACTTGGTGTAACTTATCAAAAAAAAATTGAAGAAAATTTGTGTGTAAGTGGACCAACAGAGTTCAAACCTGTGTTCTCAAGGGTCAACTGTATTATGAAACTTTTCCAGTAGATGAAAGTAAAGTGTTTTGTGGAAGGGAAACCTTTTTTCTATTTTGCACAGCTACAGGGATAATTATGCTTACAAAGGTGAAAACTGCTGGAAGCAGAGTAGATTTGGGGAAGAAAATTTTTGGGTTGCATTTTTGATCGGTTAAAGTTGTTCAACCATGAGTCCAAGAAGGCAATTGAACGTATTCAACTAAAAAGAGAGATTTAGGTTAGCAATATACATATAGGAAGAAATGCCAGCTACACAATGGTGCAGCAAACAGATGAGGAAGGACAACAGGGAGGTCCACAAGAAAGATGCAGCCATGTGACTTCAGGGGATCTGGGGAAGAGAGAGGCTCAAGAAGGGAGTCATCTTCAGTGTGGAAGTTGCTGAGAGAACAGGTTGGATGAGAAAGGTACTGGGTCCCTTGGACTCAGTAGGAGGAAAGGCAAAATGAAGCTGCCTGAGAAGTGACTGAGTGATGAACAAATGGCAGCTCTGAGAAATTTAGCTGTGGAGGATGGTGATGGGGCAGTGACTGACGAGGATAAAGGACTAGGGGAGTTTCTTTTTTACTACTGAGAAAGACTTAAGTGTTGGCGGACAGTTCTTCACGGGTCTGTCACACTCCTATGCATCTTGCAAGCCAAGGCATTGACTGCCTTTGTTCAAAATTATATTTTCAGGAATGTTTGTATGGGGAATAGGCTTGGAAGATAGAGACAGTGTTTTCCTCCCATCAAGGGGTAGATTTGTTTATTGTCAGTCAACAAGATAATGTCTGTCTCTCGGGAAAAGCTCAGGCAGGCGTTACAGCTCACTATGAAAGAACTGGTTTCCCTAAGCACAAGGTTCCTATAATGCACCCTGAAATGACCCCAGGTATTAATTGGCCCTTTTCACATTATTTTGTGGGCATTGGGGCTCAGGAAAAAACCAATGTCAATAGGCTGGTGCTTGTGCTGTTTGCTGTGAGTAATAAAATCCTTTGCCTCTGACCCAGGAGTCTTGTGTTTTCTCCTATCATCCATAAAATCATGGCAAGCTACTTGTTTGCTTGCAAGCAGAGTCAAATCTCAGGCTTTCACAGTAAGCATTGATGGTAAAAAACAAAACAAAAAAACAAAAAACTACAGAAAGGTAGGTAGGGAAGGAATCATTATTATCAAGCTTTCTGAGATCAGTGAAGGGATGAGATTTAATGTATAGTTGGGAGTTTTCAGAAACAACCTCCAAAATCTAGAAGTCTTGCTATGATTCAGCTACACAGATTCTAGCTCTTTGATATATAGTCCTTTGCATATAACATTCTTCTGCTCTCAGCTAATGTGCTGCTGCTAATTTTAGCAAGTTTCAAAGCCAGAGCAAAAGACAAGAAAAACGTTGTGTGTTGTATTCTCCTCACGGGGATATTTGTAACATACTTTTTTGGACCCTGGTTATAAATAGGGTTTGTAATTTACTGATATTTCACATAAATAATTTTATCTCAACATCTTCTGTGAATGTGCGTGTCTGTGTGAAAGTGTGCGTGTCAGTGTATATGTGTGTCTGCATGTATGCGAATGTGTGTCTATGTGTGTGTGCATGTGATGTGTCTGTGTGAATGTATCAGTGTGTCATGAATGTATGTGTCTGTATGAGTGCGTGCATAGTGTGTCTATGTGAATGAGTGTGTGTCCGCGTGTATGTCTGTGTGAATGTGTGTGTGTCAGTGTGTATGCGTGTCTGTGTGTATGCAGGAGTGGGCCTGTGTGTGTGTGCATGTGCTGTGCATGTGTGTGTGTCTGTGTACTTCATTTCTTTCTTCCCTCCATTATATTATTGGGAAGAGGCTTTCTTTCATAAATTACACACTTGGCTTCTAAATTAACTCTTCATTGAGAGGAACATGAGCGCCATGAAACACAAAGCCAATCTAGGGAACCAATGATGTTTCCTGTTCTTGTGCCTGTGGGACTGGCGAGTACCTGTACATATTTTTTATTCTTTATAAAACTCCCAAATCAGAATACTCCACTAATCCTGATTATTCACGTTCGTTCTCCCTTATAAAATTTATTATTTCATTTGAACTGAAAAAGGTGTCATTTTTTTAAAAAATGAACTTGAATAAACAATTTCAGTTCTCACATGCTTTCCTTTTAATTTGGAATTTAAATAAAAGTGAAAGAACCTTTTAACCTAAAAGAAATATTTTTTAAGGATAAATATGCTTTAAGATAATAATTCTTCATATACATAGATGAATTAATTCCATGAATGTCTTTAAATAGAAGCTATCCTTTCTCTACTAGTTTCTTGGCCTGGGTTTCTGTTGTTCTTTCCTGAACACTTTCTCTGCAGTTACATGACTGTTGTAACTGAGTGTGCTTTAAGTGAGCTGGTGGGCACACCTAATGCCGTAAGCCAGGCAGCCTTTGCTTTTTTCCATGGTAATCTCAATGGCACATTAGATTTTAAATTAACCTTGTGAAATTCTATCTCTTAAAGGCACTTTTTAAATAAAAAAATTCATAGTCATAGTCACTGATATATGTAATATATATTATATATAGATAATATTATATGTATATGTATCTTTTACAAGAAACACGTTAGTATTCACAGATTGAGTTCATATCAGTCCTTAAACAGATGTGGCAAATACAGACCTGGTGTGATTGTGCTGAAATAAATACACGTGATAACTTATGTGGGGAGGGATGCTGATGGTTAGAATTACCCTGCTGGAATCTATCCTCTGCATCCACATTTGGGGAATGGAAACTCCCAGCCATTTAAGAAGCCACTTATGATCCACTTATGATAGTAGACCCTAAAACAGAAGATCTTAACATTTTGTACCATGAACTTTTTTTGTACTTAACTTCTGTGGTAGTCCTGTGAGGATGGTGAACCCCTCCTCAAAATATTTTAAAATGCATAAAATGAAATACATAGAATCAAAAAGTATAGCAGGCACTGTTGGTGCTCTTCACAAATCCACTTGGAGTCCTTGTACATTTCTTTGTGCTCATTTCCCAGATTTTGTGTGTGCTGTATCCTGACACAGACCTGTGAGTTTCTTCTGAGGATGGCTTTGGCCAGGAGGAGCTCTTTACCCATAGACAGAAAGCTAGCAGTGACTGTGAATTTATGGGTTCTGAGCTCCCTAAGCTAATGACTGACTGTGACCAGAGTTCGAAACTGCAGTTCTGTTACCTCTGGTTGAAACATATTCTGAGTTCTAATGTTCACTCCAGAGCTCCCAGTGGAACCAGACTGAAGCAGAGACCTCACAGGAAGTCCGAACCTTGCTGTCCTCTTTCCTTCCCTCTCCTTCCCCACTCCTCTCCCATTTTTCTTGGAAGCTCTGCCTTCATAAAACACTTGCACATGAGCCCTCATCTCAGGGTCTTTTGTCTGGAAAACCTCACCTAAGATACAAAGGAAACTGGAAATCCACTGGCAAAGTATTTTTTTTTTTAATTGTGACATAATATGTGCATTTTTATTGACACAACAAGTATCAGGATTCAGTGGCAAGTCTGATAACTACAATAATTTTGAAGCGGGGATGAACATAATTGATATTGTAAGATGTCTGCAACAATAGTACTGCTAGTAATACAATGATTGCCCACATCCATAATAATAGGAAATATAAAATTTCAGTTGCCATTAGTGAACATAAAGATGTAATTTCTCCACCTGTTGTAGGCAACGTAACAGCCCCTCAGAGATGTCCATTCCTAATCATGGACACTTATGATTCTATTTTATT
This sequence comes from Chlorocebus sabaeus, assembly GCF_047675955.1. NCBI lineage: Eukaryota > Metazoa > Chordata > Mammalia > Primates > Cercopithecidae > Chlorocebus > Chlorocebus sabaeus. The sequence continues at coordinate 107,317,175 of NC_132917.1, forward strand.
ACCTTACATGGCAAAGGGAAGTGGACCAATGTAGTTAAGTTAAAGATCTTGAGATGGAAGGTAATTCTGGACCTAATGTAGTCATAAGGGTCGTTATAAGAGGTAAAGAAGAGCATTAGAGTTAGAGAAAGAGATGTAATGATGGAAGCAGAGGTTGAAGTGTTGCAGCCACAAGCCAAGGAATGCCAGTGGTCTACAGAAGCTGGAAACAAGCAAAGAAGTGGCTTCCCCCATGGATCCCCTAGAAAGATGCAGTGCTGCCCACACCTTGATGTCAGACTTCTGACTGCCAGGACTGGAAGGACAAACATTTGTGTGATTTTTAAGCCATAAAGTTTGTTGTCATTTGTAAAAACAGCAGTAGGAAACTAAGACACCACCCAAGTTCATAAATCCTTGAATTCCATCCACTGCCCTTCAGGGGTCATAGACTCCAGATTAAGAGCCCTTTCAGAGAGGTTAATTCCTTGGGAAGGATCTCAGTTCCCTCAACTACAAAATAATGGTGGTTTGTCTTAATGATGCATATGGCCTAGCTTGCTCCTTGGGTCACTGGTTTCACTGTCATTCACAGCCTTTGTCAATCTGGCCCAGAGAAGTTTGGCATCTAGTACTAGAACTCGGAATGCTGAGACAAATTCCCCACACTCAACCGTACTCTCATCTCAAACTAGGGAATACAGACCTTACCAGCCAGGGGTGGAATAGGCTGGAGGAATTCACAGCTAAGTCTTGGTGCACAGTAGCCGAATGGCTGGGGACTAGGGTAGGGTGGCCAAGGAGAGTGGCTGTATGCCAGGGCTTGGGCAATGGCCCAAGTGATGCGGGAATTACTGCTTGGGTAAAACAGACCTCTTACCCATGAAACCCATATTTAATCACTCAGTAATACAGACTTCTGTTCAGGGACCTTATACTATAATTGGAGAGAAAAGGCAAACACACAAATAGGCAAAGCAAGGAATTTTGCACTGAGAGCCAAGCCCTGTAAAGGGTGCTATGGGATTTTAGAGGGGAAAATAAATCAATAAAGGATAATCATAGAAGGCTTCATGGAGGAGGTGGGACCAGGCAGGTAGTAGTTGCACAGCCAGAGAGAAGAACGGGGAAAAGCCTAGTAGATGATAAAACATAATGAGCCAAAACTTGGAAGTGGGAAGAGGACCATGTGCTTGTTTCAGCTAATTGTGCTGAATTAAAATAATTAATTCAGGGTTGTTCCCAGTGCCATGTGCTGCAGCTGTGGTGTGGTCTCTGCCCTCAAGGAGTCTGTGGTGGCAGAGGAGGACACACAGGACAGGAATATGCTCAGCCTCATTCAATGAGAAAGTTTTATGCACAGCGAAGATTGATGATGGTGAGCTGCTTATAGAAGCATGAGGTGGCGCGGACAAGAGGGGCTTTGGAGAGAGAGCTGCTTAGGTGGGACAGCACAATATGAACAAATAGGGTGGAAAGGCTGGCCTTGGAGCAGGGACTAGTGAGTACCAACAAGCAGCTCCATTCAGCACCTGCAGGTCTGATAGCTTGAGTCCCTTCTACTCCGACAAGTACAGGCAGATGGAGGGAAGGCAAGCCAGAGAAACACGCTGCACTCCAGGACTTGCTACTATACTGTATTAATCCTTAATACTTTCCTTAAATAGGTCAAATCCCTCATAACACAGTCCATGGAGTTTATCGATTTTTGTGGTACAGGATTTTGCTGCATTACTTAAAATCCATTTCCAATTTATAAGCTCTCAAGATAAAACTGCTGTTATTCAGACTTTCATTATTGAATGATGAAGGGACGAAAAGGCTTCAGAAAACAGAAGGAGGAAAGGAGGGAATTGCATGAATTTTTTAAACCATAGACCCTACAAACAAATCCTTTTTCCTTCTCCATTTCTCAGGTATTTGCTAGATGGTTTGGGATGTCATGTTTTGCCTGTTGCTATTTCATTTTCCCAGAGTGCATTTGACTCGGATGTTAGAGATAGTGTGAGCGGGTAATTTATGCTTGGAAGAACATTGAAAAGGCTGTGAGTAGCTCCATTTCATTCCTTCTCTGAAAGAACCAGTCCATTTAATAAGAATGGGCCTGCTCCATCCATGTGAGGCAGGAGAATCTTAAGTAGTTTGGGATTTTGCAATACAGAGAAGTTTTCCAAATGAGATCTAGTTAGCAATTGTGTTATGAGTGATCCTAAACAGCAGAAATGGCTGAACGGTTGGGGACCGCCCTGTCCTAGATGTGTTGGTGGCCTGAATGTTCTTTCCCTGTATCTAGTCCCTCTCTAAATCCCCTGGCACAGCACAATTGGGAAAGGCCGTCCCATGCAAGGTGTCTTGTCAACTTCTTTTTGGCCATGTAAAAATGACCCTTGTGCTTGGAACCGTGCCTTTCCCAGAGACAATGAGCCCACACAGCCTGTGCCAGACTAATTGCCTTTGTGGGGCTATCTTTCCCCATTGCAAGCTTAATACATTCCCCTTTGCTGTGCTGAAGTGTGTGCCTCACACAGCATCTGGCCAACCTCGCTGCTGTATCTGTCCTCCACAAGGAGGGGATGGGGTCCTTCTGCTGAGGGATGAACAGGGTGTGTGTAGTCACGTCTCTGCATGGGCTGCCTGGAGAGACTCACTAGCTATAGGGAACCAGCACACACTACTGAAACTTGTCTCTCCCCTGTGTAAGTGAAAGCATCATTCCATACAGTGCTTGGCAACTCCGATACCAAGATGCAACGTGCAGAAGTGTTTGGAGTCCTTGCCTGGGATTGGCACGGGAGCACAATGAAGTAGACTTGGGGGCCAGGGCTTCAGTTATGGACCCCTGGACAAGGTGGGAAGGTGGGATCTGCTCTATCTCTGAGGGGCCCAGAGACCTGGAGGGGCGATTGAAGAGCTTCAGTCCAAGAAGAGTGGCTCTCCACAAGGAGCTGGAAATAATGGGGGGCAGTGGAGCTGGCCATCTCCCACCACCATGAGTGTGTGGCCCTGGCAGTATCTGCCAGGACTTGCTGGCACCAGCACATTTGTAGGGAGCAGCATCGGAGGGCTGAGGTGCTGTCTGCTGTGGATAGAGTTGTATCTTCCCAAAACTCGTATTTCGTCCTCCCTAAACACCCATGGAATGTGTTGAATACAGGATCTTTAAGGAGGTGACTGAGGTGAAATGAGGTAATAAGGATGGAGCCCTGCTCCCACACACCTGGTGCCTTTAAAAGAAGTGGAAGAGACACCAGAGTTCTCGCTCCACAATTTGAGAACTCAGTGAGAAGATCCGGGAGCGAGGAAGAGGCCCTCACCAACCTGGGCACGCCATCACCCTGAGCCCAGACTTCCCGCCTCCAGGGCAGTGATGAAATCTGTGTCTGTTCTTTAAGACAGTGACCCATGGTATTTTGTTACGGCTATTCAAGCTGACTAATACATGGTTTGTCTCTCAGGCTGGTAGGGGCTGGTCCTTAACAGTTCAGGAGAACTGGGCCCCCATATCCTCTGCTCAGCCCGTGACATGGGGCAACATATTGCTGTGGGCTGGCTTATTGCCAGTTCAGAGTGGTGGAAATCACCCTGCCTCCCTAACACCGGCTGGGTTTCCAAGAGGTAGCAATAGCGAAGACTGTACTGGTTAGGGATTGCATCCAGCTAGGAATAATAGAAAATACAGCTATTAATAGAGTGGCTTGAACAAATTAGGGGTTTTATTTTTTTCACTGTAACAGGTAGTCCAGAGCTAGGCATTTCGAGGTTGGCATAGCAGGTCCATGATGCTGTCAGAGACCTGGGCTCTTTCTGTTCTTCTGCACAACTGCAATTAGCAGACAGCGTGCTTATTACCTTGTAGTGTTCAAGATGACTTCTCTAGCTTCAGCATCAAGTTCCTGAACCTAGTCAGAAGAAGAGAAGGCCAACCAGCACGTGTCAGCTGATGCTGACCATCTCGTAGCAACTTCCACTTGTGTCTCATTGGCTAAGACTGTACTCTTCCTACCTGAAGGCAGGCTGGGAGATTTGGTGCAACAAAATGTTCTTTTGGTAAGAAAGAAGCAGAGAAGGACCCTGGAAGGCAGTGAGCACTTTCTGACACAGGATTCACAGAGCCGAAAGCAGGCAAACCAGAAACGAAGCCAAGCCTCACCTATGCAGACCTGGCTACCAGAAGGGAGAAGACAAAGCAAAATACCTAGAATAGGGGCTGCTGTTGAAATTACGGAGTAGACAAAATCAGTAACGACTTTAACAATAAAACAACAAAAAGTAATAGGGGCAATTAAGGGAATTCAGTTAGATAAAAACAGGCTTTCCGGAGCTAAGACACATGATCTTTTAAAGCAGGGTTCCCCAGCCTGGTACCAGTCTGTGGCCTATTAGGAACCTGGTCGCACAGCAGGAGGTGAGCGGCTGGCGAGTGAGCGTTACCACCTGAACTCCGCCTCCTGTCAGATCATGGGCGACCTTAGATTCTTATAGGAGTGCAAATCCTGTTGTGAACTGCACAGGGGAGGGATCTAGGTTGCTCACTCCTTATGAGAATGTAACTAATGCCTGACAATCTGAGGTTGAACAGCTTCATCCCAAAACCACCCCCTCCCCAGGTCCGTGGAAACATTGTCTTCCACAATGCTGGTTCCTGGTGCCAAAAAGGTTGCAGACTGCCAAGGTTAGCGGATAACCTGAGGTAGGGAGTTTGAGACCAGCCTGACCAACATGGAGAAACCCCGTCTCTACTAAAAATATAAAATTAGCAGGGCGTGGTGGCACATGCCTGTAATCCTAGCTACTCTGGAGGCTGAGGCAGGAGAATCACTTGAATCCAGGAGATGGAGGTTGTGGTGAGCTGAGATTGCATCATTGCATTCCAGCCTGGGCAACAAGAGTGAAACTCCATTTCAAAAAAAAAAAAAAAATTTGGGCCAGGGATGGTGATGGGTCACACCTATAATCCTAGCACTTTGGGAGGCTGATGCAGGCTGATCACCTGTGATCAGGAGTTCGGGACCAGCCTGGCCAACATGGTGAAACCCCATGTCTACTAAAAATACAAAAATTAGCCAAAAATAATTTGATAAAAATGAAAGAGAGATTACTCATTCTTGAGAACCAAATTAATTACCTAAGTGATTAAGTTGAATTAAAATATCAAAACCTAGAGCCAAAATACCAAGACATGAAAATCATAAACAAAAAGGCAAATTCCTCGAAGGTCCTGTCTAGAACATCTAACCCAAAGAAAGATTTGGATCTGATAATGAAAAGGACTTTCAAGTGCCAGATGGGTTTAATTTCTTTGGAAATATTGAATTCCCAGAAGAAAAAAGCAAACCTTTAAAAACCAAGATCTAAGGAAAATAACTTACAAGGCAAATGGCCTTAAGTTGACACCAGGCTTCTTCTCTGCATGACTAGAAGCCTGAAGATAGTGGGTTAACATGTCTACACAGTGGAGACAAAGGGAAGACCACCACCACCTGCCATGGCAGGGTGTTTGCTGGTGTAAGGGGATTGTGAGGGGACATTGTACATTAGATATCTCAAGCATATACTCAAGAAGGTACACTAATCACATCAACTCACTCTTTCACAGTTACGAGAAATCAGAAATTGTGAAGATTGAAGGAAACCTAGGAAAATCTTTAGAAACTTCTGTTGATCATGTAAATAAAAATAAAGTGAAAAATTCCCTATTGCTTCTGAAGCATTTTACAATAATCTGATTGCAGGGCCCTCAACTAAATCAATGGAACCATTTCTTCATATGCCAAGATAAGAATTCAGGGAATCCCTGTGACAAACATTCAAACACAGAAATATGCCCCAATGTCTGCTGGTTAAAAGGGGCACATGGGGGAAATGCATATATAGAATTTAAAGTAGGTAGGTGATCTGAGGGGAAGGATGTGGACTCCTGTTACAAGTTTGTCTGCTAGTGTCCCCCAAAGCCCTGGCCCGTATGAAGCTGTGTGATGGCAGAAAGAAGGGAAATGTTGAGGGGCAGGGAAATGTGGGGGGTTGGTGGCTGCTACTCAGCCTGGGGGGAGGTTTTGGAGGTCCTCCTTGGGGATTATATCTAGGCATGGTGTTGAGAAGTCCTTTCGTTTAGAGCTTTGGTTTTGAAAAACTAAATGAAAGGGAAATGGAGAGAAAGGGAGGTGAAGGGAAGGTAGGGAAGAAGAAAGAAGTCCAGGTTGGGAAATCAGATGGGCTGATTATGAGTGGGACCAGGTGGCATGTTTTATGCCCACAACACTGACAGTGCTAGTCAGGGGTCTTCTGTTGCAGGGGTCCAGTTGATGGCTCATGTTCAAGGTTTACATGATTATGGGACAATCATTTATTTGAAAGCCAAGGAGATGGACCTAATAACTCAAACAGAAAGGGACTACAGTTTTCCAGAGAACAAAGCAAACGACAAATAAATAGATGAGTATTGGGCTTGGGGATGAAAAGAAGGAGCAAGTTGTCCAGAAACAACCCTTAGAAGAGCAGGGCCACAGGTGGGCTCTGCTACCTGGAAGAAATGTGGGTGAGCAGTCTGAAGAGAAACTTTTGGGCTAAATAACCTAAGCAGCAGGTGCCTGGGCACCTGTCACCACACCGTGCACTGAATCCTGGTGCAGTCACAAACTTTTACCGTGTTGCCTTACTCATGTCCTCTTGGGTCAAGACCCTTTCACATGCCAGTGAGTGTTCCCTTAACCCAATAAGCCCCTCTTCCCACATACTATTAAGCTATAGCCACGGTTTCCTGGTAATAACGCTGAACTCTACCTAACTCTTGGTTAACATCTCAGTCCCCCCTAAATATCGAATCCTCTCTCAAACCAAACCTTACCTCCCTGTGAGGCTGGACTCCACCTCTGACCATCTTTCCCAGCCTACCTTTTGGCAGGAGTGCCTGTCCCCCGCAGTGCAACCATAGTTACCTGAATATCATCCCCACTTTAATGACTTGGTATTTCAACAAATATGTATTGATTACCTACTAAGTGTTGGACACTCACAAGGCCAAATGCCAGGGATTTTGAGCTAGATGAGGTAAGGTCTCTGTCTCCAGAGAACTCGTTTTCTGTTAAGGAGACAGTCACATAAGGAGATAACTGCAATGTAATGTGGAAAGTAGATAGAGACAGGCACAGGACAGAATGTGGGAAGTACACTGAGTGTGGGAAATACAATGAGAGAGACAGGCACACAGTAGAATGTGAAGATGGATTAGTGGTGCTTCATCCCACTTAGGGAAGGAGAATAGATAGTGGAGAACATACTGGCCTGAGTCTTAAAAACTGGATAAGCATTTTCTATATATAACAGGAAGGAAAGGCAGGTACTTCCCTAGAGGGGACAAACAATACAGGCAAGGAGGTGAGCTATCACATGGTATGTATGGTGGGCTACACGTGTCTAGTATTGACTGAAAGTACAACTTACAGGAACAGTACAGTGTATATATGCTGCCACATCCTTCCTACATTCAGGACAAACAACATTAAGTGGTCACAGCACCATTTCCTGCTGAGTCTGATTTTAGCCTCAAAATCCTTTGAAACACATAGCTCCAGGCAACCACAGCTAATTGGTCAAAATTAGCATACAAAAGGTCACTTATTTACCATAGTTTCTGTAAGCAACAGGGACTATTGAAGGTGAACTGTGACATGGATACACATCTTTGTCTTCACTACACTGACTGCAAACTCATTGAGCCCAAATTCCGCATCAGATGCCAGAGTGCTGGTTCTCGGTCCACGCTGTGCTCTCTCCGGTCTGCTCTGTATCTCAGGGAACAATATTCTCCATGTCTCCTTGTCTTTGTCTTTCAGTTAGGTTTTGCCAGCGGGAGTCATGTGCTAAAAATTGGAGGCAAGGAGATGGGGGAAGCTCTCACTCTGCCTTGTGGCATTTCTGGCCAAGTCCTCTGGTGGACCCAGGATCCCCTAGGCATGCTCTCCCCTCTGTGGGCTCAGCTCCCACCAGACTGGCCTGCTGCAGTTCCACCTTCAGGTGGGTGACCACCTTATCCCTTTGTCCCTGCAGCTGCAGGAGGGATGAACCTCTGGTTGACCTTACTATCCCCATTTGTTTGTTTAGTCTTTCAGCTCTTCCACTATCTTGTTCCTGACTTGCAGAATTTAATTCCTTGTTTGAAGCACCTGGAGTGACTTTTTTCTGATCAAAGCCTTCATTGACTCACCTTCTACCCTGTCTGGACTCACTTTCCTTTCCCCACTGAGTAGCAGATGGTGCCCCATGATGCTTCAACACTGAGTTTATACTGCGTATGAAGTCAGGGACCTAGCAGAGGAGAGGTGGGTTAGGGATGAGGGGTTGACAGAGGCTGACCTTCGGAAGAGACCTCTCCAACCCTGTTTGGACATTCCACGTAGTCGCTCTGCACAGGGCCCCAGAACAACACCTCAATATCCCCAGCTGAAAGATTTTCTTCAGAAGAGAGGACCCTGCCACCCTCCTGCCCTCTGCTTGGGAAGTCTGAGTTCTCTGAATTAACAAGAAGAGCTAATGAAAACCTAGAATGTACTGAGGAAAGGACTTAAGAATCCCACCATTGACCCTTATTTCACAACCTTTTGGCGAAATGAGATGAAGGGGATGGCCTGCCCCTCCACATCTGTGGGCGTTTCTTGTTAGGTGGAACGAGAGACTTGAGAAAAGAAATGAGACACAGAGATAAAGTATAGAGAAAGAAAAAGTGGGCCCAGGGGACCAGCGCTCAGCATACAGAGGACCCACGCCGTCACCGGTCTCTGAGTTCCCTTAGTATTTATCGATAATTATCTTTACCATCTTAAAGATAAGGGAGTGGCAGGACAATAGGATCATTGAAGGGAGAATATTAGCAGTAAGACATATAGATAAAAATCTCTGTGACATGGGTAAGTTCAAAGGAAAATGCTGTGCCTTGATATGCATATGCAAACATCTCCACAAACCTTTTAGCAGCATTGCACCAGCAAGTCCCGCCAGCAAGTCCCACCTTATGCCGTAAGGTAGTTTTCTCCTATCTCAGTAAACAGAGCATATAATCGGGTCTCACACAGAGATATTCCATTGCCCAGGACGGGCAGGATTTTTAACCAGCAAGCTGCCTTCAGGAACTTGTTTAACAAAGACACATCCTGCACAGCCCAAAATCCATTAAACCTTGAGTCACCACAGCACATGTCTCTTGCAAGGACAAGGTTGGGGGTAGGGTTACAGATTAACAGCATCTCAAATACAGAACAAAATGGAGTCTCTTATGTCTACTTCTTTCTATATAGACACAGTAACAGGCTGATCTCTCTTTCTTTTCCTCACATGAGAGAATAGTGGCACCTATGGTACCCATTCAGAATGGGAAATTGTCTTACATATATCTCCCTCTGCACCTCCAGTCGCTTATTCCCTCAGAGTTAGAAAGGTTCAGAGAATCAGTCAACAAAAAGGGATGGCCTTGATATTCCTCAAATCCACCTGGAGAGTTTCCTTCCAGGTAAGCCACAGAAAGGACAGTAGCCTTCCTCTAGGGTCGCTTTTCCTTTTGGGTCTCTGCAGGATCATCATTGAAAGATGATCACTTACCAGGTTCTGAGGCCCCTCAAATTTTGTTCAGTAATATATAGAAATGTGGTTTCTAAAAATGTTCTCATTATATCTAAAAGGATAAGGATGATGATGTCAGCTGAGTTTCATTTTAGGCAACAGTAAGTAATTCTGCTTACCTCAACTTTTGAGAACACATGACTCTTACCTATAGATTCTCTTTCGAAATGATTCTTCACATAAAAATAAGTTTTTTTCTCATTATTTGAAAGAGCCGTCTTGTTTAATGAAGCCTTCCTATTTATGCTCATTTTGTAAAATTTCTCTGGGATTTGGAGCTGGTCGTCTGTGGGAATTTAAATCCTTGGGGAACAGCTTGTCAGAGTCTTGGTAACTTTATTAGTAAAGATCTTTCTCTCTTCTGTTTCCTGCTGACTGGGCATTAAGGCTTGATCTGTATCATCTGTTATATTGAAACTGTACGTAAGTATGGGGCTCTCCAATTCAGAGGAAAAGGTAGAGGAAGAAAACCAAAAAAATGACTCCTGTGGTACTATAAATAAGCAAACCTATATTAAGTGAATAATTTTTATTTCTTTCTCGACTAAGGAATTCAACTGATTCTCCACGTCATTTAGTGACTTAATTGTCTTAATGACTCCAGGGACTCCTGTGTGGCTTTGCCTCATATTAACTTGTGGAATCTATGTTTCTTGCTGTGTTTTTATTAGGAAAGCTGGCTGTCTTTTTGAATAGATGTAGATTGTTCTTTCTTTTATGTGGTTGCTTTATGAAGGTGTTAAAAATGCCACTCTAAAAGACGGGACTGGCAAATTGTTTAGTTAAATTGTGCGTGGCAGACGCCTATGAATTCTTCACACCCATTATAGTTTCCCTGTAATGTGCCATCATCCTGAATAGATTACACTTAAGATATTTTCAGTGTTTATCCAAAATGATGCCACAACCTTATGTGGTCCACTTAGAAACACCCCCACTCCAAGCCCCAGCAGCAGCTCCTGGAGTTTGATCAAATGCTTCCATGCACACTCTGATTTTATTACCCCTTCATTTCCTTGCACCAGACAGATAGGGAATTCAAAATGCACCTAAACAATGAGGGACATTCTTTATTCAGGTCTATATGATGTATTGATGTTATAGAATAACTAAATTAGCATCATTCCATTTTGTGTTTAGGGATATTAAATGCCATTAAGAGGAAATATATTTAAGAGGCAAAACCCTAAAACTTGAGGATTAAAGAAGAAAATTTTCAACACATTGGCGTTTTCCTATGAGCATATGGAGACATAGAAATTTTAATAACATTGCCACTTTACTAAAAACTTTTGTATTGAAGAATTTCTTGATTATGTAAGCAAATCTGATAATTAACCCTCATCCCAGAGAAAAAAACCATCATCACATATCATCAGGACCTGGAATATTAGAGCTGACCCTACATTCCTGGCCAAGTATTTTGTCCTTTTTAACCACATACACGACAAATGACAGACTGCTGTGTGATATATTCCCTTAGGTGACCCAAAACTTCCAGCCTTTGATTCACTCTGCAACTCAAAAACTTCTACCTAAAGGGATTGAGAGGGATACAATTTTGGAATACACTTAAGCTTGTTTAACCCATTATTTTTTAGTTTAAAAAACAAACTGAAGGGAAATTCACATAAAATTAACTATTTAAAGTGCACAATTCAGTGATATTTAGTACATTCACAATATTGTAAAACTACAACCTATTTTAAGTTCCAAAACATTTTCATTGCTGATATGGTTTGGCTCTGTGTCCCCACCCAAATCTCATCTTGAATGGTAATCCCCACATGTCAGGGGAGGGACCTGGTAGAAGGTGATTGGATCATAGGGGTGGTTTCCCTCATGCTGTTCTCTTGACAGCAAGGAAGTTCTCACTATCAGAGAGCTGATGAGAGAGCTGATGGTTTTAAATGTGGCACTTTAAATGTGGCATTCTCTATCTCACTCTCTCTCTCCTGCTGCCTTGTGAAGAAGATGCCTGCTTTCCCTTCACCTTCCACCATGATTGTAAGTCTCCTGAGGCCTCCCCAGCCATGCGTAACTGTGAGTCAATTAGATCTCTTTTGTTTATAAATGACCCAGTCTCAGATAGTATCTTTATAGCAGTGTGAAAATGGACTAATGCAAATGCCCCAAAAGAAAACCCCGTTAAACAATTACTTGTTATTCTTACCTCTTCCCAAGCCTTGGCAACCATCATTCTCCTTTCAGTCTCCATAGATTTACCTACTCTGGATATTTTATAAAAAATGAAATCACACAATATGTGACCTCTTGTGTCTGGCTTCTTTTACATAGTATAGTGTTTTTGTGACCTCTCGTGTCTGGCTTCTTTTATACAGTATAGTGTTTTTGAAGTTCTTGCATATTGTAAGGTGTATCAGTACTTCATCTATTTTTACAGATGAATAACATTTCATTTATGTGTATGTCATATTTTGTTTATTCATTCATGTTAAATAGATCTAGGGTTGTTTCTACCTTTTGGTTTTTGTGAATAGTGTTACAATGAACATCCATGTACAAGTATTTTTTTAGTATCTGTTTTCATTTTCAGGAATATATATGTAGGAGTGGAATTGCTGGTATGATAATTCTATTATTTACTTCTTGGGAAACTGCCAGACTGTTTTCCATAGCAACTGTACCATTTTGCATTTCATGTCTAAAGGTTTCAGTTTCTTCTTGTCCTCACCAACTCTTGTTATTTCAATTTTTCTTTCTTCCTTTTTTTTGTTATTATGGTCATTCTAGTACATTTGAAATGGTATCTCTTTGGGTTTTTGATTTACATTTCCCTAATGGTTAATGATGTTGAGTATCTTCTCATGTGTTTTTGGGTACTTACGTATCATTGTAAGGTATTTGTCCAAATTATTTGCCCATTTTCTAATTGAGATACTTCTTTTCTGCTGAGTTGTAAGAGTTCTTTATACATTCTGGATACTAGACCCTTATCAGATGTTTACACATATTTTCTCCCATTCTGTAGATTGTTTTTTCACTTTTTTGCTAATGTGCCTTGGTAAACAAAAGTTTTTAATTTTGATGAAGTCCAACTTATCTATTTTTTGTTCTGCTTGCTTTTGGTGCTACATTTAAGAATTCATTGCCAAATCTCAGGTTATGAAGATTTAACTACTATGAGATGTGAGCCCTGATGAAATCTGCACCAGAAGAGAAAACTACTATGTTTTCTCGTAAGGGCTTTTTGGTTTTTATCACTTACAGGTAGATCATTAATACCTTTTGTGGATATGCAGTTATACAGCTCTACTTGTTGAAAAGACAGTCTTCCCCATTAAATGGTCTTGGTATCCTTATTAAAAATCAATTAGGTTTATGTGTTTATTTATTTATTTATGGGTTTATTTCTGTAGTCTCAATTGTTTGTGGGCTATATGTCTATCTTTATACCAGTACCAGACTCTTTTTATCACTGTAACATGTAGCAAGTGTTCCTTGTTTGGGGCTGATTTTTTTTTTTTTTTTGAGATAGGATCTTGCTCTGTCCCCCAGGCTGGAGGGCAGTGGTACAATCATAGCTCACTAAAGCCTTGGACTTCTGGGCTCAAGCAGTCCTCTTTCCTCAGCCTCCCAAGTATCTAGGACTACAGGTATGTGCCATCATCCTAGCTAATTAAAAAAACTTTTTTTTGTAGAGATGGGGTCTTGCTATATTGCCCAGGCTGGTCTTAAACTCTTGGCCTCAAGAGGTCCTCCCACATTAGCCTTCCAAAACACTGGGATTACTGGTGTGAACCACTGTATTGGGCCTGAATTTTATCCCCAGCAAAATTTATATGTTGAATTCCTAATCCCTAGGAACTCAGAATGTGACTCTCTGCAGACAGGGTCTCTAAAGAGGTAGTTAAGTTGAAATGAAGTCTTTAGGACAGGCCCTAATCTAATCTGACCGGCGTCTTTACAAGAAGAGGAGATTAGGACACACAGACACACAGAAGGATGACCGTGTGAAGACACAGGGAGAGGGTGGCATTTACAAGCCAAAGAGAGAGAGCTCAGGAAAAAACCAGCCTTGTCAACAGCCTGATTGCAGACTTCCATCCTCCGGAACTGAAAGAAAATAAATGTCTGTTGTTTAAACCATCTAGTCCCTGGCACTTTATTATGGCAGCCCTGAGAAACTAGTACATTCCTTTTACATTTAGGAAAAAATCAACAGAGCCATCCATGAATTGGCCTCTGCCCAACACTCATTTCATTTTCCTGTATTGCTCTTTTCCTAAGCTTGCCGTAGCCACTTCAAACATCCTGTAGTTCCCTGACACAGTGTGTGAAATATTCCTGGGTCTTTGCATATGTTGTGCCCTCTGCTTGAAGAAATGCTCGTAGTTTTCTAGTGTGATGCATATTGCATTTCCCTTTCCTGGGGATGCTCCTTACGACCCCAACCTTGTGCTGATCACTCTTCTCAACTATTCTTGAACCTTGTAGGTACATGTAGTACTTCAATTATTCTGTAGTCTGAACTCTTGAAAGGCGACAGCGTCTATTCTTGGGATCTATGAGATGAATAATAAATGTTTGATGTATGGATTACACACATATCATACATAGATTATGAAAACATTTTCATGGCAAAAGACAATTTTCTAACATTCTTAGGCTGGGCCTGACTTGGTTGTGTGTGAGCTCAGAATACCAGAATATTTATGCAATTATTAGGCCAAGCAGTGTTATCAAACTACTTCAAACAGTTGTGGTAAGAAAAACAAGTTGTTGTTCGAAAAGTGTTTCATTTTTGAGGCGTGCTCGGAGTAAAGAGAAATTACTTGGCACGTTAGTCAGAATTCTTGGTTGCAAGTGACAGAAATTGATTGGTCAGTTAATCAGAGAAGGAAGGATGCTGAGTAGTTTACAGCAGCAGTGAGAAGGTTCAAAAGCCCGTTTGAGAGAAGCAGGAAGCCAGGCAGCCAGACGGAGCTGAGCTCCCTGCCGAGAGCAGTCTGGTGCAGATTTCATCAGGGCTCACATCTCAGCTGTCTCAGAGGCTCACCCAAGAAGCAAGATTTGAGTCCTGGGTGAGAGCATCCAATTGCTCCAGCCTTGGCTACCTGCCCACAGCCCAGGTTGCTGCCAGGCTAGGGGTGAGAGGAAGCATCTGGTCTCTCTGCTTCTGGCCTGGGAGGGAGGGCTCTGCCTCCCATAAAGCCTCGTAATGAGGCACTCTTTCAAAACTGGAAGAGCCTTTGAATCAAGGTAGCGGCCCTCCTCTAAAGAAAATGGGAAATATTTCTACATCCCCTCCCTTTGACAACTCAACACCTATGTAAACCTTTCTTCAATCTTATGGAAAAAAGTACTCTTGCCTTAAATAATATAGCCCTTTCTTGTATGATTAAAAGCACAGCGCTCCTCAGCAGAATATAATCCAAGTTGTAGTCATTTACTTCAACCACTCCACATTCCTTGAGTAATACACAGTCTTCTAGAGCAGTTCCAGTGCCTCCTCAATATCCTGCAACCTATGCTCTCAGTTTCACTGTTAGTACTACCGGGACTTATTGCACACCTATATACAATATGGGAAAGAAAAAGAAGATCACTAAAAAAATTATGAACGTAGCCCATGACCCAGCATGGAAGACAACATCCGTGGAGACTGCATTCCCCATAATGTATTCTATGTTCCTTCTGCCTTCAGCCAATAACTAAGCTGTTGTTTACCCATTGGGATAACCCAACTTTTCATTACCAACGAATATCAACCCTTGGCATTCTAGCCTATGTACGGTGATAGCACTGGGCACAGTAGCATAAGGACCTGGGAGAATCACCTGGGCTTCATTCACTTACCTTCCTGTTGCCATTGTGTAAAAAACGTCAGTATTTCCTTCATAGCGAGGACCTATGTCCCCCAAACACTACAACTTCTCCTCCCTACTTTTTTCTTTTCTTTGTCTTTGTGCCAAATGGCCTGAAAACATAAATGGCCAAGCAGTTGAAGACATTGTTGTGATCTTTAATAGAAGGGTTTCTTCCATAGCTAGCAAACCTCCAAATAAGAAAAGCACTGAAGTACGAGGACTGGAAATACAAATGTGTCATTAGGCCATAGGTCTAATCATGAGGCATGCCACCTTTATTCTTACCTTTAGATGCATGTATTTTGGCCAAGGATGAGAAAGCACCACATACTGACTGCTGGTTCAGTGGACATATTGCACCCACAGGACAGCATCCCAGCCTCGCAAGATGTTTTCTCCCAACTGGGATCAAAACTCAGTTTTTAATATGTATTTAAGAATCTATATACTGCCTATATCTGGAGGATAGTACACCTGATAAAACCTGTGAATCCCGCAAACATTAAAGTAGTGCCTTACTTTCTTTTGTTTATAAAATTAATTATTTGTCAGAAGCAATGTAATGTGGGGCAACATGACAATGTATAAGACGTTTAGAAAGTCTGGGATAGTGATGCTGAAAGTAGCATTAATGCAAACTGAAGCACAAAGTTCATCGTAATTCCAGGGAAGCAGATGGCCGTGCTTCTATGATGGAAGATGCTCGGTGCAGTCACTGTGCCACCCAGAAGCTGGTAGCTCCCAGGGTATGGTAAATATTAAAATCTCAATTTGGTGAATGGTGCCAGTCGCTTGGGCACTATGCAGTGGGGATGGCGGAGTAGGTTGTGGAGAATTGCTTTTGACCCAGTTCATCACCTCCTTTCCGACAGTTTGGCCACTCTCTAGAATACCACCACGCAAGAGATTGGCTGGCTGGAGGAGGATGCTGACCCACAGTGACAGAGCGGGATATCTCATCCAACTTGGGAGCAGCCGCAGAGAATGCAGATATTCTGCTACTCTTGGACCATTCTGAAAAGACAACGCATATCCTCTTTTCCACACTGTTCGTCTCCAGGTCCCTTCTGCCGCTTCTAAATTCCTTGCTATTTGGCCAAAGCTCTAAGCTGGAGTGAACTGTGCACCCCTATCTCTAGCCACCCCTCATTCCAGGACATGTGGGGAATGAGATATGTGGCTTGAAGTTCTGCTCACTGCAGGGAAGTTCCTCCTCCACTGTCCTTTAGTGCCACTGCTGAGCTGTGATGCCATGCAGAGGCATCTGTTTCTTCCTAATCAATTGTTCCTCAGGAATGTCCCCTGAAGATAACAGTGAAGCTTGAGGAAAAAGGAACAAGGTAGTGGGATGAGGCTCTCTGAGATTGGATGCTTCAGGCTTGCTAGACAATGGAGTGCAAAGCTTCTCTATGATGAAACTGACAATTCCCAGGTCAGCAAGGGCTGCTCAAGTCACACAGATGCCTGGTGTATCAATTAGGGATGCTTCAGTGTACAAACAACAGAGTATACAACTCATAGTGACTTCAGCACATAGGACTTTGCTTTTCTCTTGTTGTGTTGTAGAAATAAGTCCAAGGGGATGCAGGCTCAGTGACCCAGGACCTGTACCTTTGCAATTATCTTTGCAGGGAATTCTGCTTTGGTCTTATTGGCCAAAACTGTGACCGGTGGCATCCTACCCCACCCTCATCTACAGAAGTGGAGAGATACTTGATAATATAGCTCCTCCAGTTCTGTTAATGATATAGACATGGGGATAAGGGCTTGAGCATGTAGGAATTGGTTTGACAGCCAACAGCGTCTACAGCACCTGGTGATATAATCAGCTGCTGAGTCTCCACAGAGCCTAGTTGCAAACTAAGAAATGTTTTCTCAAAGGGAGGGTAATTCCTGGTGGAATGCGGAGCTTCTCATTCTCCAGTGGGGCTCACTGCAGGCTTCAGACAGCAGCCTAGCTGTTTTGGTACTTTGCCCTTAGTTGGCTCTGCCAGTTTGTAAGTTGATGTACCCAGCTGCTTTTACTGCAGCTGCATCACTTGAAAAACTGCATTTTCCTCTGGGTACCAATCAAAACTGGAAGTAATTTGGAAAAACAGTAAGTGAATCAAAATGGGCCACCCAAAAGTTATGGAATATATATATATCCAAAGTCCAATGTGTCTTCTTCTTGGAGGTGGGGAGCTCTAGGTTTAGCAGCTTATCCTTTGTCTCCCTTGTCTGGGAGGGGTATCCCAATGTGCCCCAGGACACTAGACCCCAGTGCTTTATCAGGGTGAGCCTGCATGTTCATGGTGTTCATCTCCATCCCTCTGGCAGTTTGCCTTTCCCAGTGATTTAGGGTGTGCACCGCTTCCTACTGGGTAAGGCTAGAGTGCGATTTCATCACTATAACAGGTTCATGGACTTCTCAGTTTTCCTTTCTACTCAATGGGTCTAGGAGCCAATATGGGAGTTATCCCAGTTACTGAAAATAACAATTCCAAGTATGCGTATTCTCCTAGGAGAATAAGAACCTGAAACATGGAACTAGGAGAATAATCTTAGGAGCTATGATTGACGTTTCAACAACTGCCAAGGGAACTCGGTCTATACTGCATGTATTCACTAATGTCCATGACAACCCTACTCTGACCCATGGATAGCAGCAGTGATCTAGGTCTCAGGAATCAGCAGTTTTCTTACAACTTTATTGAGACACATTTTATACATCATATAATTCACCCATTTCAAGTGTGCAATTCAATGAACAGTAAATTTACCAAGTTGTGCAGCCATCACTATTAATCAGTTTTAGAACATTTTCATCAGTCCAATAAAGTCTCTGGCACACAGGTAAAAGAGATCTTATTGGACTGATAGAAATATTATTAAACAGACTTTGAAAAAACATTTTAAGATAATTGCACTATATTCCATTGCATTGATGAATTGTCATAATCTACTTAACCAGGACTACCACTCAGATTGTTTAACATCTTGTACAATATACATAAAGATATGATGAACTTCACGGGTGCTAAATATTTTCATACATTTCTAGACATACAGCTAGGATAAATTTCTAAAAATGGAATTAGTAGACTAATATTTTTAAGTGAAAAGAAAATTCAGAAATTATAAAAATTACCAGAGTCTGAATAAAGATAAAAATAGTTAAAGGGCCTTTTGTAACTCTGCAGTTGGCAAAAATGTCAGGGGAACAATTATTTCTAGTGACAGCTGACACCTACTGTGATAAAGAAGATGTAGCCTCATCTCCGTAGGCCCGAAAGTGTCCCTAGGTGGTCCCGGGAGCTTCCCTCTGTGCCTTTACCTCTGCTGCCAGAAAAGCAATTCCTTAGAAACTGCCTGTTAAAATTTAAAATCTGACTGTTCCTGAAATCTTAAAGCCAAAAGTCACATAAATGATCTAAGGTCTGCGCCCAAATGGGCAACTGTGATTTCTTTTCCTTGACTCTTTTTCTCCCCCTTCGGTGTGTGTATAGTATCCTGTTTTCAGAAGGCTAGGCTATACAGACTCTCACTTGAGCTGCTTTGAGTTGGATGTGGCCACTCCGGGGGCAAAGAGCAGCACTCCAGTGTGTAAGGAGAACATTCGTCACCTGTCAGAGCCCTCACATAAGTAAATCTGAGAAAACATACTTCAAGTTTCTCACTGTGAGTCTAGGAAGCACCAAGGCTGGAACTGAGATGGTGCAATTCGCAAGTTGCCTCCAAACTACTAATTTATCATCCTCATTTTACAACATTTTGCCACCACTGCACGCAAGAGAATAGTTTTGACAAGTCTTCAAGTCTTCTATTCAAAAAGAATTAAATCCATAGCATCCATGTGCACACGTGCGCGCACACACACACACTTAAATGACATTTATTATTTCAATAGGCATTTTTCTTGTACTTCACTATTTTCCAGAAAATTCTTAACTAGCCTCTAAGTAGTTTTGCACTCGAGGCAATAAATTCTCAGTGTTGAATGATTCCAACCAGGTTTCGCTGAGTCCAAGTGTCTTGGTTTACCTCTTCCTCATATAAGAAGAGGGAGAACAACCTTTCCATTTCCAAGCTTTTGAAGGAGTCACAGAAGTTCTGGGAACTGGTGGAGTTTGAATGTGTCCCAGCAAGGATACTTCAGAGGATCTGGAGATATCTGGTTCCCAGCACCACAAGCAGCATCACCGTGCTCTGCAAGCTGAACTCAGGCTCCACCAAGGCTCTGGGTCCTAAACCTCCTTTTGCCTCCTATTACTCACTGATAGATGATCAATACAAATGAACAAAGGACAAAACTGGAATGAGCCTGTGATATCAGGAGGCATTGGTATGAACTCATGGTATTTTTAATACATTTACACAAATGTAAAAATAAATAATATGATAGCTTATTTTACATTATGTTATTTTACTATTTATTATTTTGTTTTAAATTATAATTAAAATAAATGTGTCTCCATAAAGAGGAACAACAGACACTGGGGCCTACTGGAGGGTGAAGCACGGGAGGAGAGAGAAGATCAAGACAAATAACTAATGGGTACTGGGCTTAATACCTGGGTGATACAATAATCTGTACAACAAACTCCTATGACATGAGTTTACCTGTATAACAAACCTGCACATGTACCTCTGAACTTAAAATAAAAGTTAAAAATAACAATAATAATAAATGCATCTCAAGAGAATGGGAAGACAATTCATGAACTCGGAGAAAATATTTGCAAAAGACACGTCTGATAAAAGGCCGTTTTCCAAAACAGAGAACTCTTAAAGCTCAACAATTCACAATAGCAAAGACTTGGAATCAACCCAAATGTCCATCAGTGACAGACTGGATTAAGAAAATGTGGCACATATACACCATGGAATACTATGCAGCCATAAAAAAGAATGAGTTTGTGTCCTTTGTAGGGACATGGATGCAGCTGGAAACCATCATTCTTAGCAAACTATCACAAGAACAGAAAACCAAACACCGCATGTTCTCACTCATAGGTGGGAATTGAACAATGAGATCACTTGGACTCGGGAAGGGGAACATCACACACTGGGGCCTATTATGGGGAGGGGGAGGAGAAAGGGATGGCATTGGGAGTTATACCTGATGTAAACGACAAGTTGATGGGTGCTGACGAGTTGATGGGTGCAGCACACCAACATGGCACAAGTATACATATGTGATAAACCTGCATGTTGTGCACATGTACCCTAGAACTTGAAGTACAATAATAAAAAATAAAATTAAATTAAAAAGAAAACAAACAATCTGATTGAAAAATAGGCGAAGGACTTAGACACCTCACCGAAGAAGATATACAGATGGCAAATAAGCGTATGAAAAGATGCTCAGCATTATATCTCATTAGAAAGTTGCAAAGTAAAACAGCAATGAATTAAACTACCCACCTATTAGAATGTCCAAAATCCAGGATGCTGACAACAGCAAATGCTGGTGAGAATGTGGAGCAACAGGAACTCTCATCCATGGTTGGTGGGAAGGCAAAATGGTGCAGCCACTTTGGAAAGTAGTTTGGCAGTTTCTTTCAAAAGTAAACGTACTCTCACCATATGACCCAGAAATTATGCTCCTTGATATTTACCCAAGTAAACTGAAAACTTATATCCACACAAAAACCTTTCCCAGTGATTTAGGCTGTGCACTGCTTCCTACTTGGAAGATGTTTATAGACATGTTATTCATAATTGTCTAGAGAGAGGAAGCAACAATCCAAAACTTGAAAGAAACCAAGATGTCCTTCCATAGGTAAATAGATAGGTAAATGATGGAATATCCAAACAATGAAATATTACTCAGTGCTAAAATAAGATGAGCTATCAAGCCATGAAAAAGTGTGGAGAAACCCTAAATGCATATTACTAAGTGAAAGAAGTCAACCCGAAAAGACTATGCACTGTGTAATTCAACTATATGACATTAAGTAAAAGGAAAATGGTGAGTGTAAAAAGACTCATGGCGGCCAGAAATTGGGAGAAGGAGAGATGAGAGATGAATAGACAGAGTATGGAGGATTTTTTGGGCAATGAAACTACTCTATATGATACTATGATGTTGGAAATTGTACATTTGTCAAAACCCATAGAATACAAAAGATTAAAACCGAACCCTAATGTAAACTATGGACTTTGAGTGATGATTATGCGTCAATGTAGGTTCACTGCTTGTAAGAAATGTACCGCTCTGGTGTGAGATGTAAATTGTGGGGAAAGTCATGCATGTGTGGGGACAAGGGTATGTGAGAAATCTGTAGTTTTCACTCAATTTTGTTGTACTCCTAAAAATGCTCTAGAAAATAAAGTCTATTAATAAATCAATAAACAATTGTGTATATACATAAATTAGTATATACACAGATATTTCCTAGTTCTTCCTAATGAGAGGACTTAGAAGCAGTAACACCCCAGTAGCAACAAGCAATCCTAATGCCCAGGACTTGGCTCCTAAATACAAGCATTTTCTAATAAAGTAAACCAGGGCTTCTGGAAGAAGTGCTTGATTCTAAGTGTTACAGACTAAGTGTTTTTGTGTCCCGTACCTCAAAGTCCTATGCTGAAGCCCTAACCTCTAACGTAATAGTATTTGGTGATGTGGCTTTTTGGAGGTAATTAGTGTTAGATGAAGTCTCATATAAGAAAAGATACCAGAGGCCGGGCGCGGTGGCTCAAGCCTGTAATCCCAGCACTTTGGGAGGCCGAGACGGGCGGATCACGAGGTCAGGAGATCGAGACCTTCCTGGCTAACCCGGTGAAACCCCGTCTCTACTAAAAAATACAAAAAATTAGCCGGGCATGGTGGCGGGCGCCTGTAGTCCCAGCTACTCGGGAGGCTGAGGCAGGAGAATGGTGTAAACTTGGGAGGCGGAGCTTGCAGTGAGCTGAGATTTGGCCACTGCACTCCAGCCTAGGCGACAGAGCGAGACTCCGTCTCAAAAAAAAAAAAAGAAAAAGAAAAGACACCAGAGAGTGCTCTCTCTCTTCAGCATGTGAGCACACACCAAGACGGCAGTCTCCTACAAGCCAAGAGAGAGGCCTCAGAAGGAAGTGTTTTTTGTAGGCAGCTTGATCTTGAACTTCCAGCCACCAGAACTATGAGAAATACACTGCTGTTGTTTAAGCCACCCATATGTTATAGCATTTTGTTATGGCAGCCCAGCTGACTAATTCACCAAGGCTGCAACAGGAACAATCCAGGATGAGCCTGGAGCATCTTGCGGCAGCAGTAAGTAAATAAGTACCATTTAAAATAGAAAAGAAGGAAGGAAAGAAAAAAAGGAGAGTATATTAAAAGGACACAAAACCTAATCTAAAGAGTTTATAATGGATAAAACTGGAAGAATTTGAGCAATGAAATAAAAGAAATAACTACTATATAAGTATCTGTGAGTCTATATTGCAAAAATAATTTAATAGACAAACAAATGGGGGAAAGGGCGTAACTCTTCATTACAGGAGAGGCCCAGTTAATATGTGCAGGAGAAATGAGGGAAATAGACAGTGACCATGAGAACACCCCGGTAATAGCTACTGTAGGTGTAGTCCATTGATGAATGCTAATATTAAAGGACAAAAGTTTAAGGAGAACCAGAAATTTGCATAGCCTCAAAGTGTGTCCCCTCGAGTATTCACTATTTACAAAAGAAAAAACATTCAGAATATACTAACCACTAAAGAAGACACATGGACAAATTAAGCATGCTGTAAATATTAAAACTTATAAAAACTCTTTTAGCGAACCATAATGGTAGATTGGTGTAAAATAATTGCATTTTTTTTTCATTGAAAGTAATGGCAAAAACCACAATCACATTGCACCAACCTAATATTTATACATGATATAATTTTGACTTCCTCAGAATCTTATGACTTTGATTCTGAAATCTCAAGTAAATTAACTCAAATTGGGTATTAGTAAAGTGCAAAGTTTCGCATCTGTGAAGATCTAATGGAACAGTCCTCTATATACAATCTGATAAGCTTACTGGGTCCTCCACTTGGGTATGTCCAGATAAGTGTCTATTCCACTCAAAGGAAGCAGTATTCCACTAACGGGAAGCAGCTGGCCAGTTGTTCTGGTCACTTCCTTGTTTCCTGGACTGTGGCTCCTTGCCCTCCCCATGCTCCCAAGCCCCCAGACCTCCTGGACAGCTTGTCATCTGTGAGCTTCCTCTGGTGTGTGGTTTCTCACGAGCCACAGGGAGAGGCATTGGAAGAAGCTTGCAGCTGTGGGACTGTGCAGAGTCCACCGTCAGCCAGATTTGTACTAGTTAGGATTCCTGTGGTTGCAAAGTCCTAGATGGGTTTACAAGAAGGGCAAGGTAATAGGACCAGAGGGGTTGCTGAGCATCTAGACCGTGTGGGCCAGGCTGCACTCAGGTTCCTCATCTATGTTCTTCTCCATTTCATTCTGCAGTTTGGTGACCAAGTCTCGAATCATGGTTCCTGCATATTCATATAATACATGTGCTTCTATGATACATATTTATTATTAATATATAATTAGTTATTTGTTGATATTACAATATACAATAAACAATGGTATTTATGATTCTAGACTTCATTGCCCCCTCATACACACGGATGGGATATATATGAATATACCTGGGTCCCATGATACAGGAATTGGGGCAAGTGAGGAGAGGGTAGAGGAATATCTAATAGTTCCCAATTTTACATATCACAGACCAGGCAGTCAAAGTAGACTGACTCTTTTCTCGGGTTCATTTCCAGAATTCCTAGGGGGAAAATGCTGTTTGGCCCCCTTCACTAGATGTTTTACTGCTGCCTGGCCAGGAAGTCACTAAAGCTCCTGCGATCATCACCCACCTGTGTGGGTGGAGGTCCCAGCCTGATAATCTGAAAGTGTCCACTGTAGTCCATAGTCAGGACCCTCACCTAGGACTCACCATGGGGAAGGCACAGTCTAAGCACTTTACACAGACAGGGTGGTTTGGAACCCGGATTGTGTCTCCAGGCAGTCGGGCTCCAGTCTGCACTCTTGTCACTGACTACACTGGCCAACATTCAAATAACTGTTTTGTTCTTAGGTTTGTTTCCTAAAGTTTTAGGTGTTTATTGTGGAGAAATTGGAAAATACAGAAAGCATTAAGAATAAAATGGGCCAGGCATGGTGGCTCACACCTATAATCCCAGCACTTTGGGAGGCCGAGGCAGGCAGATCACTTGAGGTCAGGAGTTCAAGACCAGCCTAGCCAAGATGTTGAAACCCCGTTTCTACTAAAATACAAAGGTTAGCCAGGCGTGGTGGCAGGTACCTATGATCCCAGCTGCTGGGGAGGTGGAGGGAGGAGAATCGCTTGTACCTGGGAGCGGAGGTTGCAGTGAGCTAAGATTGTGCCACTGCACTCTAGCCTGGGTGACAAGAGTGATACTCTGTCTCAAATAATAATTAAAAAATAAAATAATATGTTACTATTAATATCACTATGTAGAGATAAATACTATAACAGATTGGTGTATTTCTTTGTGGTACTTTCCATTTTATGTGTGAATGAGTGTGTCTGTGCTTTCGCAATTGCGTTCATGTTATATTCACCTTGTACCTTGGGATTTGCTTTTGTTTTTAAGATTTGAATCATGGACACTTTCTTATGTCATCAAATAATTTTTGAAAACCTGACCTTTTAGAAATCCAATTTTTCAAATTTTACTGCACAGTGTTTAATTTTATAAGGTTACACATTTAGTATTGAGTTTTTTTTTGTTGCCTACATTTTATATAAATGATTCAATCATAAATACGTATATGTAAACATTTGTATATGTCTCCAATTATTTCATAAATTTATTTCATAAGTAAACAAATTTATGTAATGAATTCCTATGAAATTCTGACTTTATGAAATTTATTCACGAATTGCTCTGACAAAGCTCTGAGGTTTTCAAGGTCTTGAAGTTTGTGGTCCGATTGCTTGCCTGAAAAATTTACCAATTTATACTCTCATTACACAGACAGTTTGATAAAGAAAACTACCTATTTGTCTCATGAGAAATCAAACTTTATAAGCAAAGGAGAGATATACAGTCTCAGAAGACTTTGAATCTTGGAGGAAGTGAGTTTTTAGAAGGATGGTCTGAGAATATGTGCATGCCTTTACATTCTAAATCATAGATGTGGCTGACTGGATTAAAAACAGAAAAGAGATATAAATTTTGGTAGCAGAGTAGTTGCTTAGACTTAGAAGATGGGGAATTTCTTACTTGAAGTTAATTAGCTAAAGATTAAACCTTAGAAGGAAAGATAAAGGATTTATATGACTCTCTCTCTGTCTGTCTCTCTCTCTCAAACTCAACAAGCAGCTAAATACCAAAGTAATCACTTTTAGGAATGCAAAGGAGAGACAAGATCCATTATCTAGTAGACGAATATGAATGATGGGACATATGGCCAGGGAGGCACTTTTCTCAAATCTCATGAAAAGAAAAGGATTATTTCACTTCAAGAGGACAGAACAATTTTGGGAAAGGAGACAGAGAGAGCACAAAGTGTGTGTGTAAAGCAAGGAGGCAAAAATGTTGCTGAGCCCCTACGAACAACTGTGCAGCTCTCCCCTCCAGAGTGTAATAATGAGTGGGAAACAAAGACATAAGCTTGTTAGGGGCAGGAGCAGCAGCTGGTCATTTACGGGATGGTGTCAGTGCTCAGAACTTAGAGATTCTCAGTGAAATACAGGCAGAAAAAAAATAGGGGGAAAGAACATTAACAAATAACAGACATTAAAGAGCAAGTGATGATAGCGTGAAAAGAACTAAGGTGGTTAAATGAAGAAGTAAATGACACAACATTCATTTCTTATGACTGCTGTAATAAAGTCCCTCAAAATTAGTGGCTTAATGCAATACAAATTTATTATGTTACAGTACCGAGGTCAGAAGCCCAGAATGAGTCTCTCTGGGCTGAAATCAAGGTGTCGGCAAAGCTGCTGTCCTTCTGAAGACTCTGAGGAGAATTGGCTGTGGGTCTTTCCCAGCCTCTAGAAGCCCCGCATTCCTTGGCTCATGGTGGTGCGTCATTCCAGCCTCTGAGCTGTCTGCACATCTCCTCTAACTCTGACTTCTTGCTCCTTTGTAAAACCACACTGGGGTTACCCAGATAATCCAGGATGACCCCCAGTCTCAAGATCGTTAATCACACCTGTAAAGTCCCTTTTGCCATGTAAAGTTCCATATTCACAGGTTCCAAGGATTAGGACCTGGGCGTCCTTGGGTCACCATTGGTCTGCCTACTGCAGACACTAAACCCATCTGAGATCTCTGGATTCCAGTAGTTGGAAATGATGTTTCAGGGAATCCTGGACAGGCTTCCCAAGTGTAGGTTAAAGCCCCTCTCTGTCTATAGGCAGAATAAATGATGAAGGATCAGAAAGGAAGCAGAATCATGGTGATGGTAGTTTTAAAATTCAACAATAGATCAATGAGAAGAACAAGAAAAAAATATTGGGAATTCAGAGAAAAAAATTATCCCAGATGGACAAGAAGAAAAGAACGCTGGATTTTTCCCTCTGTAAGATATCACTGGTGCCATTTAGAATCAAGAATCGTGCATAGTGGAGGATTAGTGAACCGAAGCCCCAAGAAGGAAGACCACCCCTGACTTTAATGTATGTTCTCTGGCTGGCCATCTCAATGCCTGAGAAAATGTTCAATGTCATTTTGGAGAAAGAGAATAGATTAAAGTTTATTGTCCATTTTGACAACGCTTTTTCATCTTGGAGTGATGAGGAAGACCACAGGCATGGATGTTAAACAAATTCTTTAACATATAGCTGTATGTGACGAGGGCAGGAAAAGTCCTGGGGGTGTGGGGAGTAAGAAAGCCAAAGGTCCTAGCCTTTGCCTAGGTGGCCTCTAAATATCCTGGGAGGAGACTGGATGCAGGAAATACAAATTCCTTCCAGAGAGAGGGGCCTGAGGAGTACCACAGGGTGGCTTCTGGCAGAGATCTTTTGGCCACAGCCTTTGCACAGGCTAGGATTTAATCTGCAATAGCCATTGTAGCACTGGTGATTAAAGTATTATGCAATAGAGGCAAATGTCTTTATATTTGGTTTTTAAGGTGAAATAAACATGCTCGTGCTCTCTCTCTCTCTCAAATCCAGCAACCAACTAAATACTAAACTGATCACTTTTAGGAAAGCAAAGGTGATTACATGATTGTAAAATAGGACTGATTATGGACTAAGATTATTAAGTAATGGGAAGAATATTTAAAAAAAGAGAAAAAAATTGAGGATAAGTGAATTTATCCCCAGATTTTCTTTTCATATTTGTTATTAAAACAAAGTGAGTATAAATTAATTGATTCTAATGGAAAGAAAAATTAAACTAATATCATAGAGATATGTTCCTATAGTGTGTGTGTGTGTGTGTATATACATATATTTTTAATTTTTAATTTTTCTTATTTTTTATTTTTTGAGATGGAATCTTTCTCTGTCACCAGGTTGGAGTGCAGTGGTGTGACCTTGGCTCACTGCAACCTCCACCTCCTGGATTCAAGCAATTCTCTTGCCTCAGCCTCCCAAGTAGCTGGGACTACAGGTGCACACCACCATGCCCAGCTAATTTTTGTATTTTTAGTAGAGATGGGGTTTCACCATGTTGACCAGGATGGTCTCGATCTCTTGACCTTGTGATCTGCCTGCTTTGGCCTCCCAAAATGCTGGGATTACAGGTGTGAGCCACTGCATCCAGCCAATCGTTACCTATTCTTGATGGATAAGAACAAATCCATTAATTGAGGAAAAAAATACATAGTTTCCAGAAAAAAGGACAAATTAGATAAGCAATGGAGAAGTAATGGAGAAGTTTTAAATAACTCAAAGAATTGTAAAATTAGAAATAAAATGTCCAATCATTTTGGAATGACTCCATTCTCATTAACCATGCAAAATAACATAAGATATAGACTCGTTTGGAAATTGTCTTACTTTCATTGGCGAAATTCAAATAAGTAATTCCCCTCCAAAATGAGTTTTTACTAAATCTTTATTGTCAAGTGGTGTGTATATCTTTTTGCTGAACCAGGGAAATAAGTAAGTGCTGAACTTACACTCACTGCCAACTGATGAGAAAAAAATGTTGGAGGACTGCCATTTTAACAGAAGAAAATGAAAATTTACTCTACATTAAATACTGAAAGGCCTTAGCTCTAGCACAGGGAATGTCAGACCCAAGGTTAGTCTACTGGGAGTATAGAATCTCAGTGCAGGGTGTGAGCAGATTTCAACTCACTAGACATGTTTTCTCTATAAAGAATTCCAAGCTCTTGCTTCTTTGGAAGCAAAACCTTAAGATGTGGGAAAATATGACTACATATTGGGAATATCACCAATGTGAAACAGGGCTAGCAACTTTCTGACTCAGTTCCAAATGAAGCAATTTGTTGAATGGAAGTGAAACATTTTGCTGCCCATTCTCTCTTTGGAACATCTGTGCTGGGAAACGAAGTGCATAAGAGACCACTGTTTTGGGCTGGCCTCCTGTACTGGGCCCTAGCAGATCAGGCCAAACCAGAATGGAGTCACTGGTGCCAAGTGCCATGTAATCAAATTGAACATTGAAATAGGACAGTTTTCCTAAAAACAGGAGATTCTAGTCAACCTGATTTGGTATAATAAGGAAGTCCCCTCTGTTTTGTTTTGTTTTGTTTTGTTTTTGTTTTTGTTTTTGTTTTTTTTGAGACAGGGTCTTGCTCTGTTACCCAGCTGAGTGTTCAGTGCCATGATCATAGCTTACTGCAGCCTCAAACTTCTGGGTTCAAATGATCCTCCTGCCTCAGCCTCCAGAGTAGCTGAGACTGCAGGTGTATGCCACCACACCAAGTAATTTTTAAGTTTTTTGTAGATACAGGTTTCTCTATATTGCCCAGACTGGTCTTGAACTCCTGGGCTCAAGCCATCCTCCCACCTCAGCTTCCTACAGTGCTGGGATTAGAGGTGTTGAGGCTGTAGACCCTTGGCCCCCTAAAGTTTTGCTAAAAATCACTGACATGAGGCACATTGATTAATAGGAGAAAAGGCAGACAAATTTATTCAGTGTGCATGCACAGGAGTCTACAGAATGAAGTCCTAACTTCCCAATGAGTTAAGAAACTTGTATACCATTTCGAGGTTACAGAAAGACTAGGGGCTTAGATTCTGGTAAAACAGAGTGTGGGAGGTAGAGAAAAGGCTTGGCTGCAAAGGTGGACTTGTTATGTAGATGAAGCCTCCATCAGACAGAACAAATAGTAAACCATTTCTTTTCAGACTTTTAAAGGTGTCAGGTTCTCAATGTCTCCTGGATCCAGGGAAAGGAATAGAAAGGGCAGGGGCTTGGATGCATTAACAGAGATTCTCCGTAGATGCACGTTTTTCCCACTTGATATGGTTTGGCTCCATGTCCCCACCCAAATCTCATCTTGAATTATAATCCCCATAATTCCCCTGTGTCAAGGGCAGGACCTGGTAGGAGGTGACTGGATCATGGGGGTGGTTTCCCCCATGCTGTTCTCATGATAATGACAGAGTTCTCAGGATAGCTGATAATTTTATAAGTGTTTGACCATTTCTCCCACACACACTCTCTCGGCTGCCGCCATGTATGACATGCCTACTTCCCCTTCCACCATGATTATAAATTTCCTGAGGCCTCCCCAGCCATGCAGAACTGTGAGTCAATTAAATTTCTTTTCTTTATAAATTACCCCATCTTGGGTATGTCTTTATAGCAGTGTGAGAACAGACTAATACACCACTTAAGGCAGCTTTGAAAGGCCACTTCTGTCAGGATGCCTAGGTGGCAGCCCTTTCAAAATATGCCAAAGAAATCTATTTTGGGCAAAATAGTTTCATTTTCTTCACAGGTGTGAGTGATTGTGCCCAGTCAATTCCCTCTGTTTTTAACCCTATAAGAAAAGTAACTTTGAAATGACCAATCTTTTTGTTCCCTGTGCCTGCATTCCTCAGCCCTTTTCTGTCTGTCAAACCAACCTCCTCTGCTCAGATTATCAGAACACTCATTCTATTTTACAGAATAAAGTGTTGCCTGATTCTAGAATCACACATGTAGGCCAAGTAAGATCTTTAAACTAAAGTTGCTGTGATTTTGTCATTAGACATTGCCTAGGATTCAATCAGAACATTTTGGCAGCTTTGGTGTGCCTCATAATCTTGTATTTCTTCATGCCCTTTTGCTGTTGTTTGTCTGTGAAGATGGAGGTGAGATAGAAATTTGGTAGAACTTGTTTAACAAGACACAGGTGTAAATCAAAAATAAAATTCTAGGGCTGGGCATGGTGCCTCACACCTATAATCCCAGCACTTTGGGAAGCCCAGGTGGGTGGATCACTTGAGTTCAGGAGTTCAAGACCAGCCTGGTCAATATGGTGAAACCCTGTCTCTACTAAAAATAAAAAAAAATTAGCTGGGCATGGTTGTGGGCACCTGTAATCCCAGCTACTGGGGACACTGAGGCAGGAATATAATTTGAACCCAGGAGGTGGAGATTGCAGTGAGCTGAGATTATGCCATTGTACTCCAGCCTGGGTGACAAGAGCGAAACTCCGTCTCAAAAAAAAAACAAAACAAAAAAAACCCAATTCTAACCCCCTCAACCAATTGAACGAATTTGACTCCACCTCTCAGGCAAGCGCATTTCTAAGTTAACCCGAAAATCTAGGTCAGGTCATGATGGGAAGTGGGGGGTCAAACATGCCTCATTTTGCTCTTCTCCCTTTGGAAATCAGGCACACCTGACCAGCATTAACATTAACAGACCTTAAGACTAAAAAAGCAGACTCTTTGTAGCAAAAAGATACCAACATGAGGGATGGTAGGTCCTCAAAGAAATCAACAGAATTAAACTCAAAATATACTTATTTGACATATTTTGAAATGGTCCCCAAATCTGTCTCTTCTGGGGAAAATCTACATTCCGTAGATAACCGCTTTCTTTTTCCAGGTCTTTTTCCTGATTTAGGAGAGAATTAAGAGTCTGACACCTTTTTAAGTCTGATAAGAAATATTTACAATCTATTCTCTCTGAAGCCTGCCAACTGAAGGCTTCATCTGCATAATAAAAACCTTGGTCTCCATAACCCCTTATCTTAACCCAGACACTCCTTTCTATTGATTCCTTGTCTTTAAATAAACTCTTTCAACCAATTGCCAATCAGAGAATCTTTGAATCCACCTGTGACGTGGAAGCCCCTCCCTCCACTTCCAGGTGTCTCACCTTTCCTGACTGAACAAATCTACATTTTATGTGTATTGATTGATCTCTTGTGTCTCCCTAAAACACATAAAACCAAGCTGTAGCCCAAACACCTTGGGGACAAGTCCTCAGGATCTCCTGAGCATGTCCTTAATCTCGGCAAAATAAACTTCTAAATTGATTGGGACCCGTCAAAGCTACTGTTTCATTTACACGGGTCGCAAAGACCTGCTGATAAAACAGCATGCAGTAAGAAGCCGGCCAAAACCTGTCCAGCCTCTTTACTTTTTAATAAACATACTTCCTTTTTTGGTGGGGAGCAGAGGAACAGAGTCTGGGTCTGTTGTTCAGGCTGGAATGTAGTGGCATGATCTCAGCTCACTGCAACCTCTACCTCCGGGGTTCAAGTGATTCTCAAGCCTCAGTCTTTTGAGTAGCTGGGATTAGAGGTGTGCACCATCACATCCAGCTAATTTTTGTATATTTTGTAGAGATGAGGTTTTGCCATGTTGGCCAACCTGGTTTCAAACTCCTGATCTCAAGTGATCCGTCCACCTTGGCCTCCCAAAATGCAGGGATTACTGGGGTGAGCCACCTCACCTGGCCAAGTAAACATACTTTCATTTTACTCTGCTTGCTCTTGATTTCTTTCTTGCGTGGAGCCAAGAACCCACATGGCCTCCCAGGCTGAACCCCAATTTTGGGATTTGCCCTGTGACAGAGGTGGTGGTAGTATTAGAGGTAAGAGAATAGGGCAGCTTGTTACGGGTGGGCAGTGGAAAGGGATGTCACTGCATACATGTGCTTGTGTACATATTTATTAAATGGGATGTAGGTGGAGGAGTGTTGGCCATCTCATTGGCTTGTTCTTCTAAATCCAGGAATTTATCCTATGGCCTCCTATAACAGATGGTTTTAGATATGATTCTTGACTCCCATCTAACTTACAAATAGCAAAAATAATAATATTGCAATGGTCATATCAATCTCTTTACACAACGGAAGACATTTTCCAGTAAACTGATTACAGTTTGTCTAATGACGAAATATTTTTCTGCCTTCAGGTGATTTATTTAATTTTCTATGGCTATAAAACTCCTACAGTTCATCCCCGGGGCCCCATCTGCAGCTAAGGGGTCACAGTGGGACAATAGCGGACTCTAGGATCAAATAAATGCCGAGTCCTCCTTGGGCCTGGCTGACTGCTCAACCTTGCTAAGGTATTTAAGAACTCTGACCTTGCTTCCTCCCCTGGAAACTGTGGAGAGGGAAGATGACCACTGATCTAGATATGATAATCAAGTGCACATATGGCAGACAACAGAAAACCAAGAACTGTGGTTTCTCTTTCTAAGAAAAGGATAACATAACAAGTCCCTTCTTTTGGAGTGGGTAGAACTTATGCCCAGGCTCCTGAGGTGCTGTGGAGTCCCCCACATGCTTGGGCAATGGAGCAAACTTGAAATGGTTTATTCATTCCATCCTAGCCTTCCCTCTTCCACTTTGTTTGTAATTCTCTTTTTTTGCCATTTTCTATCAGCATCTCTTGCCCAATTAACAAAAAAATCTAAAGGCCCTATCAGACAGCTTGACTTGAAGTCCCACAGGAATTTAACTCCATTTGTTGAAAAATTGAACTCCAAACCTGAACACCAGCCTGTATATTTTAGTATCTGGGTTTTTTTTGTTTTTTTTTTTTAAGTTTCTTACAAACTATTGAAACTTTTTCAAGAGCTGATGTTGGTTTCACACCTGCCTTCTCCAAACCCCTTCCTGCTCTCCTGAGCTATTTATTCTGGATTTCGATTTTTGAAACTATTCCACATCTTTCTTAGAAACTCTTTTTATTCCTATGACATAATGCATTTATTCCTTTTCACATAATACATTTAATACATCTCATTTGCTGTCAAAGTTATGTTCCTTGGAAATAGCTTCCTGTCTAAAATGCCCTTTCCTGATGTGTTACCAGTTTTATTCTGTAGAGCGGAAGTTGGCCAGTTAACATTGTGATCTTTCAGGGCAGGGTAAAGAATTCAGTGGTAATCCACTGTGTGATTTTTCAAGCCAGTGTCCTGAAAATCAAGAGTCTTGTTTTCACATCCAACTAATATGAAGGCTAAGGTTCACAAACTGGTATTTGAAACAACATTTCTCATCTTCCCAGCAATTCACAGCTTCAAGAATGTTTAGCAGCTGCTGATATTGGGTGAGAGACCCTGTGGATGCCTTGCTTTAAAAACGTGAGGAGATAGTAAACACACATTGCCCTAACTGAGCCTTGGAATTCTTTGAGGGAAAACTAAAAGTCAACAGCAGAAATTATCTGTGCTGCTAATTACACATCCAGGGACTTGGGCTAAAGGTCTTATTGTGAGGAATTGTGAAACTTTGTGTCTACCAAGGTCAGCCCTGTCCTGACATAACTTGCTGGATACAATTATAAATGAATTAGATATGACAGCCTAAACCCTCTGTTAACTCCAAAGTCACAAAAGACTCTATACAATAAATTCACAACAGAATAGACGCATGAAATCTGATTTTAAGATAAAAATATATGACTTTGTTTTGCTTGGCTCCTACCAAACTTACAGCATTCTATCCTTTCATGAGGTTGTAGACAGCTTTTCTCTAGAGAAAGCCAGAAAATTCTCTCCTTTACTGCCTAGAAAAACTTTAATAACCAAGAACAGGCATAAAATCTCCCTTTGCAAATCTCCATTTCTGGTACAGAGTGACAGGAAAATGAGCCCCAGCATTCAACAAATCCCCTTTGTGTGTTAATAATCCTCAAACATGGCTGTGAAAAATTAGGAAGCATGCCCATTTGTGGTGCATCATCCTTAGCTGTGTGTGATTGGTTTGTTTGCCTCCTGGTTCTTTGAGTATACTGATCTGCATGTCAATTTGGAAACAGGGTGAGAAGCTGTTGATTTTAGGGTAAAAAAGTTAAGAACATTTAATGGCTACATTTTTCTCAATTTATTCCCTCAAATCAATGAAACGTATAACTCAGTTTTTTTTTTCTTATGTAAAACCCATCTAAAGTAGTAAGAGGTAATGCTCACCAAATGCTTTCCATGCACGAGGTACCACACAGGGTTTTTGCATTCATTTATTCACTTACTCTCAACAACAGCCTTATGAGTTAGGTACACAGAGATATAAAAGGAATAGAGCCCTTTAAAAAATGGTGTCTTTGTCTGTTTTGTGTTGCTGAAACAGAACACCCAAAACTGAGTAATTTATAATGAACAGAAATATATTGGTTCATGGTTCTGGAGGCTGGGAAGTCCAAACTCCAAGACCGACATCTGGTGAGGGGCTTCTTCCTGTGTCATCTCATGGCAGAAGGTGGAAGGCGAAAGAGAGAGAGAGAGAGAGGGAGGGAGGGGGTGGTGAAGAGGGAGAGAGAGAGAGAGACCCAAACTCCCCCTTTTATAGCAAACTCACTCCAGTGATAGTGGCAATTCACTCCACCCTCATGGCCTAATCACCTCTCATTAGGCCTCATCTCCCAACACAGCTGCATTGGGGATTAAGTTTCCAGTACCAGCTTCTTGGGAAATACATTCAAACCATAGCAAATTGGTTCCTGGGAAATTAGCTTTTATATGAAAACCATCAAGAACAGCATGTATGTGCCTTGCACTAAATATTGCCTCCTGGCTTAGCTTTGGGACAATGAGGAACTGAATTGTGCCTGCCATTTCAATCATTAATATGCTACAAAAGACTGCAGTGAATTAGAGCAGAGTGTCTCAAACATTAATATCTACCCAACTCACCTGGCAAACTTGTTAGAATGCAGATAATGTTTTCATGGGTCTGAAGTGGGGTCTGATAATTTGCAGATCAAGCTGATGCCACTTTGCCACTTCTCAGAGCACACATGAATTGTGGAGAACCAGAAAACAGACTTGATAGAGCCACAAGACAGGAAGGGCAGCTACTGAGCATCTTCAAGATCACAGGGATAACTGACCAAGGTTCACAAATGGCCAAGTGAGCTAACCCAGTGGATGGTTTAGGGCAGAACTATGGTGAGGCATGACAGGCACCAGGGCACAAAATCCAAGGAAGCCCCTGCTCTCATTTGTCTGTGAGAATGAGTGTCGTCATCTTCAATTTGTGTCATAGACATTTTGCTTGCCTTCCTGTAGTTCCTGTTCTGATTTGCTTATCAAATCAATCTCATCCACATGAGAGATGTTACCTCATACTAAATTTTCCTGGTAATTCTGGGCTCAGGTGGCTCCAAGTCGCAGACAAAGAGAGAGAGGAGTGGGGCAGCCTGGATAGCACCCGGGAGCCTCCTTCCCATGTCAGAGACACTGTCAGCTGAGATTACTAGATGGGCTCCAAGTGAGGTTCTGTGAGGATCCACACAGTGGGGATGCTGAAGCCATTCCATAGTGTGCCCCAGAGTTATGCTACTTATGTGGCATTCTCCCCAGGGAAACTTACATTGTAATTTCTGGTTTTATTTGCTCAAAGTTATTCATTAGGGAGGGACATTCTGTTAATGGCATTCAATAAATAAAGTCTCTTCCTCCTAGCAGATATTGTTAGTCTCTTTCCCCATTTGTTTCGTTGCCCCAAAGCTCAGACCAGAGGCATACTACTGTAAAGCAAGTGAATGGATACAAGGCCAGCAGCTTCCACTCTTTCTTCCTGCTTCCTTGAGGCACAATTTTTATGTGTTCAGTGATTTTTGTCTCACTTGGTAATAGTATTATCAGCAGTTTGCAGGAAGTTTGCATAATTCATGCAACTCATGTAAGTGGAGGAGTCAAGAGTACTTCTCAGCACTTGATTCCAGAGCCTATGTTTTTAATCACACAATGGACTCCTTTGAAGTCTGTGCTGACCACAAACCCTCCTTCCTTCCCACACCTTTCTGGATCTGTGAGCCTGGCCCATATGGATGGCATCAGTGGGCTTCCTTGACTCTAGCCTCCTGTCGACTTGGGCCAGTGGGGATGGCAGAGATTGAAGAGAGGAGAAGATGAGGCTGGGCATTTATTCATCCTGATCCCCTCCTCCAGTGTTACCTCAGGCTGGACTTCATCCCTGGACTAGGTCACAGCTGCTCTCAGGTGGCCATCTCTCTGAACTGGGTTTGAGTGATCCCTCCTTCTCTTGCCTCTTCAGTTCCAGAGGTCCTATGCTATCCCTTATGGTCTCCAACACTATGCCCAAACCTTTACAAACAATCATTTGATTAAACTTCCTTGAATGATGCAATCTGAGTGTGATGTCTGTTTTCAGCCAGGACTCCCCCAGTTGGTCTCTCACATACTGTGGACCTCAAGTGCTCCTTCATATGTGTTTTCAATGAACTTCATCCAAACCACATCAAATGGCTGTATATAACACTAAGGAAATGTCATATTGTCTCCTAATCCTCTACCATGGTAGGTGAAACTTTCATATTTTGAAAGTTCTCCCTTATTTTTTTTTTTTTTTTTTGAGACGGAGTCTCACTCTGTCGCCCAGGCTGGAGTGCAGTGGCCGGATCTCAGCTCACGGCAAGCTCCGCCCCCCGGGTTCCCGCCATTCTCCTGCCTCAGCCTCCCCAGTAGCTGGGACTACAGGCGCCCGCCACCTCGCCCGGCTAGTTTTTTTTTTTGTATTTTTTAGTAGAGACGGGGTTTCATCATGTTAGCCAGGATGGTCTCGATCTGCTGACCTCGTGATCCACCCGTCTCGGCCTCCCAAAGTGCTGGGATTACAGGCTTGAGCCACCGCGCCCGGCCCTCCCTTATTTTTAATAAAACAAGCTGTATGTGTCCTATATAGCTCATGAATCTTACTGTGTGGGATGTCATAGACAGTGACATTCAGGATATTTTGAGTCCTTTCTTCCTCTCAGCTCTCTTGGGACATAGATTAAAACTATCATCTTCAGTTAAGAGAGAAGCCAACTCCAGCAGAAAGCCCGACTTTCTCAAGGTCACTGCAAGTTGTTGACCAGGGCAACATCCAAGCTCTGGCTTCCTGCCTTTCTTAGACTTCTGCAGAAACCCTGAAGTGTGTCCATTTTCTGCCTGGTGTGATTAGTCCATGGGATGAATTATTTGGAAAACAAAAATAATAACTGGCATAAATATCCCTGATGAATATAGAGGCAAAAATCCTCAATAAAATACTAGCTAACCAAATCCAACCACATATCAAAAAGAAAAATCCATTATGATCAAGTGGATTTCATACCAGGGATTCAGGGATGGTTTAACATATATAAGTCAATAAATGTGATATACCACATAAACAGAACTAAAAACAAAAATCACATGATTATATCAATAGACACAGAAAAAGCATTTGACAAAATCCAGCATCCCTTTATAATTAAAACCCTTAGCAAAATCAGCATAGAAGGTACATACCTTAATGTAATAAAAGCCATCTATGACATACCCACAGCCAACATAATACTGATTGAGGAAAAACTGATTTCCATCACGCTTTATTGAAGAACTGAAAATGGACTGAGGCAGCCCTAAATCTGAGCCTATTGTAGTTGCAGATGTTGCTGGAAATCGGTGATCACTCTGGACAGCCCACTGGGACTCTTTAGGCAGCTCCTCCCCTCTCCTCACCCCAACTCCTCTATTCCCACTATAATTAAAAATTTTTCATGGCCCCGAAATAGCAGCATGGGACTCTGCAATGTACCAATTCGTCAAATTTACTACGTATTTGTAAATTGCTCTGGATACTAGTTGGATCTTAACTGCATCTGTTTGATTGTTTTTAATAGAAAAAGGTGAAGTTTATTCTTTAGGAAATAAGTTTACAAAGGACCACATGTGTGATTCTAGACAAATTTGCTTTGAACATTTAAAAACAATAAGAAGACATGACAGACTCCTTGAGCTGTCCTGAGAACTTATCTTAGGGCCAGAATCAAGCAAGAGCTGTTTTAGCTTGACCCCTTGGGCTTGCTTGGGGCTTGTTTACATTTTTTCAGAGGCAATACAGGGCAGGGGTCCTACCCTGCTCTGATCCTTAAGAGACACACACTCCCCTGTCCCACTGTGTCTTAGTAGGGACTGCAGGTGAGTTTTCATCACATGTTTGTATGTGCCTCCCTCTGCGGTTGACTTTGCACCTTTCTTCCTGTCCTGGACTGTTGGCAGGTACTGGAGGCTGGAGACCTACCTGAGCCTCATTGAAGAATTTTCACTATAAATGAAGGCACTGCAGTCTCAGACTATGACAACAATTGATATTGTCTGTTTCTACCATAGGGAGATATTAAGATGTTTCACCAAGTATCACGATATTTTAGTAGCCTCTGTAAATAAAATGCAAAATGCTGCAGCCCAGCCTCTTATTTCTGCTGCTGGAGGCTGGGAAGAGAGACAAGGGCTGACATGGAGGATGTGAAATCTATAAAACTCTTAAACTTCAATTGACTGAGGGTTTGTAGTCTCCTTCCTGGCCACACTGTCCAGAAGAATTGTAAACAAGAGATACATTTGCTTGATTTAAGTTTTACT
The DNA here is from genome assembly GCF_047675955.1 of Chlorocebus sabaeus. Taxonomy (NCBI): domain Eukaryota; kingdom Metazoa; phylum Chordata; class Mammalia; order Primates; family Cercopithecidae; genus Chlorocebus; species Chlorocebus sabaeus. The sequence continues at coordinate 107,356,338 of NC_132917.1, forward strand.
CATCATTTTATTATGAAGAAATTTAACCATATAGCAAAGTTGGAAGAATTTTACAGTGAACATCCGTGATATGGCCTGAATCATATTTTTATGGTAAATTCATAATCCCCAGTATCACATAATGTGACTGTATTTGGAGATAAGATCTTTGAATAGGCAGCTAAGTTACCATTATGTGTTAGGGTTGGCCCTCATCCAATCTGACTGGTGTCCTTATAAAGAAGAGGAGATTAGGACATCCACATGCACAGAGGGAATATCGTGTGAAGACACAGCAAAAAGGCAAAGAAAAAGGCTGTAGAAGAAACCAGCCCTGCCAACAACTTGATCATAGAATTTTAACCTCCAGAACTCTAAGTCAACAAATTTCTCTTGTTTAATTCACCCAGTTTGTTATGGCAGCCCTAGCAAACTCATACGAGCCATGGTGATGGCATTTATAAATGTCAAGGTGTGCGTGTGAATCCCTTTCCTTCCCAGGAGTTTCCATGGACCTTGCGTGCATTTGTCCACCCTGTCCCAGGAACCTTTGAACTGAGTGTGAAGCAGGGAAGACTTCATAAACATGGAAGGAAGCCTGATTATGTTATTTTCCCTGGAACAAAAGGTGTCAATCTACACCCATCACCTAGATTCTACCGTCATCATCCTTGCTTTATTGTGTGTCTACTCACTTCTCCATCCCTCTGTCATCCATCTTCCCACTTGGTTTAAAGTTACATAAGCCCAGAAGCACTTTAGCTGGAAAAGATGTTCTGACCTGAGAATAAGCCCCCAATAGCCCTCTCTGTCCCAAGGATTTCAGACTAACCTGGTCACTGAAGTTATTCAAGGTGGAACCTCAAATGGAACTTCAGAGAGAAGTGGTCTCATTGCTGTCCGCTCCTGATAATCTTCACAAATATGGGTAGACAGGCTCCTGGAACCTCGGCTCAGTACTACCATGTGAATTTTAGGGCACTGCTCTGGTTAGAAGAGAACCCCACTTCAATGGCTATACTGAACTGCCGAGGACAGGCCCCTGTGGCCCTCCAGGGAAGACACTGGAGGGAGAGGTTCCTTTCCTTTTTGTCTTTTGAAGGAGACTCAGTTCGTCCTTGTGATCTTTTTCTTAATCAATCGTGCTTGACAGTATGTACTCATCATTGATATCAGTGATAACTGTGCATTTCTGATGCACAAGTAATTGTGTGTCTGAGGAAGGAATAGTAAACAAATGAATAAAAATAATAACTCTTTCCCCCTCTTTGATAAAGAGGTTCTAAATTCTAATGCTGTGCCTCACTGATCTCCCCTCGAAAATTCCTGTGGTGCCTACCATCCATATCACCGATCTTGCCCTTCCAGTCCACTCAGTGTCACTCCACTTTTGATTTGACCTGACTGCTTGGTTGCAAGCTCTTAGAAGGCCCATCCAGTCTAAAACATACTACTTGTTCCTGCCTCATCCACCCAAGTTCCCTCCCAGTGCACATACTAGGTCCTTACTAAACATGTTTTGAATGAAGGGCATGATGGAAGCATTTCCATCTATCTTTTGTGCAAACCAATACCCAAAGCATCAGTGATCTCCTGCTAGTCCATCTGTCAGAGATCATGGCTCTGGGATCTCTGCAGGAGACAGACACAGAGTGAAATGATCCTCATGAGTTCAATGGGCAGTTGATGGCAGTCAGTTGATGCCTCTGTAACCAAAGCTTTTCCTCTTATTAATCATTGTCTCCACTGCTCTGACCATCTAAAGTCTCCCATCAAGGTCTAGCCAGACACTTGTGTCTCTAAAGCCTTCCCTGAATACTCCAGCCAAAGTAGTACATGGTGGCAAAGAACAACCAACCAGTTTCTGATAATATATCTAATAAATATGATATATAAATACATGCATATATACACACACACACATATATATACACACACATGTGTGTATATATATACACATATATATGTGTGTGTGTGTGTATATATACACACATATGTAATATGCTTTTTTGCCTTCAACATTTTTACATTTGGCAGTTCGGTTTCAAGTGTAGGAAAATAGTATAATGTTATTTTTAGTAGTATAATAAATATGTCCCCTTCACAGGTAGAGGGTACACATTAGGTCGCATTACTTTTATTAATCAAATTTAACTTCTAAGAGTCCCCAGTCTGCCAAACCCAAGAAAGCATTTTGCTTCGTTGACTTCCTGAGTGATAAATTAATCCAGGATGTCAGTTCTACTGTTTCGTGCCTTCTAGAGAGCTGGAAAATCCACTAAAGCAGAATCTCTTAAGCTTCCATGTGCATGTAAAGCCCCTGCAGACCTTATTGAAATGCAGGTTCCAATTTGGTGGGAAGGAGACCCAAGACTCCATATATCTGATGACCTCCCTGGAGATCCCTGCACTGCCACTTTGTACACTGCATTCAGGGCAGCAAGGCAAGAGGAGGCCCTGTCATGGCAGGCTGGGCCCTTGTTCATTGCTGAGCTGTGTATGTCTGGTTCCCCAAGCCCAACTGTATCCCAGGGACCTCCCTGCTCGTGGAGGGATTTACTTAGGTGGCTGAAGCCTGCACTGCTGTCACTGGTGTGCCAGTGACAGACATCTCAAGGCTCCCTCTAAAGAAAGTCTCTTGTATACAGTACTATGGTCACTCTGTAACTCCAAGGGCTCAACCCCCACCAGTACAGCTTTGTATACACACACACACACACACACACACACACACACACTTTCCCCCAGGAAAGCTCATAGTGTTAGCATTTCCAACATGACCACATGCTGTAAACAGAATGAGTCTTGTCCCTTCACACTCTAAACCCGAAAGTAGAGCCGAGGACTATTCTAGGCTTTTCTTTGTCTTGTGCTGTAAGTGAGAACTTTCAGGTCCCTGATGTCCTTGAATGCCAGATTTCTTATATGAAGTCACCCCTATTCTTCAGCAATGTGGTGATGATATTGAAGGTGTGTGCGCAAACCCCTTTCCTCCCCAGGAGGTTCCATGTCTCCTGTGTGCATTTGTCCACCCCGTCCCAAGAACCTTTGAACTAAATATGAAGCAGGGAAGCCTTTATAAACATGGAAGGAAGCCTGATTATGTTATTTCCCCTGGAACAAAAGGTGCCAATCTACTCTCTTTCTATATATGTTACAGGAGTCACACACACTCACACTAAAGGCCACAGGTAGAATTCCTCTCGAGCTGCACTGTATAATTTGGCGGTTATGGTTACATGCACAAGTGTGGCTAGTCTGAATTGAGATGAGTTGTGTGGACCCAGAAAATCTGAGACAGGTCTCAGTTAATTTAGAAAGTTTATTTTGGCCGGGCGTGGTGGCTCAAGCCTGTAATCCCAGCACTTTGGGAGGCCGAGACGGGCGGATCACGAGGTCAGGAGATGGAGACCATCCTGGCTAACACGGTGAAACCCCGTCTCTACTAAAAATACAAAAAACTAGCCAGGCGAGGTGGCGGTGCCTGTAGTCCCAGCTACTCGGGAGGCTGAGGCAGGAGAATGGCGTAAACCCGGGAGGCGGAGCTTGCGGTGAGCAGAGATCCGGCCACTGCACTCCAGCCTGGGTGACAGAACCAGACTCCGTCTAAAAAAAAAAAAAAAGAAAGTTTATTTTGCCAAAGTTGAGGATGTGCGCCCGTGACACAGCCTCAGGAAGTCCTGAGGACATGTGCCCAAGGTGGTCAGGGCACAGCTTGTGTTTATACATTTTAGGGAGACAGGAGACATCAATAAATTTATGTAAGAAGTATATTGGTTCAGTCTGGAAAAGTGGGACCAATCGAAGCGAAGGCAGGAAACTCCAAGCGAGGAGGGGGCTTCCAGGCCACAGATAGGTGAGAGACAAATGGTTGCATTCTTTTGAGTGTCTGATTAGCCTTTCCAAAGGCGGCAATCAGATATGCATTCATCTCAGTGAGCAGAGGGATAAAGGTGAATAGAACGGGAGGCAGTTTGCCCTAAGCAGTTACCGGCTCTACTTTTCCATTTAGTTGAGTGATTTTGGGGGCCCAAGATATTTTCCTTTCACAGTTGTAACTGTAAAATACATGCAGAATGTCAAAGAATTTAGTAAAACAATTAAAAAATATATAAAAAAGAATATATCTCATTGATAGTGTTTATACTGCTTATGTGTTGATGGAGTGGAGGATAAAAACTTTTCTTCTATCCTCTTAGATTCGGTGCCTGGGATGAGCAAATGCAACTGACAAAAGAAAGATTAACATGATAAAAGGCATATAAATTTTTATTGATGTTAATATTTTTATGTGCACAAGTACTGCACAGAAAAGTATAGACCCCATAAAGTGATTGGACTTGGGGGCTTAGATAGCTTTTTTTTGGGAGGTGGGGATGGAGTTTCTCTGTTGTTGCCCAGGCTGGAGTGCAATGATGCGATCTCAGCTCACTGTAACCTCCGCCTCCCGGGTTCAAGCAATTCTCCCATCTTAGCTTCCCGAGTAGCTGGGTTTACAGGCATGCACTACCATACCCAGCTAATCTTTTTTTTTTTTTTTTTTTTTTTTTTTTTTTTTTTTAGTAGAGACGGAGTTTCTCCATGTTGGTCAGGCTGGTCTTGAACTCCTGACCTCAGGTCATCCACCCACCTCAGCCTCCCAAAGTGTTGGGATTCAGGCGTGAGCCACTGCTCCTGGCGGATACCTTTTTAACAATGGGTGATCAATTGAGAAGTGACTAGACAAAGGAAAGGGTGAGGCTTCCAGGGCTAATACGTGACCAGGAAATCTATGAGAGGAACCAATGGAAGGTAGGGTTATTTTAGTAAGGTTTAATCCTCGTGATGCTGGGTCCTCGTATCCAGTGATAAGGGTCACCCCTTCATTCTAGTCCAGGAGAAGAGGGAAACCTACACTCCGATATTAGGCAGAAAAGGAGAGAGCAGAGAACTCTTCTTGCTCCTGCTGTTTCTCAGTTCCATCAGCTCAACATAATCAATTTGCCACAGTAGCACATTTTTGGGTGGCATATCCTAATCCTCTTCATTGAAATGACAATATTTTGAATGCTTCAGGTTAAATAAAATACATCATGAAAATTGATTTCACCTGTTTCTCTTTATTTTTTAATGAGGCTCATAGAAAAGTTTAAATTACATATGCAGCTCACATTCTATTTCCATTGGACAGAGCTGCTCTAGGGAGAAAACAGTTGTTTGTTAAGCAAATTATTTTGGACCCTTGGAAAGGGAGAAAATCGTCCACAGAGTAAGGCATGAAAAGAGAGGAGGAAAACCACAGAGCTGGAGATAGGAGTTTGAATTGGCAGAAAGAGCAGAGGACACTTGTTAAAAGCAGGAAATCCAAATACTCCGTTACATTGTTTTCAAGTTAGTGATGTAAACCTTCTTTGCCTCTCTTGAGTTTCAGGAAAATCTGCTCAGAGGCTTTCAAGGAAAATAAAGGGTAAGAGGCTAGTCCAGCTCTCTCTGGTATGAAGTGGGGTTACAAAGCCACGGATTGTGAAGTAGCGAATGGAATTTTGTCAGAAGCAGAAAGTCCAAATCAGAAGCCTGTACGCACAATGAGAGGCTCCAGAAAAATGCAGAATTCTTAGGGAGACAATTGAAATCACTGAGAAGCCATGAAATGGGCTTGTGGGTCTTGCAAGTGGGGCAGCCTTACAAAAGGGGTCACCCAGATGTCATTTTCTGGACAGTAGAGGCTCTACCCATGAACACAGCATAGTTTCCAGCACTTTCTTATGAAAATTTGCAAACAGTCATCAAAGTTGAGATACTGTTATGTATACTCACCACCTAGTTCTATCACTAACACACACACACACACACACACACACATATATATATATATTTAATTGGCCAAGTGTGGTGACTCATGCTTATAATCCTAGTACTTTGGGAGGTGAAGGCAAGAGGATCACTTGAACCAAGGAGTTTGAAACCAACCTTGGCAACATAGAAAGCCCTCATTTCTACAAAAAATAAGAGAAATAGTCAGGCATGGTGTCATGTGCCTGTAGTTTCAGCTACTTGAGAGGCTGAGGTGTGAGGACTTTATGAACCCAGGAGTTGGAGGCTGCAGTAAGCCATGATTGTGTCACTACACTCCATCCTGGGCAACAGAATGAGACCCTGTCTCAAAAAAAAAAAATTACAAATCTATTTCTTTATCAAATCCTCCATTTATTCATAATTCCTCTTATTTTTGATGCATTTGGAAGTAAATTCCATACCTCAGTATACATCCTTCTAAATACTATACTGTGTGACTGGGTGCAGTGGCTCATGTTTGTAATCCCAGCACTTTGGGAGGTCAAGGCTGGTGGATCATCTGAGGTTAGGAGTTTGAGACCATCCTGGCCACCATGGTGAATACAAGAATTAGCTGGGCGTGGTGGTGGACGGTTGTAATCCCAGCTACTTGGGAGGCTGAGGCAGGAGAATTGCTTGAACCCAGGAGGCAGATGTTGAGAAGGACCAAGACTGTGCCATTGCATTCCAGCTTGGGCAAGAAGAGTGAAGTTCTGTCTCAATAAAATAAAATAAAATAGAAATACCGTAGCGTGCATATTGCAGGGGCTCAAGGTATGCCTCCCCAAAATATGCCACTTTGGCCTAAGGATTATTTTGAGCCATAGACAACTGAGAATCAACAGATGCAGGAAGAGTTCTCTTTCTTCCCCTTTTCTGCCGAAAAAGAAGGGCATACATTTCCCTTTGTGAAGTGTTTCTCTGTCCTATACCAGAAAGATGAGAGCAACTCATCACCAGAGACAGAGTTGGCACCAACGAGTTTGCATAAACAGACCTAAGGAAAATAACATTCAACTTCCATTAATTTCGCATGTAGGTTGGTGCAAAGGTAATTGCAGTTTCTGCCAAAGTAATGACAAAACTGCAATAAATTTTGCACCAATCTAATATTTCCTAGTCACTTTCCCATAATTTATCAACTCCTAGAAGCTCAAACCTTCTTTCCTTGGTTAAAATGATACGTAAGCCCCAAGTCTGCTTCTTTGAGTTTCTCTTCTTTTCTGTGAACTCCCATGTGTGTAAAATATTAAAACATATTGTGTTTCCGTCAATCTGTCTTTTGACATTCTTTTTTGTTGTTTTGCTATTGAGACAGTCTTGCTCTGTTGCTCAGGCTGGAGGGCAGTGGCGTGATCTAGGCTCACTGCCACCTCCACCTCCTGGGTTTTACCAATCCTCCTGCCTCAGCCTCCCAAGTAGCTGGGATTACAGGCATGTGCCACCATGCCAGGCTAATTTTTGTATTTTTAGTAGACACAAGGTTTCTTCATGTTGGCCAGGCTGGTCTCAAACTCCTGACCTCAAGTGATCCACCGACCTCGGCCTCTCAAAATGCTGGGATTACAGACATAAGCCACCATGTCTGGCCAATCTGTTTTCTTCAGTTAAATTTACAGCCACTGTAAATTTAAAAAAGCAATGACTCTTCTGATTTTTTTTCCTACCATAGGTTAGTTTTGCCCCTTCTCGAAATTCATGTAAATGGAATCCTACCGTGTGTACTCTTTGATAAGGCTTCTTTTACTCAGCATGGTATTTTGAGATTCACCCATGTTGTTGCAAAGCACAGCATTCAAAGGCTTTCCTCACTCAAACAAGCCAAAACAATTCTATTTCTACTGGACTAAGCATTCAGTATGAAATTTTAACATAAAGACATAGACCATCATCATAGTCCATCTTACCCAATATTATCTTTCTGATATTGATAATAGCAGAAAGAAATATCTGTGGACACCATAGTATCACTTCAAATGTTCATGAAGTACAACAATACTAAAACATTGTGTCTTTCTTTCAAGGACATTGGATAAATTCCTCAACCATAAATAGATCATAATGCTTCATTAATTTAGTGTATTCATTTCTTTTCTAATTTTGTATTGTAGTAAAATGCAAATAACTTAAAGTTTACCACCGTAACTATTTTTAAGTGTACAGTTCAGTAGTATTAAGTACAGTTAGATTGTTATATAACTATTACCATCATTTATCTCTAGAACTTAATCTTCCCAAATCAAACTTCTGCACCCATTAAACAATAACCCCATCCCTGCTTCCTCTAGCCTCTGAAAATCACCATTCCACTTTCTGTATCTATGATTTTGACTACTCTCTCTGCCTCATGCAAGTGGAATAATGCAGTCATTGTCTTTTTTTGACTGGTTTATGTCACTGAGAATAATGTGCTCAAGACTCATTCATGCTGTAGCATATGTTGGAATTTCCTTTCTTCTTAAGGCTAACTGATAGGGAGAGACTTACTTTTGTCATTTTGCTATTTGTTTTCTACATGGCTTATAGCTTTTCTGACTTTCCTTTCTTGCATTACTGTCCTCTTTTGTGTTTAATTTTTTATAGTGAAATATTTAAATTCCTTTCTTATTTTTGTGTATATTCTATAGCTGTTTTCTTTGTGATTACTCTTGAGATTATCTTTAATATTATAAAGTTATAGTGCTCTAATTTGTATTTAAACCAGCTTAAGTTCAATAACATATGAAAACACTGCTTCTTTACATCTCTGTCTCTGCCCCCTTTCGGTTGTTAATGTCCCATAATTACATCTGCATACTTTGTATGTTCAACAACATAAACCAATAGTTTTTAAAAGTGAATTAATCTCTTAGATTATGTAAGAAACAAAATGTGGTTACAACCCAAAGTTACAGTAATTCTAGCTTTTAGACTAATTGTTTCTTATTTTGTTTTTTAAATACTCTTTTACACACACTGAGGATCTTGTGAAGATGGTCATCTATACAAGTGAATGACCCTCAGAAGAAACCAACCCTATGGACAACTTGATCTTCAACTTCCAGTTTTCAGACCTGTGAGAAAATAAATTGCTGTTGTTTAAATTAAAAAAAAAAACTCTTTTAAATCATGTATAAAACAAAGTGGTGTTACAAACCATTGTTATATTACTAGCTTTTGTAATTGCCTATGTGTCGATCTTTACTGAGATGTTTATTTATTCATATGGCTCTGAGTTACTGAGTAGCGTCCTTTTATTTCAACCTGAAGAACTCCCTTAAGCGTTTCTTGCAGGGTATGTCTAGAGGTAACAAATTACCTTAGCTTTTGTTAGTCTGGGAATATTGTAATTCTCCTTCACTTTTGAAGGACAATTTTACCAAATATAGAATTTGAGGTTCATATTTTTATTTCTTTTAGCACTTCGAATATATCAGCCCACTGCCTTTTGGTCTCCAATATTTATGATGAGACTCTCTTTTTAATCTCATAATTTATTATTTACTATTTTTAAACGTTTCTAGAGATATATAGTAATTAAACATATTTGTGGGATACATGTGATATTTTGATACAAGAATATACAATGTGTATGCTGTGTATTCAATATACAATCAATGATCAAATCAGGATACTTAGGATATCCATCAACTTGAACATTTATCATTTCTTTGTGTTGGGAGTATTTTACATCTTCTCTACTAGCTATCATGAAATATGAAATATTTTCTTGTTAACTAGTCACCCTACTGTGTTATCAAACACTAGAACTTATTCCTCCTATCTAACTGTATATTTGGACCCATAATCTTATTGATGATCATTTTATGTGATGAATCACTTTTCTGTTGCAACTTTCAAGACTCTGTCTTTGGCTTTTGACAGTTTGATTATATTGTGTCTCAGTGTGGATCTTTTTGAGTTCATCATACTTGGAGTTACTGAGTTTCTTGAATATTTTTACTTACGTTTTTTATCAAATCTATAAAGATTTTGGCCATCGATTCTCCTAATAGCTTATCTTCCCTGTTTTATCTTCTCTTTCTGAGCCTACCACCACACATGTGGTTGTTCTGCTCAGCAGTGTTCCAGAAGTCCCTTAAGCTCTGTTCACTTTTCTTCAATCATTTTACTTTCTGTTCCTCAGATTCAATGATTTCCTTTGTCCTATTTTCATATTTGTTGATTCTTCTTCCTTCTCATATCAGCCTTTGAAAAATCCTCTAGTGAATTTTTTATTTCAGTTACAGCACTTTTTAGCATCAAACTTATTTTTTGTTTCTTCATAGGTTTTCTATATGTTTACAAATATTTCTATTTTGTCCTTAGGTCATTTTCTTGGCTTTTTCTTCATCTTTCTTTAACTCTTTGAGTATCTTTAAGATAATTGTTTTTGTTTAGTAGATCTGACATCAGATCTTTTTCTGGAGCAGCTTCTTCTTTTTTCCATTAAAATGGTCCATACATTCCTTTTCTTTTGCATGTCTCTTGATTTTTTTTGTTACAAATGGACATTTGAAGTTAATGATTGATAACACTGGAAATTAGGTTCTCTCCCTTCTCTAGGGTTTGCTGGGCTTTTTTTCTTGGTTTTGTTTTTTGTTGTTGTTGTTGCTTACTGTTTTTGTTTTTTTAAATTGTTGCAGGCTGTCTCAGTGCTGAGGGTTAGCCTGAGGTGTAAACTTAAGGTCTTCTCAGGTCTTTCTGAGCCTGTACCTTTCCTTGGGCATGCATAGTCACCTTCCAATGTCCCCCATACATACAGTCACTTTGGAATGTTCCAGTCTCTAATGGATGTCTCCCAAAAGGGGAAAAGATAAAAATTAAAGGGAGGAAAAATAATGCTGGGCTTTTAAGTACCCTGGAAGTCACTTTAGCCAGAGAGAGGCTAGCAATTATGAGGGTGGGACAATAGCAATGGCCACCTGCCTCTTTGTCTATACTTCTGTGATGAGAAGTAGCAATCAGTAATCACAACACAGATATTTGGAGGACTGGGTCCTTATTGCCCACCCTGGCTCCCACAAACTGTATACAGGTTTCTTCAAGTGATGTGCACAGCCGCCTGCCACAGGGCTGGAGTGGTCAACAGGTAGTTACTACTGTGCTGAGTCCAAGTTGACCAAAATTAACTGAAATTTACTTCTAAGACATTCCCTGGAGGTTGCAATCCTTCAATAGACTCCAGAATTCCAAAACAGTTACATCAGGCAGATTCTGCCAGTGCAGTTGTTGTCCGGATGGGGAAACAGATGCCTGGAGCTTCCTGTTTCAGCATCTTGCCAGAATCCTCTCCCTATGTGTATTTATTTTATCATATCTTGAGACAGTTTTTGTTTCAGAAGTTTGCTATCCACTATGCTGAGTAGAACTTCAATAGCTGCCCCTGTGTCTAATAGACTAGAAGTGGTAGACCGCAGCCCGGAAGTACACACTGTGGACACACCCAACCATATGGCAGGAAATAGTCTACTGAGTTTTTGGCTGCCATAATTCTTTGGCATTTCTGGTTTGGTGGCCATCGATTCCTAAATATTAAAGTGGTTCCTAGCAAGTATCAGTTGTTTGTTTGTTAAATGACCTTGAATGTTCTGATACTTGCAGAAATGAAAAAAGCTAGTTTCTCTGTCAATAAGACTCTGATCTGAATGTGAATAAATATGCATGAGCAGTAACTTGATGCACATCTTGAAAATATGCCTTCTTAGAAATCTATCACTATTTTTTCTAATTTGGAGAGTTTTTCTCAAGAACAACTGAATATAATCAAATTTAAGGAAATGCATTTTACAAAAAAGTATGAAAGACTTTATTAAACATCAACTCTTTACTTGAAGAAATAATGTTGTTTAAAAAAAATCTTGTGAATTGGCTCCTGGGAAGTTTGTCAGTGATTTCTTTCTTTCTTGTTCTTTTTCTCCTTATATAAAGTAGCCAAGCTTTATTCCTATAAGCTGTAAATTTTAACAGAAAGCAGACTCACACATATTTATTAACATTCCTAAATTCTCAACATCATTTATTAATCCCTTAAAAGTCATTCCTTCTTTATATTAAGATAATGGCAGCCATAAAGATATATAATTTCATTATGATGTTCGTGTTTTGTCTCAAGTCTCTTCTGAAATGCCTCCACTGAGTTGGGTGATAATGACAGCACTCAGACATACAGCACAGAGGCAGGGAACAAAGGAATCCCAGGAAAGAAGTAGGAAAAGGTATTTGGTTAGAATTTAAAGTCAAGTGGAGGAATCAATGAGCCAGAAAACAGACAAGGGAGGCTGCTTGTTCATCTGGAGCCTACAGCAGCAGCAGGAGTTGGAATTCACAAAGCAGATGACTGAGATGGGTCTGCCGGGGCACAGGAGTGACAGAGCGAGGTAGGATGTGGCAGCCTCTACTCTGGGAAGAAGGTGGCAGCCACTACTGGGCACCATCTCCTTTTGAGGGGTGGACCCACAGAGCATTTAACGAGGAAGCCCAGTAGATCTAGTTAATTTTTTTTTACTGTAATATTTAATATAATAATATACACTTATACATTGGTATTATTTACACTTCATAAAAAAAATCCATTCAACCTGAAATTACCTTAAACACACTATTTAACTTTCAGTGCTAATGTATTAATTTCCTTTTTTTTTTTTTTTTTTTTTTTTTGAGACGGAGTCTCGCTCTGTCGCCCAGGCTGGAGTGCAGTGACCGGATCTCAGCTCACTGCAAGCTCCGCCTCCCAGGTTCACGCCATTCTCCTGCCTCAGCCTCCCGAGTAGCTGGGACCACAGGCGCCTGCCACCTCGCCCGGCTAGTTTTTTTTTTTATAAATCAAAATAGCTCAATATCTATTTTAAATTACTGATCACTAGATGCAGATGTAAGGATCATGAATCAATACTTCCATTAAGTTAAAAATCTCAATAATTTTTTTCAACATTTCTTCTTTGTTTTTCTTCTTTGTGCTAGAACAGTCTGTTTTAAGCTCAAAGTAGCATCTTGAAATCCAGGATTTAAGTCTAAGACCTTCTTGAAATCTTCCAAAGCATCATCAAAATATCCCAGCCTATACTGTATCAACCCTCTGTTGTAATATGGAACTTCAAAATTGGGTTAGACTTCTATGGCAGATGTGTAGCCATCCATGGCTTCATAAAAATCAACCCTGAAGTACTTGATTTGCCCCCTGTTGTTATATGCAGTAGCCAAATCCTCAGGGCTGCATTTGCGTGGCGGCAGACGGCTCCTCGCGGGTGGGCTCCCTCCCCGCGTTCTCCGCCGCCCTCATCCTAGGCCTCGCCTAGGCCTTTCTAGAAAGAGGAACGTCGGCCAGCTCAGTCCTACTGCTGGGTTAAGACACGCGCCGCCCGTGAGCTCCAGCAGCGAAAACACGAGCCCAGAGAGCCGCAACGTCGCCTCCACCCGGGGTCGCTGCGGCCCCAGGTCTCAGATCTAGTTAATTAACATGGTATTGGGAGTCCCTAGAATTTAAGTCCAAAGCATGGTGTGATTTTTCTTTGTTGAACTACCATATGTTGAAGTTCAGGAAAGAAACCATCCAGTTGATGTAGCAATAGGATACCAAACCTGCTGGATTATGAGAAATTTCCAACATTCTTTATTCAACAAGCAAACACTTTTAATGCTTACCTGTGATAGGTTTGGAACTTTTTTTTTCCAAGTTGTCACACAGAAGGGAAGCAAGAAAGAAAGCATGAAGACCAATTAGAAGGATCCTTCAATATTTCTCAGAAAAGAAGATGATGGTTTAGACCGGTGGTGATGTTCAAAATCTCACAAAGGTAGAAGACTAGCAACGTTTGTGACTGAATTGGATACGGGGGTGTGTGTGAAAGAGAAGAGTCAAAGGTGACTTTATTCTTCCTTTTCTGGGCAAATGGAGGAAGGGAGATTGTATTTATGAAGATGGAGGTCTGTGGGAGGTTTTGAGGGGAAAAATTGGGAGCTGAATTTTGGACATGTTAACTTTGAGATCTCTGTTAGAGATCTACAAGTCTCTACAAGTAGAGACATCCAGAAAGCATTTCAATATAAAATTCTAGAATCCAAAAAAGAATTGGTTAGTAGTTGTTGGTATGTAGATAGAATTTCAAGCTGTGAGACTGGATTTGATCATCTGAAAAAATATTTAACTTAATATCTGAAATGTCTATTAAGTAGATCCAGAAAAAACGAAAGGACATATTAAAAAAAAAAAAAAAAACAGTATTCAAGGAACAATAAAGATAGAATTTATAATTGGGCTTCTGAGAGAGGTGGACAGATTTACAGAAGACTGGAGCTGGGGAACACCTAACCCCAGCTAAGACACACAGTGCCTGTCTAATTTATGCCTGTACCTCGAATGGGTGGCAGAGTGCCCGAAACATCACAGATGGCCATTCAATATCTGACAAATGATAAAAGAATGGATGAATAAATGAAGGAAAGAAAGCCTGGTGGAAGGGCAGTCAGGCTTCCTGGAGATGGGACTGGGTTGCGGGGGGTACTATGTAGCAACTGGGTGTCCCTGGGTCTTCCTTATCTGGTTGTTTTCTTGGTTATTTATGACTATTCCTTAGGCTATGACTCTTTTGACTTTCTTGCCTGTGGTATGAAAATTAACCTTACTATCTACCTTTTCTTTTACAATAGGGATTCATGGATGAGTGCTCAGGAATCACTAGGCTGAGAAAGGGAATGGTGAATAAACCAGATACCCCCTAGAGAAGCTCAGGGAAAGGCATTATTGTAGGGTTTGCTTCCACAGTCACATTCTTTTATCTTGCAGCACAAGTTCTCGGCATAGAATAGCAATGAGCTGAGGCACATTACTAATTTGCCAGATCGACATAACCTCTAGGGAGAAAAGCAAAAAAGCATTCCTATTAACTTCAGCATTGGGATAATTTGAATCTCTCTTCTAAGACATCTTGTCTCTTTTTTGGTTAATTACTGTGGCAAACCTTATTTTCTCTTTAAATTAAACCCTGAGATGCCTTTAATTCAACTAGGCTGCTACTAAAATGTGGTCTTCATGGGAAGGAATTAGGAATCTTTCTTTTGAGAAAAAACATATATCATCTTGACCGTTGTCTCTTTGCCACTGATCTTGGAGAGGATGACCTTTTGTCGCTAGCTTACACCTGTGGAGTAGCACGCTTACTTACAAACCTGCTCCCAACAAGAAGGTAAGGATGCCTTCCCTGCACAGTCATGAACGTCTGCTGTTCTTCTTGAAAACCACCACCTCTTTCTCTTGTAGCATGAAGTGAGTGCTGTTTGGGAATCTCTTTTAACTTAGAGAGCTCTCAGGCACAGTATTGGCCCCTGGGCAGATTTCTGTGGTTGCCGCTCAGCAAAGAATAGGCAGAGCTCACATGTGTAGAGCATGCATTGTATTATGGCTGCCTCCCAAGCACTTTATCCATGTCCCCTCATCGAACACCACAACACAAAAGGTTGGGGATACGAATATATCCTCACTGTAATAAAAGGAGAGACCAAGGGAGCTTCAGCAATTTACCAGCTGACTTGCTGCTAGTGGGGAGCGGGACTGGACAATAAACTTACCGTCACTGCGGTTTGGTCCTTCCATGCTCTCTAATTGGACGGTTCATTTATTCTGTCATTTCAACTGTACTGCAAGCTTCTAGAGGTCAGGGATGTTTTCATGGTGCTCATTCCAGGGCTGCAGGAAACCCCAGTGCTAACACCAAGCCAGACAGCTGACTGCTGAGCTTGTCCTGTGTACCAGTCTTTGGCCAGGCATCCCACCCTGTGCCCCATTCATGATGTAACATATATGCACTGTCCTTTCTTAAGGAAATGCTGATGGTACTACAATTCCTTTCTCTCCTCTAGAGAGAGCATTCCCCCAGAGTAGGAAGCATTGCTTTCCATCTACCAGCCCACCTCTTCTCCTAACTGACTCTGGGTGGTTAACAGAACACGCCACTCTTCAGGTTGCTGTACATACTGTGTCCCCTTACTTTTCCTGGATCCGTGTTATTAACTAGTATGGGGTGAACAAGAGAGAGAGAACAAGCAGTGGTGTCCATTGGGCAACTATTTGCAAATACTTGTATCTCTCCTATGAGATGCCCAAAGAGAAGAGATCTTGTGCTTCTCTTTGTTGAATGCCCCACCTGCTAGAATAGTACCTGATACGTAGTACATGCTATTTGAAGGCATCACACAAAAATCCACATAAAATTTTTTGGATGAATTCAGTGCTGATTATTTTCCTTTTCTGATATTGTCTTTCTCCATTGTGAGTGATGAAAACTAGTATCCTATTCAGGAATTATTTTAAGAGTGTAGTTAGAGTGAAATGATCAAAAATGAATTCAAGACTGATGGTCTTAATTGGAGCACACTTCATAAACAACAGCAAATAAAATCTCCATGGCAATTTTAATATTTTTTTTCTCCTACTGTTAAAAATTGTGGCATGTCTTAATAGGCATGCATAGATGCAATAAGTGCTCATATGAATGCAAAGCTTGCTCTGATAATTATATATTACTCAGTCACAGTGATTAGTGAAGTGCACAGAAAGAACACTAAGAACAATGCTATTTGATAATCGAGACTAAAGCTGCTGAACTTTTGCTGTAGAACTTCTGATAAATGATGAATGATATGAATAGAATTGTACCAATAAACTAAGCCGAGATTCTAGTTTGAGTCTTATTTTAAAACTCAATACATGACAATAAGTACTCATTGTGTACCTTTTGTGTGCCAGGCACTGAAGGTACAAAGTCAGTGAAACATACAAAAGCTAAAAAAAAAAACTCAGAATGCTTAGATCTTTGACTTTCCATGATCATTTTACAGGTTGGAGTTATGTAAAATAAAAGAGACAACTGAACACAGCTCCTTTGGAAACAGCCAGGGCAGTGGTATTGTCTCAGTCTGTTTTGGGCTGCTATTAGAAAATATCACAAACTGGGCAACTTACAAACAATATAAATTTATTTCTTACAATTTTGGAGGCTGGAAGGTCTAAGAACAAGGTGCCAATAGATTTGGTATCTGGTGAGGGTCCATTTCCTGGCTCATAGAAGGCATTTTCTTGCTGTGTCCTCACATTGTGGAAGGGACAGGGAGTCTTTCTTAGGCCTCTTTTATAAAGTCTTTAATCATGTTCACACTGATAATTAGGACTTTGTGGGAAGGCACAAACATTCAGATCACAGCAGGCATTTATATGCAAGTAAAGGAGTCCATTTCAATTTCTTTCTGATACTCGGCTTTGTAAGAGCTGGGAGATAATTCTCCAGGGGCAAGGATCTTTTCAAATGTTCTTTAAAAACATGGAGGAAAAAACAAATGAACATTTATTGAGCATCTA
Organism: Chlorocebus sabaeus; assembly: GCF_047675955.1. NCBI lineage: Eukaryota > Metazoa > Chordata > Mammalia > Primates > Cercopithecidae > Chlorocebus > Chlorocebus sabaeus. The sequence goes on from NC_132917.1 coordinate 107,373,463, forward strand.
CTGTTGCACAGACAAATAACTCACAATGATAGAGATAAAGATTACTAAAAGACTCGTAAACGGTACAGATTTCTGGGCTCCACCACCAGAGGTTCTGACTCAGGGGGTCCAGGAATGCGGCATAAGAACCTGTATTATAATATGAGTGGCCTGAGGGCAGCATTATGAAAAAATCGATCTCGGTGGAGATGAGAAAGATGAATCTGGACCAAATATCTGCTATTTCTGGGCTCTATGAAGCTTGGCTGAGATCAACCAAATGTGGCTTTTCATTACAAACTAGATAGATGTCTGGTCTCAGACTTCTGTTTCTGGCAATATGGGGAAATAGGTACCCTGGGAACCCTCACCCTACAAAATGCCTCTAAATACTAAGTCAAATAGAACAAACACCACCTACTAGTCTTTTATATGAATATTTAGCTCTTCTCAGTATTGCGTAATACTAATGCAGCTTCCAACCTGATTACTGCTCCCAAGCCATTCTTATTTTAAGATTTCAGAGATTCTGGAACTACCTATAGTAGGTCTTTTTGCCTGACTTGACTGATTTACTGCCTGGCTTGGTTCTGCCTCAGATGTCACCTCTGACTGTCTCCCACACTCCTTCACTGAGCTTACATGGGTCTTGTTCTGGCTTCAGGCAAAGAACAAATACAGGTTTGTCCCAAGAAAGTGGCTCCCAAGTCTCTAGGTTCCCACGGCTTAGTTATTTACTTTTTAAACTATTTTCTCCCACATGCCTGCTACTCCTTTATGATTCTGTTTATTCCCAAACCTAGTTTCCTCATCCCCTCGGCTACCAGGTGTCTGCTTTAGATGAAGATCAACTGTTAGAAATGACAACTGCCTCACCCCTTACTGGCCCTGCCATCGGATCCTACCACCGGTGCTTTTGCTGTGGTGTTTCCAGGCCCTCTCATGAGTCACAGGTTCAATTCCATGTCTGCTTCTTTACCCCAAACTCTCCCCATCTGGGTCCTCAGCTAGTCTTAAGTCATCCACTCAAGCATGGTGGAATCACACTCTTTTCACCCTTTGAAGGTGTTTATCCTCTTAGAATTCAGACCAGTGGTATTTTCACATGAATATGGGTCTCTTTAAGATAACAATAACAACCACATTTACGGAGCATACAGAAAATTTACTGAACACATATGGAGAGGTCCAGAATATGCCACTTCAAAATATGCTACTTTGGGATGAGGATTATTTTGAGCTAAAGGCAGTTGAGAATCAACACATGTAAGAAAGCTTCTCTGCCTTCCCCTTTTCTGCCTAAAAGCAGAGCACAAATTTCCCTTTGTGCAGTGGCCTAAAATATCCTCAACCCCAGTCCCCATACCAGGATGAGGAGAGTGACTCTTATCACCACAGACAGAGAACTAGAGCTAAGTTTACATAAATGAACCTTACTAAAATAACTCTTATCTTCCATTACTTTTCCCTACATATTAGCTAGTTCTCCTTCCATAATTTATTGACCCCAGAAGCCCAAACCCTCCTTCCTTTTTCTAGTCACTTCTCCACAATTTCTCACCCTTTGTTAAAATGGTGTATTAGCCCCCAAGTCTAACATTCTTTGGGTTTTTACTTCTTTTCTGTGAAGCCTCTCTGCACATAACAATATTATAAATATTGTATGTCTTTTCTCTTCTTAATCTTTTGTCAGTTAATTTACAGTCTACAGATTTGAACCTAAGATGGCAGAGAAAAAACTTTTCCCCATTATGTGTATTGTCTATCAGGCACTGTGCTCAATACGGGCTAGATTTTATTTTAGCCATACCTCACATAGCCATGTAAGGCATTTCTGCTGTTATCCACCATGGTTTTAAGACTCAGGAGTTTAACTGCTTTGCCTGAGACCAACAAGAAAGCAAACTGAAGAAAGTATCTCCAATAGAGGAGGTTTGGGTAATGGAGCACAAAGGGGCTGTGTGGAGGAGAGAGAGAGGCCATTCAACTATTGGTAAAATTGTAATTAAATGCATATTTATATGTTCAATATTGATTAGTGGCCTAGGGAATTGGGAAAACAGAAGGGGACAATCAGTGTATTATTTAGAGTAACGTTAGTTGGAATAATACATCAACCCCAAAATATACATCGGGTTAAGACAAGCCTAAGCTTGTTTCCTGCTCATATTGCAGTTCCTAGTAGTTCGGGTCATTTGGGGAGCTTGGTTCCACGCAGCCATTAAGGAAAGAACCTGGAGCCTCATCACACATGAGAAGTGTTTATAGGCCAGCCCCGTAATTGGTACCTGTCACTTTGAGTCACATTCCATTGGCTAGAACTCAGTCATGTTGCCCCATTTAATTGTAAAGGAGACTAGGAGATACTATCTAGCTGAATATACAAAAGGCAGAATAGAACATGAAGTCTGGTGTGATGCCAGCAGTCTCTGTCCTAGTCCATCATTCTGTTCCCCAAATATCCATTCATATCCTTATTTCCGTCTCTGCTCACATTCTATTGGCTAAATGCAGTCATGTGACTACCAACAGCTGCAAGGAAGGAGGGGAAATGAAGTCTTTGTGTGTATCTTGAGTCAAGGCTCCTGGGACGAAGGTTGAGAACATACCTTCTTTTCTCCCTAGAGGAGACAATTTAAGACCTACCCAGATACCACATCAAGTTTAAAGTCCAAGTTCTCCTGGTTATGTGCAATCTATTCTACCACGTCTGAAGGTAGCTTTGTATGGTTTGACAAAGTAAAAGACAAGTTACCATCTTCCTACCCTTCCTGGCATCCTACATTACACTCACTCATAATGCTGAAGCAGGAATAAGATAACCACAACAAAAATGTCCCTATTAAAAAAGGGAATGGTTTTGTACATACAGCAGTCATTGGTCTGTAGCAATAATAAAATCCTTACAGGCAGGAATTGCAAGCCTCTGCCCTGGCATGGGGCACGGTTCTTGATACAATCCTGTCGCTTCTGTGTAGCCTAGAAGGAACTTCCCTATCCATCAATTTTTGTGCTTCTGTCCTCTGGGAGGGCTTTCTTGTTCTTTATTTTATGTGTTCACAGCAGAAGGGAACTTCAGAGTATTAGAAAGGATATCCTCTTAGGGACCATGAACTTTCACTGCCCACTTTCTGCTTATGTGAGTTTGAGGAGCCATAGTCGCAGTAAGACTCAAACCATCAAAGGCGTTTGTTTTTGTTTTCATTTTGTCCAGCCTTCTTGGCAAGGTAATTCTTTCAAACCTCTGAAGGCTTCCGTCTAATCTGTGTGATTCCACTCTGTTCTGTGCGGGAACACAAGACTTTTCCTAGATGTAATTATCAAGCCTGAATTTATTTTATTCCTGGACTCCATTATAGCCTCAGTGTAATGGCAGCTGCTCTGAGGTCATTTGAACCACTGGTAAGGGTAGGGGAGAAAAAGCCCCACCCTTGATCTGATACTTGCCACAGGACAAGTCACTTAACTGAGAAAACTTAATGGGTCATTATTGATGGAAACCTTTTTTAGTCTTTTTCCTACAAACGTGTGGTCTAGATATTTTCTGCTCCTTTTAACCCTGCCAGACCCTAAATTTATGCACATTCTCTATTCTCTCTCTCTCTTTGATTTTTTTTTTTTTTTTTTTTTTTTTGCTTACGAACTTGCCAGAATTTCCCAAATTCATCTCTTTCTTGCATCTTGTTAAATGCACCAGCAGGCAGCATTTCAGCTGGTTTCCCTCCTTTCCAAGTCGTATTAAGTAACCATTTTACCAAAGTTTTTGTCTTGACCTAACAGGGATGTGTATCGCTGTAGAACTCAGGCTGATGGAAAGTCTGCCATTTTCAGAGTGGCTTCCCAAGGTTACATGGCCTTTGTCACTTGGTTGCAGGGGGGAAAGAACTTGGACATGCAATGTGGCAGGTTTGTAGAGGCTATGGGCGGATATGGTATGCACCATCTCTGCTCACATTCTACTGGCTAAACTCAGTCATGTGACTACTGACAGTTGCAAGGAAGGCTGGCAAATGAAGTCTTTGTGTGTATCTTGGGTCAAGGCTCCTGGGAAACTAGTCATGCCCAGTAACTTCCCACTCACTCTTACAAAACCCAAGACTGACTGCTTTTTAGCCCCAGGAACACATCCTTCTATTGCAGGATTCTCTCTGTCCTTGCACATTCCCCAATCTGAATATCTCATACTGACTTACTTGCTGGCCTCAGACATGCGAAACTCTATGAGAGCTCTGAGCGCTTACAACCCAGATTACCCAAAGTTCCCATACAATCCCCTCCACCCAGCATTTTCCTTCCTCTAGGATGTAACACCTTGCAAATAAAGATTGAAACGTATGTTTTAGCCTCAGAATAAAATTATTTTGAACTCCAAAAGAAAAGAATCTGGATTTTGGAGAGCACTAACAATGTTGACCACAATAAGGAAAGAGAAGCTTGTTCACAGCACTTTTGGGTAGGGTACAGGGTAACAAAGAAGAGATTTTTGATTTCTTGTAGCCTTGGAGTTTTGCTTTTGTTATTTTTCTTTGTGGGGTAAGGACTGGGAAGGGGAGTCGTTTCTCCATCAAGGCTGTTCACATATATCAAGGTATTCCTCTCTGCCATTGAAGTACTGCCTGTAAGTAAAGCTTGGGGAATATAACACACTATCTGCTCACTCCTTTGGGAAAGGAATTATAAACTTGACATTTGGGCTCATGAAGTTTTTAATCTCAAATGCTGCCTTTTAGAAACTCCAGGGTCAGCTGTCCGTGTCACTATTACGCTAAGTCCCCCAGGAGCTGTGGCAGCATATTAACTCTTAACCTTCCCAGTGCTCCTTCCCACTGCCGCTAGCCAACAGAGATAAATCAAAATGTCAAGGCTTGATCCTGCATACACATCCCATTAGCACCTGCATCATTCTTGATAAGCCTTTAATTGAGCACAATAAATGGTTTAGCACTGAATCATGTCAGACTGTACACTTGGGGTCTCCTTTAAGGTGTCTAGGGAGGGAAGAAACATGGGCAAGGCATGGGTTGTGATTACAAGCCTGAAAAATCTTCAGTCACTTCTCAGTAATGTGCTAGAATCCACTGCCAGACTCTCACCTAAGGAGGAAACATCAAGTCCATTTTGGTTGTAAGAGTAAAGCTTCAGTAACAACAAAAAAAATAAATTGTGGCCTTTCCTTGAAATGCAAAATGTCTTTAATCAACAACAACAAAAAAATAGGTTAGAAAAATGCATGACTTGGACATATTCACATCTATTCATGCTCAATCGGCATCAGGAGTCCCATAACCAACATCCAAGGTCAATGAGGTGGAAATGGGGAGCCAATATTTTGTTGGCGGTTTATGAGAAGTTCCTTGATCCGTGTATTCTAGTTACAGGAAAAATGACAATATATATTGGTCTCTGGTCACATTGCTGTGAGCTTGTTGATGCTACAATTTGTAGTGATAAAGTGTATGGTAAAACCAGTGGATTCCATGGGTATAAGGTCATCACCACACTTCCTGCATTGTAAAATGAGTTACCTGATTGGAAGACTTGTCCCGTGGAATATGACAGAGGATAAGGTCTTCTAAAAGTCCAATAGAGGCACCAGCAGAGGTATTGCAGGCAGGGAATGTGAATCCATATTCAGAGGAAGTGATCATTCCAGTGAAGGCGCATCCCTTCCTCTGCCCCCACTTGCTGTGATGGGGGAGGGGCCCAATGTATCCAACCAGCTGGCCAGCTGACTGCCAGAAAGAAAGTTGCTAAATTAGAGGGCTTGGTGTTACCCTCTGCTGTGGTCAGGGTCAGCACTCAGTAGATGCTATGGCCGGGTCAGCCTTGGTGGGGGAAAGCCCATATTGTGGCGCTCATACTTGACCATCAAACCTGCCAGTACAATTACTTCACACATAAGTCTAGTGGGCCCACTTTGGGGAGGTGGCAGAAAGAGTGACTGATAGCCATTCATCAGCCTACCTATTCTGCTGTTTGATAAGAGCCACCTCTATCATAGTTGGGAAGAATTTCCAAGGGGCCCAAGTCCTCATGGTCTGTTACTTCAGAAAGGTCCATTCAAGCACTTTTTTCCCAGAGCATTGATTTTTTCACTTCCAAGTCCCTGAACATCCCATGATGCCATTAGGCGTGACCTCTCACTCAATGTGGTTCCATACCTCTGGCCCCTCTCTTCGCAGGTATAGAGAACAAACCTGGGAGGACCCCCCTTTCCACTGCCCTTGAGGTCACTCCCCTGTGGTGCTGTAGAGCTACAGCTGCTGGCTTTCAAAGATGCCAGTAGAACCATATGAAAATGAAGTCAAGGTTTTTTGGTTCTTCTTCTTCTTCTTCTTCTTCTTCTTCTTCTTCTTCTTCTTCTTCTTCTTCCTTCTTCCTTCTTCCTTCTTCCTTCTTCCTTCTTCCTTCTTCCTTCTTCCTTCTTCCTTCTTCCTTCTTCCTTCTTCTTCCTTCTTCCTTCTTCCTTCTTCTTCTTTCTTCTTCTTTCTTCTTTCCACTGGTGTGGCGTGAGTTGAGGTAAAGGTATCAGTGCAAGAGGACAAGCTGCACAAAAGTTGAAGCCACTTGTTCAAGCAACTTACTTATGCCTTTAAGCCCAATTTCCCATATAGCAGTTCGACTTGATGATGGACAGCAGCTACCATACCCAGCTTTATGGCTCAGTGACTTATAGCAGGGCTCCACAATCCTTGGGCCATGGACTGGTACTGGTCCGTGGCCTGTTAGGAACCAGGTCTCACAGCAGGAGGCGAGTGGTCTGTGAGTGTGCATTATCACCTGAGCTCTGCCTCCTGTCAGATCAGCAGCATCACTAGATTCTCATAGGAGCAAGAATCCTATTGTGAACCATGCAAGCAAGGGATCTAGGTTGTGTGCTCCTTATGAGAATCTAATGCCTGATGATCTGAGGTGAAACAGTTTGATCCTGAAACCATCCTACCCCCCACAACCACTGTTTGTGGGAAAATTGTCTTCAACAAAACCAACCCCTGGTGCCAAAAATGTTGGGGATCACTGACGTAGAAAAGATGCACCTCTCAATGTGCATCTTGAGTTACATAATGCTACCAGGGCCCAGAAGCAATTCAGGAGCTTTTTCTTAAAAGGAGAGGAGTTATACGAAGGAGCGGATGATCTTATTCCAAAATTTTAAGGGATTTTCCACATGTAATCTTCTGTCAAGGCCTGCTAATGCCCACACTGGACCTGCTAGACATATGGCCCCTATGTAAGGCCTCTTGCCCAGCAGGCTAGATCAGCTACAGAGCCTTCTGTAACTATGGCACCCATTCAAATCTGGCAACCTGATGGATAACTTGGGAAACAGGTTGGAACAGTATAGTCAAATAGAGATTTGACCAGGAATCTATTTCAGAATCTATTTCTATACATATTCCTCAGGTTACACTCAATGTAAACCAATAAAATTTTGTAATTATTTTGATGCATATTGTATTAGTCCATTCTAACACTGCTATAAAGAACTAGATGAGACTGAGTAATTCATAAAGCAAAGAGATTTAATTGACTCACAATTCCACACACTGCACAGGAAGCACGGCTGGGGAAACCTCAGGAAATGTACAATCATGGTGGCAGGTTGAAGGGGGAGCAAGCACATTTTCACATGGTGGCAGGAGAGACAGAGAGAGTGAAGAGGGGAGTGCTACACACTTAAACAACCAGAGGTCATGAGAACTCACTCACTATCATGAGAACAACAAGGGGCAAATCCACCCCCACAATCTAATCACCTCCCAACTGGTCCCCCTCCCAATGTTGGGAATTGCAATTTGATGTTAGATTTGGGTGGGGACACAGAGCCAAACCGTATCACATGTAGAATCTCTTTTGAGATCACATTTTATACCTCTCCCCTGATGGTCCACAGTGAATCCATAGCTGCTATTTTATTTAATTTATTTATTTATTTTTTGAGACGGAGTCTCGCTCTGCCACCCAGGCTAGAGTGCAGTGGCGCAACGTTGGCTCATGGCAAGCTCCACTGCCTGGGTTCACGTCATTCTCCTGCCTCAGCCTCTCAAGTACCTGGGACTACAGGCACCCGCCACCAAGTCCAGCTAATTTTTTTGTATTTTTAGTAGAGATGGGGTTTCACTGTGTTAGCCAGGATGGTCTCAATATCCTGACCTCATAATCCACCCACCTCAGTCTCCCAAAGTGCTGGGATTACAGCATGAGCCACCGCGCCTGGCCCATAGCTGTTATTAGACTCTAATTACAGATGTGAAAGCTTTGAAAGTTGGTGAGGTGGGTCCGAGGGAGAATCATCACCCCCTGCAAGCTAACTACTTCAAATGCGGTTATTACAGTCTTCAAGTAAGAGGAGGCTCACTTACTTTGCTTGGGAAGAAAGGGCTACTTTGGCAGGGTGGGGTGCTTGTTGGGATGTGGGATTCTAGGTCCTCAGAATCACAGGAATAGGATCATATTGATCCCATTCTAATCTCAGGGACGTTCTTTCCTGATCAACACTTTAACTTCACGAAAGACACCAGACAACACTGCAATTTCAATTTGTATTATATTTCAGCTACTCTCAGGATTCAGTTTTGGCTTGGTTAGCTTCCCTGAGTCCTGGCTGTTCAGCTATGAGAAACAAGGGACTTCTTGAGGACAGCTGTAGAACCTCTCTATGCATGCCTTAAGATGAGAATTTAAAATGACAAGCATGTCACTGCCTTTTCCCCAAATCTTTGAGAAATAACCATTAAGCCCCACATTAAACCTTGGACTCTTCATTTCCATCAGAACATTCCATGTCGCAGCTGCTCAGTTTCCCATATTTTGCCTTCTATAGGCACTTGGTTCCAGGCAACTAACTGCATTTGAGAACTTCAGTGGCTTTGCCACAACATGTCATGGGTGGTAAACATCCCATTTTCCACTGGCAATAAGGTCTCCACTACGTTCATATCTGGTCAGATCTGAGGAATCCTTTGGTAAGAAAAACCGTGTCCTTCAACATTCAGATAGCAAACGGAAGCCACACTATGTGTTCAAGGTTTAGAGCTTTTAATGTAAGGAAATAGTGGCTTGCACAAACAGTTGGAAGAGCTATGAGTGAAGGTCGGGGAAGCTGCCACCAGTGATCTCAAGCTGGCACACCTGAGGGCAGTTCTTAAGTGCACCCCAGGAAGCCCCCATAATTCTCCAGAACTTCTGGCAAGCTCCTGCCATTCTCCCAGTAGAAGCAATGAAGTGGGGGGCTCTCTAGAAGTTGCTGGGAAACTGCTGTGAATCACGCATCTGCTCACACCTTTGTTCCCAGTTGCTTCTAGAAACTCATGGCCCTTCACTCTCTTTGATCTTTGAAGTCTCCTCTGAATGCCTCTGATTGACACTCTTACCCAGACCCACGTGGAGTGAGGATTCCAGGGAGATGGGGTGCATAGCTTCTTTTCTGCATTGTGGAGGGGACCCCAGGGTGCAGCATTGGCAATAGCGAGTCAACTGCAGACTGTCCTGTGCGAGAACATCTCTCTGCTTTTCCATGGGTGGGGAATCTTGCTCCCAATTTGGATGAAGTTATGGGAAAATGGAAACACAGTGACTTGGGCAAGGAGCAATTGGCTTGCAGCAGAAGAAGTGAGGGCTCACACTCAAGTGTGGTGAGCTGCTCTATAGCCACATCCCATCTTGACATATGTCCCTTTTCCAGGGTCATTTGGCCACCTTCTCCCTTTTACCCTCTTAGGACCTTACTTTGAGGTCTGCTGGAAGGGAGCCACCCTGGCTTACTGGAGCCTGGGCACCTCCATGGAGGAGAAAGGAGGGAATCCAGGCGATGGCCAATGCCACCTGCTGGACATGTGAATGTGACCATCTCGAACCGTCCAGCCCGGCTGCCTTTCCAGCCGAACATAGCTGCTGGAGCGTGCCAGGAGAAGCGAGCAGAGGAGCTGCCCAGCAAAACCTCGGAAGCATGAGGAATGACACATCACAATTGTTTTGAGCCACTGCAGTCTGTTGTGCCACAAGATAACCAATATACCACAGTGGGAAAGCTCCAGTAAGGCGCGAAGCTGGAAAGAAGAGGGCACAGAGGGTCACTGTGCTGTTTACAACACTCCCTCCGTTTGCTAGCTTCATTTGTTTAGTGGGTGTGTGCATTCTGACAAGCATCATTTGAATATGTCTGACCCCGTCCTTGGGGCCATGAATCGGAGACCTCTCAACAATCCTCTATATGGAGAGGCACCGATCCTCTATATGGAAAAAACAAAACAAACAAACAAACAAAAAACACAGGACAAGAAAAAATGTTGAAAAACATTTTTACCTATACTTCTCATTTCACGAAAAAGGATTCCTACAGAGTTTTGTTTAGAGGACCTTGAAAACAAATCATCACCACAAAGACTTGGTTTTATTTCACTTTTAAAAATTAAGCAGATGAAACTTCCCTGAAAAAGCAACCATCTGCAACGTCTGCATTCATCAGTGTTCCCCTCTATTAATTATTTAGATATACTGGACTGGGGAGATCAAAATATAATAAGAGTAATACCACCACCAATTCATATTCACTAGGTGTCAGACTGTGTTAAATAATTTATATGCAGTGTCTAAATTAATAATTGCAATAAGTCAATGAGTAGGTACTGTCAGTATCTCTATTTTATGCATGAGGAAACTAAACTCAGAGAAAATAAGTAATATACACAAGGTCACATAGCTAGTTTGGGAGGCAGGGACTGACCCATGCCTTTCTAATCAATAATGTGATCCCAGGTGCTTGCCCCAAAGACTTGGATATAGATGCAATTCTGGTCACCGGGTGCTATGCAGCCTGTGTTGCTGTGGACATCTGGGGCTCTGGCCCTCATCACACTTGGATTAAAACAATGCATAAACAAAAATCAGGATGTGAATTTTCTTCTCTGATCACTCACACCATTTATCAAAGCCCAGTCTCTTTTCACTAGACCCCCAGTCTTCCCTAATATTTTTTAAACTTGCTTTTTAAAATTTGTGATTGTATTTACTGTCCTTCTAAACATGCGTGTGATATAAGATATTAGGACAAGATAGAAACTACCCTTTTCCCCACTGCCCAAAGATAATAACTATTGTTGTATTTTGACATCTTTAAAGATTTTGGTTTTTTGTTTGTTTGTTTGTTTTGAGATGGAGTCTAGCTCTGTCGCCCCGGCTGGAGTGCAGTGGCCTGAGCTCGGCTCACTGCAACCTCCACATCCTAGGTTCAAGCTATTCTCCTGCCTCAGCCTCCCAAGTAGCTGGGACTACAGGTGCCCACCACCATGCCTGGCTAATGTTTGTATTTTTAGTAGAGACGGGGTTTCACTATGTTGACCAGGTTGGTCTCAAACTCCTGACCTCAGGCGATCTGCCTGTCTTGGCCTCCCAAAGTGCTGGGATTACAGACATGAGCCACTGCATCTGGCCATCTTTAAAGATTTTTAAGTCATAGAAGTATATAGGTATGACTCATATACATATATCTGTGTATAAATTTATAAGAAATATGTGTGTCTATATGAATAATAAAGAGATTACGACATAGATAGTTTTCTATCATACTTGTTTCCCTTAACATTACATTATATTAATTCCCGCGTCATGCACTTTTGTTTGAAGACATGGCTTTCATGGCCACATGGAACTCCCCAAGGCTTTGTTGCAGTCATTCTATGATGTTTTCACTGAGTTAGGACATAAAAGAGCTAGAGTCTAAGACAATCTTCTTGGAAATCCCATTCACGGTGGATGTCCCCACGTTTTTGACACAGGCAAGCCCCCATCTTTATACCTGCATTTGCTTTGTTCCTTATGCAAAGAAGTGGGGGTGAACATATTAGAGACTTTGAGCAAAAGGACCTAGGCTGATATCCTGCCCTGCCACAGTGACCTTGATCAAGGAAGAGAGCCTCCTAGAGCCTCTATTTCTTTGTATATCAAATGGGGGTGATGATATCTATCTTCCAAGGATGTTGTGAGAATTAATGAGGCAATGTTGGTGCAGCATCTGCTACATAGTGGGTGTTCAGTCTCAACATGTATGTTATTTTCTACTTTCTGGGCTTATTTTCCTTGGGGAAGGCAGACAGAGGCTAAATTTTAAATACTAATTATTTGTCTCTCATACTGTCCATTAAGTATGGCTGTTTAGTATGTCTGGTGGCTAATAAGGCTTTGTGGCAGGCTCCTTTTAACAGTCGATAACACAGTAATAGCATAACAAAGGGATCAAGGGCTATGGAGCCAGCTACCCGGATTGGCTCTGCCCCTTACCAGCTCTGTAACCTAGGTTATTTCTCCATGTCTCAGTTTTCTCATTTGTCAAATGCAGAATCAATAGTGTTTTGTCTGTAAGACTAAATACATTCTTTCATGTGGTATGATACGGTAGGACATTAGGCAGAATGAAGTGCTTAATAAATATTAGCTCTTAACTATTCAACATCATCTTCCAAATCAGGTAATATACAAGGTCACATAACTAGCATGTGATTGATTTCAGCACAGTGGGCAGAAGTCCTGCATATCATCCCAGGCTAGGCCTGAAAGTGTCCAAGAGGTCCTGCAGCTGTCTCCCCATCTGGTGGCTCATGCAGAGGCTGCAATGGGGGGCGCTGCAGCCTTCAGGCAGGGGGAAGAGCCTCAAGGTGTAGAAACTTGTATCTGCATTTCCCATGTGGAAGGATGTTGACCAAGCACTCTATTGAACTATCATGGATGCACAACCCAAATTTTATACTTGGGAGTTGTTACAACAACAACTTGCTTTATTAATATAGAACTCATTTCCTAATTTGCAGGTGGGTGTAAAAACTACGATAATTGCTAAATTTTTCTCAATGTAAAGTACACCATCCATATTTTTCTCTTAAGCCGTTGGCCCCTACTGTTGTCTGCTAATGATGCCAGGAAATGACAAAACTATTAAGTTACAAATGAAGAAAAATTGTAAATTCGAGGAATAAATGATCATTCTTAGCTCAGAAATTTGCTTTGTTGATCTTCAGGCATACTCATGGTTATAATTACAGAATGTATCAGTAGCTTAGAAGAAAATTCTGGAAACAGTCATGGAGTGCTCTTTAAAAGTAGTGCATTGTCATTGCTTCTGATGGTGCATAAGACAATTTGGGATAGAAAAAAAATCATAGCAATTGGCTGGGCACGGTGTCTCGTGCCTGTATTCCCAGCACTTTGGGAGGCTGAGGTAGGTGGATCACTTGAGGTCAGCAGTTCAAGACCAGCCTGACCAACATGATGAAACCCTGTTTCTACTAAAAATACAAAATTAATCAGGTGTGGTGGCACAAGCCTGTAATCCTAGCTACTCAGGAGGCTGAGGCAGGAGAATCGCTTGTACCCGGAAGGCAGAGGTTTACTGTGCCAAGATTGTACCATTGCCCTCCAGCCTGGGCAAAAAGAGTGAAAACTGTGTCTGGAAAAAAAAAAAAAAGAAAGAAAGAAAAAAAGGAAGAAGTAAAAAAAGAAAAAAAGAAAAAAAAAAGAAGTAATTAATGACTTATTCAAAAGGTGATTCAGAAGAGAACTACCGTAAGTATAAATGTTTTAAGAATAATTTAAATTATCAGTTTCACACATATTGTGCTTTCCTTTATATCCCTTGGTGATATGTAGTGAAAAATCTATGCCTAAATAAGTCTAAAATGTTTTTTCAACAAATATGGAAGTTCGAAGTTACTATTGTTTACTGGAAATATAATGTGAGCAGACAATTTTAAATCTTCTAGTAAGCATGTTCAAAGATATAAAAAGGAACGTCAAAATTAATCTTAGTAACATGTTTTTATTTGAAGAAATATATGGAAAATATCAGTTCAACATGTACTCAATATAACAAAGTTATTGAGGTATTTTACATTCACCTTTTCATACTAAGTCTTGGAAGTCCAGCCTGTATTTTCCACTTCACACCTCAATTCAGGACTGGCCACATTTCAACTACGCCAAATTCACATGTAGCTCATGGCTACTGTGCTTCACAGTGCACACCTAAGTGGGACAGGAGACTCGTGTTCTAGTTTGATTACGTCTTTCTTTGTACTGGGGTGCAAAAGAATGGTGCATTTTATACTTAGCGATGTCTTAGATTAGATGAAATAGGGTAGTTTTTACCTTGCTTTGGAAAGGGGATTCAAGGTAAGAAATAAATTTAGTTAGGGAAAAATATTTGTTTCTCACACATACCTACTATGTAGTTTTTAGAAGAAAGTCGTCTGAGAATGCAATTACTTGCACAATATTCCTAAAAATGAGTTCCGTGAGTCACCATCACAGCTGGCTCTTCCTCTACTTGGGCCCACATGGGTGGCCAAGGTCCCTGGATGTCTTCTTCTAGGTTTTCTAGCACCCACCTGGGCTCTCCCATACCCTCTTTAACCTCTTCATGCCAGCATTGTTTTAAAACCTAAAGAGCATGTTGCTGTTTCTATCTTCTTTTTTTTTCCCCATCCTTGGGATGGTAAGCCAGCAATGACCAGAGAAGACATATTTTCCAAAGTCATTGATTTTTCTTTTGCTTGACTTTTCTGATCAGTTTCTCAGGGGGTTCCTCATTCTTAAGTACTGCCTGTTTCTCCAGCATGATACAATTGAGCTAGGAGAGTGGCTGGGCATAGAGTTTGTGGAATGTCAATCTTTCCCAGCTGCGTTCTCTACACCACATCAGAGGCACTCTTTACCTTGGGCTGTGACAATCATAGAGCCTGCTTTCTTATAACAAAGTAATTGTACTTGACTGACTCACACAGTTCAGAAAGATTCCGGGGCTCTGGGGATTTAGAGGACTGGAAAAGCCTCTGGAAAAGCCCAATGTTAGTCTCCATAAATTTGAAAGCACAGTTTCTCACAATATTCAAAGCGCAATGATCCTCTGTAGAATTTTTGAGTGTTAGGGCAGCATCCCAGGGCAAGGCTGCTGTTAGAAGACTAACACAATGCTCCTGACCAAAGGCTTTGAAGCCAGTCAGAGATTGCTTGCCTGGCTCTGTCATTTCCTGGCTGTGTGTCAGAGGCTGACACCTAACCGCTCTGACTTCAACTTTCCTGGGCTAATATAATACCTATTTTAGGAGGTGGTCTTATGATGATTACATGTACATCATCTACCACAAGACCAGCCTAGAGTTTTCCACAGATTGTATTCATGATCAGAGGTCAGCAAACTTTCTGTAAAGGGCCAGGTTGGCATGGTGGCTGCAGAGTCTCTGTTGCAACCCAACCCTACCCTTGTAGGGTGAAGGCAACCATAGACATGTGAATGAACGAGCGTGGCTGTGTTCCAATAAAACTTTATTTACAAAAGTAGGTTGTGGGCCAGCCCCTGCTCTAGGCAACGAGGGGCTTGCAGAGATCTAGTGCAGGAGGGCCTTCTCCCTGCCACGCTGTGTGCACCAGGGTGTCTTGAACACAGCGCCTCAGTGCATTCAGTGGGATTGCCTGGGTATGCCTTTGGTTGTGAGGTAGTTCTGTTTCTGAGTCGTTGATTTTGATATGCAAATGGCATCTGGGACCCCTGGACTTACTTTTCACTCCCTCTCACGTTAGCCTTCTCTCTCTATCCTGCTGTTCACTTCACCTCCTTCCACTAGCTTCTGCTGTCTGGGAGTGCAACTTATCTTATACAATTCCTTTCTCTTCCTCTGGATCCTCCCAGCAGCATCTAGTACTAACTGACACTAACTCCTGTGTGTGCCCCTCAAAGTCCCTGGGGTTTGCGCATGCCTGGCTTCTCCGAGAACATGGAAAATTATCCTTCCAGTGATCTACTCCAGCCCTTCCCGATCAGGGCTGGTGTAGCCATGTCTACCTTTTAATTACCTGGAAGAAAGTGGTCATCTGTGGGGAACGAAATATGACAACAGCACGAAGGTGGTGGGAGTCATCTCTGATTCAGCACAGCTGTTTGAGGTGATGGAAGACTCTGAATTTCCTACCTGCTCACACTGTCCTCACACCAAAAACCCCAAAGACTTCCTTGATTGGAAGATTTCCTCACATTCTAAACAGAAAGCGCAAATGACCGAGAATTTCTTTCCAGGAGCCTAATTAACTGATTTTCCCTTCACGTCACAAGTATGAAAATATCAAGGCTAATTTGACATTGTGGTGGGTTGCAAGTGACTCGGCTGTCTTTAGGCTTTTCTCAAATAACTTATTTATGTTTTCCAAGACTGAATGCCCTGTCAAGCCGAGGAAGAGTCTCCCAAAGCCAGGCATTCATCAAAATCCTGGCTTATTAAGTCAACATCAAGATTTGTTAGCCTCAATATGCCTTTTCCACTTATTTCGCCACTTTCATTCTCCCGCATGTGGCAATTAATCCCCGGAAGAAAAAACCCCGCCCACCTGTGGTTTCAGGCCCAGGTTGCGTCCATATTCATGGCCGAAGGCCTGCTGCTGTTCCTTCTGTTGCCACTCAGTCTTCTAATTAGATTTCAGCTTTGCCATTTGTTTTCCTAGGGATGGATTGTTACTTTGCCACTTGCTCATTTGTATGTGTAACTTCTATGAATTAAAACAAGAGACTTCTAGACAAATGAAAACATGTTTTATTTACAAGAAGAAAGTCTGTACATCGTGTATACATAAAAATATACAAAACCAAAATAGAAAATATCAAAGTGTTAAAATGTGTACAAACACTTTTAAAATGCGACTCCTGGAAAACTTCAAGCCTTAATTAGTTTGAAGAGTACACATTTCATTTTAAAAATTATTATACAAAAGAATTCCCAAAGCTGTTAAAAAAGTTCACTGGTTTCCACTGGAAGAACTAAGTATTTCATCTAGAGTAAAACAGGATTTGTTATAAATGTTAGATTTTAACACTCCCAGTGCAATTTCTTTGTTTCAAATCTACCTAGCAAGAAGACTATTTTCCATAGAACCAGTAAATGTTTCTTCTAGTCTTTGAAAGCCATGAGCTATAGCTAAGCTTCCCTTCAAAGTTCAGTGTTAAATCAGGCTTCTGACTAGGATACAATATTAAGGTAGTGTTCTACCTACATAGTGCCTTTTAAATAATTCTGTCAGACCATTTTAACGTATCCAAGATGTGCAGAGTATGAGTGTGTGGGAAGCGGTTGGCGGAGGACTGAATTTTTTTTTAACAGAAGGACATATAACATTTGTTTCCTTCTCTTAAAATATTAGTGGTTACATAATTAAAATAAAATTTATAGTAAAGGTTTCAGTCAAAAACATTGATGAAAAAGCAATATGAAACCAACCATGTTTGTAGATATGTATATACACAATTATATAACTATATCTACTACATGTATGCTTTTTATACTAAGAACTAGATCATTGTCTTTACTTCTTTAAATTTCATTAGCTCAAGTTTGAACAGAAACATGTTAGATTACTTTTTTTTAACAAAGGCTTCATTCATTTAATAAAACAAGAACTTACATTTTATTTCCTTGAACCGACAGAGAAATACCTTTCATTTATCAAGTATGTAAATAATGCCCATGTCACACAAACATGCATAATAATCTCACAATGAGGGTATCCAGAGTATAAAAGACAAGTTGAAACTCAGGAACATTTTACCTAAACAATTAATTTCCAGATAGAGTTGCCTTGATCAGTCACGTAACCACTGGGTAAGAGTTCTAAACTATCAGAAAGTCAGAAATCGAAACAGACAATACAATAGAACAGACTTGGAAGCTACCTGGCCAATAGGTTCACTCATGTCTCTCTGATAATTCCCCTGATCCCACCTCACTCCCTTTCTCTGTCTCTTACCACAGCTAAGCAGAAATTCAACCAGGTAACTGACCACATGTACTGCGTGTTGATCGATAAGAAAAATTGGAGAGAGAATTTGAATCATGGCATTTGTGTGTATGAAATTCTTCTATCACATACTGGCACTCATCTAAGACTGATCCCACTTAATGCACCCAGACGGGATCTACCTAATTAATGCAGGAGATGTGTTACTGCTTAGAAGAGTCAATCAGCAGCATGAGTATGATCCGTCCCAGCAGAATGACCTGGCTCATACACATGTAAGAGAGTGACCCAGCTACTTTGATTTCCTAATTTTGAAAATGCTAATGATTATTTTAGCACTTCTTTTTGTGCAGATGCTATGGCTACAATGACCAAGGACTACTGGAGAGTCCAGGGTTGATTAAGTGTCTAGCTGAGAGACCAAGAGGACCAGACACATGGGAAGTGCTGTTCCTCAAAGCTCTGCCTTCAGGCAGACAAGGAAATACCTGGTCATTCAAAGATGTATAAAAGCCCCCCTTGCCCATTTTAATGCACAAGCCTGATGCCGACATGCAACTTTTAATTGACCATCCCTTGGTCCTGAGCACAAAGTTCTCTGTAAGAGCATCTCTATAAGGACATAGTGGGAAAGGTCAGCTCCCTGGGATGAGCATTGGTATTCCATGAGAACACCAGGTCTGTTAAAGGTTACCCGCCTGCTTGGTGTGACCGGCTGGAGAAATAAGTTAGGGAGAGTCTAGATGTGGTTGAATTGTCACTGCTGGTCAAAATTTGTTTCTTTGTGATAACAACAACAACAACAACGGGTGAAATTATCTTGAAATACAAAAGAATGTTTGTTGGTCCTGAGAGTGCAAAAAGGAATCCTTAACAGCTTTGGCTTGCACCAAGAGGATTTTTTACCAGCTTCCCTTCATAAGAGAGGATGGAGGATTTTGGAAGAGACAGAACCTGGGAGAAATTCAGTGAGCTGCCACTTATTGTTAACTACTCCACAGAAGAACTGTGTGTTTACTGGAATTCAGTAAATGTAAGGATTTAGGCATATAAAGATTTAGTCAATGTCTGGCAAAATACTGCCACTTAGGACCCATTTGGCTAATACTAGAAGTAGCCATCACGTTAACTATAACTGCCTAACATTGTTTAGAAGTTAAATAACTTAAACTTTTATAGAAGAATGTCCAGTCAATACTATATTAATGTGTGTATTACATTTACTGACTGTTGAACAGACCCTGATTCCCAAGAGTCTTTAAGGCCATAATAAAAGCAAAAATTGTAATTAAATTTCTGTCGTACTGTTCAGTCTTTCTTGTAACCTCAATGAAACTGAAAGTACTATTTTAAAAGTACAATGATCACAACAAAATTCTATTTAAAAATCTTTTAAGTGTGGGGTTCTGAGGCTTTTGAACTTGAATACTTACACTGACCCCCATAAATTCTCCTCTAACCAAGTTCTCATGTCAGCCAAGGGGGATTGTGCTAGATAGTAAGGATGCCTACAAGTAAATCCACTCGCAAAACTATAAAAGGAGCTTCAATAGTCCGGGGCATTTAATGGCCGGGAAGATCTAGAAAGATCCAAGGATTGTAGGGAGTAATATTCACCGACCAGAGCCACCTCACCCACATTCCAGAGTTGCTGAACTGATTACACACAGGTAAACATAAGGACGAGACCAAGTTCTTTCAAGAAATTAGAAAGGAACAGCTGGGCACGGGTGGCTCACGCCTGTAATCCCAGCATTTTGGGAGGACAAGGCAGGCAGATCACAAGGTCAGGAGATCGAGACTATCCTGGCTAAAACGGTGAAACCCTGTCTCTACTAAAAATACAAAAAAGTAGCTGGGCATGGTGGCAGGCACCTGTAGTCCCAGCTACTTGGGAGGCTGAGGCAGAAGAATGGTGTGAACCTGGGAGGCGGAGCTGGCAGTGAGACGAGATCGCGCCACTGCACTCCAGCCTGGGTGACACAACGAGACTCCGTTTCAAAAAAAAAAAAAAAAGAAATTAGAAAGGAACATGGCTTAACCATGTCTATTTAGACATAAGTTAATACATAGGACAAAGTTATCTATCCCTTCTCATAGACTTAATAACAAAACTCTCAAAATGGGCTTTTATTGGATATTGTTGTGATTAAAACTTTCCAATTTCTCCTTCACTATTATAATAAGCTATAGGAGATGTCTTGTTATTCAGCTCCATATCTGCTGAATAGACTAACCAAAGAGAAGCCGCCAGTCTCTGTAAGCCGTTCTTGCTCAAGAAAATAGTCCTGAGAACAGTCTAGAAACCAATCCTGAAACAAGTAAAACTTTTCCACTAAACTCTCCTGACATTCATACACTTTGCAAGGGAGAACGCCTTTAATTAAGCTGCTAGTGTCACTGCAACAAGTCTTAACTGTACCATGGAGATACGTTTTGGTTATACATTGAAATAATAGCCTGTTTAATTAAGGTATTACAAAATGTTTGTTTCACTATATTCTCGGCAAAACATGTTCAGTGTATCAGTGACAGTTGAGATTAAAAAAAAAATCAACCCTGAATATAGCTAACATATTGGGATGAAAATTTCCCTCTGGGTGCTTTTCCCTCTGAAGCATCTAGATATTTTCCTTGTTAATAAGCAATGCTTTCACATAAATGATTTAATTATATGGCTTTGTCATGCTGCTGACATAAAACATATCTGCGAAAGCAAGGATTGGATTCCTAAATGTCTGTAGGAAGATTTAGTGAAGATTCAGTGCTCATCACTGTTGAGCTCCCCCTGGCTGATAAAAACCTACCAGAAACCCATACAATAAAGACAGGCGTGCATCCCTGGAAGCACAGAGTGATGGCTCCGAAATCTTTCCTTTTAGTTTGGAAGGAGTGAGGTGTCTCCTGTCTTCCCCAGCATGGCTGTGCCAATTGTCAGGTATGTCACTGACTACGCAAAAGCTGTGGGGGTAGATCTGCAGGTGAGGAGGTACAAGGCAGAACAGCCGGAACCGGGGAGTGTCCAGGGGCACCTGCAGCCCCGCGATTCTGTGTTCCTTGCCAGTGATGTGCCTCCTGGTGGATGTGATATTAATACTCCTGGTTGAAATACTGCAGGGAAACAAAGGGCCTCCTCTGTGTCGCTATATGGAATTTGGCTTTTTCTTGGACCTTTCAAGGTGGATGTTTTCTGGTTCTAGAACTCCGTCTTGACGCACAGAAAGCAAAGCATTCAGTGGGCAATGGGAAGCAGAGATGAAGAATGCAACGGTTGGAAACACAAGCATTTGCCAGGATGTGCTGGGAATTTTTGCTGCTAAACACATCTGAGTGATCATTTCAATGTTTGTCATAAAACCTAGGATATTTAATGATGAAGGCATGTATCAGGGATGCACTCGATGCTGTAAATGATGTCCCTCAACTTGGATGTTTCTAAATATAAACCACTTCCTGTGGTCAGGAGCATCACCAAAACCTATTACTGAAACCAACCCTGATGAGGGGTACTCATGGCAGAAGAATAAGTTGTTAACATTTCTGGAGGTACCACACCCATGGTCATACACATGTTTTCTCTCTGGCTATCCTTTGTTTTGCATCTTTCTTGTGCCCTACTTTTTAAAAAATCCGTTTCTATATTCAAAGCAGTAATAAATACTCAATGGCTTAGAAAGTGAAGAATTCTCATGACCACCACTAAATTACAGTTTAAAGACTCAAAACTACATTGTCTAAAATCTATCTTCAAGTATTCTTTTGTGACTTTGAGTACAACAGTAGTACCTTATTGCACATTGATTCCCAAGAAACCCTTTTTAAGCGTGTGGAATGACCGGACTCGGTGCAGGGCAGTGCACCGTCTGGAAGCCAGGCAGAACCACCTTGCCCTTGCGATGCAAATCCCCCTGCGTGCCCATGTTCAGGCGCTGCACCAGAAGCTTCTCATAGAGCAGCGGGTGGTACGCCCCGAGGGTGCAGGCTGCGTCGTAGTACAGCTCGTGGTAGTGGCACAGCTCCGTCTGCCGCACGGACGGGATGTATTCGTACACGTGCACCTCTCTGCACATGGACATCATGATGAGGATTCCTGACATGAAAACGAAAAATTAGAACCTAATGAAAAACTCCACATGAGAGGAATGATTTTTTTGGGGGGTGGGTGGTTGTGATGGGGTATGACTGTGGCAAGAGACACTTGCTTTGCATTCACTTTTTTGTTATTGTTACATTTGCAATGTTATAACTTCCATTAAGTGGTGTGTATGCAGTTCATGGAGTATGGGTGCATACTAAAATGTAATACTATATATATATATCTGTTCACTCATTCAATTTATCACTGTGGGCCTGGTAAGGAGAGATGAAAAGAAGTCAGTGAACTTAAGGGAACTACAGTCTAGTGAAGAACAGATTTGCAACCCCCAAATCAGAGTCTCCTATATCACGTTCTACACACATGTCCCATCTGGTTTGCAATGGTGGGACTGTTACATTCCAAAGAAACAAATGCCATAAAAACTAAATTATAAAATAGTTGCTTGATTATAAATTGACTATAATACAGTTGTTCGAAAAGTTGTAACATAAAACTGTACAATGGACCAGCTCTTATAAAATACTATAGTTCTCTGAATGGAAAGAAATGGAGTTAGAGGGACACGGAGTTTAAGATTCATATTAACAAAATTATTTTTCTCACTGCACTATCACTGTTAAAGGTTTAATTTTTTCATGTTTCAAATAAACAGCTATAACAGCTAATCATCACTGAGTACATTTTATTCTTTTTTTTTTTTTTTTTTGAGACAGAGTCTCACTGTGTCACCCAGGCTGGAGTGCAGTGGCGTGATCTCCGCTCACTGCAAGTTCCACCTCCCAGATTCACGCCATTCTCTTCCCTCAGCCTCCTGAGTAGCTAGGACTACAGGTGCCCACCA
Organism: Chlorocebus sabaeus; assembly: GCF_047675955.1. Classification (NCBI taxonomy): domain Eukaryota; kingdom Metazoa; phylum Chordata; class Mammalia; order Primates; family Cercopithecidae; genus Chlorocebus; species Chlorocebus sabaeus. The sequence goes on from NC_132917.1 coordinate 107,396,154, forward strand.
CCACGCCTGGCTAATTTTTTGTATTTTTAGTAGAGACGGGATTTCACCGTTTTAGCCAGGATGGTGTCGATCTCCTGACCTTGTGATCCGCCCACCTCGGCCTCTCAAAGTGCTGGGATTACAGGCGCGAGCCACCGCGCCCAGCCTGAGTACATTTTATTCTTGATCTAGACTAATGGCTTTCTTTCTTTTCTCAACACCATCAGTGCCACTATTAACTTGAAAGTTAAAAAAAAAAAAAAACATGCTTATCTGTTTTCTGAAAGGGATATCCCTTGTTATAAAAAACATAAAGCAGCAGTTATTCTTGTTATATAGCCAATATTTATCTGAAGATGACAGTAATATTCCCTAATTAATCAACCATGTGTGCAACACAAAAATCTCATATCAGAGGAGTCCTGTATAAGGGACACTGGGAGAGAAGAGAGAAGGGGCCTAATTTTGCCGAGGGGATCCAGAAAGGCTGCCCAAAGGTGGAGAAGTGTGAAGCTCAAGGGGCTGCCTGGTAGAAGGAAACAGGAGAAGGGATACTGCTCCAGAGACAGCAAGGATAGCTTGCATAGAAGATGTCAGAGTCATGATACGGTATCATAGTTGAGAGTAAAACACACTCTTAACAAAGAGAAGGGGATTATGCAGTTCAAATTCTATGCAGTCAAGTTGCTCTCAAGAGCGATGGTCAGAACCTCAGGTTACTGGATCAATTCCTCTTGTTTTTCTCCCAGGTCCTTCTACCACTTTCCTTCCTTCTTCCACGGCTGCCTGGCCGCTGCTGCTCCCTTAGGTTATCCCGAAGCATGTGATTCAGGCATTCAGGTGGCACCAATTGAGAACAAGGAAGCAGCACCCCCCAGATGCTCGGAGTGCCTGCACCCATGGAGAAACATGAATGCAGGTGGTCAAAAGTTTGCCTCCTGATTAGTAATGACTGTTCTCAAATGTTTTTTCTCCCCTGCATAAAATCATATACAAGGAATTCACATGGTGAATGATATCTGTCCACGAAGAATTAAATTAGTTTATTTCCAGTCACTTGCCGACATGGTGAAATCCCATCTCTACTAAAAATATAGAAAACTAGCTGGGTATGGTGGCATGCGCCTGTATTCTTAGCTACTTGAGAGGCTGAGGCAGGAGAATCACTTGAGCCTGGGAGGTGGAGGATGCAGTGAGCCAAGACTGCACCACTGCACTCCAGCCTGGGCGACAGAGTGTGACTCTGTCTCAAAACAAAACAAAATAACCCACAGACAAACCTAAACAAACAAGAAATGCTCTGGTGTGAATGTTCTCTGGTGGCTGAAGTTTTCCCAGAGCCTGTGTCTATGGAGCTGAGGACAGCTTCACGCTTTCTAATCGGGGGCTACAGACCAAGTTGCTGTGCATTGCCCAGCATTGGGGGCTCCCTCTCACCTGGGTGTGACATCTGCTCTGCCAGCTCTGCACAAGGAACCACATTGAAGGGGGTGGACTTCATCACGGGCATCATTAATCAATATATTTATTACAACACTTTCCTTGCACATGGCAGGGAGGTGGCTCCAAGGGTGTCTTTTGCACAAAGTCCCTGTATAACCTAGCAGTGGAACTGTAGCCAGAAACCACAATTCTTTGCTACTTGGGCATTTCTATGAGCTAATAACACAATGGCATCCATAAGGACTGGAGTCAATTGTGTTGGAGTTATGACCTTTGCAACTCTGGCTCTTAAACTGGATGGTTTTCAAAAGCCAATCTTATACTTAGGGGAGTATGTTAGCCATGCAGTTGGTCCTCCCCATAAAGCAGTAGTCCTCAAAGTTCAGCATAGTCAAGAACGACACAGGCAGCTTGATCCAAGGCAGGTTCCTGGGACTTGTCTTCATTTCCAGAAATTCAGGTTCCATTGGTTTGTGCTGGGGTCCAGGAATCTGAATTTTTAACAAGCATTCCCTTTAGGTGAAAGGCCAGTTAGAGAAAATCTCCAAACTATCACAGACCAATGCTTTTGTAAAACACCATAATGAGGAATTATGAGAAAAATGATCACCTATTTGGATGCCATGGCTATGGGCAATTGCTGTAAGGTGTGTAAATCCTTCCAGTTTCTACAGTAATCTAGTTGCAGAGCAATAAGACACGTTCCTGGACCACTGCTGGTCTCGTCTCCTGCTTTAAAGAAAAGGTTGTTCGAACACACATTTTTTGAGAACCGCTGAAGAATCCCTAAGTTGTCTCATAGGCAGGAGGACATTCTGTATGTTGACAGCTAATCTAGATTTGAACTGCTACTAAATCCAAGTAACTCTGGGGAGTTTCCCTATACATCCTTGCTATCCTCTTGGACTCAAAGAACTATCAGACGCTTGAATCTGATTGTTTTTCCAGAGACAAATTTTACCCTTGCTGCTAGTTAACCGTTATATCTTAAATCATGTTATCTGCTAAATATACAATATAGATTTTGTCACAGACTATGCAAATAGTTATGCTTTCAATATATGTAAATAGGTACACTTTTAGTATTTTCTTATATAAGTACTCTATATTTAAAAAGAACTTCTTCAGCTTCAGAAATAGAGGGATTTGTCAGTTAGCTCATGGCAGTCCAAATTGAAAGCCAATAGATGCTATGAAAGTGGGTGTTTGACCTGAGTTTTCTGCACAGTTCTTCCTGATCTTTGCCTATTGGATACAGATTTAGCAACAATGATTTCTCCATCGTGTTTTGTTGTCTCATGAACTTGTGGCTGCCTGAAACTATGAACCATGGCTTGGAGCATCCTAAAATTAAAGTAACAGTAGAATCTACCCTGAGTGTTTAAGTGGCAGCCAGCTGCAGCCACTGATATGGAATTGGTATGAAGGCATCTTCAAAAAAAAAAATGAAAAAATTAATTTAAAACTCACTACAGAGTAAGGCGTGCAGTGGCTCACGCCTGTAATCCCAGTACTTTGGGAGGTCAAGGCAGGTGGATCACTTGAACCGAGGAGTTTGAGACCAGCCTGGTCAACATGGTGAAACCCTGTCTCTACAAAAAAGAAAAATACAAAAATATCAGCCAGGCATGGTGGCTTGTGCCTTTGGTGCCAGCTACTTAATTTAAGAGGCTGAGGTGGCAGGATCACTTCAGCCCAGAGGTTGAGGCTGCAGTGAGCCATAATTGTGCCACTGCACTACAGCCTGAGTGACAGAGTGACATCCTGTCCAAAAAAAAAAAAAAAAAAACTAGTAATAAAAATAAAACTAATTGCGTTATGTGAAAGGTAGACAAGGAGATTTATAGCGTCAAAGATGTAGAATATTCTTTAATATTTTTCAGACAGCATGATCGATTCATTTAGCATATGCATACTTTGCTTTTTAATTTTCTTTAAGGCTGTTGTTACACATAAATTTGAGTTTAGATTCAGACTCTGTCATATAATAGTGAAAATTATTAGTATTAAATTTCATTCCATCTACACATACATTTTCCTAAGAGTTAATAATAGTACTTAGCAATACACAAACACTTGAAGAATAAATTTCTTCATACTTTGCATAAAAGAACTAGGTAGATGTCAATGTTTGGACATATACAATAATAGCTCTTACATGGTTCAGAATGGGGTATGTGGGGAGTAGATACTGAAGGCAGGCAGAACGGGGACAGGATTAGGGAAGAATAGAGTCTTTAAGTGCTGTTTGAGGCCTCCTCAATTAAATTCAACATCTATCAAACTGCCCACGTTACTAATCATCAGAGATTTAGAGCACCTTTCTTTAAAAACAAAACGAAGTTAAACAAAACTAAAGATTTCACCTTTAAATTTAATGACAGGTAGAAGGCCCATGACCATTCTTAGGATGGCTTGAAGAAAGTATCCTAAACGTCACACTGAGAAAAATGTTTATGAACTACCATGAGATCTCTTCCGCAATGCCCCAATGCTGAGCCTTGTCATTCACAAATGACTAGCAACAGCACACAGCTCTCAAACAAACTCTGCGTCACCACCATTAAGGTATTGTCAGTTCCCAACACACCCTTAGGTTCAATGATTCAATAGGAAGACCCAGTATCTAGCACAGAGTTTTACTCACGATGATGATTTATACAAAATGATACAAAGCAAAATCAGCACAAGGAAAAGGTGCACGGGGTAAACAGTTCAGGGGGCACCAGGTGCGAGCCTCAAGAATCCTCTCCCAGGGAATGGCACTGAGTTGTGACAACTGCTATGAACCAAATGTGTCTCCATCCCCCACTCACAGGGTGAGATCCTTCCTAATCCTTTTTTTTTTTTTTTTTTTTTTTTTTTTTTGAGACGGAGTCTCGCTCTGTTGCCCAGGCTGGAGTGCAGTGGCCGGATCTCAGCTCACTGCAAGCTCCGCCTCCGGGTTTACGCCATTCTCCTGCCTCAGCCTCCCGAGTAGCTGGGACTACAGGCGCCGCCACCTCGCCCGGCTAGTTTTTTGTATTTTTTAGTAGAGACGGGGGTTTCACTGTGTTAGCCAGGATGGTCTGGATCTCCTGACCTCGTGATCCGCCCGTCTCGGCCTTCCAAAGTGCTGGGATTACAGGCTTGAGCCACCGCGCCCGGCCTCCTTCCTAATCCTTAATGTGATGGTGTTAGGAAGCGAGGCCTTGGGAAGTGATTAGGTCATGTGAGTGGAGCCCTCATGAATGGGATTAGTGCCTTTGTAAGAAAAGACGTGGTGGAGATGATTTCTCTCTGCAACAACACCATGTGTGGGACCAGCAAGAAGGCTCCGTCTCCGAAGCAGGAAGAGAATCCACACCCGGAGCCAAACTGACCAGTGTCTGCTCTCTACCTTCTCACCTCCAGAACCATGAGACAGAACTTTCTGTTGTTTAAGACATCCAGTCTATGGTATTTGTTATAGCAGCCAGAAATAATGGAGACAGCAACACAAATGAAATGTTGCCAACCAGGGAAGCTTTTCAGAGACTCAGTACTCAGTGTTTTTATTTGAAACTGGTCATGTCAGCAGTCTCTGCCTGGCACGTACTAAAATTCCAGACTCTCGGAAGGAAAGCAAGTATCCAGCATAAAACACATTTCTTGCATAAAGAGTACGCACACAGTGAACAATGCTTATCAATTAGAGGGGTGGGAACCTTCCCAAAAAATCCAAGTTCCCAGACATCAGCCAAGGACCAGTCTTGCAAGCACGCCTTCCTGAGGATAAGCAGTCAAGCTGGCCGCGTTGTCTTTTCTGCCCCGATACCATATATGCACAAATTCAAAGTCTCACATTACTTCGTAATCATTTCCCCATGCCAGATTGATGTGGGGAATTCACATCTGGTAATGCTAAAAATGTTATTGATTCTTTTTTTATTTCCTCTCTTATGTCTGCTCAGGACTACCCAAAATGCAAGAAGAATACAAATCATCTAATAATATGCAATGCAGTAAAGGACAGCTTTTAAAAAGCATTTAAGAAACTTTTATGTTAAGTAATTTTGTTTAAGGACTACCAAAAATTAACAACTTTAATCACTAATAGAAGTTTTACTGCTTTCAACATGAGGCTGGACTTTTTGATAGGCAGATCAAGATTTAGCCACTTTTTAATGTATTTTTCCAAGCCAATCAAATGGGTGTGGGACCAGCTGTTTAGAATCTTTAAACAGTATGAATGTTAAGTTTCTTATATGGCCAGTTGTTACAAATGAGTCCATATGAGGGATTTATTTGAAGAAAATAAGCATTAGTATTTTCTAGGCAATTATGACTCAAGAGGCATTCATTTGCTAAACTGTATGCTTTTAAATGTTGTATAATGCAAGACAATTATCAAACCAATTAAAAAGCATTTCTACTGGTCTTTATAAAATGTCATGTTATATGATTCAGCATAATAAGCAGAATGAGCACTTATTTGCTCTAAAACCTGGATAAAAGGCAAACTTTGACACATGCTCAGATTATCACAAATTCTAGATGGCTGAGGTTTCCTTTATACATCTTTAATTGGCATATAGAGATATATTTGATGTGTTATCAGAGCCTAGTATAATCATTTAGCATTAGCTTAACTGTGGTTATGCCAAAACTATCTTGTTTTTCACTTGGCAGAATATTTAAAATAACATCCCAAATCATTGAGAAAAACAAAATTTTCTCCTTGATGAAAAAATAGCCTTTCATTAAATAGCAAAATAAGCTATGGATATAAAACAGAGCATAGTACAAATAACAGGAAAACTACCAGTTTAAATCAGTTCTAATAAACACTTGAACATAACTCACACATGAAGTAAATTAGCAGTTTCTACGAGTCACCAATAGAACACTGCAGAACACTTGTCTGAATGAGGGGTGAGGGTGAAAGGCTAAGGTATTAAATATGCCAGGCTAATAAAACTCTAGCAGCTGTTTTGTGGTTTCTCCTTAAATTCAATCACAAAATGGAAAATAATGAGAGCTACACCTGAGATTCTTAAAGAGATAAAAGTGACTTTTTAAGTGGCAGTTCTAGAAAATATTTGTAACTAAAAGATGCTTTGGAAATTTGAACCTGATGTCATTTAAGAAGACTCTACCACCCTAAACAAAATAGTATAATGCAAGAATAATACTGGAAGGTCAATTTTTAGCTCATTATTTCTTGTTATCACACACTCAGGATTCATTATTTACAGGAAAATACAAAAAGTTGTTCCTAACCAACAAAACTGTGACACATTTTACACATTCCTAAATATAGATGTTAAGTAGCTTATTATTTTGTGCTAATGTTCTGAGTTTGGGTGACATATTAAAAAATGAGATTCCAAAGACCAATATAAAATGGAAAAGAAAGAAGTTATGACATGTTTTTAAGCCTATTATTCTGCATATATAAATTAGCCTGAAATTACAGTGTTTGCACCTGTAAACTTCAGAAATATTAGTTATAATATTATGAGTAGTGGTTGCGTTAAAAAAAGAAAAAAAATCAGCGTGGGGGTGTTGGTGGCTTCTGCAATGAAAAGAATTGGCAATTGTACCTTAAAAAGGAGTTCCACGTCCATGTGTATGTTGGGCGGATCCCCTGGCTACAAGGTCTGTCTGCCTGTCAGCACTCAGGCTGGGAGCCAGGGTGGGTGAGGTTGGTGCCTGCTGGTGTGCCTGGATGCCCTACTGCATGCAGATGGCAAACCCATCCAGTCATGCTTGAAGACCCCAGGTGAGATCACTCACCTATAAAAATATGTCATTACGTGGGCAAAATAGAAGCTGCAGGACTCCAAGTAAATTATTCCTTATCCTCAGTCAGGCACAGTCAAAATGACTTCATTGCACTGAATAACAAGGTAAAATCTCTAGTATCCGACTAGGGATGAAAGAGAGAAATGCTCTTCATATGTGAACAAGTAGCTCCCAATGGGCTGAGTGTAAGGAAGCTAATGAGATGGAGAAGTTGTTCCAAAGAAACGAGTCCTTATGGATCATCTAAATTACCCTGATTCATGTTACATCTTTTTAGTTTTAAAAATACATGTGCAGTCCAATAATAAGTTTATGAAATCCTTTATTGCTTCTCTAGAGAAGGAGATAGTACATGCAATCCAATCCAATGTATCTACTAGTGTCCTTTCTTCTGTGAACCCACAGGACAAATATGGAGTCTAATTAGAAACTCAACTACATAATTCTTGGGAAAGCAATGTATCAGCTCTTATCAATAATCACCAGAATGTCATACCCTTTGCACTGGCACTAATACTCCTGGGAATTTATCTTAAGGAAATAGTCTAAAGAAAAGCCTATATAGTCACGTACTGCACATAATCTGTATTAACACATAAATATAGTAATGACTTGTCAACATAATTGTTTGATAATATCAAGCACTCTGAAACAACCAGAATACTCAACAACTAACAAAAGGTATACATTATGATACACCTGTTTGATGTAATTATATGATCTCTGTAATAGCAAAGAAAACAAAAGTCTATTTTCACCTTGATTATAGGTCTTAATGAAAGAACAGTCCTTTTCTATTTGGGAAAGAGTCTTATTTGACCTAGCATAAATTTTTAGATGACACACATTACAATAATAGCGAATAGTAAATATTAGTTATTGTGCTTAGGCAGATGATAATTCAAAGTTAAAGGTACTATCTGTATCTTCATTTTGCAGATGAAGGGACTGGGGTTTAGAGATGCTAAGTAACTTGTTGAAGGTCATATAGCTATTCAGTGGTAGGGCCAAGATTTGATTCTGGTCTCTGTAGAATCTAAGATCTTAGCCACAGTGCACACATAAAGTGACAGGTCAGGAGGGTGGCTACCCTTCTACATATGAGACCAGTTAAATCAAAGGTGAGAGTCTATAAGATGACATAAATTACAGCCTCTCATTCATTCATTTGTGTTTTCATTCAGGGAACACCGTGCACTGGGCTGTGGTGCTTCACAGTGAGGGAGCCTCGTTCATTACAACAATGCTAAGATCTGGATGTGGTCAAGATTTGGAAGGGTATACACTAAAGTCAAGTCACGATGGCAGTACCAGAAAATGGGGTGGAGTTATTTGGTGTTTTAAAAAATGTGTAAGCATTTGGTTATATTGTTATTTTCTTTCCTTTTATAAGGACTGCAAAGTTCTAGGGGATTATTCAAAAAAGTTGCAAAGAGAAACTAGTGAAGAAGGCAGACTCATTCTCTTCCTTAAGGTTTGGTGAAAGCTTTGGACACATACTTATGTGACAATAAATAGTAACTCTAAACCTCCTCAGCCTTACATATGTTAATAAAATGGGATTTCTTAAAAAGCTATCAGGCTTTTGCTGAATTCCAAGTAAGAATCTTGATACCAAAAGCAAAACATATTTGCAAAGTTACGGTTTAAATGTTTTGAAAAATAATTATCAATAATCGATATGCAACTTTGAGTCAGGTTTCCATGATAAATTGCAGTAAATAGTCAACTCTAATAAGGATTCTTCAGAATATTTTCTTAGGTGGAGTTGCTCAGTAATAACAAAAATCTGACATTAAAAACATAGAAAACATGATTTAAAAATATTAATTTAGAAATTTGAGAGGGCTAACTTCAGTATACATTAGTTTTAAAACTTCAGTAAAGATATAGGGAGGCAGAGCAAGATGGCCGAATAGAATCCTCCACCAATTGTCCTCCCAGCAGGAACATCAAAGTCAACAACTATCCACACAAGAAAAGCATCTTTGTAAGAACTAAAAATCAGGCGAGTGATCACAGTATCTGTTTTTAACTTCCTATCACTGAAAGGAGCACTGAAGAGAGTAGGAAATTCAGTCTCACACTGCCAGCACCGTGCCTCCTCCATCCCCTAGCAGGGAGGAGAACCTGTGCACTTGTGGGGAAGGAAAGTGCAGTGACTGGGAGCCTTTGCAATGGAACTTGGTGCTGCCCTGTTACAGCAGAAAGCAACACTGGGCAGAACTCAGCCAGCACCTACGGAGGGAGCATTTAGAACAGCCCTGGCCAAAGGCAAATCATCCATCCCAGTGGTCACAACCTGAGTTCTGACAAGCCTCACTACCAGGGGCTAAAGTGCTCCTGTGTCCTAAGTAAACTTCAATGGCAGTCTAGGCAACAAGGACTTCCATTCCTGTGCATGTCCTAGTGCTATGCTGGGCTCAGAGCCAGTGGACCTGGAGGCATGCGACCTAGTTGAGACACAAGTTAGGGCAGCTAAGGGAGTGCTTGTACCACTCTTCCCCCAGCTCCAGGCAGCACAGGTTGCAGCTCTGGAAGAGACTCCTTCCTTCCTTGTGAGGAGAGGAGAGAGAAGAGTAAAGAGAACTTTGTCTTACAACTTGGATACTAGCTCAGCCACAGTAGGATAGGGCAGCAAGTAGAGTCCTGAGGCCTCCGTTCCAGGCCCTAGCTTGTGGATGACATTTCTAGACACACCTGAGCCAGAAGGGAACCTGCTTCATGGAGAGAAGGACTCAGTCCTGGCAGGATCCATCATGTGCTGACTAAAGAGCTGTCGGGTCTTGAATAATCAGCAGTGGTACTCAGGCAGTACTCACTGTGGGCCTTGGGTGAGACTCAGAGCCATGTTGGCTTCAGGTGACACTCAGCATTTTCCCAGTGGTGGTGGCTACAGAGAGGAACTCCTGCTTGAAAAAAGGAGAAGGAAGAGTAAAGGGCACTTTGTCTTGCAGCAAAGATACCAGCTTGGGCAAAGTGGGGTAGAGCACCAAGCAGGCTCTTGGGGTGCCAGATTCCAGGCCTTGGCTCTCACACAGCCCTTCTTGACCTGCCCTGGGCCAGAGGGGGGCCCCCTGCCTTGAAAGGAGACTCCCAGGTCTGGTAGCATTTACCATAAGCTAACTGAAGAGTCCTTGGGCCTTAAATGTACATTGGTGGAAGCCAGATAATGCTCACTGTGAGTCTGGGCTGGTAGTGGCCATGGGAGACACTCCTCTGCTTGTGAAAAGGGGAGAGAACAGTGGGGAGGACTTTGTCTTATGCCTTGGGTGCCAGGTTGGCTGTACTAAATACAATACCAAGTAGACTCCTAGGTTTCTGACTCTAGGCCCTGGCTTCCAGATGGCATTTCAAGACCCACCTGGGGCCAGGAGGAACTCATTGCCCTGAAGGGAAGGACACAAGCTGGCTGGCTTCATCATTTGCTGATTGTAGAGTCCTGGGACATGGAGTGAACATAGGCAGTAGCCAGCCAGTGGTTACCATGGTCCTTAGGTGAGACCCAGTGCTATGCTGGCTTCAAATCTTACCCAGTACAGTCCCAGTGATGGTGGCCACAAAGGTGCTTTTGTCCCCCGTTCCCCAGTCTAAGCAGCTCAGCACAGAGAGAAAGACTCTGTTTGTTTGAGAGAAAGTGAGGGAAGAGAACAAGTCTCTGACTGGCAATCCAGAGAATTCATCTGGATCTTATCCAAGACCACCAAGGCAGTACCTCTACAAGTCTGCAAAGGCCAGAGTGTTACTGGGCTCAGGGTGCCCCTTGATGCAGATACAGCTGAAGTGACCAAAAACTTAGATCATAATACCATACAACTCCTTTCAAAAACCTGGAAAGCCTTCTCAAAAAGGCTAGTTGTACAAACAAGCCCAAACTGTGAAGACTACAATAATACCTAACACTTGAATGCCCAGACACCAGAAAACATCCACAAGCCTCAAAACCATCCAGGAAAATGACCTCATCAAACAAATTAAATAAGGCACCAGTGACCAAACCCAGAGAGACAGACATATGTGACCTTTGAACAGAAAATGCAAAATAGCTCTTCTGAAGAAAGTCAGTGAAATTCAAGATAACAGAAAGAAGAAATTCAGAATCCTATCAGATAAATTTAACAAAGAGATTGAAATAATTAAATACAATCAGGCAGAAATTCCAGAGTTGAAAAATGCAATTGACATACCAAGGAATGCATCAGGGTCTCTTAATAGTAAAATTATTCAAGCAGAAGAAAGAATTACTGAGTTTGAAGATAAGCTATTTGAAAATATATAGTCAGAAGGGACAAAAGTAAAAAGAATAAGAAAGAATAAAGTACACCTGCAGGATCTAGAAAATAGCCTCAAAAGGACAAATCTAAGAGTTATTGGTCTTAAAGAGGAGGTAGAGCAAGATATACGGCTAGAAGGTTTATTCAAAGGGATAATAACAGAAAACTTCAAAAACCTAGAGAAATATACCAATATTCCAGTATAAGAACACCAAGCAGATTTAACTTGAAAAAGAATACCTCAAGAAATGTAATAACCAAACTACCAAAGGTCAAGGATACAGAAAGGATCCTAAAGGCAGCAAGAGAAAGAAAAACAAATAATAATAGCATACAATGAAACTCTAATATGTTTGGTAGCAGACTTCTCAATGGAAACCTTACAGACCAGGAGAGAGTGGCATGACATATTTAAAGTGCAGAAGGAAAAACAAATACACTTTTATCCTAGAATAGTATATCCAACAAAAATATCCTTCAAACATAAAGGAGAAATAAAGACTTTCCAAGACACACAAAAACTGAAGGATTTCAACAAAACTAGACATATCCAACAAGAAATGCTAAAGGGAATTCTTCAATCTGAAAGAAAAGAATGTTAATGAGTAACAAGAAATCTGAAGGTACAAAACTCACTGGTAATAGTAAGTCCATAGAATATTATAATACTTAATTGTAGCCTGTAAACTATTCATATCTTGATTAGAAAGACTGAAAAATGATAAAAAATAATAACTATAACAACTTTTCAAGACACAGACATTAAAAAAAGATATAAAGAAAAACACCAAAAACTTTAAAAGTGGGAGGATGACATTAAAGTGTAGAATTTTTATTGGTTTTCTCTTTATGCAATCAGTTTTGTCATCAGTTTAAAACAATGAATTGTTAAGATATTATTTGCCAACCTCACGGTAACCTCAAATTGAAAAACACACAACAGGTACACAAAAAGCAAAAAGTAAGAAACGAAAATACCACCAGAGAAAATCACCTTCACTAAAAGGAAGACAAGAAGGAAGGAAAGAAGGAAGAGGAGACTGCAAAAACAATCAGAAAACAACAAAATGGCAGGAATAAGTCCTTACTTATCAATAATAACACTGAATGTAAGTGGACTAAACTCTCCAATCAAAAGACATAGAGTGGCTGAATGGATTAAAAAAACAAGACCCAGTGATCTACTGCCTACAAGAAACACACTTCACCAATAAAGACACATATAGACTGAAAATAAGGAGATAGAAAAAGACATTCCATGCTAATGGAACCCACTTCCCAACTAAAAGCAGGAGTAGCTACACTTCTATCAGATAAAATAGATTTCCAGCCAAAAACCTATAAAAAAAAGACCAAGTAGGTCATTATATAATGATAAAGGGGTCAATTCAGCAAGAAGATGTAACAATCGTAAATATATATTGGAACCAACACTGGAGCACCCAGATCCATAAAGCAAATATTACTAGAGCTAAAGAGAGAGATAGACCCCCAAACAATAAAGGCTGGAGACTTTAACATCCCACTTCCAGCACTGGACAGATCATACAGACTGAAAATCAACAAAGAAACATTAGACTTAATCTGTATCACAGACCAAATGGACCTATAATTATTTACAGGACATTTCATCCAATGGCTGCAGAATACACATTCTTTTCCTCAGCACCTGGATCATTCTCAAGGATAGACCATATGTTAGGGCGCAAAACAAGTCTTAAAAAATTTGAAAAAAACTTAAATTGTATTAAGTATCTTCTCTGAACACCATGGAATAAAACTAGAATTAACAAGAGGAATTTTGGAATTAAAAAGATGAATTTTGGAAACTATATAAACACATGAAAATAAAATGGTATTCTCCTGAATGACCAATGGTCCAGTGAAAAAACTTACAAAAAAATTTTTAAGTTTCTTGAAACAAATGATAATGAAAACATACCAAAACCTATGAGATAAAGCAAAAGTAGTAGTGAGAGGAAAGTTTATAGCTATAAGCATCTACATAAAAAAGTAGAACAACTTCAAGGAAACAACCAAATGATATATCTTTAAAAAGTAGAAAAGCAAGAGCAAACCAAAACCAAATTTAGTGGAAGAAATAATAGAGATCAAGCAAAATAAATGAAATTGAAATGAAGAAAATGATACAAAGGTCAATGGAACATAAAGTTGGCTTTTTGAAAAGATAAACAAAATTGAAAAAATCTTTAGCCAGACAAAGATAAAAAGAAAGAAGACCCAGATAAATTAAGTCAGAGATGAAAAAGGAGACATAATACAACTGATGTCACAAAAATCCAAAGGCTCATTAGAGGCAACTATGAGCAACTATACACCAATAAATTGGAAAACCTAGAAAAATGAATACATTCCTAGATGCATACAATCTAGTAAGATTGAGTTATAAAGAAATCCAAAACCTGAACAGACCAGTAACAATTAATGAGATCAAAATTGTAATAAAGTTTTCCAGCAAAGAAAAGCCCAGGATTCAATGGCTTTACTGCTGAATTTTACCAAACATTTAAAGAACAGCTAATACCAATCTTACTCAAACCATTCTGAAAAATAAAGGAGGAGGGAATACTTCCAACCTCATTCTACAAGCCATCCTGATACTAAAATCAGACAAAGACACATCAAAAAAGAAGACTACAGGCCAATGTCTTTGACGAATACTGATTTAAAAAATCCTCAATAAAATACTAGTAAATTGAATTCAACAACACATTAAAAAACCATTCATCACAACCAAGTGGGATTTATCCCTGGAATGCAAGGATGGTTCAACATACGCAATCAATCAATGTGACACATTAACAAAAGGAAGGACAAAAAACATATAATCATTTCAACTGATGCTGAAAAAGCATTTGATAAAATTCAACATTGTTTCATGATAAAATCCCTTCAAAATAGTGGGAATAAAAGGAACATAATTCAACACAATAAAAGCCATATATGACAGATCCATAGCTAGTATCATAATGAATGGAGAAAAATTGAAAACCTTTCCTCTAAGATCTGGAACATGGCAAGGATGCCCACTTTCATCACTGTTATTCAACATAGTACTGAAAGTCCTAGCTAGAGCAATCAGACAAGAGAAAGAAGTAAAGGGCATCCAAATTCAAACAGAAGCAGTCAAATGATCTTTATTTGCAGATGACATGGTCTTATATTTGGAAAAACCTAATTAGAACTGATAAACATTCAGTAAAGCTGCAGGATACAAAATCAACATACAAGAATCAGTAGCATTTCTATATGCCAACAATGAAAAATCTGAAAAAGAGATCAAGAAGGTAATCCTATTTACAGTAAGTACAAACAAAATACATAGGAATTAACCAAAGAAGTGAAAGATCTCTATAATGAAAATTATAAAACATCCATGAAAGAAGTTGAAGAGGCCACAAAAATATAGACATATATTCCATGTTCATGGGTTGGAAGAATCAATATTGTTCATATGTCCATCTGACCCAAGCAATCGACAGATTCAATACAATCCCTATCAAAATACCAATGACATTCTTCACAGAAACAGAAAAAACAATCTTAAAATTCATGTGTAATCAAAAAGACTCATTCAATAGAATGACCCAGAATAGCCAAAACTATCCTGAGTGAAAAGAACAAAACTGGGGGAGTCACATGACCTGACTTCAAATTATACTAGGTTGGTACAAAAGTAATTGTGGTTTTTGCCATTTTTGCCATGCAGTTTCTCCATTAATAAGAATCTTATTAATATTGAAGTAAGCTTGTAATAAAAGCATAGTTTAATTTCATATTAGAATGTGTTTATATTGTGTCAATAATATAATTGTTCACATGTTTTGGAATTCATTAATTATAAGGAAAACAGAATCATTCTTATCTGGTAAATTTTCTGTGTTTGTAAATTGCAAACTTCTGAAATCAGGTGTTTTTCCAACAATAAAATGACTTTTGTTGAAGAGGTTCTTAGAGTTTGCTTTCTTCAATGCTAGATCAATGTGTTCTTCAAATTTTGAAACCTATTGTTCTTTCGCTTTAAGCAGAAAAGGAAGCCCTGTTATTTTCAGAAAAACAGGAAGAATTTATTTGGCTACAAACTAAGTATTTCTGTCCAAATATGATTTCACTAGGAAATCTGATTTTCTTTTCCATAGGAAATAGTGCACAGATCTTACAGCACCAAAGAAAAAGCTCAGCCCTGCCTATGGGGTACTGGATCAATGACAATTTTGATGTCACAATATCTCCAGCCTACTAACCAAGAAACATTCAGACTGGTGCACTGAACGGAAGTTGCTTCTATACTCCTTTTCCCTTTAGTGTTTATTGCTTTCCTTTTCCCAGCAGAAAACATACATGCACGCGCGCACGCACGCACACACACACACACACACACAGAGAAAAAGAGAGAGAGAGAGAGAGATCCTAATCCAATAAGGCAAGACCATGTGATGTATGAGCCATCAAAGAGACTACTGGCACTGGGCTAGGGGTTGCTAATGAAAGTGCAAAAAGTATGTTATGCTTTTTGAGAGGAAGGTGTTGGCTGAATGTTTTATTCCATTTGGGCTGCTGTACCAAAATGCAATAAACTGGGTGGCTTATAAATGACAATAATTTATTTTTCATAGTTTTAGGGGCCTGAAAGTCCATGAACAATACGTGGCAGATTCGATGCCTCGTGAGGGCCCACTTACTGGTTCATTGATGATCATCTTTCTGTTGTGTCTTCACACTGGAAGAGACAAATGAGCTGTCTGGGGTCTCTTTTACAAGGGCACCAATCCTATCCATGAGGGAAGCTCCACCTTCATGACCTAATCACCTCCCAATGGTCCCACCTGCTAATATCACCGTGAGGGTTAGAATTTCAACATACAAATTTTACAGGGAGAAACATTCAAGTCGACCACACCGAATTTCATCTGCCCAAATGTTAATGAGAGAATGCCTTCCTGAAATCAACGAGAGTTGGAACTTTGCTTGCTTTTCACAAACTTATACCCCACTAATCAGTATATCCAAGAATCTGGGTCCCAACTTGATAGGAACAAACAAAAATCCACTTTTGAGGAAAACATGTACAGTCCACACTGTTACGTATGTCATTTGACAATTAGCTTTAAGGACAAAACCTGAGTTCATTAGTAAAGTGAGTAAATTTTATAATTATGTCTTCCAAAGAAACAAAAAGAATAATTGTATTGATAATTAAAACATCCAATAATGCTGGAATAGGCCAGGCACAGTGGCTCACGCCCATAATCCCAGCATTTTCGAAGGCCAAGGTGGGCAGATCTTGAGTTCAGGAGATCGAGACCATCCTGGCTAACATGGTGAAACCTCATCTCTACTACAAATACAAAATATTAGCCGGGGCATGGTGGCATGCGCCTGTAGTCCCAGCTAGTTGGGAGGCTGAGGCAGAAGAACTGCTTGAACCCAGGAGGCGGAGGCTTCAGTGAGCTGAGATCACTCCACTGCACTCCAGCCTGGGCAACAGAGCAAGACTCCATCTCAAACAAACAAACAAAAAACACACACACACATCCAATACTGCTGGAATACAGGATTTAATGTTACAGAATTTCAAAAGGCAAAAATATATAAAAAGTTATATTTTTAGTAATATGTTACATTATTTTAACTAAACACAAATAAAATTAATTATCCCACTTGGGATTGAGGATTGCAGTAAGTACATGATTAGTAGTTATTCAAGATTCCTGAGTCCTCCTACTGAGCCAAATGCATATCACGTTGCTGGTACATCCATCAGTACAGAGCCTGTGGACTCGATTTCTGAAGTTCTTAAGATTCCACAAAGCTAAAAGAATGGTTCTCAAAGCGTGGTCCCTGAACCAACAGTGTCAGTATCACTTGGGAACTTGTTCGAAATGCAAATTCTCACAATCTCCAGCTACTCAAAAACTCTGGGGGTAGGTCCAGTAATCTGGTTTACAAAACTGTGACAGTCACCCTCCAAACTGACTCCATAATGATTGGTGCCTGCTATTCATGTTTTTGTGTAGTTTCGTCCCATAACGATGGTGCTGACTTGTGTAACAGAGATAATGTAGCAGATGTGTTAGCTTATGACATCATAAAACCATTGGGCCTTCCCCCCTGCTCTTTCTCAGATCTCCTGTTCTCTGGAAGCCAGCAGCCATGTTGTGAGGATGCCCAAGCAGTGCTATGGAAAGAGGTTCATGTGATAAGGAACTGAGGCCTCCTGCCCTCAGCTATGCAAGTGAGTCATCTTGGAAACACATTATCCAGCCTGAATCCAGACAGTTTGATTGTAAACTTAGGAGACACTGTGAGCCAGAATCATCCAACCAATCTGCTCCCAGATCACTGACCCATGGAAACTGTGAAAGAATAAATGCTTATTGTTCTTTTTAGGATCTAACTTTTGCTTTGCAGGAATGGTTTATTAGCACACAAACCTTTTGTGTGACTCTGACACATGCTAAATTTTGAAAAACATTGAGCTAAAACATTCATTCACTCACCAAGTAATTATTATTTGTATCTACTATGTGCCAGGCTAACAGCAGAAATACAATGATGGGCAAAACAGACACAGACCATTCCTTGATGCATTCTTTTCTTTTCCTTCGTTGGACTTATCATACTTTATAACGATTTTATTTACGTCTGTCCTGCAAGTTTTGGGTGGGCAGGACCCTTGCCTGGTTTCTTCACCATGAGGTTTCTGGGGCCCAGTCCTGTGTCTGGCACACAGGAAGTGTGCAATTAATATCCACTTGAGTATGACCCTTACCTTCCTTGCTCACCACCGTTCACCTATATGAAAGATTCAGGCCCCAGTAACGAGGCCTTGAATAGCACTAATAGCACTACATTTAAGGGGCTCAGTAACATCTCCCTGGGAATCCAACTGCCACTGGATAATCTCCATAGGAAGAAATGTCTTTTGTGTTCAAAACAGTCAACTTTTTAGAGCCTCTCTCTTTCAAACAAGCAGATTCCTAAGCATGTATAAAGAAAATGTATGCAGTGGATGTGTTAGTCTGTTCTTGCACTGCTATAATAAAATACCTGAGACTGGGTAAAATATAAAGAAAAGAGATTTAATTGGCTCATAGTTCCACAAGCTGTGCAGGAAACATAGTGCTGGCATTTGCTTCTGAGGAGGCCTCTGACATTGGAAGGCAAAGTCAGAGTTGGCACTTCACATGTTGAAAGCAGGAGCAAGAGACAGAGTGGGCGGGAGTTGGTGCCACAACGATCTCAAATAACCAAATCTGTAGTCCCAGCTACTTGGGAGGCTGAGGTAGGAGAATTGCTTGAACCCGAGAGGTGGAGGTTGCAGTGAGCCGAGATCATGCCACTGCACTCCAGCCTGGGTGACAGAGCGAGACTCTGTCTCAAAAAAAAAAAAAAAAAAAAAAAAAAAAAAAAAAAAAAAAAAATCAGAAAACAACCAAATCTCATGAGAACTCACTATCATGAAGACAGCACTAAGCCGTGAAGGATCTGTCTGCATGATCCAAACACCTTCCACGAGGCCCAGGTGAAGTGGGGATTACAATTCAGCATGAGATCTAGGTGGGGACAAATACCCGAACTATGTCAGAGGGTTTAGAAATACAAGTAATTGCATGGGAGTCTATAAGGATGGACACATTTAGTAAAGGTTTTAGTTCAAAAATATTGGAAACCAAAAGCCCTATGAAGCCAACCATGTATGCAGCTATGTGTATATATATGTATCTAATGAGCACATCAGTAAAGGAGGTGGGACACACTGTTTCACCTCCAGGGCAGCCCCTTGTGGATCAGAACAACCAGAGGCCGGGGACACTGCCAGGTTGATCTTCTGTGGTGGTGACCGTCCTGCTGACCGGTGTACCCAGGGCTGAAGATGGGACTGTGCAAACTGAAATGTTCTAATCCCTTCTAACAGCTCTTCGATGGGTTCTTTTATTCAGCAGCTGACGTTAGAGGTTAGAGCACTTGGAAACAATGAGGTGCTGAGACAACAAGTCAATGCCTTCTCAACATGACCTTAGTACAGGAAGCGGGCATTTGGAGAACATTTTTTGATAACAGAAAAAACAAAACCAGGCATTGATTTTTAAAATTATCATAGCAGACAGATTGAGATGTGGGTGACATCATTTTACTGCTATTTAAGGATGTCGGATAAATTATAAAACAGATTCTGGCTCTCAGCCTATTTATGATCAAGATCAAAGAAGAGGGGCAAAGACTACTGCAGTCTTGTGGGTAATCAGAAGGTGCTGGAGGTTTTCTGAGCAGAACTCATCCAAGCTGTCTCCACTGCCCATCCTTGGTGAGGGTTCTCACATGCTTCACCATGACAAGGCACAAGGGCCACAAATAAACCTAACAACGCCAGACCACATCTTCTGTTGCCTCTTCTATCCTCGCCCGACCCTAACCCTTACCCACAGAACACAGCCTGCCCAGTGGGAACTGAGGGATTTCTTATCAACTTGCTGTTTTTCATTCTTTTGTGACTAGCAAAACGTAACAGTGCTGTCCTACATAACTTTCTGGGACAATGGAATTGTTCTGTCTCTGCACTATCCAATATGGTAGCCATCAGGAGCATGTGGTGACTCAGAATTTGAGATGGGGCTGGTGAGACTGAGAAACAAAAGGTTTCCTCTTATTTAGTTTGAAGTAATTGAAATGTAAGTAGCCATATTGGTCAGTACAGTGTTAGAAAATAATAAGGATTATTAGTACTTCCATTTCTCATCTGTGGATATTCAGGGTCAGAGGATGAAGTAACTTGCCCAAGGTCAGCAAGCCAGCAAGTGGCCAAGGGGAATTCAAACTCAACCCATCCTGTGCCACCTCAACCTCTTGCAATGACATCAAACTGCAGCCCCTTCTTCAAGTCAAAGAAGCCTTAAAGATAATCTTCAGCTTCTGAAACTTTAAATACTCAGTAAAGAGCTTTAAAAGGAAGCTGGCTATACGTGGCATGATTTCTTTTAGCAAAAACAACATAGGAAAGTACTTTTTTTCAGTTATGACTATCTAACTTGAATTTTTTAAACCACGTGTTGATAATAAGTGTATCTGACAGACCCCTCTAACTGTGCTTTAAAACTTTTGCTCTAATCAAATATTAGCCACATGAATTTATGAGAGGGTGAGGATATGAAAAAGACTGTATTAAACTTCTGTCACATCTTGTTATGCTGTCTAGGCATTATTCTATCCTGTTTACTCTCTGCTGACAAACTAGATTATACTTTTTTTCCTAAATCAACGAGATCCTATGAAACCACACCAAAGATAAAGAACTTAGGATTTCAAAAGAGTGAATCAGAAACAAAGAGTGTCAAAGGCATGAGTTTAAAAGGGAGAGAAAAAGCTGAGCTTATGGAAAAGAGTATGCAGTCATATTGTAAATTTTTTTCTTAAATTATATGTAAAATAATTCACATTATTATGATACCAAAAACCCACTCTAAAATCTGCAAGCTTCAATTCAGGATACCTGTGTGTCCTGAATTCATAACCAAACCAGTGTTATCTCCACAAGTCTTTCCTTTTCATGCGGAACCACTGTGCAGCCCAAGAAAGGAAAAGGGTTGTAAATTCATTGAAATTGGGAAAGAGAACATTACAGTTCTTTACAGACAAAACCAATATCGTTTGGTTCTTGTGTAGGTTTTCATATTGCCAAAAGGGTCTAGGATATTCCTTAATATTACCCTACTCAGGTAATATCAAAGAGACAATGGAGTGATGAGCTAAAACACAGATAAAGAAATGAGGTAAAAACCAAAAACTCTGAGGATCAAAGCTTGACTAGAAGACAATGTAGGCCCAGTATGACGCTCTTGTTACCTAAAACCCATCTGTAGATGAAAGATAGTGTACTCTTTGGTGAAGAGAGCTAAATGAGATACTGGAACTAGTCTCATCAAAGCCCATACCAACTCATAATCTTGAAACACAACACACTCTCCTGTGGTCACAGATTCAGCTCCACAACCAAGCATGGCAAAAGCTATGTGAACAGGCATGGGTGGCAGATTCACGATGCCGCACCTTCCTGGACATGACTCCCTCACCTCCCTCAAGAGGCGGGGTCTATGTTTTCTCCCCTGGAATCAATAAGCCCTGAAATGACTCTGGCCAACAGAATTGCACCTGTGATGCTGTACCAGTCCCTAGGTGTTGGCCTTAAGAAACTGGCAGTGGCAGAGAAGAATTCAAATTCTTGAAATTCAAATTCTTGATTTCCTGTGTTTTCGAACGTTCTCCCTAGGATCCACAAGCTGCCATTTAAGAAGTCCAATTACTTTCAGACCACCATGCAAGAGAGACTATGTGCAGGCACATGGTCAACTGTCCCAGACGAGCTGGGCCTTTAGCCATCCCTGCAAAGGGACCGGAGGGATGTGGGAGTGAAGTCATCCCATAAAGAGCGGAATGCACCAGACGACCTCCAAGGATGCCATATGGAACAGAAAGAACTGCCCAGCTAGGCCTGTCCTGACCTATAAAATCATGAGAAAAATAAAACAGTTCTTTCTTTTACACCTTGAAATTTTGGAGCAGTCTGTTACACAAGTGTTTCTTTTTTCCTTAGTCAACCTACCTTTCCTCCAAAACCACCTGTTAATGGCTCTTACTGTACAGGTGGAACATGCCTAATCTGAATAACCAAAAGCTGAAACGCTCCAAAATTCAAAACTTTTTGTGTGTCCACATGGCACTCAAAGCTAAGGCTCATTGAAGCATTTTGGATTTTTGGATTAGACATTCTCAACCAGTTAAGTATCTATGAATATTCTGAAATATGAAAAAAATCCAAAATCAGAAACACTTCCGGTTCCAGGCATTTCAGAGAAGGTATTCTCAACCCATATAACATGACTGTATATTTGTTAAATATGAGATCTCATCCTGTCTGCCCCCCACTCATTCCAATTTTTAATATGACACCTACCAATGAAACCAGAAGAAGGTGGGTTTGGCTGAATCTTCTCTTTAGTGTTCTCCTGGATAATATCCCAGAGTTGCCATATAAATTTAGGATGAAGAATGTAAAATGGCTGATTTGGGTTTCTCTGACGATGCTGAATATATGGAGTGAACAGGTTGTAATCCGGTTTTTTGTACCACTAAGGGAAAAAAAAATCAATGCAGTCAAGTAGAAAGAACTAAACTGTGAAAGGAGACAGGGCATGGCTGGTTGATTCGAGGCAGAGGGGCCAGGCTGGGGCTAGAGGATGGGGAAAGATCACGACTCATTCCATCTACAGACACTTCCTCATTGGGATGAGGGGATGAGGACAAAGAGAGACCAGGATGCTAGCCCTAGCAGAGATAATGCTTTGTGCTTTAGTCAAATGAGGAAAATGGACTAGATCACGGATCAGCATCCCTCTTCTGCAAAGGGCCAGATAATCAACACCTTGGGCTTTGCAGGCCATAGAGTCGGTCGTCTCTACTCAACTGTACCATCGTAGCACAGAAGCAGCCGTGGATAATAAATACTGAATGGGCGTGCTGTGTTCTAATAAAACACTATTTATGAAGGCAGGTGGTGGCTAGATTTGGCCCATGGGTGTAGTTTGTTGGCCCCTGGGGACTGGATCAGTGTATTTCAAAAATAAGTTTTTCAAATTTCATCTATAGTGACAGAAATTGTATCGCTGCTGCCTGGGCCTGGGTTGGGGCTGGGAAGATTGACTAGGATGGATTGACAAAGGAACTCTCTGGGGTGAAGGAAATATTCCAGTTTTTCATTATGATGGTAGATACATGAGTATATAGATTTGTTATCATTCATCAAAATGTACGCTTATATTTGTTTACACAATGTATGCTATTGTAGAAAAATCAATAAGGATGTTTTTCAAAAAGGAAGTTTTCAGAAGCATCTCAGCTGTAACCATGACATGGATTTGGATAGGGTGGGTGGGAAGAAGCTTAGCTCATAGAACTCCCTTTAAACAGACAGCATTGGTGTATAGTGGGTATACATTAAGATCACAGGTAATATTTCACTAATGAAATGGCACTGTCGCTTTAAAAGCTTTGAGAATGACTGGACCAGAGTATCTTTCATAAACAAAGCCCCAAGTCATGTGACCCTGGCAAGGGAGCAAGAGGAATGTGGGGTCAGAGCGAGAGTTGCTCCTTTACCCTCCCTCCTCTTGGGGCCTCACATGGCAGCAAAGGCCTTACAGAAAGCGGACTTGCCACTGGGATTTTAGCACTGCCAGGTGGCCAGCTCTGTGCCCTGGGTTGGGCTGCTTCCAGCAGAGGAAGAAATAAGGTCCAACAGCTAGAAACTCTCAGTCTGTTCACAAATAGCAAGAAAGCTGCAAGAGTTTAAAACCAGGGAGCCTCAGGCTGGAAAGGAAGTTGAAAAGTTCAAACACCCATCTGACGCTTGATTCTCAGTGGAGGGTACATATGAGAATCCAAGATCCCTCTCAAAAAATATACATTGAGGCTATATATATCCTGCATTTCTGGAGATGGGGCTCTGACAGATTTTGAAAAATACTCTCCAGGTGATTTTGACTTGCACGCCTGGTCAGGAATTGTAAGTAATCATACGAGGTAAATGTCCAGCCTCAGTCTCAAGGTCAACAGTGACCAAAATGCTCCTTCTCCAGGAACCGCTTCTATCTTGGGAGGTTACCTCTGGAAGAAGCAAAGATCTTTCCCTGACACTCATCTTAAGAAGGTTGCATCCTCTCTGGTCTTCACTAAACAAGTCAAAGACACTCGTTTACGGAAATGACGGCATCTCTTACTAGGCTAAATACTATCCATCTTTTTCAGCCCTCATTGAAAAACAAGCATGCTGGCTTTTCATGAAAGGTTTCACCAAAAGTAGCTGGTTGCTTGTTTAGATAGGCAATGATTTACCAGAACATCCCAAATATAACCTGTTTGTGTTTTTATGGCTAGTAATAAACTTGTTTCAGCCCTATTGCATAAAATTAAGCAGATTCAGAAGCAGAAGCCAAAGAGGAACACACTCAAGAAAAGCCTGGAACAGGCCCCATTTAAATAAAAATGAGCTGTGGATTCACAAAGTTGAGATTTTCGTGCCAATCACTTTCAATTTATTTCAAAAGGTCTTCCAACTGCTTGAAAGGTAATGTAGTCCCATCACAGGGAAACAATTCTGAGTGTAATCAGTCAACCCTTTAGTGTAACTAGAAATTTCTGAATATTTAGATATTCTACATTTTTCGCACCCGGCTGCCCTGCCCACCAATTCTGCACAAAAGCACTTTGGCATTAGATGACTAATGTTCACAAGTGTGCTACTGTAACTGGGTATCAATGTGGTGTTCACAAACATGCATGAAATTGATATTGACGGGTACTTTCGTTGTCTGTCAAAGCTTAATCCTTGCCTAGATCTTATGATCAATTAGTCAAAGCCATTGTCTGACCGTTGGGGTGGGCGAATCCAGGGAAACACTTACCAGGTTAAGATTTGCCGAATACGGGGCAGGATCCCAGGCCACCAAAATGACGTCTTTATACAGTGAACTGTCAATGAAGTGATGGCTAGGGTTGGTCAGGATCTGCAAACACACAGAAAAACCATTTCGAAGCCAGGGTTTGGTTTTTAAAAATTGCATTTTAAAAAGAGGTGAAAATTAAAAAGAACTAGGGCAAGAAAAAGGTGGCTCAGACTTTGTAGTTTCTCCTGGGGGAGGCAGAGAGGCAGGCATTGCGTGCAGAAGCACTTAAAGAATGTTTAAGGAAATAATTATTATTATTTTTTTTAAAAAACACAAGTTCTGACATTTTCACCAGCAATGTCTAGTGGTACTGAATCCAGATCCTGAAGGGTGCAATTCCCCAGCTAATTCAAGTCCCGCAACCTCTTCTACAATTGCCTCCACGTGTAATTTGGAGACAGCGTTGCAGGTGTGGATGAAGTGAGTCCTGAAGGAGCCTCCAGGGTGCCAGCCACAGCCTTCCCTCTGTGGCCTTACCTAGTTCTAAATGAATTCTTCAATCTCAGCTGCCAATCATCTTTTTAAAATTATTGTTTCAGGAAAAAACAACGTGTTATTTTCCCTCGGTTTTAAGACACATTTTTTTTTTAACCATTATTACGATGTACTTTTTTCCTTCACATGTTAAAGTTTCTAAGTTAGAATGTGTGTTACAGATGATATGTATTCTAATTTGGTGGCGTTTATCTCCTCCTTTGTAAAAAGTTGTTATTAAACGAATGGCAGATTTTACAGTCAAATGACATCTCTGAATTAAGGAAATATGGTAATTGTTTCTTACCTTGTGGCAGGCTGCCTGGTGCAGTGAACTGTGCAGAAAGCTAATCTTTTGTTCTGTAAGCAACTCACCATAAATCACTCATCACCTCATTTTTTCTACATATTTTGAAACTCCAGAAATTGTTGTGGTTTGTTCTGAGGATAATTTTGCTATACATTTGCAAGGCATTCTTATTAAGAACGTGAATAAACGAGGTATTTTCATTTCCAATTAAATAATTCCTTTTCATTTTTTAAAATTTCCAAATGGCAGACTAAAGTTGCAAAGATATCCTACGAACTCTCAGATTTTATACTTTGCTTTCCTCCCCTTTATCCTCTGCTTTCTTTATTGCTATTTCTTCTAAGTTTAACTTTCGTCAGTTCACAAAATGCAACATGCTAAGTCTATGATTACAAATATATATATATATATTTCTATTTCTACTGATTTTTCCTTTTAATCTTTTTCATTTCCTCCTATTCATGTCATGTCTAAATTACCATTTCTCTGCAGTTTACCTCATTAATTTGCATTAATTATAAGATTGATAGAAATAAGCAAGTACCATGATCATAATTAACCAGGTAACTTCTCTTCACTCATCCAGTTAAACTCATTTCTCTTCACTCATCCAGTTAAACCTGAGAAACATACATCCTAAGAAACATACATCCATGAAAACACTCCATCTGTCTTACCTGCGAATTAATGATGCGTACGGTGGTTTTATTCCCAACATCTTTCTCATAACCACGTGTAGGAGCAGAGTTAAATCTCAAAACTGCATCATGAGAATCTAAGGGCACATAAGTGACAAGCTTACTTTTGTTCTCTGTAGAATCACATAATCTAGGAAAAAAATGTTAAAGCAAACCTTTCAATACCTGAAGCTAATGATACACCATCATTAAAGTTAAGATGTCCCCACATGATTTTCAGAGAATTTACTCTTCATGGAGAATGAGATCTTGGCTACAGGAAACATCAATATGGATATGTGTGTGTGTGTGTGTGTGTGTGTGTGTGTGTGTATATATATATATAAAAAATATATTGAACAGATTATATATAGATTATATATATATAAAAAATCTGAACAGATATATATATATATAATCTGTTCAATTATGGGTGATACTGTATCATCTAAGTGATATTTAGATACCTGCTACCTTTACGGCATTCTTTACAAGTGTCATGCTTGATGCAGCCATTCTCCCAAAGCTTCCAATACATCTTGAGGGAGACTCTACTGGAGCAGATAAAGACACCAGAAGGCAAAAGCTGCTTTTTGGTGCTGATGTATGCTTAAAAAGAAAGCCAGCCCTTCAGCAGAGATTCTGCATTTAATGTTGAAGAAAGCAAGCAAGCCAGTCCTGACTTCCATGCAACCTTACCTACTGCTGCCGATGGCAAGAATACCTGTGTGAAAGCAACCTTAGAGCATTCTGCATTAGCAGCAGACCAGACCCCTGTAGCCCCGAGGATGGGCAAGATGGAGAGACCACCAATGCCACCAGCTGCCAGGGCTCTTATGTTCTATAACCACACACTGTGCTTCACCAAAGTTGAACTATGAATGCAACATAAATCTATATCTCACCTCATTCAACCTGACAGCCCGACTTGCCCAAGTTCTCTGAATGCTGGGCTAGGAGGACCTGGATGAAAACAAGGTACCCCTATCCTGGAGGCTGACAAGGAGGTGAAGAGTGGGAGGCACAGGAAAGTGGGTTCACCTGATTTAGCGCTGGGAATAGGGGATATGTTCCCTTTGCATAAGGCAGTCTTTAAACATACATGTGTCTTGAAATTCCTAGAAACCAGCCTGAAGAGTCAATGAGCAAGAAATCAATTTTCTAAGAGCCATCTTTAGCTGCAAATATCTCATGCAGATTCCAAGTTCCGCCTGGAGCAAGGACAGTGCCTGTCTGTGAGGCAGAGGTGAAAAGAGGTATTTCTGTCATGCCCAAGGGGAGCTGCATGTACAGTCCCCGAGCCCCACACAAATGCCTAAGGCAGCCGCCTTCTTCCCCAGTCCCTGCTACCTCCTCCTCTGGAGTCTTCTTCTTGCTCCCCAAATAGCAGAAACTTACCATGCATGCCCCCACTAAAACAATGTGAAAAAAGGTGTCTTCACTGACAAGCCCTGAACTAAAAGAATTCAAAGTCCAGCTTTAGCACCAAAATTAATCCGCTTTGGGAACACGTGAATGCGTAAAGTGTAGGTGGCTATGTCATCAAAACCCTGCAATGTTCTTTTAGGGGAAATTTTGCAGGAGTTGGCAAACTATGACCTTCCGGCCAAATCTGGCCTGCCACTTGTTTTAGTAAATCAAGTTCCACCATAACATAGACACATCCACTGTACACGCTATCTATAACTGCAGAGTTGAACTGTTGAGACAGAGACAGAAATATGGTTCACAAAACCTAAAATATTTACTACCAGGTTCTGTAATAAAGTCTGCCAATCTCTAGATTCAAGGGGATCTACTCTGGGTATAAACGATGCCAACATACGTAAATGCCTCTAAGTTAAAACCTGTTCTTTACTTCACAATTTAAGGATTTGTTCATACTTTATTGAGATAATGGATTTATTATTTATTTTTATTGAATAACGTTTTGTCAAAAAATTCAAATAATATTTGAGGTGGAAAAACTAGATTACCCCAAACAGTAGACTCTTGAAATTTATTGATAATCCAAACACTTTTTAGGCATATGGAATGTATCTACTGATATTTACCATACTAGAAAGTAAAACAGGGAATTTTAAAATGTCTATTAATTTATTTTAAAATACAGTTTTTTCCATTTTAAAAATCCCCTATATTTTCAAAAACCAAAAGAATACTGAGAAGACTGGCACCGTTTTCAATGTTTGCAAGTCTCTTTTAGGTCTGGTTTTTTAGAAAGTTGGTTTCTCATATCTGCTTTTGAATTCAACTTGTTGCAATATGTTGTTTTATTTGAAGTATATGAAGGCTCAGACACATTGTTGAATTGAGAAAGCTATTTAAAGAATCCTTCCAAAGAACTGTGAATATTCTTCTTTGATACCTAACAAAACTCTACGAGGGCTAGCTTCTTAGGGTTGGTTATAATTTGGAATCTGAAACCTCTCAATGAACTTTTTGTGCTCTGTTACATTAAAACTCGTGGTCTATTTTTCTCTTAAAATGGACCTTCCACTCATGCGTAATTGTATAATATTGTACAATGATCACCTGAAAACTATCAGCTAGGCATAGTTATTTATAAGAAATATATATATATGTTAGGCAGATCTTCCAAATGGTGATGCATTTTGTAATAAAGAGTTAAACACTGGCTGGGCGTGGTGGCTCATGCCTGTAATCCCAGCACTTTGGGAGACCCAGACGGGCGGATCACCTGAGGTCAGGAGTTGGAGACTAGCCTGACCACCAGGGAGAAACCCCATCTCTACTAAAAATGCAAAAAAAAAAAAAAAAAAAAAAAAAAAACAAGAAAGAAAGAAAGAAAGAAAATTAGTGCATGCCTGTAATCCCAGTTACTCGGGAGGCTGAGGTAGGAGAATCGCTTGAACCCAGAGGACAGACGTTGCGGTGAGCCGAGATGGTACCATTGCACTCCAGCCTCAGCAACAAGAGCAAAACTCCGTCTCAAAAAAAAAGAACTGAAACACCACATTGGTTAGTATCACCATGGAGTTCACCAGTTTTTAAAGTCTGGATAACTTCCAAGTTCATGGTTCAAAGCTTGAATTTTATCATTGGCAAGAAATACTATCAGTTATTTTCCTAAAAGTGATACGCTCCCTTGATTCCTTTTTGAGAACATATCTGTCAAATATCCAAGTCTGAATAATTAACATTTCTTTTCAAGTTGAAATTGCATTTCATGAACAAAGTGGCTAGTTCGGCTCACAAGGCAATTACACAGGGGCTTTTCCTTTGTGAACTGGCACACATAAGCGCTTTTCTCCTATTTCCCCATGTGTCCCACTGAATCTGAAAAACCATGTATTCAAAGGTTGAGCTTTGGGTTCTGCTGCCCTGACTTGTGCTAAGAAGCCCCAGTCCCACGCATCACTGTGTTTGTACCACCAGTGCAAATGTCAACAGCTGGAAGGAAAAGAACTCTGAGTATACTTACCACAATAGTTTTTTCTCATGGACCCTCGAAAGGGCCTTGGAAAGTCTAAGGGTAAGCTTAGATCTCACTGTGCCAACTGCCAAGCCAGGGCAACCCTCTGGTTGCAGACAGTGAGAGGAGACTCCAGACAGCGAGGTGACTGCAGGTGCTGGGAGGGAGTCACCCCGAGCCTGAGGGGAAGTGTGATGCCAGCAATCCTCAACCCCAGTTCTCTCCAAACCGTGCTGACAACCCCTCAGACACAGCCTAGCCAAGGGCCCCACGCGGTGGGTGCATTTCTATTAGTTGACTAATAAATGTGAATTAATTGCATCACCCTTGAAAACATCCCAGCATTTAAATGCCCGTTGTCTTATTGTGGAGCTGTGCTCTAAGCCATCCAAGGACTTCACGAGGCACAGGGCACAGAAAGATAAAGCAGTGTAATTCCTTTGGAGGTGGTATTAGTCTGCAAAGTTAAGAGGCCACCTGCGTGCAGACGACAGGGAGGCCGGGTCATGCAGGCTTGTGGCTAGGCCCAGTGCAAGCCCTTTATGAACAGCCTCCATGAGCAGCATGGGGTGGGGATGGAAGGGGAGGGTGCACTGAGATTGTCGTCTGTCACACAGACATGTTTTATAAACGTACACCTGGCTGTGCATGCCTTGATAATGCACTGTGAGAATAGAAGCTGTCCATTCCTATTTAGACAAAAAGGAATCGGTCAGACAGCAAACACAAGGGGAAGAAAGTCAAGTTTCATTTCTGGAGAAGGCATTCCCAGGCCAGAACCATGCCGTGTTGACCTTGAGAATGGAGCCAGACAAGTGCATCCATGGAAGGAAAATTAAAGTCCTTCAAGGAGCTGCTGGGCCAGCAAGCCCTTCAGCACCTGGTCACTGCCCTGCCCTGGGGCCCATCCCCCACATCCTCCTCCTCTCCTACTCTGATGAGAAAATTCACACAGCGGGAGAGCAAGCCTCCAGTCACTAGAGAATGGCCTGCCTGGGATTGGACAAAGCGATGTTTTCCCAGCACCGCGGAGGCCCTGTTTTTCCCCAGGACCTGTAACCCTCACCTCTTGACTTACTTCCCTCGCAGCCTCAAGCCCAGGCTCTGGTGTGATCTCTATAGCGACTATCTGCGATGGCTGTGCATTGCCGGCACAGGGGTGAGAGCTAGTGTTTCTGGAGACCCACACTGGGGTTTGAACCCAGGCTTTGCACATGTGACTGGAGGTATTTCCTTATCTGTAAAATGGGAACAAACTTATCTATCAGTTAGGGTAGTAAGGTTTACAACAGCACAAAAAGAGTATTTTGGGCTGGGCACGGTGGCTCATGCCTGTCATCCCAGCATTTGGGAGGCTGAGGCAGGAAGATCATTTAAGGTCAGGAGTTCAAGATCAGCCTGGCCAACATAGTGAAACCCCATCTCTACTAAAAATACAAAAATTAGCTGGATAGGGTGGTGGGCACCTGTCATTCCAGCTACTTGGGAGGCTGAGGCAGGAGAATTGCCTGAACTTCGGAAGTGGAGGTTGTAGTGAGCCAAGATTGTGCCACTACACTCCAGCCTGGGCAACAGTGGGAGACCCCCTCTCGAAAAAAAAAAAAAAAGGATTCTGAACAGGGCCTTGTCTGTACTATAAGTGGTATCTATGATTACAATTATTAAGTGAAGTCTAATTTTCAGAGTGGCTTGCAAGGACATCTAGGAATATGATCTGCCTTCCAAGTCGGCTCCTCTCTTCTGTCCCTATGAGCCCGTGTACTCCCTGTAGCTTTCACCACCTGTACACCACGCTGTTTCTCACTTCCATATGATGCTGGGCTTTCAGCTTGGTCTCCTCTCCCTGGAGCAGTCTTTACCAACCTCTTCCTTCTGCCCCACCACCAGCCCTCAGGGGAGTTAGGAATTCATCATCATTTCTGCCTTGTCAGCCTACATATCTCCCTGTCCTTCTCCAGTCCACAACACGGGAATTGTCTGTTTACCACTGAAGTGTGCCAGTATGGATGGTCGGGTCCGTGACCTCTTCAGTTTTGTGTCTAGCACAGGATCTGGTGGAGTTGGTGACCAATAAACAACGCTCATTGGAAGAGTATATGGACTGCTTTCTTCTTTCTTGCTTTTTTTAAAAGTAACAGGACACGTCAAATCTCAAGCCCTCTCCACCAGTCTATGCATCCCATCTCCAGTCTCTCCCTCCACGTCCCACTTCCCATGCACTTGCCAGAATTTGAGTTTCAAGTACACAGATCTTGGTTTCCCACATGAAGGCTATCACTGGTGGTTTAGAGCAGAACTTTCTCCTCTGTAACGTGTTTCCACATAAATACCAGTAGCACTGCACAGAAGCAAATTATTATTGCTTATATGCAGGGGTGAAAACAGATCATCTTATGACTCTAGGAGAGAATGATCCAGGTTTCCAAAACAATTAGTTTGTTTTTCAATAACCTATTCATAGTGAAAGTGTTTACAAATGCTATACTTTTCTAACCAAAACCAATTCCTTTGTGTGACTCAGTTCCAACAGAAGGGTAGGGGGATGGGGGCCGCACTGCCAGTGGAACAAACAGCAGAGGGAGCTAAAGGGCAGCCAGTAAGCAAACCTGACACTGACTGGGTCTTCCCTGGACATAAGCGTGTGGAGGTGGCCTCCTGGCAGAGCGGAGGTAGGGCTGATAAGCACTGACCATCTGAGATACTTTCTAGCTCTGTCTTCAATTTTTCATAAGATTGTGATCTTTGGTAAGTCTTTTGATCTTCACTTAGCCAATTCACAAGTAGATACTTAGGGGCCAACATGAATTTAGCTACAGCTGCCCCCAATACTCTAAGCTGTCTAAAGGAATCTGCTGCCAGAGTTTGTTTGTATTCTGCAAGCCATTCATAACTACGTGGGTTTGCTTGCATATATTCAGGTGAACAGGAAGGAGCGAGGTCGGCACCTGGCATGTAAACTGCTCATGCTGAGATACCAACTTATACAAATGAAACTTTTTGTTTATACAAATTGAGCCACGCTATGGTTACATGTTCTTAAAATAGTAGATACACAATCGGATCCAAAGGACCCTAGACAAAACAATAAAGATAATTTTAAAGAAATTTCCAGGCATGTTCTTCAGTTGTGATTCTACCGTTCTTAAAGGCATGCAAAACAAATTAGATTTGGATACTAGAAATTAACAAAGATATAACTGGCATTTCAAGTTTCCCAGAAACATGGACTTCTCAGTGTCTTTCATGCTCTCTTCCAAATTCTAGAGTTTACGAGATTCTGGTCAGGGATATTTACGCAGAAATAAAGGACAAAGGACTGCGCACTGGCATGCAAGAGCAATCCAGATCTTCACCTCTGATGCAGAGGTGTTTAAAACCAAACCAAACCGGAAGCAAGTTACTGCCTGCTTCAAGCATAATACTTAAATTCCTTCTCTACATTATTAATATTGGCCCTCAGAAATGAGAAAGAACTGTGGTGTTATTTCACCCCGGGGACCTCTAAACCACTGCTTCTTCTTAATAAATTGCAGGCTGCTCTGCTCTGGCTTTGGCTACAAGCTTATGTGACACATGGACTGTGTTATTATGAGCCTGCTGTAATGTCAGCACAGGGACACAGGGACCCCAGACCTTGATTCCAGACGCACTATCTTTTTTTTTTTTTTTTTTTGTTTAACTTTAAAAATATTTCTCATTTAGCCTCATGCCCAAGGACTTCTGCTGAGCTGAGGTCTGGGTTTCTGAGCCTGCCTACAGTGGCTTCACCCTATTCTAAGACAACTCTGGAACATGGGCCACTCTTCAAGGACACAGAACAACTAATGGATCTACTTAAAATGAAGACAACAAATTTTACTTATTTGCAAAGAGGGAGCAACATTCCCTGAATGTCGCTTCCAGACCAGTTATGACCCAACACTGCCTACTGTGAGAGTGTACAGGACACGACTGTCTTACATCTGGACTTGAGGCTGATGCTGTATTTGATTCACATTTGTTTTACTGCTCCTAGTACAGAGTCAAGCACGTATTAGGGGCTAAACACATATTTGTCTAATGAATGAGCCTAAAGGGCCAAGCTGCTTGCTGACTGGTGCAGCAATGGAATCAGCCTGGGAACGGGGGGAGTTCTGGGAGCAAAGGGATCTGAAACTGCTGAGGGAGAGCCCAGCTATGGGAACACAAGAGCCTGGGTATCTCCGGCAAGACAGGGTGAGAGGCCGGGACAGGTAGGGAAACGAATGTGATCCGGGACAGGAAGGGGAATTCCGAGGAGAGCCCATGCTGGCCCATCTGGTGCAGAACCTACACCACTCCGCAGGAGGCAAATGCATTTGAACCCTGCCATGCCCCCATCAGTCAAAAAAGATTAGAACTGGCATTTTACTTCAAAACTAGGAAGAAATAGCAATGGCTCATGTTGTGTGCCATCTTGGCTAGGCCACAGTGCCCAGCTGGTTGGTCAAACACTAGTCTAGATGTTGCTGGGAAGGTGTTTTTAAGATGTGATTAACAGTGAAATCACTAGACTTTGAGAAAAGCAGACAACTCTCACAATGCAGGTGTGCTTCCTCAAGCCAGGTGAATGCCTTAAGAACAAAGACTGAAGTTTCCTTAACAAGAAATTCTGCCTCAAGACAGCAACACAGAAGCTCCGCCTGAGTTTCCCATCTGCTGGCCTGCACTACCTATTTCAGACTTGCCAGCCTTCACGATCATGAGAGTCAAGTCCTTAAAATAAATCTTTCTCTGTATAGACACATATCCTCCTGGTGTGAGTCTCTGGAGAACCCTGACTGATACAGGAGTCGGGAAACAGATGTGCTCCAGCGCTCTTGACAGGGATGTGAAGACAGAGCCTGGCAGGGAGGGAGGAAGCCCAGGTGTTGTGTGTTATTTACCATCTTGGAGAAGGTCCCCGGTAGGTGCACTGGCAGTGCCCCAAAGGTTGGATATGCGCCAACAGTTGGGAGGCCAGAACTTATGCTCCCATGGGAAAGATGTTCCCAACAGCAGCTGGGCTCTTCTCAGAGCCCACAGTAACCAACATGATCTTCATGCACCCTGCTCTTTGGAGGTGATGCCCTGATTGAGCAGCTCTTGCTTTCCTGCCTCCTCCTCCTCTTGTTCCCTTCCCATATTCCCACTGCAAGATGGGTTCACCCGGCTTTCGGGGGCCCGCCTGGGAGCCTATCCATGCAGACTGCGGTTTCTATGGGATACGAAGTCTGAACAGCGAGAAGGACACCTGGGGCAAGGGGCGGCGCTGTCCTTCCACTGCCCACTGGCATCAGCTATGGGGAGGACCCTTCTTGCTTCCCAGCATTCCCCAAATGCTTGCTCTAAGAGTCCCCCGAAGAGTACGTCCGCTGTGACCCCAGAGAGACTCATTCTGCGCCAGCAAGGGGAAATCACCTGAAGAATCTCCAGCTCACATAAGAAACGCCTGGTGTGGAGACCCCAGCCTGCCCTGCCAGTGAGATCCAGAGGCGCGCACTGAAAGAACCAGCTCCCAGGGACACACTGGCTCAAGACAAGGCGACCTGGTCCCCGCACTGAGACCTACCTATTTCCTCGCCCAAGGAGGAGTTGAGGATTGAGCCTGCAGACATGACCACAGCGCAGCTGCGCAAGCCGCGCGGGTGCAGCTGGCTCAGGGGCACGGCGGGCACCAGGCGCCGCCAGCCCAGCGCAGAGAAGGGCGCCTCGGTGCCGTCCAGCGTCCGCACGGGCGCGCGGCTCCGCAGCTGGCACAGTAGCTGTGCCCTGCTCAGCCCGGTCTCCCGCTTCCCGCGGAAGCGCACCCCGTGCTTGTTGGCCGTCAGGTAATCCTTCATCGCCTTCTGCAGGCGCGGGTTCAGCATCTTGGAGGAGACGTTCCCCTTCCAGAGCCGGTACAGGAAGGCCCTGGACATGGAGGAGTACAGCCTGTCGCCGTCGTCGCCCTCCTCCAACACGTGGCTCCTTCTCTGCCTCCGGTGCCTCTTCTTCACCCGCCTCCTCTGGACCTGTGCAGCCGGAAAAGCCCCATCCCGTGGGCCTGGCTCCCCGGGGGAAGGGACTCCCAATGTCCCCTGAGTGTGGCTGTGCCACCCTGGCTGCCCAGCAGCAAAAAAGTAGTCGTCATCCTCCGGGTAGAAAGCACTTTGAGATTTTCTTCCCACCTGGGATGAAAAAAACTCTTCATGTTCAAACCCATCTTGGGACTGGGCCCATTTCTGCGGGTCTCCAGGCCCCGCGTGAAAGGAACTGGCTGGGTGGGCGCGGGGCAGCGCCTGGCGTGCGTCCAGACCCCCAGGCGGGGAGGGCTCATGCGCGGCGCCCATGATGGCCCGCTGCTTCCCCTGCACCGGCAGGAGCCTCCTGGTCTCCAGGAAGGAGAGGGAGCTGGGCACAGGTTCAGCGGGGTTGCTGTCGGTGAAGTAGATGAAAATCAGCAAAAAGAGGAGCCCCCAAGCGAATATTCCGAAAAGCATTCGTTGTCTCCATTGCTTCAAGTGTGGTTTCATGGCAGGTCTCTGCGGTCAGCACCTTGTGTCTTAAAGCAGATGGGTGGCAGAATGAACCTGAAAAACAGCCAGATGGCACAGTTAGCCAACATAGGGCATCAGCTCAGATGCTGCTGGGGACATTCTATCCTGAGCAGTGTTTCTGTAGGTGGTGGAGCGAGGTTGTAGAAGGGGCATTACAAACCAGAATCATCCAGGAGTTTTAGCTAAATCCAGGTGTCATATCTGTCCCCCGCCCCAGCCCCTCCCCCCCCACCAGTCTCTGCAAAACAAGGGATCTCACCATTTCAGGTGAGTCTTTGGAGAGAGGCGATGGATGAGTGTACATTTGCAAAACCCTCCCCATGGGACTCAGGGACAAGTCCACCTTCCCACTTTGATAAGACAGTAGGGCCCCTGCCCACAAGTTCCCCCTACTTTTGAGATTATGAAATTCCAATTTGATAAAGCAAACCCAGAGAGGTAAGCATGGTTTGCCCTCTCTTGTCTGCTTATCAGACCACCAAAAGCTCACAGCTCATAGATATTCCAGTAGCTGCTGTGCACTTCTAAGGAGTGACAGCCATATCTGATTCTTCCTGTTCTCCCCAGTCTGGAAGGCTGCCTAGAACATACCAGAAGTCCGCCGATGGCACTGAATAAAACAATGCTTCACTGACTGTGTCTGTGGGTGAATGTTATTTCAGGGTGCCTGAACAATGTCCCCAAGACTACCTCCTACTTCACCCTTACCATGAACTTTTGGTGAGATAAGAGGG
Source organism: Chlorocebus sabaeus (assembly GCF_047675955.1). Classification (NCBI taxonomy): domain Eukaryota; kingdom Metazoa; phylum Chordata; class Mammalia; order Primates; family Cercopithecidae; genus Chlorocebus; species Chlorocebus sabaeus. Next base: position 107,433,303 of record NC_132917.1, read on the forward strand.
AAGTACATTAAAACTTTAAATAGGAGGAGAGATGAGGAGAGAGCTTGCTGATTCTAGATGAGACTCAGAGAAAGGGTAACAAAAAGGGCAGAGATGAAAAGTAAGATACAATGAAAGACAGAATGAACCTCTCCTCTGTACAGCATTGCAACTAATATGTATTGCTCCGTGGGTAGCACAGCACTTGGTACCAAAGGAAACAATAAAACATTAATAAGAAATGCTCCTAACCTCAGGAACTTAAGCAAAGTCTTGGAAAGGGAAAATAACCTAAGGTATGTTTGTGGAATAATAAAATAATAATTAAGCTTGCTGGAACTTCAAGCTGAGTACAAAGCCCAGCACAGGCAGATATTCAATAAATATTGGCTGGGTAAATGATGTGAGCTTGTGTTTGTGTGTGTTTTGCAGAGCGCCTTGTGTGTCTGTGGTGATGCATGGGTGTTTTGGTGGGGATGCTGAAAGAAGCAGCAAGACCATTTGGGGAAAACATAATTGGAAAGCTATCCTCTTCCAGCTGTGGAGGGTCTGTAGTCCCTACCTGGATGTGTGGGACACATGCCGTGTAAGACATAGGGAGAGAGTGAAGTTCTGAGAGCAAGGGAGTGATGCGTTGGTTCCACGGGCTTTCAGGAGATTCCTTGGTAGCAGGTAAGGCAGAGAACAGTACAGGGAGGCAACACAGACTACAAGGAGGTCACTAGTAGAAATCAGATACTCAGAAAGTAGGGTGATTCTGAGGGGAGGGTCTGCCAGGCGAAATCTGTGACTCCCATGCTCCTTCCTGAGTATAGGCTGACCAATGCCAAAACACAAAGGCATGTAGGGCATGGCTGTAACACAATGGTTGTGTTTTCACACAAAAAGAAGGAACTGAAAGCAAAATGAATATTCCTACCTCAATGTGGTCACCTTGGGAAATCATACAATGTCGCTGGTGGGAAAGGACATGCTAAAGTAAGAAAACTACATTCCTTTTGTAGCTTTATGGCAGGTGAAAGGTGGACACAGATTCTTTGACCCTCCACCTAGACAGAGGCAGGGTCTGTGTCTCCCCCTGTTAAATAAGGACAGGCTCAATGACTGCTTGGACTAGTAGAATATGGCGGTGGTGATACTATGCCAGTTACCAGGCCCAGATCTAGCATTTTCCGCTTCCCGCCTCTCAGAACACTCACTCTGGGGGAAGCCAGCCACCAGTGAAGACACATCCCTAAGCTTAGCCCAGCATACATCTAGGAAACCCAAGCTAGGAAAGTCCACATGGAATGAGAGATACCCAGCCAGCCCCAAGCTGTTCCGGCTGTCCCAGCCATCCCAGCCCAGGCACCAAATGTGAAGCGCGAAGAAGTCATTCTGGATGTCCAGCCTGTTGCACTTTCCAATGACTCCATCCCCAGCCAACATCTGACTGCAACCCTGTGGAAGACCAGACAGGAGAACCAGTCTAGCCCAGTCAGTCAATGGTGAGTGATAATGACAGATTGTTGTTCTAAACCATGAAGTTATTTTTTGTTGGCTTTGGTTTGAGATATGTATAGATGTGTATAAATACATTTATCTACATATATATGTATTTGTTTCAAATTTTAGATTCAGGGGTACATGTGCAGGTTTATCACAGGGGCATATTGCACAATGCTGAGTAAACTCCTACATTTTAAGGTGATTTGTTACATCAGAGGATCACTGGAACAAGTTCTAATGGAAATGCTAAATAAGTTCCCAGAATCATCAGTAACATATACAACTACCTTGTACCCATAATAATTAGAAAGAAAAATTAAGCAAAAAAGAAAAAGTCCTAAAAATGCTTCCAACAATTGCAACATTTTCAGATAGGACTCTAGCATCCCAGAGGGATTCTACAAAAAGCAACATTCGCTTACATGTATAAATTGTGGCTTTTAAACAGTGTTTGCTTTATTTTGTATTCACATGAGAGCAAGGCTATAGATTTTATATACAGTAATACATCAAACCTACATAGACAGAATATACTTTAACCAAGCCAGAACCACGGATGCCAAGAAGCGAATGTAGAAGAATTAATACCCGCAGTTAACTTACTATATATACAGGTTTGTGGTTAGCATTTGTTCTGGATTATTTTATTTGGTCTTTCCAGCATCGAATTGGATAGGAAATACTGTCATATCCATTTTCTAGATGAGGGAATTGAGTCCCAGAGCAATTAAGTAACTTGCCCAGGACCACAGAGCTAGCAAGCAGCAGATATTACATGCAAATCCATCTGCTTCATCCTATGGCTCACACCTCTCACACTAAGTTCTAATTCCATCTGATCATACCAACCAAGGCTATATTTTCTAAATTTACACTCCTCAAACTATCTGTGGTGAAAGATAATTTTTTCCCCAAACTGTCACTGTGTGATATTTTAATATTTCCATTTCTGAATGTCTTGGCATTGTCCAATTGCTATAAAAGTTTCTAAATGCCTGCTCTCAAGCTCTGTAAACATCTTACCAGGAACTGGTAATGAACAGTTGTGGATGTGCATAGTCTGGGCCCACACTTTGAGGGGCACCTTCCGCATGATCTGTCTAACCTGTCCACCCAGGGACAGTGCTTTGAGCTGTAATGCTCAACATAAAGGTCTAGAAGCTGTTTCTAATATTTCAAGACTTCTATAAGAAATTGCAAAATTATCCTTAATAACAGTTATTCTGCTGCATCCCACTGGGTGCACTGTAGTATAATTCTGACACTTGCTACTGGGAGTTAGTGCAGACCCCATGTGTTAAGGGCTCAGGCCTCCAGGAGACTGCCCTCATTTCACATGCCAGCTGTGTGGATTTGCATGTAGTATCTGCTGCTTGCTAGCTCTGTGGTTCTGGGCAAGTTACTCACAAGTTACTCAAAGCCACTCACACTTTTACCTGTTCAACTACCGATCCCCAGACTCTAGGACACACTTCAGGTTTGATAATCTGCTAACATGACTAACAGAAGTCAAGAAAGTACTATATTTATGGCTATGGTTTTATTGTAAAGGATGCACACAGGGTGAGATCTGGGGTGAATGCAGTTCCATGTTCTTTCCCAGTGGAATCTGGGTGTATCACTCGCCCAGCACATCAGTGTGTTCACGAATCAGAAGCTCCAGTGAACCCCAGAATCTAGAGTTGTTATTAGGGTTCCATTAGATAGGCATGATTGATTAAATCACTGGCCATGTGAGTGAACTTAATCTCCAGTGCCACTCTTCTCCCTGGAGGTCTGGCAGTCCAAGGTTCAAAAAGCTCAAATCCTGCAATAACCCTGCAATTTCTTTTTTCTCCTTTTCCCTTCCTCCCTTCCTTCCTCCCTCCCTCCCTCCCTTTTCTTTCCTTCCTTCCTTCCTTCCTTCCTTCCTTCCTTCCTTCCTTCCTTCCTTCCTTCCTTCCTTCCTTCCTTCCTTCCTTCCTTCCTTCCTTCTTTCTTTTTTTTTTTTTGACAGAGTCTCGCTCTGTCACCCAGGCTGGAGTGTGCAGTGGTACAATCTTGATTTACTGCAACCTCCACCAACCGGGTTCAAGTGATTCTCCTGCCTCAGCCTCCTGAAACCCTGCAATTTCATCTGGTTGACCTTTCTGGTGATCAGAACCCAAGGTGAAGCTATCTAGGAAAGCAAAGTAAGTTCCCTCATTAGCAAAATGAAAACAGTCCTATCACTAAGGAAATTCCACAGGTTTTAGAAGTTCCATGCTGGGAATACCAAGGCTGCAGCAGCTGACTTAAAAGCCAGTCTTTTTGTTTCTAACTTGTAGTCATCATTTCCTGGTTTCCCTGCACTGAGCAACAGCTCTGGTGGACAACTGGAAAATGAGATAGGTTTCTGATTTCAGCAAATCAGAAAACATTTTTGCTTCAGAAAATATTTTTAAAAAACAGAGGCAAAGATGAGATGTGTGCAGAGTGATGGGAAGTGCAACAACAACAAAAAAGCGTTGAGCTGTTGGGAGGAGCTCAAAACCTCTGGCCTAGAGGGCTTGGGGCTGAGAGCCAGTGCCCCCCACACCACAGAAGCTAATATGACCTTAGTTTGATGAGTCAAGAAGCTGCAGGAACTCTAGTTGAGAAAGTGAACTTGGGAAATTTCATGGCAGGATCCAAATGATCAGATGTAAAATTAAATAATTCAAATGTAAAATAATTCAAACTTAAAGCTATTGGAACTTGAAATTATCTTGAGCCTTGAGAGGAATGTGGCTATGCCGCCTGCGTCAGACAGCTGCAACTTCTGCCTTTTGGTTCCTGTAAATAATTAGAAAGACCAAGCAGCGCCAGAGAGGAGACCCTCTCAGATATTACCCCTCCTCATGGAATAGTAAAGTATTCTTGCTTAAAATGGAACAATCTGTAACCAATCAAACAGCTGTGGCATATATACCTGCTCTCGTATGGAAAATGCTGTGATCCTACTGGAACTTCTCTGTCTCCGCCTATATAATGGAAACTTTAACTTCTCCGTTTTGGAAACACTGACCCCATTCATCGGCAGTTGGTGCTTTCCCAGGTGGCCAGCCTCAAGCTTTGCGCTCAAATAAACTCTGTACTTAATCATATTTTCTGAACCTCATTATTTAAGGGTGACACAGATGTAAACTGAAAATAAACTCCTAAGCCCCTCAACTGACCTGACAGACCCTTCGCGGCCAGACGGACCCCAGAGAAATCTGAAAAACGGAATTTCCAGTCATGACTGGAAGGGAGGTCAGACAGGCCTCCAGATACCCCGTCTCCCTTTGGAGTTTGGACACAACTGACCAGGATTAATATTAAAATAGACATCATAAACCGACCAAACTCTTCGTGGTGATAAGATACCAAATTCCAACCTGACTCTGGTATAGCATCACATGACAGATAGCAGACCCCAAAGGAAATAAAAATATTCTACCCCAAAATACATTTCTTTGACATATTTTGAAATGGCCAAGCAAAGCTGTCTTTGGTGGGGGAAATTTGCATTGGTAAAGAATCTCCATTAATACCGCCTACCTTTCCCCTTCTAGGCCTTTCCTGGACCTAGGAGACATTAAATATGAGTGTGACACCTTTAAAGTCCCAAAAGAGACACGTACATCTATCCTCTCTGAAGGATATTCCCTATGAGGCGCCATCTCTATAACAAGAACCTTGGCTTCCACAACCCCTCTTAACTCAGGCATGTATTTCTACTGACTTCAAGTCTTGAGACAAAGCTTAACTCTTTCAATCAACTGCCAATCAGTTGGTTGCCAATCAGAAAATCTTTGAATGTACCTATGACCTATAAGGCCCCATTTCAAAATATCCCACCACTTTAGGCTGAACCAGTGCACACCTTTCATGTATTGATTAATGATTGTATCCACAATTCCTGTCTCCCTAAAGTGTGTAAAACCAAACTGTGACCCAGTTGCCTCAGGCACATGTTCTCAGGACTTCCTAAGACTGTTCCCTGGGCCATGGTCACTCACAGTGGCTCAGGTTTAAATATTTAACAGGGCTTTTTTGTTTTTCTTGGCATCAACACAGACGTAGCCTCCATTATATGAAAACGCCTAGTTTTGAACCAGAAGGTGGGAAGCCTTGTTTGTCATGGGGAGATGACATACGAGAAAGGAAGGGAGAAGGATGAGAGGATGTCAGAGGACACAAATAAAGAGAAGAAGCACCTGGCAGGATAGAGGGGGCTGCGTCGGTGCCAGGACCCTGTGGCAGAATTTGCTCTCTCTGCCTGCTGTGCTGGGGAGTAGAAAGAGGCAGGATTTGTGAAGCTCTCTGAGCATCTTTAAAGGAGTATCCCAATGCAAAGAATGAAGACTCTTCATTAGGTGGAGCTTAAGTGGCTCCTAATGCACAAGAATAATAGGAAGGAGTGGATTTGCTGCACTGCCTCAATTTGTGATTAGGTCTCAACTTTTAATAATCCAAAAGCCTCCGCTACAGCCTCTGGAGCTGCAAACCTTCTGCTGCCAATTAAGGGAACATTCTCCAAAATGATTAAGTCTCAAGGTAACGTCAAATCCTCTGCTAGCAAAATGCTACAGAAATCACGATCTGTACCATGGGTCTCAGTCACCAGCATACCTGTAACAAATCCAGGTTAGAGAAAGGCGAGGGACGCCATCAATGTTACAGCCCTGGATCACTGTTTTCCTTGAAACGACCATAAGCCTAATAATAGGAAGGCTTGGCTAAGCAAGAGAAAACACGTCTTTTCCTCTGATATAGTGTATCTGAAATCGTATAATTATACAGCTTAAAGAAAGTTGTCGGTAATACTCACTGCCATATCCCATCATTAGCTGGTGTGATGTAAATGACATCGGGGGATATAAGAGGCCCATCAGGCAAATTGTCTGTCCCCAGGCACCAATGGGAAAGTGCTCCTTAATCACACCTTCACGTGTGCTTTCTCTGTGATGGTTTCAGTGACTGGGGCTGCCGAGTTCTTGCCAGTTTTCCCCTGGGAAGAGCCCTGGCAAGATTATACTCATACTGGATTGGGTGTGACTTTCTTTTCACTTCCACTGCAATTCTAACATTATTACCTGGCAATGCAAAGGTTTGAATTCCCAGTGGATGTTCGCTGCCTATTTGGACTACTTTTATCCATTTCCATTCTTTCTCCCTGTTCTTTGCCCTTTCTGGCCAGGCCTCTAGGGAACTTCTATTTTTAGAGGCAAAATCAAAAGTGCCCCTCTGCTGGAAATCACGGCGATTGTTCCACTTGCTTAGGAAGAAGTCAGTACCCATATCTTAGATACTAATTCCCAAAGACACGAGTCACATTTCTTACGGATATTCAAACTAGCACAATAGAGTGTTTAAATTCTCCTTCAAATCGTTCTGAGAGAAATCCCACTTTCCAAAAGGCACAATTTATTACTAGTTGTCAGATGAAACTATGAAATGTAAACACTGCCACAGAGGAACATTACAATGCAGCTTAAGGTTAATGCAGCTAACTTCTTATTTTGTTCAAGGGCAAAGAGAAGTTAATTCTAGGTCTTACCACTTTAACGATGTCCCTCTTAAGCCTTGTGGTTGACGAGCTTTATTGCCATTTTCTTGACTACAGAGTGGTTTTCATTTTTTTTTTTCACACTTTGATGGATGTGTCTGCTATGAATTACCAGCTGCCCAGGTTTTCTGTGGGTCTGAGACACGCTCACGTCCTTTTTTGTGTCGAAGAGTTGTCTGGACTAAGGTTAAGTCTAAGTATTTATTTTAATGTTGATGTAATAAAGAAGATTTAGCATGTGAGCTGTGGTGAGATACTCGTGTATCTTGATGGCCTTCAGGAGTCATTTTCTTCCAAGAATCATTTTTTCTAAAATTAGCTCTTGTCACATATCCAAGAAAACATCCAGTCTGCAGCAGAGAGGAAGATACCTCCCTCAGCTGGAATTCTTTTATCTCTTAACACCCTTATTGGCACTTTTTACAAATGGGCCCTTCTCTTTTCTTTCTTTGCTTTTGGTAAATGTGAGTCTCCAGACTGCTAAAGCCAGAACACCAAGGAGGCACTCCCTCATTCATTCTCCCTCTAGTCTCTGTCTATTCTTAAGCCAATGTCCAGAAGAAAAGAAAGAAAAAGGTCGGCCAGGTCAGCGGAGCCTGTGGTGGGGGAGGCCGTCCCCCTCTCTAAGGAGTACAACCCTGTGGGATTGCAAGTCCTTGCCTCCTCAGAAGGGCAGCCCCCCTGCAGGCAGCGCCCCCTCCTTTTGATGGCACTGTTTGACACCAGAATGCATGGGGCAATCCCACCTGCTAAGAAGGGCACCGCTGGCCGACCCAGTGACCTCGCTTGGTTGAGTCATAAGTTTAAAACACTGGTGCCTGGGCTTCTGGTTAGTGTAAAATTCCGATGTTTGAGTAACCCTCAATGGGGATGCCTGTAAGGTTCCTGAAGGCGGGGACTACATCTTATCAGTCTTGTATTCTCACCAACCAACGTGGGCTGGCCTGTGGAAGGCTCCAAATAAATATTCCTGAAATCAATGAATGTCTGAAATTAAGAAGATAAGTGGGGGAAATGTGCTATAATGGCATTGCCTGACCAGGGGCTGTTGGTTGGTTCTGGAGGGCAAGGGTTCCTCATCTACTGTGTTTCTCAGCCTGGCAGAAGTGTCTGGGTGTCTCCAGGCAAAACCATGGTTAGGCTGTTGTAGCGTTAGGTCCGAGTCATTAACAGCAGTCGTGGCAGGAGTCAGCAGGCTGGTGGGTACACGAGCAGCAAAGGTATCCCAGGCTGCCACTGGCCAAATACCTGTGCTGTGCTGGGCACCGTATCTACCTCACTCACATTGTCTCGTTTCAATTCCTCGTCTCAGTTTAATCTTGACAACAAATTCCTTAGTAAACATGATTTGTCTCTAAGCTTAGGCCTACGAAAGCTCCAACTGATTCCCTTCCGGTTTACTGTCCCAAAGCCCCTGTCTTTTTTTCACTAGAACACGAAGCCAGAAAAAAATTGCTGGAGTCAACTCAAGCACCAGCCTTAAAATTTTAATAAGATTTATTTTTCCTTTTGGCCACAAAGTACTATGTCTAATTTCACTCCAGCTCCCTACATTTAGCAGAACAAGTGATCCTCTGACACCCCTATCTTTGTTTGCTGGAGTAAATGATGTTCCCAGTTAGGCTTTACAATCCATACCTTTGCATGCCCTGCATTTGTCAGAGCTAGCTTAGTCTTGGGACACCTGCCAAGTGGATTTTGCCTGGGCAGAATGGGCTACCAACTTACTAACATTTCCAAAGAGACTACAGGCGTTAGGCCCCCGGTTGCAGGGGTTTGCTGCCTCGGCAGGAAGGCAAAACGGTTCTGCCTGTGTTGTTGCTTGGTCCCGGGACTGCTAAATAAATGACAAGCAATAGGGATTAAAGTAAGCCTGGAAGCCTTCAAAGAAGAGGAGGTCCAGAGCTGGACCTCGAAGGATGCAGGGTATGGAGGAGAATCAGTGGTTTCAAGCCAGTGGAATGCCTGGGCCCAGTGTGCCACGGATGAGAACGTGTATGCGGGACAGACTCACGGTGAGCTGGGGCTGGACAAGGGTGAGCTGCTCTTAGAAAGATGATGCCATTATCCTTCTGGGTCAGGTCATTCCAGCAGTACAGGGTTTTTGCTCAAGACACAGGGCAGATGGGAACTAGTTTAAAAGGCAAAGATTCACATATGTGAGCCACTCTGGGCAGCTCCCAGTTGAGGAAGGGGGAGGTGGAAATGATTCCAGACGTCTATCAGTGATTGTGCAGGGACACAACACAAGCTGCCTACTAGTTAGGGTCTGCTGGCTTCCAGAAACAGCATTCATCTGCTTTGGACTCAGTGGCCTGTTTGTTTTACAATAATTAGCATTCAAATATTTATACTTCATACCAGAAATGTGCCAAAGCTCATGACTGGAGCTGTAAATTCGCTTCAATCCTGATGGTTGATACTAAGAAGATGGACGATGTATACCTGCCATCGAGACTTGAAAGGTTAGGTGAACTCCTAAAATGTGAAGCGGGCTTTGAGGTAAAAGCATAGGTGGCCAGCAGGTGGCTTTTACAAGGAGGCTTCTGTACCAGTGGAGGCCACATTTCTTTCAGTGGGTGTTACAGAGTGAGACAGATAACGCTGCCTCCTCTGAGGAGTAAAGGCCATGCACGGTTGACCAGAAAGCGCTGTTGGCAGCTGCCTAATTTTGGATAAGCCCCGATTTTGGATAAGCCTCAGTTTCATCAAATGTAAATTGTAAGATCATCACTGCTTGATGAGATGAATGAATGAAGTAATGTGCTTAGCACTGTGCCTGGCCCAAAAAGAGAGCACAACAAGTATTTTTCAGTCCAAGTTTTGAAATTCTGTAAAAGTGGAAAAGATGGCATAACACGCATGGATTTCACTGTATTAGTGTATTGTATTGTAGGATATTACTGTATATTATGCTAGATAATTTAATATCTATTACATACAGTAATTTGTTACATTATATGTATTATAATATACTGTATTGGTGCCATGTGTATAAACCTGAAAGTTTACCAGGAGGCACCTCTCTTTAACTGACCATAAACTGACATACCCCGGTTTAGATAAACACGAGTATCTGACTCAAGTTAATAAGCACTGAATAAGGGCTGCCTAAATAAAGACCTCTCTCTAGTGTCTCAGTCATAAAAAGTAACCCTGTCAGGGACTGCACACCTGATAAATGTCTTCTAATGGGTTCACTGTGTTAATCAGCTTATTATAACTTACGCTGCTATAATTCAGCAAATATTATTAAGTCTATGATAAGGTGGCACATACAGCACATGATACCTTGCCCTTGGAGAACTGACTCTTGGGAAGTATTTAAATTCTTGTGTAACAAGGGTGAACCAAAGGATACTGTAGATTCAAATTCCAGAATCTCTCTTCAGTCCAGACCAGTGGGGCCTCTTACAGGAACCCAGGAAAGAAAGGGTGCTTAGGGGCACCCATTCAGAGGACTGCAAAGGCCCCACATGGCATCTGTTTCTCTCTTTGGAAATGGTGTTTTATGTGGTAAGAGCTACACCTAAAAAGATAAAGCAAAGCTAAATCTCTTAGCTCTATCTCTGTGGGCCAACTTCCTGTATAACAGTTGAGAGAAAAATAGAGGCTACAAAACCAACATACAGAACTGGGCTATTTATGTAAAATGTTTAAACACATAAACCACCTAGTAGCTACCTCTGAGGAGGGAGGAAAGGGGTCTGGATGAGTGAGAGAGGGGATGCCTGCTTCATTACTAAAGTATTTCCTTCCTTACAAAGAAAAAATTGGAAGTAAATATGGCAAAATATTAGTATGTGTTACATCTAGGTACATAAACTCTCTTATATTAGTTTATCTATTTTACCACATAAAGTATATAATAATTTTAAACAATAAACATTTATAAAAATACGGTTGTAATAAAAGTTGTAAAAAGTTCTAAAGTAAGAGAAATAATTCATATTTCATCTCGATTTCCAAATCAATCCCCTTAGGTAACAATTCTTGCTGATCTAGTAACACAAAACATACATCTAACATTTTACACTGAACTCCAGATTTAGTTAAAGCTTTCGTCTGGTCTTGACATGACCAGTCAAGACAAGAATTACTGAATGCTATCATGGTTTATGAAAGCGTCGCAGAGCGCTGAGCTTCCGGTGGAACAATCCTGACTCCTACTATCCATGTAAACTTGGGCAGGTTTCTTTACCTCTTTGTGCCTTGGCTGCATCTTCTGTAAAATGAAGAGCATCCCAACCTCACAGCGTTGTCGTAGAATAACATATTTTAAAAGAGAAAATGCAAACAAAGTATAACTCCCATAAATAATAGACATGTAAAAATCCCAGCGCTGCCGTGTGCCTGCAGGCTGAGCTAAGCACTCACGTATTCTACCTTGGCTCCTAACTGCCTGGGATAATGGCATCTCTCCTCTTTCCATGTTAGGGGACAACCCACAGATAACATCCCTGGCTTCTCACTCCACCTTTTAATCCTTCCACAGAAAAGGAGTCCCCAGTCCACTGAGAGAGATGGATCATGGTGTGAGTCTCTGGAGACCCAAACTGTCCCTCAAATGGGTTTGTTCAAGATCTAGACTTGAGTGTGGAAGGGAAAAGGGAGGACTGGCTACCCAATTTGTTGCTCACCTCCAGGACACAAGCTTCACCTGGCTTTTTCACCAGCATCCTTGAGATTTTTACCCTCCTCTGTTTGACCTTCATGGCACCAACTATGGTGTTGAGCAGTTACTATTTCAGTTTCCCTCGCATCCTATGACTGAGGAGCTATGGTCAAGCCCATTTTATGGATGAGAAAAATGAGTGATAGTGAGGTATTAATTACTTAAAAGCACCGCTTGTTACTGTGTGGTGAAGGTAAGACAGGACCTGGTATCTTTGAAGGCAGTCAACATAAGGACATTTGACAATGACATTTGCTCTCATCACCTCCCAGTATTCTTGAAAATAACGAAGAAAAAATGCATTGGCAAGAACATTTTGAGTTTAGATGTTCTACCAGTTTGTTCAATTTTCATGACATGAGGAACAGTCAATAGATTTCATAATATGCCACAGGAATCTGGGTCAATTTTTGGTTTCATAAAATAAGTGTAAATGAAAAGATGATCCTGGCATGCAGAAAAATCACCTTGGCAGATGCAGAGGGGCCAGTGAAAGTCACAGACAGGTGAGCATTTTTCTGGGCATGGGCAGATGGAAGCTGTTTGCTTTGCAAGGCTATGAACAGGCTGTGGTAGAGTAGTATTGACACTACTTAAGTTTGATTTCTGAGGATGGAATTTTAAGACCTTATTCAAATAAAATGCCAAGTTGCTAATGACCTAACACCTTGCCTTGTATGATGGGATACATTATCCGTAGAAGTCACAGGAAAAGTCAGCCATGGGGTGTTGATTTTAATAAAAGAGTTGGGCTGAGAGAAACCCATTAATTTTTATATTAAAACACATATACAGCCAGGTGCAGTAGCTCATGCCTGTAATTCCAGCATTTTGGGAGGCCAGGGTGGGCGGATCACCTAAGGTCAGGAGTTTGAGACCAGCCTGGTCAACATGGTGAAACTCTGTCTCTACTAAAAATAAAAAAATCACCTGGGCGTGGTGGCAGGTGCCTGTAATCCCAGCTACGTGGGAGGCCGAGGCAGAAGAATTGCTTACATCCAGGAGGCAAGGGTTGCAGTGAGCTGAGATTGTGCCACTGCACTCCAGCCTGGGCAACACAGCAAGACCCCCATCTCAAAAACAAAACAAAACAAAACCAAAAAAACCCACACATACATACACACACATTTTGGAGTCAAATATAAAATCAACTTGAAAATTTAATACAAAATATGGCCCTTCAAAGAAATTTCTTTGTGTGGGGTTTTCAACTCTGTCCTCTGATCATCTTGAGTTGAGTGTTCTCTGTCCGTAGAGGGGCCTCTCTGGGCAGGTGTGAGCAGCATGGCCTTAAGAGGTTGCTGGGGTGACACTCAAGAACAAGGCCTTGCCGCTAACAAGAATAACCTACACACAGGTCACGTGTTTTCTCTCCAGCCTACTTGTCCAGTGTTCACTTTTCAATGCCAGTAAAAACAGATACTAGATTATGAGTAATTTCTGAATATTACAAAATAATTTTTGAGGTTTCTACCTCTGAGCACTATCTCGCTGTCATATCTTCTTCTTATCAATAAGCTCGTCATGGCCAGCCAGTGAGTCACTGTTCCCACGTGAACAGCAGCATAAAAGCTTTTTTGTATATGTGCGCATGTGTACACATGAGCACAGAACTGATCACGCATTACACATTTACCTACTTTACTCATTTTACTTTTTTACTTGCTTTAGTCATGTTTTTTACTCACTTTACTCATTTTGCAGATATTTGAGCACCTGCTCTGTATTGAAGTCTAGGTAAAAATGCTGAGCAAATCAAAAAGGACTTCTCCCGCATTCAGCTGACAGTAATGTGGGAAAGAGAGAAATTATACAAATTCTTCAGGACACTGTAATTTTACCTGATTTTTTTCCATTCCCTTTTACCCCATGACCTTCCTCCATTCACGGTGATAAACCCAAGACTCCCCAGCCCTAAAGGATAATTGGGGCAAAGGAATCAGAGGAGAGTTACATCAATTCTTGGCTTTTAAGTTCAAACGCTGTGTTTCAAGGAGTGAAGAAGGGGGGTCAAAAAATGGAAAGAATATTTGCTAAGCCAGTTTTCTTTTGGCCAAGGGAAGATAAAAATTATCTCTGGGCTGATGGAAAACAAGAGTGGGAGTAGATGAGTTAGACACTGGCAAGTGTCTCCAAAGAGGATTCCCATATCCTGCCAACACCAAACCCTCTTGGGCTAGCATCAAGAGGAAGAGGACGCTAGAGCCCTAGGTGAGTTTGGGGGTTGAATGTAGAAGGGATCTTGACCCACTCTGCACCTCTGAATCTTAGATGTGAGGATCCTGCAGGAATTCCCTAGCCTACTGGAAATGGAAGCACTGTGATGAATGTGTGAGCCAGAGCTGTCTGTGCTCAGAATGGCAAGGGAGGACAGCCAGATGGGCCCCAAAGAAGGAAAAATCTGCACAACTAAAGAAGAAGGTGTGCAGGCATGGTAGTGGGGGCAGGCAGCAGACGGCAGCACGCTGTAATGCTTCACAAAACGGGAGACCAGGCTGGCTGCCAATGCTGGGACAGTACAACATATGTGCAAGTGGATGCTAACTAAGGACCAGACAATCTTCCTGATGTCACGAGGCTGTCTATGCCCCCAGGAATTAGAGGGAGAATAAAGAACCTATGTTTACAATGTCAACTTTATTTAATCACCCAAAAGCGTTGGCTGAATTGGCAATAAAATTTCCCTGTTCTCAGTGGAATGGGGTCTCAAAATATAGCCTAAGTCGAACTTAGATAAAGTTACATTTTTTGAATACTTGTGGAAGTGGATGGAAAATACACATCTGCTACACACATGCACAGTTATAATTGTGCTGTGTTCTCTCTATACTGATGTCGCCATGTTGACATCCATACCGTTGGTTTCTCCCCTGGACTGCAGATCCATATAATCGATAAATTATGTGATATCACTACTCAAATGTGTTCTGAGTATCTCAAACTTAACGTCCAAACAAATATCTGTTATTCTTTTTTCCTTCCTTAGTCTTCCCCATCCAGTAAATAGCACGGCCAGTCACTCAGTTGCCCAGGTGTTGTTCTTGATTCCTTTTTCCACTTATAACCATATTCAATCCCAATCACAAGCAAACCCTGACAACCCTAACTCTAAAATGCATCTAGACTCTGACGACGCGTTGCCTTCTCCACTGCCCCCATGTGGACCCAGTCACCTCTCACCTGAACTGTGTAGGAACTTTTGAACTGGTCTCCCTGCTTCCATCCTGTCTGTCTTCTGCAGATGCTCCATGCAGCAGTTGGAGTGACACTTTTCAAATGGAACTTCAACGTGGAAAATTCCTGTGCTCAACCCTCCATTATTCTTCCTTATACTTCGAATTAAAAAAAAAAAAAAAAAAAAAAAAAGACAGACCCTTTGCAGTGGCCTGCAAGGCTGTATCCCTGCTTGTCTCTCCGCTCTCATCACTTATCCATTCCCTGGCCTCCCTGCTCCCTCCTACGCCCGGCCCCTTGCTGCCCCTGAGTCAGCTCACAGAGCTTCTGGGCATTTGCTTGGGCCCTTCCCTCTGCGTGGGACAAGTCTACTCTAGAACCCGGCTTGGCTTCCTCCTAGTTTTGTTGAAGTCTTAGCTCAAATGCTACCTGTTCAGTAAGGGTTTCCCTCTAGCACGTTTGCATCCCTTTCTCTCTACCTCTCTTGGTCATCTTTGCTTGGATTTTTGGTACTGACGCCACCGCATATGCTTATTTGTTTACTGCCTTTCTTCTCTAGTGAGCCCTAAGCTCCTGCAGGGAGATCTCTCTTTCTGGCTGACCATGCATCCTCAGAGCCTGGAACAGTGCCTGGCACATAGTAAGAAGTCAGTCAGTCCAGGAAGGAGGTCGAGGAGGACATGATTAAAGTGCTGCGGTGAGACAAAAGACTTAGGGCATAATTTCAATGGGGGAGCCTGGGAAGGTCTTTTGGAGGCAGAAACATTTAAGCAGGGAACAAATGGCTAGTGAGGAGTTAGGTACTTGGGGACGGAGTGCATCTCACGTGCAGGAAACAAGAGCTGCAAAGGGCAGGGCAGCTGAGAGCTGTACACCATGTACTGCAACACGGGCAGGTACATGGCTGTATCATAGGTCTTCTTTATAAAGATCAAACCACCTGTTACTGACTCTATAAACACACTGTGAAAGAAGCTTCTATGAAATTGACTAACAATAACTTTTGAAATATAATTTTAATGTTTTTATCACGTCTAATTACATGAATAAGGTGCAATGGGTTTCAGCATCCACATCCGAGATCAGTAAAGGCCTTCCCTCACAAATGGTTTTGGCTAAAACTCAACCATATACAATTGGGATATGAAAACTTGGAAGTATGTGTGAAAGCTTATTTTGTGTTGTATGGAACTAGAAAAAGAGAAAAGTGAAAACAATAACACAGCTATACCCTCCCCGCTTCAATTGACTGCACACAATTTTGCTGGCTTCAGCAATTTTACAGTCTTAACACGCTTAGGAGGCACCAATGCCAAATGCTAGAAACCTGAATCTGCTCTTGAAATGTCAGTGATAGAAATTAAAGGAAGAGTAGAAGAGTGAGACCCTAACTGTGGCTAAATCATCAGACTATGAACATAAAACTAACCAGGATGACACAGCAAAATAGCACAGCAACGGGGAAGAAAAACGCTATTTAAAAACGCTATTTTAAAAATTAATTAAGAGTAATTAAGTGCTCTGAACATCTCACAAGGTAATTGTGGGGATCAATAGAGACGGGGTATAAAAGACCATGTGGAGCTAGAAGGGATATTATCATTACATGCGTGTTCTTTCCTCACGCTATTTAAAACGCTATTAAAAAACTGTGTGTCTCCAAGATGTCACCAAGAATCACAAAGCCTGATGAACTCTGCTTTAATATTCATATTAAACAAGTCATCTGTTTATCTTCTCATCTCAGCCCATCCCGGCCCTTTTTCCTTACTGCCCTAACCTCTCTCTGACCTATGGAAATCTCTTTCTCCCAATTTGTAAATAAGTCATGGCATATAAACTGCCAACCTACCCTTTGATAAGAATATCCATTTTTATATATAATTGTGTGTGTGTGTGTGTGTGTGTGGATTAGACATTTATTATATATCCAGGCACTGTGCTAGATGGTGGGGATTTAAAAAGACAATACAACACGGTTTTATCTTCCATGATCCTACAATTTAGTGGAAATAACTGGTGAAGTCTTCATTAAGCCTGTGTCAGCCAAGAATATTTCATTACTAAATAAAATCGATGGTCTTTTTTTTTTTTTTTGAGACAGGGTCTCACTCTGTCACCCAGGCTGGAGTGCAGTGGCCGTGATCTTGGCTAACTTCAACCTCTATCTCTCAGGTTCAAGTGATTCTCCCACCTCAGCCTCCTGAGTAGCTGGGACTCCAGGTGCCCACCACCAAGCACCAAGACTGACTAATTTTTGTATTTTTTGATGGAGATGGGGTTTCAGCATGTTGGCCAGGCTGGTCTTGAACTCCTGACCTCAAGTGATCTGCCCGCTGCCCTTGGCCTCCCAAAGTGCTGGGATTATAGGCATCAGCTACGGCATCCAACCTCATTTATTCTTATTTCATACTCTTAGGTAAATATACAAACGGAATTAAAATAAGGGTATCTGCATCTAATCTCCACACTGATTAAATGACAGTTCTGTATCACAAAAGAAAGCACTAATCCAACACTTATTCACTCAACAAACATCTGTTGTAAGCCACAGAGTCAGACATGAAATTATGAGAGATGATTCCGTATATGATATGCAGCTCAAATGAAATGCTAATGCTGCTGCACCAGAGTCGTGAAGCAGTACCCATCTTTATGTTGCCTCTCACTCCAGTGTGCTTTTGCTCATTTTATTTCTGCTCCTGGCAAGATTTAAATAAAGGCTTTTTTCCTTTGCTCTACAAATGTTTGCAGCAGCTATATTACAGTGACTTAACACAGCATTAACTACAGTACAAATACATACTCCCTAGATTGCTTTTCAAGAAAGGAAAATGTTTATGATCTCCATCAAACAAACACTGAATTCATCAGTCTGAAATTTATTTAAAGTGTCAGATGAGTCTGACAAAAATCTATACCGAGAATTCATTTCTGAACAGTGTAGGCTTATTACTTTGACTTCAAAGAAAAAAAAATACCCTAAAAAATGTTCTGGCTTTCTTAGAATGTAAAGTTCACGTTAAGCCACGTATGGCTACTATGGGCTTACGATGAATTATGAATTATTTCTGGCTTGGTTGCTTAACTTGCAGTAAAATTTTTAGTCCCAATTCTGCAATAAAACAAAATATCAGTCTAAGTGAAAACAAGTGAGAAGCATGGGTTGACAGGAATGTACTTTCATTATGCTTTACTTTATGACCCAGGCACCAACCTGAGGCAGGGCACAGAAAAAACAGTTTCAGACAGAGACAGGGCAAATCAGCCAAGAAAATGACTAAGTGCTGGAGAAAACACATCATTGAGCTATTTTAAATCTAATTAATTTCATAAAATATTTTTCCCAATCTAAAAATAAATGAATACAATAACAGAATCATGAGTGCATTGCTTACAATGTAAATATCTTCTTTTTTTTTTTTCTATTAAAGAAGCCAAAGAACAGGGTATTCCTGGGGATATTCTTCTCCCTTGGAAGTTTGCCATCATGTGTGTTACAGTTGGGACAGGCCTTACAAGGACTCCAGATTTCTTTCTTGTACAAATGAGGAGCCTGTGGTCTGGAGAAACGAGGCAAGTTACCTATGGTTACAAAGCTAGCTGGAGGAAGACACAAAATGAGAGGACAGGTTGCCTGGCTCACGTTTGCCCTCTTGTTCTCCATCATTAAGTGATGGAAAGGGACCGAAATACTTACAACCTACAGAAATCTATTCCACTCACGATATGCTCCTTGTCACCCAATGATACAGAACAAATTGGATCATGGATTTTTGCTGCTTGAGTGTTTTGGAGTTCTGTAGCTAAACAGGATGCTGCAGAAGCTGGGAATGAGGAACCTCAAGAACAAAACCTCCACACTGTAAAGTGTGTAGAATCATTCCAACAGAGTTCAAAATATTTTGGGGAGCACAGGTGACCCCTTGTCTAACGCACAATGTTTCTGAGGCTGGTTCCCAAGCAGACCACCATGAGGTGGCATCGTAGAACATGTGGGCAGCAACCCTATGGGGCACTGTGCAATCAAGGAAATATACCTGCAAAATACTGAGAAATCTGGGTCCTCCACTTGCTAAAGGTAGGACCTGGCACTACTTAATTAACCTCTCCTATCCCCAGTTCTCCCAACTGTAAAATAAGAAGAGTAATTAAGTGCTCTGAACATCTCACAAGGTAACTGTGGGGATCGATAGAGACTGGGTATAAAAGATGATGTGGAGCTAGGAAGAGAGATTATCATTACATGCATGTTCTTTCCTCTTACTTGGGAAGACAGCACAGAAGCTACAAACCAATACTATTTCTGAAAGTGTGGTGCCTGGTGCTGCCTCAGAACCTCTAAGGAGGTGTATTTAAAACGCAACTTCCTGGGTTCTAGCCCAGATTCACTGAAATGAAATCTGGGCGGGGAGTGGCCCATGATCCTGTCATGTCAAAACTTTCTTTTGGATTGCATGCCCCTAGAAGGGCTTCACTAGAAGGGATCCAGGGACTAAAAAAGCCAGAGGAGGCTGGGAAGATGGGCAACCGCATTCCACAGAAACAGTGTTCAACCCACTGGTTGGAATCTCCAGACTACCCACAGATGTCTGTGTGATTTCAATCCTGTAATTCTTGTTACCTCTACCAAAACCCTGCAGCACTTCAAGCCCTGGAGACTACAGGCACTGCCAGACACACACCTGCAAGCCTGTGCAAGGGTTGTTTTCTTAAGCCTCCTGATCTGATGGCCCCCGGTCTTCTCCCATGTTCCTGCAACACTTCAGAGGTAACTATTCCTCCCTGGGTAGAGCCTTTACATGACCAGTGACTGGCACATTTTACTTGCACCGTGTGATGTACAAATACTTGAATGAAAGACAGAATATGGAATTCACAAAAATCTTACTATAGCATTTAACACTATTCTTTTTGCAAAATGTATTCACATTTCCGTTCGAGAAGGCAAAGATAGTAAGCATTTGAGTAACAAATACCTGGATTCAAATACATTTCCAACCTAAGTTTTTTCTCATTTAGTAGCTGTATCAACTTGGGCAGGTTATTAAACCTCACATCAGTTTCTTCAACTGGAAGACAGATGTAATATCATACAACCTAGCCCGCCTTCAGGAAGATTTTTAATTGGGCTCCATAGGAAAGGCAATTAATGTATTGCCAGGCACAGATGCTCAAAGAATGTTCATTCTCTTCTTGTCCTTTTCCCTTTTCACACTTTCTAATGGGTTCTCTAATAGTCTGCAATAGCCACAGCTTGTAACAAATCTTCCAAAAGGAACTCCGACAGTAAATTTGATTCCTACTCAGTAGCGTGCTATTAAATGTTTTACAATCATCTCTCAGGGAGGAGGAGTGGAGGAAGAATCCTAATTGTCAGTGTTTGCGCTTTCTATGGTGTAAACGCTTCCACCATAGCCAATTTCAAACTACCAATGGGATGTTACTGAACAGAACTAGGATGCGATGTGCAAGAACTCATTGTTGTATGAGTATTTCCACCACACAGATACAATAAAAGTAAATAATTTCAAGAGCACAGATAATATGAAATAAATTGCAAAATGAAATAAAATAATCAGAAAGTGATAAGTGCACAGCATTTGCCACCTTTGTTTTTAAAGTGGCTTATAACATTCCTGAAAAGGTACAAGCCAACTCCAGCACACTACTGTATCTTACTCCATCAAGAAAACTCTGCCCTTAGGGAAGTATTAATTCCAGGCATTTCCGCCTACCTGGAGAGCTTTATTGATGCAGGACCTTTTAAAGAGATGCAGAAAACACATGCTTAGAGTTTCCACAGAGGTGAAACATGGCTACAAAACAGTACGTGCCTATATAATACCGACGTGCCGTACAAGTGCATCAGTTCTGCTAGGGAAAAACCTTTGGGGAGAAAGAAAGGCGCACAGTGCTTAACACATGGAAATACCCTGTCAACAGTAATAGGTAGTAAGCAAGAGTAAAATTTGTTACACCTCTTCTCTCCATCTTGTCCTTATTACGTACATTGATTTATGTGACTTAACTTTTACCTTAGGTCCATCTTCGCTGTACGACACTAAGCCATGATGTAATAATTTTTAGGGTCCATGTCAGACACGTGTGCCACTCCCACTTCAGACACAAGGGAATGGAGGTACAGAGGAGGAAAGCGAGTTGCCCACAGTGAGATGTGGGATTGGAATTCAGGCCTTATACTTTTATAAAATGGATTAGCTCTCCAAAGTCTTTAGGCTACTATATTTTATTTGCTTATTCATCTGTACGCTGTTTTCAAGAGATAATAAAATACATTTGTGATGTATACAATTTTGTTTGCAGCCTGCTCAGTTCTAGAAGTGACATTTAATGACCCTGACTTGCATTTGCATGAGGCTGTCTTTGCCACAAGAGAGCCATCATGTTTGAAAACTTGCTCCCTAGAAGTGGTAGGAATTAATTTTCATTAAAGGTTTATTAGGTACCAAGGATATCAGAAAATAAATTATAAAGATAGCTTCATTTAAACAGAAGAACCACCTACGAGTTAGGTCATATTATGGCCTCAATTTTATGATGAAGAAACGGAGGCTCCTTGAGGTTAAGAATCCATCAGAAGTCTCTAGGGCTGGCTTCCTGGGCATGTGACCTGTGTAGTCATGTGGGACCCCACACTCAGAGGAGCCACACTTGCTTTAATGCTCTCCTGCCACTGGCCTGAATTTCTCAGTAACTCTGTCTTTGACTTTGTGCGCTGTACCTGAAGTTAGATGGGAGAGAGTGGAACGATGAAGCAGACAGGGGTCATATGTGTACCACATCCTGTCCACCGTTCCTTGCTGCCCACTTGCAGACGACATTCATGATGCCTCATGAGCACAGGACTCTGGTGAGGCCACAATGCTTGGGAGTTCAGTAGGACCCAAAACGAGTGCACGGTGAGTATGACACCTCTACGAGAAGTGGAGGATCCCACAGCTCCCAGAGGCCATGCTTTCTGTTAGAACCAGAACTAGCTTCAAACACAAAAATAAGGCAACTGTACTTTAAGAAACACAACCGACCAAGGCCCCTATCATGTCCTTTCTTATTTCCTTGTATTGGCCAGCCACTCGTGCTCCAAATGGTGACAGAGAAGGAAAGTCCTGCCTTAGTCATCAGGAAGCTGAAGGTAGAATGTGTTGGTAAAACATGCATGTATCAAGAAGTGAAATAAAAACAACAGAATTAGTTTTTGGCAGCGTTTCCTCTGTTCTGGTCAGAAATAAATGCATAGGCATGTAACAGCTATGAAATACAAATTGTGTCACTTCAGTGATTATGCAAATTTAAATGCTCTTAAATTTGCATTTAAAACTGGCATTGCACAAGTTAATAAATAGAAAAAAATCATACCAATAACTAAATTTTTAATTTTTCTTTACTTAGAACATTAAAAATACTGTGACAATTCAAGAGGGAAGGAAGAGAAGGGAAAGGAGGGCAGGGAAGCAGTGGGAAGGAAAGGGCAAAACATTTTGCTTTAGCACCTTGGAGGGCAGTTCTTTCCTGTTTTTGGAATAAATGGCTCCACATTCTAATCTCGCACAGGGTCCCACAGCCAGCCCTGGCTGTCACACAACTTGGAAGCATCAGAGTCAGTATCTGAATCCAAACTGACTCCAAAGCTCCTTTGCTTTGACCCCATTTTATTCAGCCTTTTATTGTAAGCAACAGGGCTCTTCAGTTTCAGAAAATTTTTGTCATGATTCCACTGTTGGCAACCTGGACATGTGACAATTGTTTATCCCTCTTCCTTTTTCTTAATTTTTTCCCTGTTCTCTGAATCATTTAAGCTGTGCTTTCTCCATTCACTGAACAAGTATTCACTCTGTGCCAGGGACATCTAACTCTGTTACCCGGTGGTGCATCGGCAAAGCCTAGGATTTTAGAGACAACAAAGGCGAAGTCATTTCTGAGAACCTCCAAAATCCCAAGTGACGAGGTTTATGCAACTTCAAAGTCTTTCTGCTTTTTTTTTTTTTTTTTTTTTGTCTCCTAATACTTGATTACGTCTCTAAGCAGAGGCTGCACTTCATGCAGGTCTAATCTTTCAGAGCACAGGACGAACCCATCCCCCACCTGACCCCCACCGCCAAAATAAGCACTGGCTGCTAAGTAGGCATTCCGTTTCAAAGAGGGTTTGTTCCACTGAACACCAAATGTGGACTAGAAGCCGCAGATTAAAATTCTGTTTGCTTGTGTCCCACGGAGGACTCAAAGTCAGGGGATTTCTATCCAAGACTTTCTGTTTTTCCTTCCTCAACTGCTCCCTCCCCCTGCAAAAGCCATTGTCTGGGTTGTAAGTTAAATCAATCATAAGTCATCTCAAAGGATGAGGTATTATATAAGAAGGTAAGGCAAGAGCGAAACTAACAAACAAAACCTTACGCCACTTACGCTGCTTAAGCAAGAGCCAAAACATGTGCTTGACATGCCGCCAATTCTATTTCTTTTAATTCTTCTATTGTGTCCTAATGATAATAGCCACAAATGCTACCTTTGAGTCCAGCACAGGTGTGCTGGCTGGCAATTTAAAATACTGTTTGTCAAAAGAAACCAGATCATTTACTCTCACTTTACAGGGGAAGAAACTGAAGCCTGGAATACGGTTAATTTTTTCGTGGTTTGTTAAAACAAACAGAAGGAAAAGAAAGAAGGAAAGAAAAAGGTAACTCACACAAATCCCTGCAAGGTGCAGGGCCTGGAATTTAAGACTAAAATCTGTGGACTCCAAAGCCTCTGTCTCTCCTCACAGGCTGCCCCCTACAGGCTACAAAGTGCATTCCTGCACCGCGCATCTCAGTGCCATATGGATTTCGGATTAAATGTCCAATTCTGACCTCAGTTTTACTGAAAATAAACTCTTCATAGTTCATAAATTTTTACAACCGGCCATAATAAACTAAATATCTGTGTACAAGTCCCAAAGCGAAGATCACTGCACCGGAAGCCTCTAGCAGTGCTTCAAACATGCTTGCTGCTAACACTTAGAACTGCCGCTATCAGAGACAGAGACGGGAGATGAGAAAGAAATGGACTGGGAGAATAGAAACTGAAGAATGCCAAGGAGAGAACCTAGTATGACAAAACCGTCATCAATCTACCATCTGTGTAGAGTTTGGGGGTTTCAGAGACATCACAGATCAACTTGTTTTTCAAATGTCTGAAATTTTGCCCCCACGTGTGAATTGTGGCTAAAAAGCATGAATCAGGGAGGACAATACAAAACAACCCCACTTATTAAATGCTTATTAAACCCCACTTATTCATGGAGGGAGTGTCATTACATTCTGCTGTAAGCTGGTGGTAAGATTCAAAGCAGACTGGCGGTGGGCCATTGTTAGCTTGTAACAAACCCACTATGGTGAATGAAAGTAGCTTCTTTTAGTTAACAAACATCTATGGAAGAAATTTGCTAACCACTGGGGATATAAAGGCACATGAGATGAGCTCCCGTATCTTAAGAACTGGTGGCTGGGGAGGGGTGGTGGGCTTTGGAGGGGATTTTGGGAGTGGTGAACAGAATATTCCACAAGTACAAGACAGGTACTCCAGGAGAGGAAGGCCTGGAAGGGAGCTGCAGACTCCCTAGAATTGTTCATTTGGAGGGGAAGGGCACTTTTCAAACAGGCGCAACCAATGGAGAAAGGGGTGTGAGCCTCTGGCAGCTTCCTTGTGCACAGAGCTTGTCTTCTTCCACTGAGATGTTTGGACAAAAACAAAAGTAGCACTACTCTGTTAATTTTCTGCAGCAAACTGTAACACATCGTTTCATCCTTCCATCTTCTCCCCCAGGAACTTCAAAATACCGACCGCCCTTTCAACTCAGGGATAACTGCTCCCATCCTTGGAAGCCCGTGATTTGGAAATGGGGTCGGAGAGGCTCCAGCTCCCACCCAGTCAGGGAGGGCACGGGCTGACTGTTCACAAAGTGCGGACGCCTCCTCCCGCTGCTGCTTTGGCTCTCTGGGCAGAAGCAGGGCCTTCAAAGCTGTCAGTCAGACCTTTGAGAACATGAGAGAACCCTGGGGAGGGAAGAAAGGGTTTGTTTGTTTTTAAGCTCTTCTCATTAAGTTGACTGATAGGGAGGCTCACACACAGCAGTGGGGGGCATCCAAATCTGATGTTTGAGCCCAGACAGCTCCAAGGGGACACCCGTTGGCTGCTCTCACTCGCACCTGCCCAGGTGGCTGGGCCTCCGACTGTCCTCTCTGCACCTCACCCCTTCTGACACCAAGCAGGACTGAACAGACGGCCCTGCCCACAAGGCACCTGACCTTTGAGCCAGGGAGAGAGCCAATCCTTTATTTAATTGTGGAGACTGTGATGAGGCTAGCCACTGTGCTATGCCACTTTCCACTTCACCTGGGTGACGGACCAACACAACTAACGAAGGTGACGTGACTGGGGTCTGTCTGCATAATGGCCAGTGAGAGGAGGGTGGGAAAGCCAGTTCTGTACAGGCAGTCACCT